>NC_143403.1:31298810-31912620 GCF_052110815.1 Crocodylus siamensis
CATCACAATGGACTCTTATTTTCAGTCTGAGCAGAGAGGCTATGGATATGTTTAGTCTCATATAAAACTTTCCAGTAATGTTTTGGTTGTGGCTATCCTAGATGACGGCCAAGGTCCACTGAGAGATCTCACTGGGAATCTTGTATTGCTGATGGCCATACAGCCTTTACCTGGATGAAGAACTTTAGTGTCTCATATTCTCAGTGCAGGACTAAACTCAATGACAAGGTCAAAGGCATACCAGGCAGGGACAGTGGAGATATAGATACAGTGCCAATAACCTAAACTGCATGCCTTCAGAGTTAGAATTTAGGCTAACCTTGACTATAGGTTGTTCCAGTGTTGTCGTACTTATACTGCAAATGCTGTACTTAAAGATCTCCCAGGAAATGTTGAAATATCTGCAGTATGGTTTTCAGTCCCTATAAAACAATTTTACATCAAAGAAAATGCATCTGATTTTGCAAAATAAAAGAAGAAAACTGGTTCTGGGGAGATAAACATTTTGTGGCTTGTTAGAAACTGTGGGCAGCTGCTCACACCTGAGGGAATTCAGGCAATTTAAAAGCTCTAAGAGACATGCACAGGCATGGCAAGTTCTAATCTTAGACATATAAACTCTAGTCTGCCTACACCCAGTACGGACTCATTTACAGCTGTCAGAGGGAGCAGGATTTTCTGCTCTCACCTGGATAATCTCCCAATAACTTTGAACCACTGACATGTTCCTTGCTAAAGCTTTACTAGGTGGAGGAGGTGGTGGTGGAGGGGACCTTGTACGTGGCCTTGGGGGTCTGCTAGGAGGCAGTGGACAAGGAGCAGGGAATCTTGGAGGGCTTGTTGGAGGACTTGTGAACTTCATCAGTGAAGCAGCAGCTCAGTATACTCCAGAGCCACCTCCACCTCCTCGCAGCCATTTTATGAATGCGGAAGCCGGCGAGAGTGAAGAGGTCAGTCAGTTTCGTCGACTCTTTGCCCAGCTAGCTGGAGATGACATGGAGGTCTGTGCCACAGAGCTAATGAATATACTGAACAAGGTTGTTGCTAGGCATCGAGACCTGAAAACAGAGGGCTTCAGCCTGGACACTTGCCGGAGCATGGTGGCAGTCATGGACAGTGACACAACAGGCAAACTGGACTTTGAGGAATTCAAGTATCTGTGGAACAACATCAAGAAGTGGCAATGTGTTTACAAACAGTTTGACACTGACCAGTCAGGGACTGTTGGGAGAGTTCAGATGCCCGATGCCTTGAAGGCTGCAGGATTTCAGCTGAATGAACAGCTTTACCAGTTGATCATTCATAGATACTCAGATGAGAATGGGAGTATGGATTTCAATAATTTTATCAGCTGCCTGGTGCGGCTAGATGCCATGTTTCGTGCCTTCAAGTCCCTGGATCGAGATGGAAATGGACAGATCAAAATGAACGTTGAAGAGTGGCTGCAGATGACGATGTACTCCTAAGAGAGAACATTGAAATGAGCCATCACTTGATCTACATTCTACAGATTTCGACTTTGGCCTCTGTTGACTAACCATAGCTTTTTTTCCTTGTTTTCACAGCACTTATCTGTATGCCAGACTAAGTTTTATTGCTATCAGAGTACATAAGTCTTTTATTTATGTGTCATAATTTTTATATGTTTATAATTGCATATTTTGCTGGAAACAGAAAATATTTCCATCCTGCCAGATATTGCTACCAAATACACGTGAACTAACTTTCTAATTTGTAAGAAGTTTATTTGTAGGAAGGAAGAGTGATTTGTGTGAGTGATTTGTGTTTTTATGATAATGAAAATCCATTGATTATTAGCAATAAATTGCTGCCTCATTATTTCCTGCTGGAATGAAACATGATTCCTAGGAACCTCATGGTAGTGTTTTTTTCCTGAAGCCTTGTAATGAATATTTATATCATAAATGTATATCAAATGTGTAGTACAGTGAGCCAGTCAGCCTGATTTTTATCTCCACTGAAACTGAATTTTACCAGAATTAATATGACCCACACTCTCTCCAACTAGGTTATTTCCATTCCTGTTAGGGGAAAGATTCTTGCCCTTGAGTTAGAAGACAAGAAACAGCATGAACTGTTGGTGTGTTTCTTCAGTTCAGAGTGTCTTTAGCTGTTTTAAAACAAAATTTTTTTTACATAGGCGTTGCCTGTTTAACATTTGCCAGCTCTTGTTATCTTGTACTGCCTGGAAACAGGCAAGATTTCTCTATTGGGTTTTGCCATGCTACAGAAAAAAAATCTGTGCATGTGTTAGCTGAATGAAATGGGAAAAATGAGTTGAACATGCTGGCTAATGTACATGGCCCGTTTTCTATCTCTGATTACAAAAATTCACATTTCTACCCCTTCTGAGGAAAGACCGTAAGCAGCTAATTTGAAAACAACAGTATAGCAGTAGGACTTCTGATGATGAACTGGAGTAAGTTTTGGTTTACTATAAGTAGCTGTGCAAATCACTGAGGTCACATCACTAGATGACATGACTTTGCTATGTGGGACCCAAAATTATTTAAATCACTAATTCAGTTTTTTCGCCCTGTACAGTATATATTGCAGGCTGAAACACAGTGACTTAAAAATATTGTAATTTGTCCAGATTGATAGAATAGACTAATTCCATAAAAATGGCATGTGTTTTTTTTTCTATAAATCATACATCTGAGTATCCTGCTGTTACCTTGGGAAGCATGATGGCTAGAAGTTAGAAGACGGAGTATGAGAGAGTACACCTTTTATTGCCACATTGCTTTTTGCTTTAGGCCAATCAGATCTCAGGTATGGGAAGGGGCAGGAAAGAAAATACAACAAACAACCTCTTGCATGATCATCTTATGAAAGTAAGGCAGGTAATGGCAAGTGTTCTCTTGATGAATCCAGCAGGAGCTTCTCTCTGTTGCAACATACGTGACTAATAATGATTTACCTTTGACAAGCATGAAACATTTTTTTCGAGCTAGAAATAACAAGGACGATTTTCCCTTTGGCTATAGCACCTTCATATAATACACAATACAGGTACAATGGGACCTTAAACTTCCCACCCAGTGCCACATGCATGTCTGCCAATGAAATGGTTCTACCCTGTAATAGAATTCTAAGGAGATCATGTGTGTTGGTAAAAGATTCACTTTCCCTCATGTCCAAGATAACCATGGATGTATTTTCACTCATGCCTGTAATCCAAATATGGAAAATGCTTTTTGAATATAGAATACTATATGTTGAAAATGGCAGCATCAGTGGAATGAAAAAGTTTGGTTTAAAAGCAGGACAGATGAAATTTGATTTATTTTGCATCTGTTAAATGTCATAATTTGCTATTTACGCATTTGAGGTTTGGTGCAAAAGTCTGCTTTAGGGAACAGTTTAGGTAAAGAGTTTCTGCTTTCTACCATGACATGCAAAATTAAATCTCAGATGTAAAAAAGAAGGTTACTAATTTGTACTTGTTACCAATGATGCTGACTGTTACTATCCAAATGCACCTTTTCTTCTTGGCCCTTTCCTGGTCAGCAGCCATCTTTTATTTTTGGCTCCTTTTAGTTTCCTAAACAATAATTTTCCTGTTTCTCCTGTCACCAACAAAACGCCAAAACACCTGGAAATTATACAGCATCATGGGGGTTAGTATGACAAAGTCACAAGAAAAAAAATTAATTGTATTACATACACTTCAAATGGTTAGAATCAGATGTTTCTAATTGCAAAGAATTTTAATTCTTGTATGTTTGCACATGGCTGGAAATAATTTATGACCTATTAACACTGTCGTTTACCATTAATTAAAGCATTAATCCCTTTATGAACCATTTTTATGAACCATTTCTGATTCCATTTTTTTCAACTTGGTCTATATTTACTTTAAAATAGATTTACAGTATTTTCCTTTCCATAACCTGACAGTCCTTTCGTTCATACTCTTCACCTTTGAATCTTTCTTAAATCAACTTTAAAAATAACCAAGTCATACTGAAGTTAAACTTATTCCATTATAAACTTCTGGAAATAATAGGTACAGTGAAATTGCAAGCAGTTCTTTACTTGCTGATATAGTCTATAGTCCTGTGTGCAGTAAGAATATTTAGAGGACCTCTGATGAATAATTAAATTAATAATAGCATCATTCTGAATGATTGTAGACCAAAATTGCAAATATAAAATAGAACCTTATCTTTTAATTTCAGTATCTCTATACTTTAGCTCATGATATAGAACATAAAACCTACTTCAGACCATGGTAATGAAAGGGAACTAACTTCTTGACTATTTTGTGCTTGCTGAAAACTTCCAGGAAACAATTAGCTTGAAAAAGCAATACTCTTACTGTTTTGATTCCCTGTTCAAAGGCATTGCATTGGTCTTCAAAGGATGGCAAATGCCAGAAGTATATTGACTGTTGCATTTATTTTGAGGAAGTCCCCTTTTTGATACTGAAAAATAATTTCAGTTGATAACCTGCTAATAAACCCGTGTATTCTGAGTTGGTAATCCTTTTGTGACCTGGCACTTAAAAATTGAATTTTGGTTCCTATTTTGTATCTGCAGAAACAGTTTCCCAAACTACACTATTGAAGATCTTTTTTTTTTTTTTTTTTTTTAATATCATACAAATTTACTATTTTTATTTTTTCTGAAAAAAACATTAAACTAAGCTTTATTACATATTATATAGCTGAATTATACAATGGGCCTTTTAATTTCAACTATTTCTATCTGCCTTGTTGGTTACAGAATGGAGATGGCACTATAGATTTCAGAGAATATGTGATTGGTTTGTCTGTTATTTGTAACCCTGCCAACACAGAAGAGACTATTCAGATGGCATTTAAGGTAAGTTCGATTTAGCACAGGACTGGAAACCTGACAAATCAAGACTGACTGTAAATCTGTTATCTTCTAAATCCAAACATGAATTTATAGATTCAATCTGTCATGCAAATGTGAGTAATGCTATCAAACCAATTGACATTTAGAGGAGAAAAAGAAAGAAGCTGTCAATCTCGGAGAACTCTTCAGAAACCACAATGGTGCTAAGGAATCCACTGAAAACTGGCTAACTACAAGAATGAGTCAGCAGTAACTGCATTTTTTTCCAAAGTGTTTTTTGCCGATGTTCTAGGGTAGCAAATGAAGGGTTGGGCACAAAAGCAAGTTAACATAAGGTGGTACCCCAAGGTTATTTGGTGGTATCTTATTTGTGTGCCCGAAGACTGAGTGATACAGAGGTTTATAGTCCACTATGGCTTTACTGTATCAGCTCTACCTTGTTTTAGCTGTTCTCAAAACCAAATGATATTGCTGAGCAAGGCTGGTAAATCCAAACATGGTTATCAAGCCGTTTTGTCTGTTGTTTTTTAAGATCAAGGTTCCAGCGTCTGTCTGTTACGGCTGCAGTTCAGCTGTTTACGTATTAGCAGTACACTGGAACTTGACGTACTTTCACCCTGAACAGGATTCTCATAAGAAATACCTGTGTTCACTCAAAAAGAGCCAGTATTTTTTTCCGTGTTTAAATTGTTATATCTATTGCTTCTGTATTTTAAGAGAGTATTCCAGCAAATTAGCTCCTTCAGCCATGTTCCAGTAACTAAGCTGTACTTCTCAGAGTTGTTCTGTTGCTCAAGATTGTCTGAAACAAAACTAAAACAACACTTTGTCTTTGGTTTTCAAACCAAAGCAATTAGCAATAGTCTATTAACAGTTGCATGTACTTTAAAGTACATAATTGGGAGATTATTACTGTTCTCAGTAGAAAATACTCTGTTCTCTTTACTAAGGACCTATTTTGACTGCAGTGCGTTTTCTTCTGTTGGCTTCCACTGAAGACAGTTTAATTTGCAGTGGTCCTACCTAGACGCCATGATGTTATCCATGGCAACCTTTTTTGCAGGATTAAAGCCATTCTTCCTTTAATTTCTGACTCTAATGCATTTCCCAGGTGGGTGATTTTAGTGTAGCTCTTCAGCACAATCATGCCAGAAAGAATGGAACAGTCCTTTTGCATAACCATCCACACCACCCAAAGTCAGTGAAATTCCTTGTAAATGACACATCACCCTGTCATTTGTGCATGCATGGCTTTGGGGATTTTTTGTTTTGTTTTTTGCAAGTTCAGCAGGTCTCATAAAGGCATTTCACTTGGAAAAAGTAACAAGACTAGTGCCCCTGGGAGCACATTTTGGTGCGAGAAATGGAACATGTTTATAGAGTGTTACTTCCATTTTCAATGTAGCTCTTTTTGATGAGAAACACAAAAGTCTAGGCCCTTTTTTTTTTTTTGAAGAAGAAGAAGAAGCTACTTCAGTGGTATTTTCCATTAAAGGTTGCTGAATGCATTCTCCAGTAGACCAGGCTTAAATCCAGTTTAGGCATTTGTCCACCATGCATCTTTTTGAAAATCCAGTATTTTCATGCAACTGTCTCACCTTATCCTACAGGAAAATGGGGTTCATTATTTGTGATAGAAACTGGTGGAAAACAGTACCACCCAGGGACCTGTTAAGTCCTACTGCAGCACTATTCAAATAAATATGCAGTAGCTATTCAGTGAGTATAAACTTGGTATAGCTTTTATTCATCTTGTCAGTCAGATGATCAGACTGGTCAACAGCAGGGTTAAACACAAATCTAAAGTATATTTTAATTCTACATACTCACACTCTCTCTCTCTCTAGAAGTGCTTGTATCAGGCATACTTCATAGCATATTACTAATTGCTGATTAACTATATTTAGTCTTTATGTATATTGGACCCAGTTTTGGTTGTATCTTTCTACCTGCTTTCCTCATGATTAATTAACTCCCCTATGCATGTATGGTTTCAGGCTTGGTCATACCACCCTATATGCAGGCCGTACTAATTCCATCTATCTCCAGATATTCTTGAATAGATCCCAGATGTTCTGCTATATGCTGCTACATTTCGCAGAACTTCAGGCCTCCAAACTTTTAACTCTTCCTGTCTGCCTTCCTGTTTACAGATAGTAGGACTCTAGTCTTGTCAAATCACCATGACAATCACTGTGCCATTCTTGAATGGCAAGGACCATCTTGTAGGTTCTCAAAGGTTGATTTTATTTGAAAGTACTGAACTTTCACACAGGGACACTACCACAAGGGTGTTTCTATAAATCTGTTTTCTCTTTCTCTCTCCCACCGTCTTCAGCTTTTTGACATGGATGATGATGGCATTATAACAGAAGATGAGTTTGCTTGTATTCTCCGGTCATCTTTGGGAGTGCCTGACCTTGATGTATCTAAACTCTTCAAGGAAATAGATGCAGATGAAACTAGAAAACTCTCCTATAGTAAGTATTTACATAAAACTAATACACCTGCTGTCAACACAGAGCTTTAAGATTGATACTCTAAAATGTATTGATTTCTGATTTTTTGAGGATTATAGGCCACTCTTACATTGTTAAAAGCAGGAATATATATGTTGGAGCATGGACCAAAGAGATGTATTAATGTATTTCTCATTAAGAGAACATGCAGTCTCACTGTCATTGGTTTCTATACCTTCTGCATCAATATAACAGCTGAGCTTCTTATAGAAAGATCGCCACCAAAAGCAGCCAAAGGACTAACTTCTTCTATCCTAACCTTGAATAATCACAGCAATATTCATTTATTTTTCTCTTCCCCTTCCACTTCTGTTCTACTTTAGTTGTGGGTTTTATGGGAAACTGATCCAGCAGGTTTTACACTTTTGTTTTTTAAAGTAATGCAGTTTCTGGTCATTATAACTGCCATAGTAGGCTCGTTACAGATGCAGGTCTTATGATTTACATTAAGTATTAACGACTGTAGTAATATAAGTAGCAATTCCAACATCATGTGTTCTGGACAATGTTGCACTTGCTTCTGAAGCATCTTCTCGTTGACCATTGTCAGTGATAAAATAAAGTCTTGTGCGTTATTCCTGCCAAACAGTATGTTTTACAGTGTCTGTCTCTATTTTCAGATGAATTTAAAGACTTCGCACTCAAGCATCCAGAATATGCCAAATTATTTACTACATACCTCGAACTACAGAGGTGCCAGTTAGAAGCATCAGAGGAAGATAGCTATCAGTCCTCAGAAGTAAAACATACACCAGTTGCAAAGAGTAAAACCCCAGTGTCAGAAACAGCCCCAGTTGCAAGAAACCAAATCTGTCCAGAAGGCTATGAAAGTGACAATTTGAGCACCGCAGACAAAAAAGATGACTGAGTATAAACATGCTGATAACTTTGCACTTACATTGAAAGAAATGATTTTTAAGATTTTTTTTTTTTCTATTGAGCATTTTGGGTTTTGTTTACGATTTTTTTACTGTTACCTTAATGTCAGTTTATGGGGTTTTTTAAATGTGTTGTGTTCTGACACAGTTTTGTGGGTAAAAAGATTCCCACCTAGGTATATTTTATAATAATACCAGATCAAAGTAAAATAAATACTGTAGCCACTTGATCCCTGGTATCAGTATCTCAGGACTAAAAATGTTGCCTGCTGTGTTCCAAGTAAGCTTACTGACTACTGAGGAGGAAAAGTAACCTTTTTGAAAGATAAGGAAGTACCTGAAGAACTGTAAACCATAGAACATTTCAGTAAAAATGCCAGTCTCTTTTTGCTTACACCCAAGCCCATTACTGAAGTTTCAAAATAATATCAGATATAAAAATCCAAGACAAATTGGTGCCAAAGCTGCTATTGCTTATCAGCTGTCCTGGGACCTTCCTTAACCTGCTGTGAAAGTTCAAATAACTTTATAATATATGGCGATTCACAGACTGGAATCAACAAAGCCTACTAAAGATAGAATAGACTGTATTTGTAACCATGAAAATTTAATTAGGGTTTAAAGTTAGCAGATAATTATTTGAATGGGAAAGTGAAAAAAAAACCCAGTCCTTTTTAAATAATGACTCAAATTCTATATGAGAAAATACCAGGTAAATAAGAAAACATTTATTTCTAATGGACACTAGACTTCAATGAATATTTTAGTGAAAATTCTCTCAATAGAGGATCACAACTACTTTCTGGCAAGCTTTATCTTGCCAGATAAACATTATCTTCATTGTCAAGCCACGGTTCCCATAGTTAGAACCCCACTGTAAAATATGTTTTTAGAAATGGCACTTGCATTACTATGCCATTACTTACTGTGCTTGTTTGGCATTTGAGTCAGGCCCACTGAAGTCGATGGATAGATTTCAGTTGATTTCAGAATGCTTTGCCTCAAACCCTTATTCTGCATATGTGGTTTTAAGAACCAGTCTTTTTGCCTCTGTATCTTTACTGTCATAAATCTGTAATAGGTTTATATTCTGAATCCTAAACCTTTGAAAGAGTTACTTGCATAACTACTTTGATTCCAAGGGGGAAATGGTAAGAAAATACCTGCTAGGAGATGAACAAGAGGTTTAGGAATATAATCTGAAAAGTCTGGACTGTGTAGTGCAAACATCAACAAAAGACATGTCCTGCTAATTAAATGTTCAGGAGCAGTAGTGACTTCTGACTTTTGGACAACTGATTGCAATGTCCTATTTATGGTGCATTAATATGTTTAATTTTCCCTGTTTATTTCTGGAATACTGTAATTTGCCAATGTTATGTATCCTTTAAATAAATATTTTTTTAAAAGAGTGTTATTTGTATATGATCTTTTGAGGTCCCTTCCAGCCTTACATCTCTATAACAATCTATGACATACTATATTATTAGTGGAGAAAGGACATGCTGACTACTGTTAAAACTGATCTACTGGGCACTTCCAGGAAGTCATCCATTTAAATGTTTTAGCATGATATAGGATCGTATAAGTTGAAACTGACATTCTTAGTGCTTTTACATACTATAGGCTAGAGAGATAGGATAGGGTCACTTCTTTCCCAGGTAGTGGAATAGATTTTTTTTCTGCCAACTGTCTTGGAAGAAAAAAAATATGGCACAGATGAAAAGGGATTTTTCAGTTACCACTTCGGAGCCTTTGAGATGCCCATTTGTCCATGGGCAGTAAACAAGGCCTATTCATAGATGGTAAAAAGGAGTCTATTTATGAATTATGATTTTCATTCACAGCCTTAACGTACATGTGCATGCTGAACTCTAGGAAAGTGCTTTCTCTCACCCCAGAACAACTAAGACCAGTCAAGGGTATCAATGACAAGATGATCCATAGTATGCTATGTTCTTATGTGCATGTAAGTACCATAAAAGCCTACTTCCCCAGTGCATTCATTTGACTAGTAGCATGCAGTTTTGTTGAAGTACATTACTGATGTTACAGATTTTGGCTTGCCCTTCTATCCTTAGGCCGTACCTGCGGTTTTAAAAAAAAGGCTCACCCCAATATGCTTTGTTTCAGCCTAACCTGGTTATAGATTACCTCATATGTATTTTATGCAAATTGAATGAAATTATTTAGGAAAGGCAATTTTTAAAATGATCAATGAATTTGAGCATTATGATGAAGAAGGCATTATCCAGAAAACTAAGGTAAGATAGGTGGGGAAAATAAATACACTGGAATAAAAGTTGTTGTCCATTCAGTGTCTTCAAATGCTTAGAATGGCTTTTGCAATCTCCTAGAATGCTGTGATGTAAAACAACAACACTAGCATAGTGCACAGAGACTATGGATTTACACACCTGCACAGCACGCGTATGGGAGAATACAGCAACTAAAAACTCAAAGGATACCTCCGCCCTGTAGTAAAAGGAAAATGACACAAATGGGTTTAAGATGTAGTAATGGTTCCACTATCCACTGAAAAGAATCAGCCAAGCACTAGACATGCTAACTCAATATATGCACATCTGCTTGACAGGCAGGCAGAGAATAAATTAATTTCTAGGCACCCTTATGCCTCAGGGTGCTTTTAAGAAGCAGCTAAAAGCAGTTTACAATAACTGAGCAATACATCTAAGTGGCTGTGTGGGAACCAACTAGGACAAGAAGGTTAAATACTAAAATAAAGGAAACCATTCTCAAGCTTTGAAGCATGGCACTGTTATGTTTATGTACAGGATAAGAATTCACCAGTAGCAGACTCCTGATGAATAAGATCTTATTTTACAAGCATGTGCCATAGGACTGTTAAATTTGAAGGGCTTGTCTTGTGAATAAAGGCACTAGCCTGAGGTCTACAAATCTCTGATTCTGTTTCTGGCACTACCACAAGCTTCTAGGGAAACTAATTTTAATCTTTCTGACTTACTGTACAGGGAGTTATTTCCCTTCCTCAAATACTATAGTAAGAGGCTTCAAATATCTACATGTATAGAAACCCTGACATAGCAGCTGCAATTGTGCTTCTTGCGAGTGTTTAGATCTCATGCGACTTTCAAGGTTACATGTTACTAGCAAGAAATTTAACCACAATTGTAGGTCTATCAGTAACCAATGCAAAGGAAAAGTATGAGTAGATGCTGAGGACAGAAATCCATGGATTACTGTACTGGGTTCTACAGTAGCTGTAATTAATAATAAAAGTTTCATATAATAAATCAAGCTAGCCAAGATGATTCAAAATCACCACAGACAGTTTCTTTTCTAAAGGACAGCTTGTAGCTCAGAATACTGTCATAGATATCTATCTTTCTTGGCTATCTAGGATACCTAGACTTCCACTGGTCTTGTAGTATAATGGACATTGATGCTGTAAATCCTATAACCTTGGTTAGGGGTAAATAAATCAACGGGGGCGGGGGGCATACCACCTAGATCATCCAGGCTAGGGAACAAAATTACATGCAGACTGGTATAAGTGATTGGAAACCAGTTCAATTAAGTAACCAAACAGAAGTTCAGTGTATATAAACTGCTTTCAAAATAGCTGAAACCAGTTTAAGATGAACCTGGATGGATGTAGTACCAGACTTAACTGATTTAGGTAAAACTGGTTTATTGAATTTCTGTCCCAGATCCCCTCCAGATTCAAGTTAATTCAGAGTCCCCCAGCATCCCAGGATGCTTTGCACCTCTCCCCCACAGGGTGGGTAGTCTAGCCTCAGCTCAAACTGTCTGATCCAGCAGACAAGGGAGGCATGCTCTAGTACCCCCCAGCTTCTAGCCTAAGCCACTGCAAGCATGTGGGGCATTTCCAGAACCAAAAGTGAATGTCTGTTTACTTGCTTGTTGATTCAATCTACACAGCTCAGACTAGCCTGCAAAAAATGAATCAATTGAATCTATTCAGCCTCAGGCTTTTTCTATTGTCAGTACTTAGCGCCAGAGATTTACTCTAAAAGTAGTAATACGTACCTTCCACTCTGAGAAAGAGAGACAACCAGGTGTCATATCCACTGATGACAACAGAATAGAATAGAATAGAATAGAATAGAATACTAGCATCAGTTCAGCCCACAATTTCCTTAAACATGCTCCATAACAGACACATTCTGTAACAAGGGCAATGAAACACATTTACTCAGAATTTCATACAAAATAGTCTCAAGGCTAAAGAGAAATTTACCCAGTTCCTCTGACCAAAATCTGTGCAGAAAGGGATAACCAACCATCATCTGTAGGACCTTGATACAGCTTTCAGCAGATGTGTTCCATCTGATAGTTATAAATTCTCGGGACGCTTTCAAGCCCTCATAGGTAAGAGCCCTTAGTAAAGTCACACTTAAATCAGAGGATATATATGTTTATAATGAAATTTAATTAGTTCATTTTAAACCCAGAGTACCCTTTTCAATTCAATAACATTTATAGGATTGATTAACAATGGGGTGAAGTTTGTCATCAGACATTTTGTTACTATATATAGCCAGAGAGGCAGAAAGTAAACATCTCTTAGGATTAGTAGCTATGTTCAGAGCTTGGTTGGAATTTGGAGATTTCATTAGTATAAGCCTGATTCTGACATTTCAAAAAGCCAAAATGCAAACAAAAAAAATGACTCTGACAAATGCTGTATGCAGCACTTACTCAGATAAAGTTCAAGAAGCGTGGTACAGTTAGCACTGAAAGAGAATGTAAAGAAGGCTCCATCTCAGCAGAGCCCTTTAGCATGTGCCTTATTATAACTATGTACTTGTCCCTATTGACTTTGACCAGGTGCTTTGCTGAATTGGGATCTTATTCAAATATACCATAACCATAAAGTACAAAATACAAAATATTGTGGTGACAAGCAATTATAAATGGTGCCAAACAATCAGAAAAATAGTGTCCTGCAGGCAACACAGGCTGTCCTATAGCTACCACCCGCAATCTCCGCAAGACAAAACACAAAGTGTTTGTTGTGGGAGACTCCATCCTGAGGGGGACTGAGGGATAATCTGCTGCCCCGACCCCTTAGCCCGGGAAGTTTGCTGCTTCTCGGGAGCCTGTATCCGAGACACTGAGGATAAGATCCCTAAGCTCCCCCAGTTCACTGACCACTACCCCATTCTCCTTATCCATGTGGGAACCGATGACGTGGCTTGGAGCATTCCCAGCTAGGTCATGAAGCACTACAGGGATTTGGGAGTGGGGCTAAAGGGTTTGGGAGCACAGGTATTGTTTTCTTCGATCCTCCCAGTCTTGGCCTATGGGTAGAGGAGGGAGAGGAGGATCCAGGTAGTGAACGAAGGACTGCAGTGCTGGTGTCATCGGGAAGGCTTTGGCTTCCGTGACCACAGTCTGCTCTTTGGTGAGAGAGGCAGGGAGCTGCTGGGAAGGGACGGCCTCCGCCTCTCACTACTGGGGAAGAGGCTCTTCTCAGCCAGACTGGCTGACCTGCTCCACCAGGCTTTAAACTAAGCTCGCCGGGGGATGGGGGGACTTCTGCCACTGCTAGCCCACTGAGCAAGGCCAAGGCACTTAAGGGAACCCACTCCTGCCCCAGCTCTGAAATGAACTGTAGGCAAGGCTAGGGCCCCCAAGAGGACACTTGCCTGCCTTTACACAAATGCCAGGAGCCTGGGGAATGAACAGGAGGAACTTGTCCTCCTGCTAAATGCAAATAACTGTGTCACAGGAATAACTGAGACCTGGTGGGACTCCACGCACGACTGGACAACAGGGATAGAAGGCTATACCCTGTACAGGAGGGACTGAGTGGACAAAAGTTGTGTGGGGGGGTAGCTCTCTGTCAAGGAAAGCTACGCATCCCTGCAAGCCAACGTTGGCACCCATGGTGTAAGACTTGAGACCCTCTGGGTTAAAATCCATGGGGAACACGGCACAGGGGATCCTATGGTGGGAGTCTACTACAGACCCCCTAGCCAGGGTCAAGACCTTGACCAGGAGTTTGCCAGGGAATTGGCTGAGGCCACGTGCTCCCCAGTGTATGGTTGTCATGGGAGACTTTAACTACCCAGACATCTCATGGGAGGAGCACTCAGCCAAATCTGAGCAGTCGCAAAGCTTTCTCTTGTGCATGGATGACCTCTGATGCAGGAAGTCTACGGGCCAACAAGAGGCAAAGCACTGCTTGACCTGGTTCTGGCAACCAGGAATGACCTAAATCAGTAACCTAATGATCCAAAGGAAGCTGGACAGTGACCATGAGCTGATCGCCTTCACCATCCACCATAAAGCTGGCAAGTCAGTAATACATAAGTCCTTGACTTCAGGAAAGCTGACTTTGACAAGCTCAGGAGACTTGTCAGTGAGGCCCTAAAGGGCCACAACCCAAAGGGGAGGGGAGTTCAGGAAGAGTGGTTGCTCTTCAAGGGAGCAATCCTGGATGCACAAGCAAAGTCTAGCCCGTCTCAGAGAAAAGGCAGCAAAAGGGAACTACTGGACCTCCTGCATCTTAAAAGGAGGACCTACAAAGGATGGAGGACTGGAACCACCACCAAGGAGGAATGCTCTGCTCTGGTCTGGACCTGTAGCAAGTAAGCCAAGGAATGCCAAGGCTGCGATGGAACTCCAGCTAGCTACAAATAACAAGGACAATAAAAAGTCCTTTTTTAGATATGTGGGGAGCTGGATGAAAAGCAAGGGCAACATTGGACCCCTGCTAAACCAGATGGGACAACTGACAACCGATGCCCATGAAAAAGCAAACTTGCTAAATGGGTACTTTGTGTCAGTTTCTCACTGGCCCCAAGGAACACCCCTGCCCACTGTGGGTCAGGGATGCCTGGGTGAGGGAGACTCCTTACCCTCCACTGAAGCTGACCTCATGAAGGAACACCTCAACAGGCTGGATACCTTCAAGTCAGCCAGCCCTGATGGGTTATACCCAAGGGTACTCAAGGATGCTGGCTAGCATCATAGCTTAGCCCCTGGCATGGATCTTTGAGAACTCCTGGTGCTCTGGTGAAGTGCCCGAAGATTGGAAGGCCAATGTCGTGCCTATCTTCAAGAAAGGGAGGAAAGTAGACCCAACAAACTACAGGCCCATCAGCCTGACCCCTATCCTGGGGAAAGTCTTGGAAAAGATTATCAAAGAGGCCATCCTTAAGAGACTAGCTGATGGCAATATCCTGAGGGATACCCAGCACAGATTTGTTGCAGGTAGGTCTTGCTTGACCAATCTCATTTTCTTTTATGACCAGGTGACCTATCACCTGGGCAAGGGGGAAGAGATTGATGTCATATATCTTGAATTTAAAAAAGCCTTCGATCTGGTATCCCATGATCACCTCTTGGCAAAACTGGCTAACTGTGGCCTTGACCACACCATGATCCACTGGCTGGGGAACTGGCTCCATGGTAGGACCCAGAGGGTGGTTGGTTGATGGAAGTCAATCGTCATGGTGCGTGGTGACCAGTGGGGTCCCTCAAGTCTCTGTCCTAGGGCCTATAATTTTTAACATCTTCATCAATGATGTAGACATTGGTGTCAGAAGCAGGTTGGCCAAGTTCGCCGATGACACCAAACTGGGGTAAAGCATCCATCCCTGAGGACAGGAGGGTGATCCAGGAAGACCTTGACAGGCTCAGGAAATGGGCAGATGAGAACCTGATGGTGTTTAACACCAAAGAATGCAAGGTTCTCCACCTTGGGAAGAAAAATCGGCAGCATGCTTATAGGCTCGGTAGTGCTACACTGGTTAGCACTACAGAGGAAAGGGACTTGGGGGTCATGATTGACCACAACATGAACATGAGCCTTCAATGTGATGCTGCAGCTAGTAATACAAGCAAAATGCTGGCTTGCATCCATAGATGTTTCTCAAGCAAATCCCAAGACATCATCCTCCCATTGTACCCTGCCTTGGTGAGGCCGCAGCTGGAGTATTGCATCTAGTTTTGGGCTCCAGAATTCAAAAAGGATGTGGAGAAGCTTAAGAGAGTGCAGAGGAGAGCCACATACATGATCAGAGGTCAGGAAAACAGACCTTATGATGAGAGCCATGGAAAAGCGCAGACTCAGGGGGGCATGGTGGCTGCCTATAAGTTTATCAGGGGTGTTCACCAGGTTCTGGGGGAACGTCTGTTCACCAGAGCTCCCCAAGGGATGACAAGTTAGAGCGGTCACAAACTCCTCCACGACCGATTCAGGCTGGACATAAGGAAGAACTTCTTTACTGTCCGAGCCCCCAAGGTCTGGAATAGACTGCCACTGGAGGTGGTTCAAGACCCACTTTGAACACCTTCAAGACACATTTGGATGTCTATCTTGCTGGGATCCTATGATCCCTGCTGACTTCCCTGCCCCTGGGGCAGGGGGCTGGACTCAGTGATCCTTTGGGGTCCCTTCCAGCCCAAATGTCTATGAAATCTAAGAGTAAATAAATTGACTGAATACCATCAACATTTTGATTTATAATTTCCTCCATTTAGTTTTAAATCTTTCCTAGTTACTGCAACATGATTAATAAAATATATGATGTTCTTATGATTAAGAAATATTGTATTACAGCAAGTGGGTATTTTGGGGATTGTTCCCCCCCAAAAAAAATTTTCAAAGGTAGATAAAGGCCAAAATTAATCTCAATTTTCCTAATCTTTCAGACTTTTACTTTTAGCTCTTTAGGGTTTCAGTCAGATGATCTGAAAATATCAAATCATTGTGTTAGGTCAAAATTTTCCTTTACTAAACTCATATTGTCTAAACAGTGTTCTCTGTGTTTTACACGTAAAATCAAATTAAAAATAGGTTTGCACTCTTTAAAATCCAGCTATATGTGTTTTTACACATTATGTTTGTTGGAACAACATGTCACCCTACTCTAGAATGAATGTGCTTGAGCTTTTTATTCTCTGGAGGAGTAAAATGATGAGTACTTTATTATTTATGCAAAATTATCAACTATAATCAGTTTTGATCTTTATCATCAGCTTTACAAGTCCAGTTCTGTGTGTAGTAAGGGGAGACCATTTCTCAACTTCAGGAGCAGCAATAGGATATAGAGGTTTATATTCTTCTAATTATTTCAGATAATTCGTGAAGTATAATTTCATGTTACCCATTCCCACAATTACCATTTTATGTAAAGCAGATATTACTGACCTCTAGGCTACTTCAAGTGGCTTTGGATGAAGTTTATAGCCTAATAAAATCCTTAGAGTTGGTAAAACTAGTAAAGTCCATCACTAACTGTTGGTGACTAGCCTTTGGTGGAAGTATGAGGAAGAGCAGGAAGGGAGCTACAGATTTCTACCTGGTGTAGCACAGGGGTTTACAACCATTGGAATTGCTGAATCTATTGCTTTATTGATGGAAATGTGAGTAACTCTATACAGCACAATAGTGTGACATACAGACTGGATTTCTACCAACTGAAAGTTGGCTGAAACCCTGACATGTTTTTCTTGCCTGTATCCTTGTGGCACAATAGATCCCTAAATATTTAACACAAAGACCAGCTCATCTGTATACATGGGGCCTGGTTTAAATGCAATTTTGCATTTTCATTAAAATCACAAAATTAAGTGATTTTCACGAAAAATGCAATTTGCAACAAAATGCCACAATATGACCACTTGCTGGGGAGTTCTCCGACAAGCAGCCATATCATGGTATTTCACTGCAACACGATGGCTACTGCAGGCTGGGGAAAGCACTCCCCAACCAGCAACAGAAACCTAACAGCCCAGAGAAGAGGGTAAGGGGTAACACAAAAGGGGCAGACGGAGAAGAGAGCTTGGGGATGGATAGGAGAGGGCCTGTTTGCTCCATCAGGTGGGAAAACTAGTGTTGGAGGTTGGCCCAGGCACCTGACAGCTGCCTTAGCAAATGGCCCTGGCACTGGGTAGGAGAGGGGCTGTCTCCTCCAGGCAGGAAAACTGGGGCACTGGGGGTGGGGGAAGGGAACACAAGTGTGGAAGAGCAAACAGTTCCTCCTCTACTCAGCACCAGGGCTTTCTGCCTAAGGCAGCACCTTCCAAGCCCAGGAAAAAGCTTCGTACCTTCAGTGGATAGCAGCAGCAGCAGGCCAACCACATGGAGAGAAAAGGGAATTCCCACCCTGCCTGTCAGAAACAATGCAGGGCAAACAGTCACTACTGCTGTTGCTGCCACTTCCAGTGAGGCAGGGGTGGGGGGAAGGGGCTTTTTAGCAGCAATCAGAGACCTTGGGAGCAAAGCCTCTGCTGCTGCAATTAAACGTGGCCCTAAACCCGCCCCCTCAGCCAATCGGGCGGTTGCGGGGGGGGGAGGGTCGCCACAATCTGAGTGTGAAAATGGTCCCTGCCATAATCAGGCCACGGTATTAGTGAGCTGAGTCTGTGATTTAAACCAGGCCATATTGATATAGATATATATCTAGCACAGTTATAATAAATATATTATTTTTAAAGAAAGATAAATATAGAGAAAGGAGGTTTAAATGTGTGTGTGTGTGTGTGTGCGCGCGCACGCGTCTGTGTATGTAGCTTTCTTTAAAAAGATCATGACTTTCCTTTTGCTTTATGACATTATCTCACTAAATCTTTACTAAGCATCTACAAGCAAAGTCTTAAACATGATAAAAGACAGAATTAAAGCAAAGGCTTTGCTTTGAGCCTGTAATTGTTCAAGAACAATTTCCTCTTCAGAGGTAAACATTAGCCTTGCAGACAAAGATAAGGCCAAGTGCACAATTAGATACCTAAAACTGTAAGGCTTATACCTCCCCAATAACAAAGATTGTAGAATAATTCAAAATGTTTTCTTAAAATGTAAAAGAAGAAAGGAAACAGACAGGAAAAAGTGTAGGAGACTAAAACCAGTAGTTCAGCCCTGTTGGCAGCTTAAGGGCAGCAGTGTTCGTTGATGCAGGAAGTCTTTTTCTTCAAACTGGAGAAAAACAGCCCTGAAGTATACCTGTATTCGAAGTAGAAGTAGCCTAAATGTTTAGTTTCTGTACATTACTCTTTAAAAGAAAACATGTCAACTTTGAAAGACTTCCTTTAATTACAGTTCCAAAATATAAACAGCAATGGGGAGAAATGTTTCAGCATTTACCCCTGTATAATTTGAACTTTGGTGTGTTCAGTATGAACACATTCCTCAATTAGTTCTGACTCCAGAATATGTCACATTATTTACTACATACCTAGAACTACAGAGGTGCCAGTTAAATACTTCAGAGGAAGATAGCTATAGGTCCTCAGAAGCGAAACATATACCAGTTGCAAAAAGTAAAACCAGTGTCAGAAACAGCTCCAAATGCAAGAAACCAAATCTGTCTGGAAGGCTATGGAAGTGACAACTTGAGCACCTTGGACAAAAAAGATGACTGACTATAGTGTTACACTTACACTGAAAGAAAAGATATTTAAGATTTTTTTTCTCTTCAGCATTTTGGGTTTTGTTTAAGGTTGTTTTCTGGTGTTACCTTGATGTCAGTTTATGGATTTTTAAAAAATATATTGTGTTCTGACACTCAGTTTTGTAAGTAAAAAGATTCCCACCTAGGTATATTTTATAAGTCTTCAAAAGTAAGTACTAGTCTTCAATGTAAGTAGTAAGCTTAGTTTTTCCAGTCTTAGCTTTTTTCTTTTCAAAGGTAGGTAACAAATCTTCAAGTGTTTTCATAGTATAGAGTTGACCAGAAGTCTCAGCCTCCAGCCAAGAGCCAAATCTAGCCTACACAGCCCTGTCACCTGGCCAGTGAAGCTCCCCACAGATCTGGAAATTTGAGGGCAAGAGTAAAATGGTAGCTTTAATTGCCACCTCTCCTGCCAAATTTCCATACCCATGCAGGGCCCTGGCAGGACAAATGACAAGGTCTTGTGTACTAGATCATACCAATACATGGTCTGGCAGGTGTACAGGGGTTCATAGATTTCATAGACATTAGGACTGGAAGGGACCTTGGAAGATCATCAAGTCCAGCCCCCTGCCCCAGAGGCAGGAAGTCAGCTGGGGTCACAGGATCCCAGCAGAATAAACATCCAATTGAGTCTTAAAGGAGTACAGGGTAGGTGCTTGCACCACCTCTGGTGGCAGTCTGTTCCAGGTCTTGGGGGCTCAGACTGTAAAGAGGTTCTTCCTCATGTCCAGCCTGAAACAGTCTTGGAGAAGTTTGTGACCATTTGACCTTGTCATCCCAGGGGGAGCTCTGGTGAACAGGCATTCCCCCAGATCCTGATGTACACCCCTTATATACTTATAGGCAGCCACCATGTCCCCCCTCTATCTGCACTTTTCCAGGCTGAAGAGTCTCATAGCTGTCAGCCTCTCTTGGGCCTGTTTTCCTGCCCTCTGATCATGTGCATGGCTCTTCTCTGGATTCTTTCAAGCTTCTCCATAGCCTTTTAAAATTCTGGAGACCAGAATTGGATACAGTACTCCAGCTGCAGTCTCACCAAGGCCAAGTACAGTAGGAGGATGACATCCTGGGATTTGCTAGAGAAGCATCTTTGGATGCAAGCCAGAGTTTTGGTCACTTTGCCAGCTGCAACATCACACTGGTGGCTCATATTCATCTTGTGGTCAGTCATGACCCCCCAGTCCCTTTTGGCCACTGCTGAGCCTATAAGCATGCTGCGGGTTTTTCTTCTCAAGGTGGAGTACCTTGCATTTTTCAGAGTTGAAGGCCATCAGGTTTTCATCTGCCCATTTTCTGAGGTCAGCCTGGATCACTATCCTGTACTCAGGTGTGGACATTTTTCCCCAAAGTTTGATGTCTTCAGCGAGCTTGGCCAATCTGCTTCTGACACCATTGTCACATCATTAATGAAGATGGTGAAAAGGACAGGCACAAGGATGGAGTCTTGGGAGACCTCACTGGTCATGGCACTCCACAATGATTGACTTCCATCAACTACCACTCTCTGGGTCTGACCTCAAAGCCAATTCCCCAGCCAGCAGACTGTGATGTAGCCGAGGCCGCAATTGGCTAGTTCTTCCAGAAGACCAGATTGAAAGATTTTTAAAGTCAAGACATATGACATCAATCTCTTCTCCCTTGTCCAGATGATATGTCACCTGGTCATAGAAGGAGATGAGATTGGTCAGACATGACCTACCTACAACAAACCCATGCTGGCTATCCCTCAAGAAGTTGCCTTCAGCCAATTTGCCAAGAATGGTCTCTTTGATGATTTTTTCCAAGATGTTCCCAGGGATGGAGGTCAGGCTGATGGGCCAGTAGTTCCCTGGATCTACTTTCCTCCCTTTCTTGAAGATAGGCACCACATTAGCCTTCTTCCAATCTTCTGGCACTTTGCCTGAGCACCATGAGTTCTCAATGATCTGTGCCAGTGGCAGAGCTATGTTGCTTGCCAGCTCCTTAAGCAACCTGGGGTATAAGCTGTCTGGGCCAGCTGACTTGAAGGTGTCCAGCCTCTCAAGGTACTCCTTCATATGGTCAAGATTGATGAAGGGTAACAGTTCACCCTTGCCCTGGCCGTCCCATTGAGCAGGGCTGTCCCTTGGGCCTGGTGAAAAATTCACACAAAATACCCATTAAACAGGTTGGCTTTTTCCTGGGCGTCAGTTGTCAGTTGACCCATATGGTTTAGAAGGGATCCAATGCTACTCTTGCTTTTCCTCTGGCTCCCCACATATCTAGGACTTTTTATTGGCCTTGACACGTGTAGCCAGTTGGCGTTTAGGTGCAGCCTTGGCTTTCCTAGTTCACTCCTACAGGTCTGGACCAGTGCAGAATATTCCTCCTTTGGGGTAGATTCAGCCTTCCATCTTTTATAGGCCTTTCTTTTTAGTCACAGGATGTCCTTTAGTTCCCTGCAGAGCCAAGGGAGCTGCTACGCCCTTTTGTTGCCTTTCCTCCAAGATGGGATAGACATTGCTTGTGCCTTCAGGATCACTCCCTTGAGGAGCAACCACTCTTCCTGAACTCCCCTCCCCTTTGGGTCACGGTCCCTTAGGGCCATGCCGACAAGCCTCCTGAGCTTGTCAAAGTCATCTTTCCTGATGTCGAGGATTTCTGCTTTGCTGACTAGCTTGCCTGCTTTATGGTGAAGGTGATTATCTCATGGTCACTGTCTCCCAGCTTCCCTTCAATCATCAGATCACTGATTAAGTCATCCCCCATTGCCAGTACCAGGTTAAACAGCACTTTGGCTCTTGTCAGTCCATAGACTTACTGAGTCAAATAGAGCTCAGCCACGCACATAAGGAAGTTCACCAGATCCAGGTGCATGGGATCAGGCTATATAAGGTCAGATTAGATAGTGCCCACATCTGGCATCCAGGGTGTGGGCAGCAGGATAGATTGTAGGGCTGTGCGAGTCTTTGGACACAGCTTTGGATCTGGAGAAGCTTTGGACACTTCGAGGTCCAAAGTACCACATCCGGGTCAAAGTGCTGGCCTGAAGTGGTCTGGAGCTTCCGAAGCACTTCAGAGCCACCTCAGAGCCACCTTGGAGAGCTGGCCTATAGACTAATAGGGGGAAATAATAAAATATCTATAATGTTGTTGTTTTTGTCCAATTTGGATGAAATTTTCAGAGGTGGTAGAATCCACAGAGAGTATGAAGCCTGCCAAGTTTCAAGAAGATTGGTGCAGGGGCTTGGGGGTAACTGCACCCCAAATTATTAAAAGCAAAGCTCCTGTGACATCTATGTGTTACAACTGGGACAAAACTGCAGTGGTGAGTTTTGTCTTGCTGAGGCCACAAAGCCTGCCAAGTTTTAAGGAGATCAGTGCAGGGGTTTGGGGGAAACTGCCCCTCAAGCTGTGGACAAGCAAAACTTGTGCCATAGGTGACACTGCGTGTGTTAAGGCATAGCAGGGTGACAGCTGCAGGGATGGTGGCCCCTGCTGTGGCCACAATGCCTGCCAGTTGTCGAGGAGATCGGTGCAGGGGTTCTGGGTTCTGAGGTCCTAGCTGCAGACAGACAAAACTCGTGCCATGGGTGCTTGTGGGACTGACTGTCTCTGTCTTGGGGTGGGGAGGGGATAAACTACTGCAGGCCTGGCTGCTAAGCTACTGTGTTACCAGTTACCAATCAATCATGATTCACTCAGGGACCAGCTCAATACACAGGACCTAGCTAATATAGTCAGTTAATTGTCGTCAATTAGCACCTACAAAACCAGGCTAAGGAGAGGAAAGAATCAATACAGACAATCAACTGCCCCAAGACAGACACAGTCAGTCCCACAAGCACCCAGGGCCTGAGTTTTGTCTGTCAGCAGCTAGGGGTGCAGGGTCCCAGAACCTCCCTGCACTGATCTCCTCAACATCTGGTAGGCCTTGTGGCCCCAGCAGTGGTCACCACCCCTGCAGCTGTCACCCCACTATGCCTTAACACACACAGGGTCACCAAATCCCTGCACCGATCTTCTTGAAACTCAGCAGGTTTCATGCTCTCAGCAGAGGCTACCATTCCTGAATGTTTCATCAAAATTGGACAAAAAACCCCAAACTTATAGATATTTAATTGATTCCCCCTGGGCTTCGGCCGGATCGAGGTGGAAACCCGGTCTGGAGCTCTGGATTGGATCGCTGCCATCCAAAGCAGCCGGATCTGAAGCTAGATCGGATCGCTGCCGACTTGCACAGGCCTAATAGATTCCACTCACAGACTGATCCCAGGTGGGTAGAGAGGGCAGATTATACTGATTAAATCATTTATGTAAGCAGGATATCGGGTTTAGATTTGTATGTTATTTTGAGCTTTGATAGTTCCTAATTCAAATACCTGCCCATCTTCATTGTTTTTGGTTTGCTTGGTCCGTTAGCCTTTTTCATAGACCCTGTACTATCTTTGAAATACCTCCATTTGCTCAACCCGAAAAGCATGGGATCTCAGGGTATCCTCATAGTGCTGGTAATGAAGCCATGCTCTGGTAGACCAGCGTCAGATATATGTGTTGTAGGAACATAGGGTCCAGTCCAAATTCTACTGAAGTCAATGGCGATCTTTATACTGGAAGCTAGACTGGAAGCAATTTCATTTTAATGCATGTATGACCCAACGCTGGATGGGGCATAACATCTCAAGCAGGATCCCAGACCAAACTTTTTCTCCCCAAGTCTCCACATGGCATACATCTATCTTATAATAAAGACTCGGTCTCTTAGAGTCATTGTTTTATAAATTTGTTAATAGTTTTCCTGATCATATCATAGAACAGTCTGCCAACTGAAATATATCAACAGGAAAACAAACAACAGGCAGCATCGGACATGCATTTATCCAAGTTTGGGTTATTAATAAATTATCAAAGGTCAAATATTCATGAGGGGGGACAACACTTTATTTCTAGTGGGTTAATTTCTTATGCACACATCTCTCTTTCAGCCTGGTGAAAAGCACATTCTGTAAAAGCATGTCACTCTGTACTAAGAAAAGGCCTATTGTTGGACATTATGTTCTCTACTTACAAAGCCCGTCAGCATTCTTGGGAAAAAGTAGTATTCATAGTTATTTTTATTAGTATAAAAGTATACAGTTAGTATACGAGTATAACTGTATGCAGATAGGTAGGATAGCAATGACTGAAGCAGGACTAAGATGCTTTTCCTAGATATATCCCATCAGATATAGTGCTCTTGAATATCATTTGATTGAGATTTAAATGTGGAAGAGGGCAAAAGTTACATCCTGCTAGCTAACACTCCAAATAGATGAAACACAGGAAGATACAATGAGAAGGATGCTTTCCTTTTTACTAGAAAAAGTGCACACTTGTTGATCCAGCTCACTTTTTGGGGATACTTTTGGATCCACGGCTGCTGCCCATTGGACCTATAGCAGGATCTCCTAGGAAAGTCTTTCCTTACCCATATCTCCATCCAATCAGGAGTATAAGGCCATTTCTTTCAGAGCCAGACTTTGCCAGCATAATCTATGCCTTTGTCACATCAAAGATAGACATTTCGATATACATTACATGGGGCCAAAATAAGCATCTACCCAGAAAGTGAAGCTGGGCCACAGTAGCCTTTTGTCTTATTATATCCTCAAGTTCAACAGATGCCTATCCAAAGTTCTAGGCACACCTTTGCCATACATTTGAAAATCATAGACGTCGTAGCTGTATCAAATCGAGCCAGCAGCCTTTCCTCATTACATAGTCCAAGTGAAAGCTAAACTCAAGCATTTTAAAAAGAGAGAAACCAACCTCTAGGCCAAGTACAGACATTCAGAAAGCATGAGTTTGAATCAATTAAATCTTTGTAGATTAGTTTAACCTACGTAGATTGAACCAATAAGCAAGTGAATAGATATTCACTTTTGATTCTGGAAATGCAACTGCATGCCTGCAGTGGCCCAAGCTAGAAGCTGGAGGACCAAAGCAAGCCCTTCATTCCCTTCGGCAGTAGCTGGAAGACTGGAGGGAAGCTGAGCTGGGGGGTGGGGGCGGGGCAGGGGGCAGGCCCCTGCAGGCTGCGTTTGATTGGGGAGGGGTTTAAACCCCTACTCTGGCCTGTTGGGACCCCAGCCAGAGTCTGCCTGGAGGGAGAAGGGGGAAGCAGCCTTTTCCAGTCTTCCACACCTGCCCACCCCCAGTCACTGCTTCAGTGGCAGGAGGCATGGCCAGACATAGTAGCCTGAGGGACAGGGGTTTTAATCCCTCCTCCCTCCTCTCTCCCACAGTCATGGGACAGGGGAGGGATGACAATGAGGTGGTCTAGTATAGAGATTGTATGAGATGGAGGCAATGTTGGGTGCCCTGCAGAACCAAGGGAGCATCTGAGGCTGGTCCAGGCCTGGCAGGGATGCAGCACAGAATGGCAGCTCTGGGCATGCCAAGGGGCTTCTCGTCCAGCCCAGCCAAGTGTTTACCTTCTCTGTGTTCCAGTCCCCTGGCAGGGACTCTGTAGCCCCCAGGGCACCTCACCACCAGGAGGCTGGGGAAGAGCGCTGCATGCCCAGCCCACGCTGCCTGCTCTTCCCTAGACAGACAGGCCTGCCTTGGGGCAGCACTCCCTTCCAGCTGGAGCTGCTGCCCAGAGCCTGGACATGCAGGAACCAGCAGGCCATGCAGGAACCAGCCCTCAGCAGCCCCTGCAGCCTGGCCTTTGGCCAGCCACAATGCCACATGTTCCCACAGCCTGGCTCAGCCCAGCCCCACACAGCTGAGAGCCACCCCGGGCGCAGCTCCTGGACTACCCCTGCCAACCTGCAAGGAGCAGCCACAGCCCACAGTGATGTGTACCGGGGCGCTGTGCCCTGCCTGCCACCGCACCACCCTGAAGGGGGCCCCAGAGCCTGGCCCAGCACTGCCAGCAGCAGGGAAGTGGCCTGCCCAGCTCCTCCCACAGCCCGCTCATTGCTGGTCCCACAGTGTCACTGGAGCAGTTCCAGGGGAAGGAGACAGGAGGCAGCTCCAGGCACAGCCACAGTCTTTTGCTCCAGGCTCCTGGATAACACAGGGCAGGGCGGGGTGGGCAGATATCCCCTAGCCCAGCATTGCTCTCCCCCAGGCCTCACTCTGATCCTCACCTGCTGTCTTCTCCCAGTCCTGACACAGCACTAGCCTCAGTTGCAGCATCCTGGGCAAGGCTCTGTATAGCTGGGCTATGAAGCCCTGCAGGGACACAGCTCATGGCCTGTTGGGGGCTATGCGGTACACTGCTGCCCTCCTGGGGAGCAGGAGTCTCCTCATGTTGGGCCACAGCCTGTCATGATCATCCTATGGCTCCCAGACAGGACAGTTCTCTCCTCTTTGGGGCTCAGCTTCAGGGCCAAGCAGCAAGAGGGATGTGCTGCAGCTGGAGCTGCATGGGGGACAGGGCTTGCCTATGCCCTGGCACTGCGGGCTCAGCTGGGCCCAAGGCCATGGATCCTGGTAACCCTGAGGCCTGCCCTGCTGCCTTCTCCTGGCACTGGCCTGACCACTCCGCCCCACACCTGCCAGCAGCCAAGCCTCCTCTCTCCCCCACCACCTGGCCTCAGTTGCCCAGGGCATCTGGCAACCGCCAGCCACTCCTTGGGGCTCTGTGGTCCCCTCTTCGCCCTTGCAGCCACCTGCCCTGAGCTGCCCGGGCACACAGCCACCTACCATTCACCAGTGTGCCCAGCCAGTCCCTTTGCAGCTACATTGTCATCCCTCCTGTCTCATGCCAGTGGGAGAGGAGAGGGAATGGGGATTAAACCTTCCCTTCCCCTCAGGCCATGCTCCACCCCCCCTCCACCCCCGCTCCTGCCGCTGGAACAGCGAGCAGGGATGGTAGGTGGTGGGGAAGCATGACGAGGGCTGCTGTGCCCCCTGCCACACAGACTTTGGAGCAGGGTTTCCCACCCCCACCCACAACCCCTTCTCAGCCAGCCAGAGCAATGATAGTGTTCCAGCTAGGGAGGAGAGGGTTGGAGCCAACCCTGCTCCACTGGAGCAGACAGCACAGCCCAGGGCTGCAAAGCATGCTGGAATACTGAGATGCTGGGATACTGAGATGCTGGGATACCAAGAGCAAATGAGTGGTCAACTAGCAACTCAGTCTCTTAGAAATGACTTCGTATCTAAATCCATTCAGGACAGAAGACAGGATAAGGTGAAGTCATTCACATAGCTAATAGCATTAATGTCACCTTTGAAAACTTTTCTACCATATGACATGCTTTGATAACTACAAACAGCCCAAGAAAAAATATCTTTTTCAATCAACATCTCTGACATAACTTGACTGGGGAACAATTTGCAAAGGTTGACCTCCATTTCACAAAGGAAAAAATTATTAATGCTATAATGAGCTGCAGGCCAGACACACCCCAGGCCCATGCCAATTATTATTCATATGCCATTTTCCTGGAAATGTTTAATTTTGTTGTGCAGGAGGGGAAATGGCCCCATTTATTAAATGAGACTACTATTACTTTATTATGTGTTCCCTATTAGAAATCCATTGAAGTACATCTCACATAGAGCAATGACTATTTACTTCAGACCTCAAAGGGCTTGAAGGACTGAAGGGTGGAACTTGTCGTCATTTACCAGGTTCACCAGGTCCAGTCTATTTTTGGGCTGGATGCTGAGAACAATCTCTTCACAAAATTACTAGTTGCTCTCAGTTTTGCATACCATTTGAACTATATTAAAACAGCCATTTAATTTCTGGATCAGAAACAACTCTGTTTCAATTCCGATTCTCATAGTATACCATGATATGGTCCCTAAACACCTTCCATAATTATAAAATCAAGAACACACCTAACTATGTATATTCCAACCACAGATTGCATTCCTGCAAGATCATTTAGTATTTCAAAGAGCTGCTTCTCAAGAGAGCTATATAGAATCTAAAGAGAAGGCTGAATACTTTAGTTTAAGCTATTTACTACTTGACTTTGGTTCATTCTAATGTACACATTATAAAGTATGATGCTAAGGTGCTAAAATCAAGCCTGTTGTATTTTTTAATAAAAAAAAGAAAAAGCTACAAAAAGGATTTTTCTTTATACAGTTAAAATGTAATTACCCTAACTATAATATAGACAGGACAATAGAGAAAGTGTTCTACTCTTCTAAAATAGTCTGCATATTGTTTAATGATCTAAAAGTAGAGGTACCCAGATACATCAGTCCCATATCAGATCATAAGGAAAATCAACAGTGATGGCAATCAGCATTTTTTGGCTGATGTGGCTGATAATGTCACCAGTAAGTGCCCAGTGCATGCGCACAGCTGCAGCACAGCACACGGCAGCCAGGGGTGCAGCTCAGCAGCATCTGGCTGCTAAATCTGTTGTTGAGGAAGGGATGGGGGAAGGGAAGGGGCAGGGAGGGGTAGATCAAGGCCTCTGAGGTGAGGGAGGGAGTGGTATAGGGGCAGGGAGTGCCACCCAGCCAGGGCAGGACAGGGCATGGGACAGAGCCACAAGTGGCTCATCCAGAGGGTGTGGGGAGGGGGTGTGGCTCCTGTCTCTGCATGCACCCCAGGGGAGGTATGGGGGGGGTGTATCCCTGTATCTGTTAACAGGGTGCAGGCAGGCTGTGGGCTGGGCCCAGGGCTGTGCTGGGCTCTTCCCAGTGCAGGGGCTGGGCCAGGCTGTATGTGGGACAGGTGGCAGCAGTACTTGGAGTGGGGACTAAAGTGAATTCTGGGGTGGCTACAGCTTTGCTCCATAGTCCTGCTCCCAGCACCACCACCACCTGCCCCATGAGCAGTCAGGCCCAACCCCAACTCCTGGGAAGAGCCTGGTGCAGCCCCGTGCCTCTCGCAGGGGTGTGCGCAGCAGTGGAAGCCACCACCCCTCCCCACACCCACCAGATAAGCTGCTCATGGCTCTGTCCCATGCCCCACCTTGCTCCAGCTGGGCAGCGCCTGCCCCTGCCCCTGCCCAAGCCCCAGATCTACTCCCTTCCTGACCTCAGGGCTTCAATCTAACCCTCCATGCCCCTTCCCTCCCACATCCCTTCTCCCACAACAGACTTACCAGTCAGATGCTGCTCTCCACACTGCCAGGCCACATACTGGCAATCAGATCAATATCAGCCAATATGGCTCCTCAAAAATTAGCTATTGGTATCAGCCCAAAAAAGTCTCTATTGGTGCACCCCTATCTAAAAGTGATTAAGTTTACCGGATCCACAGTTTGGGATCAGAAGATCCTAAATCCATGGGTTACTGGAATCCTTTACTTCCCAGGTTTCATTTGGCAAAAGTTTCTTTCTAGTTCCTCCCACTGTGAAGTTATCTTTCAAATATGAAAAATTTGCTCAGAAATGAGCTATGATATTTTGGTGTTTTATTGTTGCAATGGTACATAATTTAAACACAGAATTAACAGTTCCTCCCATGAATGATAGCAATCATTCAAAAGCATCTTAATTATGTCAAACCATTTTCATTTTGGGTGTACAATAAACCTTTCCTTGAACATCTACCAGCTGCTAAGGCATTTACCTAATTCTAAGAGGATGTAATAAAAGATGAGCATTAAAGACAGCAGCTAGCTCAGCTCTAGACAGGGGGCACCATTTTCTGAAGCCCATAAGGTACTTAGGTGACAAACTACGGTTTTCCCAACAGTTACTTAGTAACTTGCTTAGGACACTTACTCCCATTTAAAAGTTAATTTTCCTCAAGATTCGCTCCCAAAAATATATCTCTGGGCAACTACCCAGGTTCTGGCACACAAAGAGAATATGAAACAGAAGGAAGAAGTAGCAACCCTGGGTTCTACAAACAACCCACCCAGGAATATCTAATATATATGAGTACAATTTCTAAAAATAATCAATAATTCCACCTACCACTTTTCATTCTTCCATAAATAATTTGACCACACAGTTAAAAAAAGGAAGGGTATGTCTATAGGAGTGAGGCCAGAGCCAATTATTCTTCCCCTATGCCCAAAGAAAAGGTGCAATTTAAAACTGAATCACACCATTCTTCTCAATTTGTTCTCAAAACTTGCCAAGCCAACAAAGACAGAAGGGCCGCCCAGTGGCATTAATATCACTGGAGAAGGAACAAAGCATATGTCCTAAGATCACAAACACATTAGTACTATGCTATAAACTTCCTTAGCTTGTAGGTACTTACATTAGCATGGTGCCAATTAATATGCAGATCACTATGGAGGAAAGGAATATTTGCTGTCTAGTCCAGCAAACTTTATATATTTACTATGCTGAAAGTTTTATTTGTTCAAAAGGAAGCTCACCTATTCATATAGTAGTGCACGGTAGTATATTGACTTAGCTATTGCTACTGTAGCTTGGTTCAAACTATCAAGACAAGCATGTAAATATAGGCATTCTTCCAGCAAAAACAGTTTCTGCCCAGTTTTCTCTGCATCCAAACCTGGGTGAAAGCATGTTTGTGTTAGTTTACTGGAAAGCCATATTTGGCCATGCGACTTCATGTTTATGTGTCCTTGCTATAGCCAGTTAGATGATTCAGTATGGTTATTGGAATTTTACTCCTGTTTTAGTCAATATGTCATTTAGGAGCCAGTTTTGATTTTCATGAATACATTTGTTATTTGTGAGCATGTCCTAAATAGTGTAAATTAAACACATTCAGCCTATGGGTTACCTGCATCTTCACAACAGCTTTTCTCTATTCCTATCAATGCTGTGTAGATGGTCATTAAAGCCACATGGTGCTATTACTGCTCTCTGATTGGATGAAGTTATTTAACCCCCCCCCCCCCAAGAGAACGAATAGCAGGTAATGAGAAACAGACACCACATATTAGGGACAGAATTCAAGACAAATCATAATATTTGCTAAAATTAGTAAAACTTTAGGCACCTTGAACTTCTTGAGGGATGTCTCATAGTTGTCTGAATTCTCTCTTCTTTTCACAGATCCTGACAAACTGAATTTGTTCTTTTTAATCTGAAAATACTTTCATGTTAGGGTTTTTTCCCTGTTATAGTAGGCTACCTCTAAGTCCTACAGGGAAATGTATTTTAGAATATTGTATTTCCATTTGCTTACTAATTACTTTTTTTTCTTTTTTCTAAGTTAAGCACATAAGGTAGACATATGTGATTCCAAATAACTGTGCTTATTACCTTATACCAACAAGCTCTGCCAGGGTCTAGTGGTGGTGGTAGCTTTTATAGTAGAAGCCAGAGAAGTCCACAAGACACTCTCAGACTACTTAAAGGGGAACTACCCAATTCCTGTACACACTCTCCCTCCCCATTTGTTTCCAGGATACAGATCTCTAGAGTGTACAAGGCTGCTTAAAAGCCAGAAGTGGATGTCTTTTCCCACTACTGGAATAAAGGGGTTTTAGCAAAATCACAGTATGGAAGAGCTTAGCTCCACGAAACACATTGATTAACACCAGAAACTTGTGACCTAGGCAGCCACTTCTTCCTCTCTCATGCCTGTTTCCCTCTGGGAGTGAAGTAAATACTTCTTTAAGAGTGGGTTGCAATACCTTGCTGCTTGCAGACCTCTCAATTGTGAGTTCAACTTCACGAAAATGACCAAATGTTTCTAAAATGTTTCAATCACCTATAACAATATTGGTGGAAGAAGGGCAAAAGGGGCACAAAGAGACTGAATTAGCCCAAACAAAGATGACTACTAATATAACCCAAGGACTGTGTTGAGATTATGTCTGGTAAACAAGAGAGATGTGGGCCTAGAAGTCAATTTACCAAATTATATATGTCTAGCATCGGGCAATTCTACCCATTGTCTCTTTTGGGACTCTTAAATAAATGAGATTTGAGGGGAATGATAAGATTGTGATGACTGAGGAATCCCCAGAGAAGGGGGAAGGCTGTCAGACCCTGTCTTCACTCTGCGGGGCCCTGTCTTTTGATTATCTGATTCAAGGTAACTGAATCATCACATTTCTACTTTAGCATCACCACTGCATCAGGGAGAACCCCAGCCCAGGCCAGGCAAGAACCTACTCTGCTTCCCTTTCCTCAATATGTTTCTTTTGACCCCCAACTACCTTTCTCCTATCCCCTCTCTTCTTTAAATTATCTGTAGACCAACTGCACCACATGGTGCCAGCAAAATGAAATGAAGTGGTCTGTAGAGGAGTACCCAGAGCATGCCTATGGAAGAGTGGGACCTGACCAGACCAACCATATGGTGTCCTTAGCTAGAGAAGTAAACAGCTGTCACAGCCAAGGTGGCAAACCCAAATCATCCATCCAGAACTGATCAGTCTTCTTGTATTGGGATAGCATCAACAGCAACTCTACTTCTTTCCTCACCTCCTCCCCCCACAATTTCTGTCTTTTATTAAAATCACAGAAAGTGATTGTCTTTCGCAGCAGTTAGTTTTGTTGAGTTCTTTGTTTTCTCTTTGGCAAAAGATCATTTTACCAAATAAGAAATTTTAACCAATTCTTCTTTCTGAAAAATGGTAAGATTTGATTGTATTTGTTCATAACTACTAGTCTCAAAGTATGATGTACTCTTCTTTTGATTCTTTTCCTTTTCGTGTATGTCCCAGCTTTTGCATCCATTTTCCTGCTGTGTTTATACCATGGAATTAAGAAGGATGAGGCCTATGTACTTGAAACGCTGAACTGTATTTAATTGTTTAATGTTGTGAAAGTGATAGTAGACATATTAACGCATTAGACTCTCTGGGACCTTTTTAATTCTACTATAACATATTCCAGATTTCTCCCCTTTCCCAAGAATTTTCAGCAGTTTGATATAAGCGATTAAATACTTACAAGCTTTTCTTTTCCCTAGCTCTGATATCAGAGCAGCTAAGTGACTTTCTTTTCTCACTCTAAGGAGAGAAGCATCATCATCAAATGATAAAGGTGCTCCTCATTTTTTATTCTTTACATGGTTTTTGAGTGCTCCAGAGAAAAACTGGTCCCAGTGTCTAGCTGAGATGGACAGTAGAATGTGGAATCTGAGACACAAATTTGGCAACTGCAATAATCTTTTAAAAAGGCCCACACAGAGTTAATAACTCCTATGTTGCACATACTTTTTGTAAGTGAGATATTTATTTTTATTTGTGGCCATGCTTCTTTCATTCCTCACATACCTAAAATTCCCATTAAAGTCAATATTGAGGAATGCAAGATCAGGTGCCAATTTGGGATTCAGTTCTGACTCAGTAGTAGTTATCTCTTCTATACATTATCTCTTATATCTCTTATATTCTGCTCTCTTATGCATGTTGGAGAGTAAAATAGGAGTCATGCGTATCTCAGTGGAATTCCATGCTGATCTAGTAGTACTTGTCCATTCATAGATGGTTCATTCTGTCTTGTCTCATCCTCTCTTGTGTGCTGTCTTAAGGATCTTTATGTTTGTTTCTTGGCGCCATTTTATCTTGCAATGTTTATTTTGGAATGGAATGCACTTGTAGAATTTATGCTTTAACCCATAATATAAGGGGACTGAAGATACATTTGACCTAAAATGCTAAACCCGGCTACAGCTTTGGAAATCCAATGTTTGTGCCTCCAATCATTGCCTAGTTTGAAAATATTTTAAGTGCCTCTGCTCATTTTATTTTTTTAAATAAAAAGATGAAAAATACGATTACAACTAAAATTAAAACATTTTGCTCAAGTATCACTCAACTGTACCATGTATTTGTTGCAAAAAGAAAAAAGATTCCCACCGTTTTCTGCCAATTATTTGGAGAGAAGAGGAATGTGGGCTCAGGCTAATATTGCATACATGAGGAATTTCTTGGTGTTTTTTGAAATAACTGATGGATCATGTAGATGATAGAAACTAACTTGAGTCTCACTTGGAGCATTTCTGCCTAAGGCTCAGCAGAACTTGTGGAACTAAACCCCATAGGGCCATCACAAACCTCCCTATATTTCTTTGACTAGTCCTTTCTAAATCCAATGAACTAGAGCTTGTCTCTGTAAAAACAAACAAAAATGTTACCAAAACACAACACTTCATTGCATATGCCATCAAACGTGTTCCCTCCAGAACCACTCCAAGACAATGAAATGTATGTGACATTATTAGCATTGCCTAGTGCACTATTAGAGGGAACCTTGGATACTACAGAAATCACAATGGTCTAAAAATACATATAGGATCAAATAGTATCAAATGCAGTGAATACAATAATTCTTTATTGAAGCTCTTTGACATAAGGAGTATAGTTCTTTTGATCTCTAACTCACAGATTCATAAAATGCAGCTTGTGTTGCTTACTGTCACCATATCTGGTCTCCAGAAGCCCAATGTTAAACATAAGAAATAAAAAGGACTGCAAACTTTTGGGAAATGACTGCGAGCACCAGGAATTAATACTTTTTTTAATGATGTGTGAATCACTGGTACAAAGTTAATGGTGATTTTCTGAGCACTGTAGGATAATATTTTTTCTCATGAACAAGTAACCCATGTTAAGAAGGACAAAACTTCAAATTTTGTGATATGCCAATTGTATGATCAGTTCCTAACTGAGGACCAGCAAAGAACCCCTTCCTTAAAATGACACAGAATAACACATCCATGGCTTGCAGAGGACAGTTAGAATAAATGCTGCTTGATTCCACAGAGCTGCAAACAAAATTGATAGAAGATCCAATGCCAGTTCTGAATGTATTTTTGTTTAATGAAATAATGTTTTAAAGAAGGAAGTCAATTTGTTTATGAGGCACATTGTTGGCTTTGCCAAGTTTTACCCCTGGTATTTTTCCTCCAACAGGAAATACTGTATTAAACAAGAGAGAAGAAAGCCGTTATCAATTGCAGCAGGATAGCTTAAAGCTAATGTCAGCACTGATATTATAAGCCTCTTCTTCCAGGGTTTTATTTGGCATTTTTAATTACAGCTTCTCCAGAGCTGCCAAGTTCAGATTGAGAGCCAAAGTCCCCTGAAGTTCTGGACTTTGGTTCAAGACCATCACTAATTCTTCTCTCTAGTTATTTAGCTTACGAATCCTTTAAGATTTTGGCTGCCTTTGTGATACATATCTGCAATGCTCATCAACATAAAGAGCTGAACACTGACAGAGACTTCTCAGCCCCACCATGATACAAAGATATAATAATATACCCAGAATAGAAATCTTTAATGCACAGTTATGAATATCATGTTATCAGGTATATTTGAAAAGGAGTAAGTTGCAAAAACTCCAGAGAATGTGTTTCGGAGACTGAAATCAGATGACAGTTAAAATACATGAAGATTTTATATTGCAGGTAAGGAACCTTGAGCATGTGAGACCGGTGGCTAATAGAAAACTATAGTATAAATGTTGTGTTTTTTTCCTACAAAGCTTGGCTCTGCTCCTGTTTTAGGAACATAACAGTAAGAAGTCCTTTAATTTACTGACACGATTCTATAGCCATTTTCTCTCAGTATTTTTCTTTCTGTTTCTGTTCAACTTTGATGAGAAGGACCTGAGGCTACTGTTTGCTGACTCTGAGACACTTGAAAAAGAATCGGAGGAGACAGGAAAGAGGAGCAAAGGAAGGAAGGGAGGGATGACGCTACTAAAAAGTGGCTTGCAACCTTTTTAGACTCAAAGCACCCCTAGAAAAATGCTGACTCCTAGCTTTCACTCATTTTTGACTGCAGAGTAATAATACATCCATTCTCCTGTTATAAAGAAGTCAGGAAGACTACAAAGGTCACAATATTTTTGACACTATGGATTCTCAGGGTTTATCTTCTGAATCATGTTTTTACATCTAGCAGTCCTTACATAGTGTAACACCCCACAGTACTCTTGAAAGGATCTGAAGACCCACCAGAGTACCACAGCCCACTGGCTGAGACTCAGTGTATTAGAAAGATTTTTGTCAATGTGTATTTTTCAGCTCACATGAAAGAGAATACTGATTTGCTGTTGCAATACTTCTCTCTGTGTTGTGTATGGAAGCACTGAGTACAAGCCATGGATGCTGAAGAACCAATCCTTCCATAAGTTTAAATATTGAATAAGACTGTAGCAGTTTAAAAATTGGAAGTTACAGAAAAGGGTTCATTTGCCTTGATGTGCAACTTGTTCACAGCAAATTGTGAACAGCTTTCTTTTACTAGTACTCTATAGCTTAGAATGGTGAAAGCCATCTACTCTCTCATCTTATTCCTCTAGGCTGCTGTTAAAAGCTACCAAATGTTTCATAGATTTCATAGACGTTAGGGAAGGGACCTCAGAAGATCATCAAGTCCAGCCCCCTGCCCCAAGGGCAGGAAGTCAGCTGGGGTCATAGGATCCCATCCTATAAACATCCAAATTTCTCTTGAAGGTGAATGTAGGTGCTTGAACCATCTCCAATGGCAGGCTATTCCAGACCTTGGGGGCTCGAACAGTAAAGAAATTCTTCCTTATGTCAAGCCTGAAACAGTCTTGCAGTAGTTTATAACCATTCAACCTCATCATCCCTTGGGGCGCTCGGGTGAACAAACATTCCCCCAGGTACTGGTGGTCACCTCTGATAAACTTACAGGTGGCCTTCAGATCACCCCTGAGCCTGCACTTTTCCAGTCTAAAAAGCCCCATAGCTCTCAGCCTGTCTGTTCATATAGCTCAGCCTGAAACATTCCTTTTAAGTGGAGTCTGCCCTTCAGAAGTGAGCTTGGCATAAATAGGCCTTGTCACACTTGAGCCTAGGTACCTTTAAGAAGGTTTGCTGGATACTCAGCTTAAGCAAACAGATCTAACCTACACAATTCCTCCCCGAAATTTCTAAATTATTTAGGATTCTCATTCCACCAAAAGAACAGAAACCAGCCATGTTTCTAGCCATTTTCCCTTCATATAGTTTTTCTGTACAAATAGGAAACAACCCTAGCTTTTTGGGTCCCAGGCATACCCTGCTTCTAGCCAGCTAAGCCCTACCTTTCTCACAAATGGACAGCTCAGCCCTCTTTTAAAGTTTTAGGCCTAATTTAACTCAGCTGCACCAAATTGCTCCTGCTCAGCATGCTCCCATTATAGATCCTGAAAACTTGGCTGAAGTATAATGCAGTGCTGAGTATAATGCAACACCACAGCCTGATGCATCAGGATTGAGAATCCACACAAAGCAGCATTGGATATACTGTAACACACTCCAGCAATACTAGTGGGATTAGGTTGGTTCTGGATTTCTTTCAGCAGCATTTATAGAAGCTCTGAAAGAGCTTTGTCCTATCTTTGAGCCAAATACTTCCCTTGACAGTAAAAGAAAACTGTAGGGTTCATTAAGAATTTACTAATAAACAGAGCTGCCTGCAGCCATACACATCTTGTCACTGGGGAAAAAACAAAAAAAACCCAAACCTGTTTCTAGTAACTGGCAGTGGGTATAGCCAGAATTACTGAAGTGATCAAAATCTGAGCTATTGCTGAGGGATACATAACTTGCTGCATTACCCTGCATTTGGCAGGTTCTATAGGAAAGACTAGGGCATATGGAAATGTACAGCCGATTATTCCAAGCCTAGTGCAGTTAGAGATGAAACCCACACACCTCCCTTGTTTGCAGATGGCTCCTGTGTGCTTAGAAATCCATGGAAACACTTAAAGTTTCTCTCACTGAGGTATGGATTCTTGCCCGAAGAATGTTACAATGCCAGCTTGTGTTCTCTAGGCTATACCTAGATTTTCCTTGTTAGCCCAAGGCATGTCTTACCTTGTTTTTTCCTGACAGTCTTTCATGTATCTTCCAATTACTCACCCCTATTTTATTACCTTTTAAACTGCTGTATTTGATGTTGCTTGAGGCTGTTTTGGACTTTTAAGTTTGTTGGGCAGCATAACTAAGATCATTTTAACACGTGCCATCCATTTTGCTACCTCTGCCCTCTTATATGGTACAAGGTGCAGGAAGAAGTATCTCTGAATGGGTTCCCATAAGGAGTTACTCCCTGGACATTTTAATAAGGGACAGAGAGAAGCTTTCTCCTTCCTCACGTATGTTAAAAATGATGGGTCAGTTCCCAAAAGTCCTTGATAATCAGGAGATATTTAAAAAACAGTATGTTTGAATAACTTTTTATTGCCCTTCTGTAGTAGAGGTTTTAAGCTTTTCAAGACTTTAAAAAATATTTTTAAACTGTTCTAAAAAATTATGAGGGGTATTTTTTTTTAAACAGAAGATGAGATTTCATAGACATTTGAGCTGGAAGGGACCCTGGAGGATCATTGAGTCCAGCCCCCCGCCCCAGGGGCAGGAAGTCAGCAGGGATCATAGGATCCCAGCAAGATAAGCATCCAAATGTGTTTTGAAGGTGTTCAAAGTGAGTACTTGAACCACCTCCGGCGGCAGTCTGTTCCAAACCTTGGGGGCTCGGACAGTGAAGACGTTCTTTCTTATGTCCAGCCTGAACCGGTCACAGTGGAGTTTGTCATCCCTTGGGAACAGTCGTTCCCCCAGATCCTGATGAGCACCCCTGATAAGCTCATAGGTGGCCACCAGATCACCCCTGAGCCTGTGCTTTTCCAGGCTGAATAGCCCCATTGCTCTCAGCCTCTCATCATAAGGTCTGTTTTCCTCTGATCATGATCATGATCCTCTGCACCCTCTCAAGCTTCTACACATCCTTTTTGAATTACGGAGCCTAAAACTGGACACAGTTTTGGCTGAGGTCTCACCAATAACAAGTACAGCGGGAGAATGACGTCCCGGGATCTGCTCGAGAAGCATCTATGGATGCAAGCCAGCGTTTTGCTTGCTTCACTAGCCGCAGCATCACACTGAAGGCTCATGTTCATCTTGTGGTCAACTATGACCCCCAAGTCCATTTCATCTGTAGTGCTAACCAGCGTAGCACTCCCGAGCCTATAAGCATGGTGCAGGTTTTTCCTCCCAAGGGGGAGACCCTTGCATTTTTTGGTGTTGAACACCATTATGTTCTCATCTGCCCATTTCATGAGTCTGTCCAGATCCACCTGGATCACCTTCCTGTCCTTAGGTGTGGATGCTTCACCCCAGAGTTTGACGTCGTCAGCGAACTTGACCAGTCCACTTCTGACACCAATTGATGTAGATGTTAAACAGTATAGGCCCTAGGACAGAGCCTTGTGGGACCCTACTCATCACAGCGCACCAAGATGATTGGCTTCCATCGACCATCACCTTCTGGGTCCTACCGCAGAGCCAGTTCCCCAGCCAGCGGATCGTGGTGATGTCAAGGCTGCAGTTAGCCAGTTTAACCAAGAGGTGATCGTGGGATATCAGATTGAAGGCTTTTGTAAAGTTGAGGTATATGACATTGATCTCTTCCCCTTTGTCCAGGTGATAAGTCACCCGGTCATAAAAGGAAATGAGATTGGTCAAGCAAAACCTACCCGCAAGAAACCCATGCTGGATATCCCTCAGGATATTGCCTTCAGCTAGTCTGTTAAGAATGGCCTCCTTGATAATCTTTTCCAAGACTTTCCCCAAGATAGAGATCAGGCTGATGGGCCTGTAGTTTGCTGGATCTACTTTCCTCCCTTTCTTGAAGATAGGCACCACATTGGCCTTCTTCCAATCATTGGGCACTTCACCAGAGCACCAGGAGTTCTCAAAGATCCGTGCCAGGGGCTGGGCTATGATGCTAGCCAGCTCCCTGAGTACCCTTGGGTGTAACCTGTCAGGGCCAGCTGACTTGAAGGTTTCCAGCCTGTTGAGGTGTTCCTTCATGAGGTCAGCTTCAATGAAGGGCAAGGAATCTCCCTCACCCGGGTCTCCCTGACCCATAGTGGGCAGGGCCGTCCCATGGGGCTGATGGAAAACTGACGCAAAGTACCCATTTAGCAAGTTTGCTTTTTCCTGGGTGTCAGTTGTCAGTTGCCCCATCTGGTTTAGCAGGGGCAAGAAGTTAGGCACTAGATCTTTCGAAAGCACACCAAATATTGTGAGGCTTATGAGGGCTAGTAAACTGGGCCTGTGCACAAACCTGGGCCCAGGACAACAAGGCTATGTACAGCTACAGTGAGCTGCTACCTCCAAAACACTGACAGGCATCTTCTGATAGAGCCTTGCTACAGACATGCAATATTATTGGCATGATCCAAGGTTCTCCTACAAGAGACTTTCTACTGTGGACAGTGCCTCCAAGGAGAAGAATACTGCATTAGCTTTTCTGGTTATATGTGATGTACATGTTGAAGGAGGGAATATTCCTCTCTCTGGCCATTCCTCTACTAAGCAGACAGGTCCCATTCCTTGTTCCCCCAGATTCAATGTTTGTTGAGCTGCAGGGTCTTATGAATAATAAAAATGGCAGCTGGTCTTTCGACTTTATACCGAATGTTCTGTGATGTGATGGAGCTAGATTGTTTTCAGCCATGGCAGAACAAGGAGCAACATTCTCAAGTTGCAGCAAGGTTAGATATTAGGAAGAATTTTCTCACTAGGAGGGCAGTAAAACACTGGAACAGGTTACTCAGAGAGGTTGTGGACTTGCTGTCCTTGGAGGTTTTTAAGACCCGCTTTAAGACCAGCTTTGGCTGGGATTATCTAGCTGGGAATGGTCCTGCCTTGATCAGGGGTTTGGACTAGATGACCTCCTGAGGTCCCTCCCACCCCTAATTTTCTATGATTCTGTGATCCCCCAATACCCATCTGAATCCTGAGGACTGGTGGTCAGTATCCCTTCAGGAACAAAAAGCTATTCTTTCTGAGATGAAGAATAGCCAAAGGAAAGCAGAGCAAAACAAAATGATCTTGCCAGAATGTGGAGACAGATTTTGTTTCAAGTTACTGTCCCTTTCTAGGCAACACTGGCCCTTGAAGGATTCTACACCTAAGTGAGATCAAATGGGAGTCCAAGGGGGCAATACAACATTACAGAGCTAGAAAAAAATCACATTTAGTGTGACGAATGCTTGATTCTGCCTTGCTTTATCACATACAAAATAATGTTCATGGTACTGGAATACCCAGACTTGGAATGGTTTATATTATCAAATACCCTTGTTTCTTATCAGTGTCTAATTTCAAAAGGAATTTGTTGTCCCAATTATTCCTTTGCTATTATTATTATCATATAACAAATAAATCCAAATTGGTTCCTACATACTAAATAAAGTGTCAAAAACCTATGGCCTGTGAGATGAATCCAGTCCCACTGGATCCAACCTGCAGAAGTGGGGGGCTTCAGCAGCAGAGGGCTTCACCTGTACCAGGTCATAGCTAGGAGACAAGGAGAAGCAGGTGATGGCAGCAGCCAGAACTGAATACTAGCTTATCTTGGACCTAAACTGGGCCATTTCAGCCCACAACCAGGAAACACTGCCAACTACTGCTTTAAATGGCACCACAATCATAAAAATTCTCTCAACTACTTGAGCAATAATAGGGTGATTTTTCATGGCTAACAGACAGCATTCATGCTTATATTTTAATGGGATGTGATCAATACACTCTGAATAGAATTAACTATGGAAAGGTAATAGAGCAAGAGCAGAGAAACGTTTCCATGTTGACTGATTCATTTGACATAAGAAAAGGCACAGTCAATCTTTTAAATCCAAATCTGATTTTAAAAGCTACTATATTTTACTCTCATTTCCCTGACATCACATGGTGCTTTCTGGCAGAGAAGGGTCAAGCAGAGTTTGGCACTAGTTTTACAAAATCCTGATGGACCCCTCCCCAGGTCAATTAACCTGTTATTCCAATTGAAATCAGTTTTCTCTCAGCAGGGGTCTCATAAGCACACTTGGAAGAAACAGCACTGAACATGTGACATTCCTGTGGAGATGTGGAAACTTTACAGTTTCTGAGCTACGGGACCTTCCCCTCCCAGTCCACAGTTTTTGCATCTCCCCTCATGTTCGGTTTGGTCCTAGGTTGTGACAATTTAGAAATACATCAAGGAAGTTTTGGGGGGCTGGGTTTTGTCCCAGCTGTGGTCACCGTAAGGGAAAGCAAGAGTGGGATTAAAACCTCTGAACTACCAGGTAGCAATTGTTTTGCCAAAGCAATAGTGAGTTATGCCTAAATCACTTCCCTCCTTTCCATTGCCCTGACATATCCTTATGCCTAGAGCTAGGGAGCAGCACTGGAGGACCATTGTGCTAGCCTGTAAGTCATTGCCTCACCTGGTGGTTCTCCAGGCAGACTTTGCTCTCTCACCCAGAGCTTCTCACTCAGTCTACATAAATAAAGCAGTCTTTAAACAAACATCACAAACAAACAAAAGCCTGTAGACCTGTCCCAGACACTGGGAGGGGCCCTTGCAGCTCTGGCCGTAGCACAGCAATCTGCCTCCTCCATGCAGCAAGCAGTTCAGACCACCTCTTGTGTCTGGCTCACAACTATTCCCCTAGTAGTTCACTGACCTGCTTCTCTTTTCTCTGGGGTCCCACCCAGCAACTCCTGTATCAGCATTCTCCTGAGCAGCTACCCAGCAGGGATAGCTGCCCTCTCTTAAGGAGACAGGCCAATTCTGGTACACAGCCCTATGCTACGTAAAGAAGTCCCCTTTACCGAAGGTACAGGAATATGCTATCAATGGCACAAAAGGGCCAGAGTGAGCCACAAAATCAAGCCTATCCTTTTCTAATGGTGATTCAATTTCAGTGATTGTTTACTAAGTGTAGAATGGGAGATTGCCAGCAGTACTGAGCATTAGAGCTGTGCAAAGCTTCGGTCCCTGATTCAATTCGGCAGAGATCCAGCCCCATTTAGTGGCTGAAACTCTGAATCTGAATTGAATCAGAGGACCCTTTAATCTCTCTGAAATGAATCGGAACCTTCTGAATCGATTTGGAGAGATTCAGAGAGATTCAGAGATTCGGACATAGAGACAGCTTTAAATGTTTTTTCTACATACCTCTAGGTAGCAGGCGGCTCATGAATGCTGCGATGCTGGGGCACGTAAATGTCCCACAGAAGCACGGGGGGCTACCCAGCGTGCTCAGCAGCAGACCAGGAAGTGGACCAGAAGCACTTCCAGGTCTGCTGGGGAGCATGCTGAGGGACCGCCCCCATGCCCTCCAGGCTCAGTGACTGGTGCCTCCTGGGTCTAAGGGGGCACACGGGGTCACCCCATGGCTGATCACCAAGCTGGAGAGGCACTGGGGGCCCCCCCGAGTGCTCCCTGCAGACCCGGAAATGGACCAGAAGTACTTCTGGGTTCGCTGTGGAGCACATGGAGCCCCCCCCACACATACACACACACACACACACACACACACACACACACACTCCTGTGGGATGCTCCGTGCACCCCAGCATTGCAGCGATCATGAGCCTCAAGGTATGTAGAAAAAACTTTTAAAGCTGTGTCTATGTCCAAATTGCTGATTCCCCGAATCAGCATCAAGTCTTCAGATTTGACCGAATTGAATCAGGGGTAGTGATCTGAATTAATGAATGGAATCACTGTCCCTGATTCAGGCCAAATCTGAATCAAATAGGGCCTGCTTCGCACACCCCTACTGAGCATGAACAGTGCTCTGGGTGCCTGGATTTCCAACAGTAGTAGCAACCACCACCCTTTTGACCTAAGAGGAGCTTTAGAAGACACCAGGAGATCAAAAGTTTTAGAGTCTGCTATTCCCCTGGCTGTGCCATTCACTCTGTGTACTTTATAACACTTTTTACTGAGCACGGCCTCAAAACTCTGACTGTATTCTCCAACTGGCACATAGACTTTAAGTACATTATTACATATTAGTTCTGCAAGACCCCTACCTCAGTCAATGTGTATTTCACTATAACTAAGGTAGAAAGTTGCAGGTGGAAAAAGAGCATTATCTTGACTGAGAGAGTTGGGAGAATCATAGAATCATAGAATCATAGAAGTAGGGTCGGAAGGGACCTTGTAGATCTTCAAGTCTGACCCCCTGCCTGGGCGGGAGAAAAGACTGGACTCAAATGAGTCCAGACAGGTAGTCGTCAAGCCTCTTCTTAAAGATCCCCAGGGTAGGAGCAGCACCACTTCCCTAGAAAGTTGGTTCCAGCTCCTAGCCGCCCTATTTCATAGTTTCATAGTTGGTAGGGTTGGAAGGAACCTGAGCAGATCATCAAGTTCCACCCCCTGCCATGGCAGGAAAGAGTACTGGGGTCAAACGACCCCAGCAAGGTGTTCATCCAGCCTCCTCTTAAAGACCCCCAGAGTAGGAGCCAGCACCACTTCTCTTGAAAGTTGGTTCCAGATCCTAGCCGCCCTGACCGTGAAGTAGCGCCTCCTGAAGTCTAGTCTAAATCTACCCTTTGCCAGCTTGTGACTGTTATTCCTGGTCACTCCTGGTAGCGCTCAGGGGGACAGGGACTCCCCCATTGCCTGCTGGTCCCCTCTGACTAGTTTGTAAATGGCCACTAGATCCCCCCTCAGCCTTCTCTTGTGGAGACTGAACTGGTTCAGGTCTCTGAGGCTTTCCTCATAGGGCCTGCCCTGCTGCCCCCTGATCATGTGGGTGGCCCTCCTCTGGACCCTCTCCATGCTGTCCACATCCCTCCTGAAGTGTGGTGCCCAGAACGGGACACAGTATTCCAACTGCGGCCTAACCAGTATCTCATAGAGGGGGAGGATCACCTCCTTGGACCTGCTTGAGATTCATCTGTGGATGCATGACAAGGTACGGTTGGCCTTCCTGACTGCTTCTCCACACTGTCGGCCCATGTTCATTTTGGCATCAATAATGACTCCAAGATCCTTTTCTGTCTCTGTACTGATGAGAAGGGAGTTCCCAGCCTGTAGGTATGGTGCTGGTTCTCCCCCACCAGGTGCAGTACCTTGCACTTGTCAGTGCTGAAACCCATCCTGTTCTCATCTGCTCACCCCTGTAATCTGTCTAGGTCCAATTGGAGCCTATTCCCCTCTTCTAGTGCGCCCACTTCTCCCCACATCTTAGTGGCATCTGCGAATTTGAACAGGGTGCTCTTTAGCCCCTCGTCCAAGTCGCTGATGAAGATGCCTTTGTCTTCCTAAGTAGGGACCAGAACAGCCACCTCCTTCCTGGGCCCCCCTCAGGCCCTGGGGGAGGCACACCTGGGCCACCGGTTAGCGAGTTAGGGAGCTTCTGGAGGGGTTGGACGTATTTAAGTCAGCCGGTCCAGATGATCTCCACCCTAGAGTTCTAAAGGAACTAGCCGAGGTCATTGCAAGTCCCCTGGCATGGCTTTATGAGCACTCGTGGTGCTCTGGTGAGGTACTGGAGGACTGAAAGAGGGCCAACGTGGTCCCCATCTTCAAAAAAGGCAGGAAGGAGGACCCGGGAAACTATAGGCCGGTTAGTCTTACCTTTATCCTAGGCAAGCTGTTCAAGAAAATTATGCTGGCACACATCCAGGAGGGGCCAGCACGGGACTGCATGCTTAGGGGCAACCAACATGGGTTCATCAGTGGCAGGTCCTGTCAGACCAACCTGGTGGCCTTTTACGATCAGATCACCAGATCATTAGATGCAGAGGTAGCAGTGGACTTCCAGAAGGCTTTCAACACTGTCTCTCACCCTGTTCTCATTAAGAAATTGGGGGGCTGTGGTGTAAACACCCACACAGTCAAATGGGTCGCCAACTGGCTGGAGGGCCGCACCCAGAGGGTGGTGGTGGATGGGTCCTTCTCAACCTGGAAGGATGTGGGCAGTGGGGTTCCGCAGGGCTCTGTCTTTGGGCTCACACTGTTCAACATCTTCATCAGTGATTTGGACGAGGGGGGAAAAAGCACCCTGTTCAAATTTGCTGATGACACTAAGATGTGGGGGGACATGGGCACACTGGAAGGATGCAACAGGCTACAATCAGACCTAGACAGGTTACAAGGGTGGGCGGACGAGAATAGGATGGGTTTCAACACAGACAAGTGCAAGGTGATGCACCTGGGGAGGAACAACCGGCACCATGCCTACAGGTTAGGGAACTCCCCTCTTGTCAGCATGGAGGCGGAAAAGGATCTTGGGGTCATCATTGACTCCAAGATGAACATGGGCCGGCAGTGTGGGGAGGCAGTTAGGAAGGCCAACCGCACCTTGTGATGCATCCACAGATGCATCTCGAGCAGGTCCAAAGAGGTGATCCTCCCCCTCTATGCAGCACTGGTCAGGCTGCAGTTGGAGTACTGCGTCCAGTTCTGGGCGCCACACTTCAAAAGGGATGTGGACAGCATGGAGAGGGTCCAGAGGAGGGCCACTCGTATGATCAGGGGACAACAGGGCAGGCCCTATGGGGACAGGCTGCGGGACCTGAACCTGTTCAGCCTCCAAAAGAGAAGGCTGAGGGGGGATCTTGTGCCCTGTTATAAACTAGTCAGGGGGGATCAGCAGGCATTGGGGGAGTCCCTGTTCCCCTGAGCACCGTCAGGAGTGACCAGGAATAACGGTCACAAGCTGGCAGAGGGTAGGTTTAGGTTAGATATCAGGAAGCACTACTTCACGATCAGGGCAGCTAGGGTCTGGGACCAACTTCCAAGAGAAGTGGTGCGGGCTCCTACCCTGGAGGTGTTTAAGAGGAGGTTAGATGAACATCTTGCTGGGGTTGTTTGACCCCAGTACTCTTTCCTGCCATGGCAGGGGGTGGGACTAGATGATCTGCTCAGGTCCCTTCCAACCCTACCAACTATGAAACTATGAAACTATGTTGAACAGTGCGGGCCTGAGGACCGAGCTCTGGGGAACTCCACTGCCCACATTCCTCTAAGCCATGCCAGGGGTCCCACAATGACCTCTGCTAATTCCCTCAGCACTCTGGGGTGGAGAGTGTCAGGACCAGCTAAGTTAAATATGTCCAGTCCCTCAAGAAGTTCCCTGACTAGGTCCTCACTGACCCTAGGCCTAGGTGCACCTCCCCTGGGTCCAATGGGGGTCCTGGTGGGGGCGCGACCTGGTCCCTGCTCAGAAAAATGGAGGCAAATAAATTGTTAAATAGATAAGCTTTGCTGTCTGGTGTGACGACCAGATTTCCTAGCGTGTCTTGCAGAGGCCCCATGTTACCCGGCACCTTCTTTTTACTTCCTATGTATTTAAAAAAGGACTTCTTGTTATCCTTGATCCAGGTAGCTAGTTCCAGTTCCATCTCTGCCTTGGCCTTCCTGACCGCCCCCCCCGCAGCCCCGAGCAACCAAGGTATAGTCCTCCCTGGTGATGGCCTCTCCCTTCCATTGGGTGTATACCTCCTCTATAGCTAGGAGACATTCCCATATGCTTTTGGTGAGCCATGGGGGCTTTTGCGCCCTCTTGCCCCCTTGGATCCATGTTGGGATTACCTGCCTTTGGGCTTGGAGGATTGTCCCCTTAAAGAACGACCACTCTTCTTGGACACCTGGCTCCCTTCCCCTCCAGGACCTCAATGCCTCCCCGACTATTCTCCTTACCTCATTGAAGTCCACCCTCCTGAAGTCCAGGGCTGCTGCCTTGCTGCAGACCTTTGCCACCTTGCGCTCCATGGTGAATTCCAGTAGGTGATGATCACTGTTGCCCAAATGGTCGCAGACCCCTCACCAGGTCATTGCCCATGGCCAGGACCAGATCCAACAAGGTGTCTCCCCTGGTGGGGCTGTGCACCCTCCTGGGTTAGATGGAGGTCCTGTATCTTGGCTAGGAACCTACATGAGCGGTCAGACCTGGCTGACTACTCTTCTCAGCAGATGTCTGGAAAGTTCAGGTCATCCATGATGATCACGTCCTTTGACCTAACTACCTCGGTGAGCTGACTTAAGAATTCCCCGTCTAGCTCTTCTCTTTGGCTGGGTGGTCTGTAGCAGACCCCCACCATTAAGTCCCTTTCCCCTCAACTTATTGCTGGCTGCAATAGATGCTTCATATTGAACAAGGCTATTCTAAAACACAGGGCAATGAATTAAGGTTGCACAGAAAAAAATAATTCTAGCAGTTTCCAAGCTTTGGGTGGTTGGAACCTCTGCAACCTTAACATTCTTTTAGCATTTTTTTTTTCCAATTCTTAGGTCTCTTAGTAACTTTTTTTTAGTATCTTTAAAGGCAGTTTGTGCCAACGGTGCCTTGCAGCTGATGAGTTAAATTTCTATAGAAAACCATTGAGCTCTGTGATGCCTGTATGACTGAAAATTTGAATATTCCATGAATCGGCAGGGGTGCAGGCAGACAGACACTGGCTTCCCCTTCAAGTGTACTGCTACAGAGTTTAGCCTCAGCAGTATGTCAAAATCAGCTGCACTATATAATGTTCTCTTCACACCACAGCCATCCCTTTTAATTCCTCAAAATGAATTAAACTATAACCAGCAGGTGGAGCTTTAGGGCAACCTAGAAAGAGATTCTCAAATCCCTGTACAGCACCAACCTGAAAGTTAAAACTTTTTGCATATTTGAATCCAGATATTTGAGCTAGAAATTTCTTTTTGTATTGCTTCTCCCAGAAAAAAATAACAGACCAATTCAGAAAACTGCAGCCAAAGTACTGCAATTATTACATCTCCCAACACTTAATCAATACACTTGATCTAGATAAACACAACTCTTTGTGGCAGCCCATTTTATCTGCTCCACTGGATACAGAGCAACAGGGCAATGTGTGCTAGGAAAATTCTGATCAAAGGAACATTGTCTCTGGGGTTTTGGTATTCTCCATTTTGTTTCAGGTCAAACATATATAAGCCTCACTTTGATAGATCTTTACCTACCACAATACCAATTGCAATAATACCAAAACAGTCTTGATGGCTTTTCTAGTTTTTCTAAAACAAGGGAATAGTCGATAAAACTTTGCCTCCTTTGACAAAATAAAATAAGAAGCACAAACTAAAGTGAGTACTAGGACCAATACTCTGGCCTTACCTGTTCCTGAAAAATTCCATGGGAGTGTCAAATATATCTGCATACATTTAACTGAACTTGATCTTACAGAATAAAGATTGAACCCTCTATTTTAAACAACAGAAATAACAAAAACTACATTTTGGCCTGATCCAGTACTATAACTTTCCACTCAGTTATTATTCTATGTATTAGTATTTGTGGTTTTTGTGTCTGTCTACAGATGTATTGCTCCAGCACTGCTTGCCAGCAAATAATTCAGAAACATTAACATTGAGTTTTAAGGGCGCTGTCACGGCAGCCAAGATTTTCAAGAAAATAGTGATTTTGGCCCAACTTGATATACCTTAAGTGCAGAGTCTGTCCCAAAACATGTCCCTTTTTCTGGAGTTTCAAACTGGGCAGCCAGCAGAGCATCACATAACTTCATTTGTGGCTTTGGAAAATGTTAGCTAGTACAGTTAGGGTGGGAAAGTATACACAGCACCAGCACACAGGATCTAAAAGTTAACTTCCTTTATTCAAACTCACCATTTCCCAGACCAGCCTTTCTTCAGTTCAGTTCCTTGTTTCTAACCTTTCAGCTTATCAGCATCACTTTATTTAATATAAAGTAGTGAGGTTACCTTGGATCAATTATACCTTTTCCTGTGTAATTTCCAAAGCTTAATATATCTGTTACTGCTCAGCCGCAGGGACAACTTGTCCAGCTGGATCCTAAATGATTTCAACCCTTAATTCAATTTTAGTTTTGCCATAGCCTAGCCAATGAGCATAATTCTTTTATGGCTAAGAAGCCTCTTTAGAAATAATCCAATAGCCCATATTAAAATATAGGTCACTGTGAGAGCTGCCAAGTGCTTGACTTGTCATAACTTTGAAGATGAGCTTTGAGTCTCCTTGGGAGCTGTTGATTCTTCCAGTGCTTGCAGGCTTAATTTTAAAACAATCAGCTCAACAAAAACAATTTACTTACAACTGTCCAAACTAGTCAATGTTAGCTGGGAAGCTAATTTGCGACTTGGTGCCGTGTTTGAGTAAATGCTATACCAAGGGCAACTAGAGGTTTCCTAGCACTAAATCAGTTTACAGTTCAGAATACCTATATGGACCCATGCCATATTGTCAAAGAGGCTTTGGGCATAGAGACTTAAACAAACATAAATGTGAAGTAATATATTTTTAAAATGCATTAAATATTGAGAAGAAAGGTGTTTAGCTCCTATGCCAATTCTGTTAATTATATTCGTGTCCTTTAAAATAAAAACAGACAATGTAAATTTTCACTTCATTTCAATGTGTTGTTGTTTAGTATCTTAGAGCACTGGTGCCCAACCTCTGGTTTGAGGGCCAGATTCAGTCTGTGGAGCTGCGTCATCCAGCTCCCCACAGGTCCACAAATTTGGCAGTAAGGGAGTGGTGGCATGGTTGATTGCCAATCCCTTGCCACCAAATTTCCAGACCTGTGGGAAGACCTGTGGGCCAGATGACATAGCCCTGCATGCTACATCATGCCAGTCATGGTAGGGCCAGCACATGGGGTCACTCTGTGGCCAGATCCAGTCCACAGGGTTGGGCTGGCATGTAGCTGGATGGGGTCGGGCCAACGCTCTGATTCCACACCCAGCATCCTCCTGACAGGCCAGCCATGCACCACTCATCCAGCCCATGGAGCCAGAAAGTTAAGCATCACTGTCTTAGAAGAAAAGTTTTGCAATTAGTACTTAGTTTTTCTCTCTCTTTCCTACAGAAATGAAGCCTAATTCAGAGTTTACAGGGGTCAATGGGCTTTTGAGCCAAGCTTATTAACCATATAGTGATTACATGTTTTTAAAAACATATCTGTCCTTTCTTTACCCTTACTGAATTGATCTGAAAATGCTTAAGCAAATTGAAAGCTCATCATTTCTAAACATTTAGATCAAATCTGTCTTTTGAAACTGTTTCTACAGTGCCTGTGCATGTACAGTTATCATTGTGTAATTGTTGGATAATTATGGCATGAACGACATACATGCCTTACTGAGGGGGCAGCTTATTTATTTAGTGCAAATGGCTTGCTCTTGGCTTTTCTTAACAAAACTAAACTTAGACAAATTAAGTTTTCTGTTCATTCCTTCATCCTCTCTTCAGATATGTGCATGCAACTCCTACTGGCCACAAAAGGGGTTTTATATTTATATCAAAGGGAACAATTACATATTAGTGTTAATATTAGCACAAGTAACAATCTCTGCTATTTTATAATTCAAGTGTGTTCACTGTTTGTTTTGGCTTTGGGGAAATGTAATGAGATCATTTGTTTCCCTTTTTGGATCGCTTAATTGGATAACCTGATCATCCTTGAATGTGTGGGCATGACTCCTGTTAAAATAAATGAGAACTGTCTTTGAAGGCAAAAGTTGGCCATGGGTGTATTCAGTAACCATTGCAATACACATAAAGAATTTTGAAGGTATTTACATGCCTAATTCCAACAGTTTAAGACCTTAGGACTCATTATCTTCTCAGCCTTTTTTCAGTGTCTAACTGGCTATATTTTATACATGTTCCATACCATCAACAATATCAAAGACTGGTGAAAAGCTAAAGAGTGTATATACAACGTGCCTTCAGTATTTTGCTTGGTGTCTCTCCAGTGAGAACAGAATTAACATCCAAAATCTTGGTGAAAACCTTCTTCTAAATCTTAAGATCACCTGAACTTAAAAATGTGTTCAGACTGTGACATCTGTGTTTGTTTCCTTATGGTGCCAAGCTGTGCAATATTATTTGAGACCTGGATGTACTACTGAAATCCAAATTATAAAGTTTCTTGTGACTGCCTTGATTCTGGAGCATGTGTATTTAATTCCATGATACCAATATGTTCCCACAATTCCCACAAAGCTCTTTAAGAATTCCTTCTTATATTCATATAAGAACAAAAGAGTACCACACGTACCATGGTTTTACCAAAGAAACATCAGACATGGCTAATCTCATCTCTTAGAAAAAAAAGATAACTTTTTTAAAGAGGGGAAATGTGGTAGATCTATTCTCTGGACTTCAGAGAAGCATTTGGTACAGTGCCACATGGCAAATTATTGGATCAGTGGAAAAAGGCAGGGGACAAGAATTAGCTAAAAGAGCAATGACAATGGGCTGGGCTAAAAGACAGATTTTTGTGTTAGGTGGAGGTTGCTACTGGAGTTCCTCACAGAATTTGTTTCTTGAGATGGGCCTTATTTAATGTTTTTATTAATGACCCTGGCACAAAGTCATAATGTGCTAAAGAAATGTATGGATGACACAAAAGTGGCTGGTGTCATCAGTTCAGAGAAGTCAGATAATAAGGCTGGAAGAATTGGACGGTCCAATATACTGAAGTAATAGAATGTAAAGGGGAAGATCATGCACTTAAGCCTAATAACAAGAGTTAAGCTTGTCTTATCCAGCATATAATGAAAAGTTTGAGGTTCTGGAACATCCTTCTGATAGGAATAGTGGGAGCAAAAGACCTAATTCATTTTAAGATGGAGCTTGATAAGTTTATTAAAGGAGTGGCTTCCTATGTCCTAAATTCAATGCTCCTATATAAATAAAAAAACCAAGACTAGACCAAAAAAATAAAGGAGGGGAGCATATACCTATTCTGTAATAATCATGCCCACAGCAGCTCTGAACACTAGCTGGTTCTGAATCTCACCGATTACCGCAACTCAGTGAAAAGTCCTCTAAGACTATGCATTTTCATTAAAATGGCTGAGAATGGGTTTGGTTATCCTTTAAAATGAAAATCTTGGAGAACAAGCTGGTGTTGATGAAACTGGTGATTACATAAGTCCTTGTAATCATATGTATTTTAACAATGTCTCAGTAATAGAGAGACCATACTATGGATACCACCTTTCTGGTGAAACTTTTAATGAGCAAATTGACTACTGATAGAAAGTATCAAGAGCCTTTTAATTACCCTAACTCAAGAGATGTTAGCTCCAGTTTCTTGGCCAGTTTTGGAGAGGGTAGAATAGGTGAGGGTAGAATAAGTTCACATAGCAGCCTACCTGATATCATGGGCAACTGGTGCCTCTTGAGTTTGGGAGGGCACCAGATTAATGATGGGAGGGTCCCAATGGCTGATCGCCGAGCCAGTGTTTCCGCCACCACTTCCAGTTTTGTGGCTGGCACTTGCAGGGGGTGCCTGGCCGATTTCAGGGGGTGCATATGCACCCCCTGCAAGTGCCAGCCAGAAGTTCACCCCCTACATGTCGCCGATGCCTGATATCACTTTGTCCTTTAAAATAGCTAGGATGTTCTCTTTGTAATTTGAAATACGGGTTATATTGTTAAATGGCTTGTCAAGATATCTCTCCTGGAGTGTCAAAGCAATATTTCTTTTTTTGACAAAAGGGTCAAGATGCATCAGACTCAGTCCCCAACAGTTAGAGTTCAGTAAAGCAATTATTCTGCCCATCTGCTACCAACTGCTTCCTTACTGCGAAAGACTGCAGCATCCCTCCAAGATGCTTTGATGTTCAGTCTACATGGTGAAGTAAAAATCTAACAGAAGACATGGTCTCTCCTTTGCTTGTATTGCTGATTGCTTTTCTTGTCTCCATTTCTGTCAAGTCACAACTCCTCCAAAACTGAAAATCAGTTAGATTCATTCCATTCTTAATGCACTAGAGCCCTAGCATTAGAAAGTCTATTTAGAAGAGATGATCAGAGTGAGAAAATATACCCAAAAGCCCCTGCTTCATTTTGGAGAGGAAGGAACCTGGAATTTGGTAGTACAGTCCCAACATGGACACTCATGGCAGCTACAAAGAGTCAGGATGGCCAACGTATCCAGAAGACATGCTGATTCAGTATCATTTCAGAGGTTTTCATGGTAGGGGTCTTTAACACTGTCTTTCCTGAGCAGTACTCAACCCCAAGCAGTATGTTTTCTTTTAAGACTTCACCCCAACCCCCCATCCCAGTAATTGTAGTCCAAGCCTGTTGTTTATTCTGATTCTTTTCAGGACACAAGTTCTATTTTGGATCAGGAAATACTATATGAGCTTCCACTTATGTCATTTTCTTCTTCTTCATGTCCCCTCTTAAATTGTTGGCTAATGCTGTGGTGTGTTGCTTAAACAGCTGGTGTGTTCCATCCCAGAAGTATCTGAGTGTAAAGTCTATATCAGATAAAATATGTAAAACAATTAGGAATACTTTGGGATGAAAGGCTCTATATGCATAAAGAGGTATGATTTTTCTTGTACATAATAGTGGCAGGTAAAGGCAAGCTCCATTGCCTCTATGTCCAGCCTTTTCATGTTATCTCTCAAATACTGAAGATATAAAGACCATTTGGGCAGCACCTGTTTATTCACCAAAGTTGTGAGGTGCAAGTGGAACATGCTGATGCAGTGTTTACCACATCCCTTTCTAGCTGCTGGACTATGTGAGGGATTACAGTTGCTTCTACTAATGGAGTTAACCCATTGGCTTCAGTGGCAGAGATCTGCATTGTAGTGACTTGAGCCTGTAGATTCAGGCCCTACTGACAACTCACATGGTATGTCTTTACACAAGCAATTTCCTCTATTTACTCAAAGAAACAAGTTTGACAGCAAAATACTAAACCTTTGATAAAATGAAGTTAACTCAGAGAAGAACACATGTTGGGAATGAAGGGACCATTTAGGTACTGAAATAAAAGGGTTCTATAGGGTATGTTCTCCAATGCCTTGTCCAGATCACTTTTAAATGTTAGAGATTAATTTGAATAATTAACACCAATCTCAAAGATATTAAATAATATAATGCAAATAAAATCCACCCCAAGATAAACCCCAGCCAACTGTAATGTGCCACTAACTGCCTGCCATCTTGCTGTGCCCCACTCAGCCTTCTAAATACAATATTCCTCACTCCTGCCTGTAACTCAGACTGCTGTCAGGCTCCATTAGGCATAACAGAATCCAGACAGATTCAAGATTAAGCAACTTTTTAAAATCCAATTGAGGACTTTCTTACCTTGAGGGTGTAGCTGATATTACATTAACCAGACTGCCCACACTTTCCATACAACAGCTCAATGACTAAAGCCATATATATGCATATTGATCTAATTCTCTTGGGAAATAAGCAGGGGCTTCCTGGATTCCTCTTCCCCATATATCAAGTCCAACTCTGCCTAATCTGAGATTCTCTTGTGGGGGAAAGGTGTCCTTAGTCTATCCTTCTTTCTCCAGAAGGGTTGGGTAGCATCCTCTAGGGTGGGAAGTCTGTTTAGATATTCATACAGTAATATAATCACGTGCAGTGGGTGGGTGGGGGGCAGGTTTAAAAAGGTCCTTGGTGGTTCGCCTGCAACTTCTGCTCCAAGAAAGTTTTCTAATTCCAGAGAAAGGAAGGGAAAGTGTGAGGGAAACTCAAAAGAGAAAACTTCCTCCTCTACCTTGGCTCCCAGGGAATGGGACAGAGCTGCACTAGTGCTACCCGGTGAGTCTGGCAAGAAGTCTACTTTGGCACCACAGTTTTGGGTTTGGGATGTGATTTGCTTTCCTTCTGCCTAGAAGAAGGTTTTGTTCTCTCTTCTATGTTCTAATGGTGTTGGGTATGTGTGTGTGCATGCATGCACTCACTGAAGTTTGGGGGAACTTGTGCATATATAGGGCATGGCTATTCCTAAGAGAGCCATAGTTTAGAGGTTGTAACCATAATGTAGACTCTGTGTATATAGAGCGTCTGAGTGCATTAGCTGTTGGGCATATATGGTATGTGTACACAGGATGGAGAGTTTATAGCATGTTCAGTGTATAATGGTATAGTGTGCATGTAGCGTATGGTTGGTATGTGTGTATAGAAAGTGGTGTGGGCATATATAGAATATATAGAGAGGGTAGCTATATGGTGTGTGTAGATGGAGTACTTGTGACAACGAAGTTTGTATTGCACGTAACTGAAAGAAGCATTGTGTTTATAGGAGGTACATGCATTGGGGATGAGATGATGTGCCAGAAATGGATGGAGAGTAATTGTGTCTGATTTATTCAGAGAAGCTTAAAATGGGAAATTGTGTAGAAAATTAGTAAGAGCCTGTGCCATATGTTCTAAGTATGTGGCTGGTGTAAAGAATTTCAGGAGGAATTTAAGTGTTTTGTTTAGATCAAGGTTTGGGGACTCAAGTCACGCTGAGGATAACAACTCTAGACAGGGCCAGGTGTCTTTTGTGAATGAATAGGAAAGCATGTTAAGTTGCAATCCCTGACTTGTTTGTGATGTGCGGCTTGGAGTGAAAAGAGAAGAGTTTCCATTCCCAAACTTTTAACCGTCTCTTAACTGAAGAGATCCTGTCTCATGCTTTGAGCTCAAGGAAGAACTTGGGACTCTTTGCCAAGTCATTTTGACCTCACAGAAGTGCAGAAAGAGCTGTTGTTGGGCCCCAATTTTACCAAGTGTGTCCTGTGACTGGATCTACTCCCTGCACAATCAGGCAGAAGGATAACTATTTACTGGGATCCAAAAAGAAACCCCACTTTTGCCCCTCACACCCACTACACTGTTGCCAAAGGGGAGGACCAGTCTCCCACTGGTGTTTGGGCTGGTGAAGAATTAAAACTAGATTGCACATCCAACCACCCTTGGTCCTGGTGAGGTTCAGACACCTTTGGGCCTGTCTCTATGATTCCTTTGAACAGTTTTACTCTTTTTATACATCAATGACCCGTGCAGTGGGGCAGCAGCAGTGCAGGTTCCCACCTCAGGCCCCAGGATCCTTCTAGACCTAAAGAATGTTGCCGGGAGGAGTTAGAGACCAAATGCACCTGCTGCCCCAGGGCAGCACTAGGCAGGCTCCAGCACCTCGTGGTGCCAGGGTGCTATTGAAGTCCAGCTGGAAAGTCCTGCTGGATGCAGGCAGTGGGATTCGTGGAGGGGGTCCAGTTTCAAAGGGTTGCTCACCAGGCCCCGAGTTGCTGGCGGATGCTGGGGGTAGGGGAGATCACTTGCAGGTTCCTTGCACGAGGTGGATCTTTCCAGGGGGAGGCAGGGAGGGGTGTCACTCCCAAGCTTTAAGCGGGGTCTGGGGCCGGGGGACACTCCCCAAGTCCGGGGGGATCCAAGTGCCGGGGCCGGCGCTGGAGCGGCGCTGCGCTGAGCTGCAATAGGAGTGGCCAGGGCCGGGGCTGGGCCGGGGCCGCGGAGCAGCAGGTCCCAACTTTTCCGGCGCCCCGAGCCCCGAGCCCCGCGAGCCGCCGGGCTGCGGCTCCGAGCTCCCGGCGCGCAGGTGCCCGCGCACCTTGGCCCCGCGCCGCCCGGGCAGCCCCTGCCTCGCCCGCCCCGCGGCTCCCGGGCTCGGGCGCGCAGAGTGGCTCGGCGGAGCGGGCCCTTCCGTCATCTCCCCCGCCCCGCGCCCCGCGCCCCGCGCTCCCGCCTCAGCTTCTCTTTCTGGATGTTCAAGGCAAGGATGAGCAAACCGCTCCAGCCCGATCGCAGGGTGTCGGCGGTGGCTCCGCTGCAGGACGGCTCCGGGCAGGCGGCGCAGAAGAAGGATGTGGAGCTGATCCTGGTGAAGGAGCAGAACGGGGTGCAGTTCACCAGCAGCAGCCTCCTGCCGCCCGCCGCCAGCCCCCCCTACGGCGCCGGCGCCGGCGCCGGGCAGGACAGAGAGACCTGGGGCAAGAAGATCGATTTCCTCCTCTCCGTCATCGGGTTCGCGGTGGACCTGGCCAACGTCTGGAGGTTCCCCTACCTCTGCTACAAAAATGGAGGGGGTAAGAGCCTCGTTTCCCGGGTCTGTCCCCAGCCCCGATGCCAGCGCCCCGCGGGGGCTGCAGCCACTTCCCAGAGTTTCGCTCCGCGAGGCCGGGGCAGCCCCCTCCCCGCGGCGCGCGGGGCAGCCTGGCTGCAGTCGGGGGCTGCCCTCAATGAGCTCTGACCCATTGCGCCGGGGACCAGGAGCTGCCCCCTCCCGCACAGCACCAGCCACAGCTCCCTGGCTTCCCTGCACCGCAGCGAGCGAGCGAGGTCCGAGTCCCGGCGAGTTCAACTTAGTTGGGAAGAGGCGCAGGCGGCTGCGCGCGGCCGCTCTCGGCCGGCGCCTGAGCCCGCCGCGGGGCCGGGGGAGAGGCAGAGCGCCGGAGGAGCGCTGGGAAGAGCAAGCCAGCACCTGGGAAAGTTGTAGCTTGGGCAGTAAACAGCCTTGATGTGAGCTCTGATTTCCACTCTCCAGTTGGAAGGTGCTTTGTTTTTTCCCAGTGAGCAGAAAAGACGTGTGTGTGTGTGTGTGTCCTACAGAGTTGACAATGACAAAAAAATCCCCCAGGTAATTCCGTTCTATCCAAATTGCCCAACGCATCCCAAGCCAGACTCTAATCCAGCCAGGCCCCTTTCATCCCTGTGCTGTTGGTGATGAAGCCCTGCTGTGGTGGAGTAACACCATCTGGGAGCCAGGCAGGTGCCTGGGGTGCCGACAAATGACACATGGCAAGAACAGACCAGGTCTAGCAGATGGAAGGCTGTTTGTGTGAGCGCTGAATGATAGGGGTGGAAGGATGGCTAGATGGAAAGCATGTACTGTAAGGCAGCTATTTATGTCTTGATGTGGTTGCCTGGTGATAAAGGCTAACGGTTGACAGTTGTAGCATAAAGTCTTCCTTTCCTATGAAAAAAATCTACACTGGGTGGGAAAATCCCTAACAATGTAAACAGCTGAAACTGTTGAACTATGCTTTCAAAATTGTGAGCTGGTCTCCCCTTACTTCTTGTGATGATGTTAGAAGGGCTGGTACCGAAGTACCAAACCTATTGTAATACCACTTTTGAGAAGGATCAGGAAAACTGTCCTCCTGCTAATCTTATAGGAATTGGCCATATGTTCGGCATCAGTACCCTGATTTGGTCCAAATAACTCAGGTATTCCAAAGCATGACAACAACGCACTGCCCTCTTCTAAAGAAACAGGCATGATCCATGTGGCAGAAATAGCAAGAGCACCTGTTCTGAGATTTCTTATTCACGTTGCATCCAGTAAAGAGGTTTCATTGGACTTCCTGAGAGAAAGAGACATATTCCACTATTCGGTTACAGAGTACAAGCAAAAGGTAAAGTCCACTGTGTTCCAGCTCACTTCATTTTTAGTCAGTGATTACAGATCACTTTGATCAGATTCATCACCTGTGTCTCAGTACTTTGCTACTAGTTTAGACAAAGTAAGTAACATATTCTACAGCTTCTTGTGTGTTCTGTTTCCTCCACATTAGTTATTTACTTCCACTTCAGACAGGGGAACTTGGCCATGGCTATCATGATTATTTTCTGGAAAAATGTGTGTGAGAGCAGCTGGTGTGTGCCTGGCTTTTTAGAGCATTCTGGTTATTTGATCAAAAATAAACCTCAGACTACCCTCTGTTTTAGAATTTTTAAAAATTACGTAACTCCAACACTGCCAGTGCATTCCTCCATCAAACATTTTGTTATGGATAGAAGAGCTAGTTCACACTAACATCAGGCAACTTGCAATCATCCACTCAAATATTTTCAGGCCCCCTTCAACATTGTAAAACTAGAATCATAGCCATAATTGAGAGGCCTGAATGATGGGTGATGAAGGCTGAGCTATCAGTCTTCCAGAGGCTGGAGACATTGATTATTATTCATTTTAAGACTGTAGTAGTTGAAACTGTTGGACTTCCCAGGATCCTCCAGCACCCCATCCCCTAAATCTTTCCTTTTGCCTGAAAACATACATAGCATGACAAAACATCCTTGTGACACTTCAAGAAAAAGGGAAGAAAAGATGGGTTGACACTGAAGAGTCTGACCTGCATATGAGCTAAATATCACTTAGACATAACAAGTTACTTGGTATAAACCTGGCTTGACAAGTGGGAAATAAGAGTGCAGAGTATTCTTGCCTGTTGATATCTAGCTGGGCTTATTCTACTACAGTTTTCTCCATGGCATCTGAACGCTTTCCCATTCACCTCTGCCTTGTGTGACACAGGCATTGCTGTTTGTTTAGATTAGTGACTCCCAACCTTTTTTAGAGCCAAGGCACTTTTGTGAATTTAGCAGCACCCCATTTCAAAAACTAACATTTTACAGGTACTCAAACAGGGGAGCAGCCAGGCAGGGAGAGCCTGAGCCTGCCCTTATCGCTTATCTCCTCACACTTGGAGCCTGAGCCTACCCTTATCTCTTTACACTTCCTGCAACACCTTTCCTGCCCTGGCATAGTAGTTGAAAATCACTGGCCTAGATGAAGCTTCTGTAAGCCAGGAGTTGAGCTAGGGACTAAAAGAGAGGCAAACTTGCTTTACTGAATTTTAAGTCAAATCAATTAGCTGCACTTGGACATAGTAGGGTACTCATTTGCCAGATATTTTCCCTGCAGTAGCAGCAGAAGGGAAGAGAAAACATGCAACTCAATACAGAGAAGAGCGGAGGCTGCTAGGTTGCACTCTCATTACTCCATCCCCAGGACACAAGTGTTCTCAAACTTCTTTTCTCAGCCGGTTGCTGTTGCAGAAAGGAACTTTACTAGTACACAAGTGAGCCTTGCTGGCTAAACGTTAATAAAGATTTTGAGGGAGATCATATAATTGCCAGTTTATTTAGCTATATAGATGTCCCAAAAACAGAAGATATCAACAGACAAATAGAATACATGCAACTGAGCTATTAAAGCCTGTTTAGCTAGCGAGGCAGGGGAGCGGTATCAACTTGGATTTCAGGTGTTGAATCAAATTTTCCAAGGCATTTTTAGAAGGAATTTTAAAATAAATTCATTATGGGATTACATCCTCCCTTTTGAGGTGTATAAGGATAATCTAAAAGGACCTGAGTCTTCAAAGGAAAGAGTAAAAGCATTCCTATAGAGGCTGTTATGAGATGCATAAGGTAAACAAACTGAAGAAGCAAGTGCCCCCTCAGAAAGTCCTCCTGCTTTCTGATTGTCTTAGGCATTACTTGTGACTATAGAAGTTGAAGTATTTGGGAAGGAATGTGATTTTTCATGTTGTATTTTCAACAGATTGGTATGAGGCAGTGAACTGCAATAAGTTTCTCATAATGCCCAAACAAAACTCCTAATCAACAAGTTATTTTAACCCTTCTTTGGCTTTTGCTATATTAGTGAAAAGAAAGTTATAGTCCCATTTGAAAAATCTATTATCAGTAAGGTTACATATGGGGAGTCTACTTCAAACAGGAGCATACACGCACATGAAAGATTCAGTCTTAAAAAGTGTCAGAATGAATGTCACTCTGTTCTCTGGGAAGAGTGATTATACGTGTGGCTTATTAAGATTTGTTTGGAATAGCTTAAGGCATTGCCAGTGAAACCTTGCTGTCTTTAGAGCGTTTTTATACTTGTAAAAATTAGAGGTGCACTGATATATATCGGATCAGCACAGATAAAAGGAAAATTAACATTATCGGCTATCGGCTTTTTTTGGCTGGTGTAGCCAGTAATATAATGATAAATATAATATGCCTTCTGGCCAGGGCCCCCAGATACTGCATGCATACACGCAGTCACAGCATGCACATAGCCAGGAATGCAGCTGGGCAGTTCAGAGAGCAGTGCCTTGCAGGTAAGTCTGTGGAAGGGAAGGTGGGTGTGCTGGGGGGTAGATTGAGGTCCCCAAGGTGAGGGAGGAAGTGGGGCAGGGGCTGGGGCACTGCCCAGCTGAGGAGGTGAATGGGACCCTGGGGCTGGGGCGGGAAGTGGGATGGAGCCACAGGCAGCTCATTCAGGGTGTGGATGGTGTGGGGAGGGGGGCAGCTCCCTGCTGCTGTGTGGATCCCTGGGGGAAGCATGGGAAGACATGTACTCTGCCCCCCAATATGTACATGGGGCAGAGGCGGGATGCCTGCAGTGGGCTCAGGGCTCTTCACTCTTGCTGCCTTTGCCCCAGGAGCCATGGACTGACTATGTACCATCTGCCTGCCCAGTGGCAGTGGGGGTGGTGAGTTGTGCCTCCAGCCCTTGCCTCACTTGGCTCTGCTCCTAAAAGCATCCCTGTGCTTAAAAATGGTGGCAACAGTGCTTGAACTAAAACTCATTTGATGAGCTCTAGTTCAAGTGCCCCTGCTGCCATCTTTAAGCGCTGGGACACTGATCCCCTGGACAAGTCACCTATTGCTCTGTCCTGCTGCCCACACCATCTCCAGGGTCCCATTCACTGCCCTGGCTGGGCAGCGTCCCCGGCCCCTGTCCCTGCCTCAGCCTCACACCCTCCCTCGCTGTGGGAGCCTCGATCTCCCTCCCCCCCACACTTCTTCCCTCCCCATACCCCTTCCCCTCCACAGACTTACTTGCAGGGCATTGCTCTCCATGCTGCCTGGCTGTGCTCTTGTAAATCCGTTATCAGATCAGTATCGGCCAAGAAAATCTCTATCAGTGCCCCCTAGTAAAAATTAAATTGGTCTTGATAACAAGACATGAGCATGTGTAGGAAACAGAAAGGAAGTCTGAATATGCACTGTATGCACATCATTCAAAGTTTAATTTTACAGGGATGTGTATATACGTACACACCCAACTCTCATTAGCCAAATCCTTGTGGTCCTTTGTTAGATGACCTCCAGGGGTTTTCCTGAGTAGGAACTATGAGATATGATCATTTGGGGCTAGATTCTGAAGTTCAACAAAAATATTTCATAAGCTTTTTTTAGTTCATTTTAGTCAACAGAGGCAATGTCATATTGTCTGGTTGTAGTTTTATGCATTTATAGCATGTATGTGTATGAGGAAATTCACTGCTATCTAAAAAAAAATTGCTTCTAACTTTACCATATCACAATAAAAAAAAAAACAGATAGAAGAAGCACCACTAAAATGTTAAAAGAAGTAGCTAGAAACATCTGTGTTTTGGGTGTATCCTGCTGAGTGACCCAGTGGGATTTCTGCACAGAGTAGATGGTAGAATGTAACCTTGTGTGAACAACTGCAACTCTCAAAAACAATTCTCAATAAAATAAAATAAAACAAAACAAAAATCTTTAGCACAATTAAAGTTTGAGTGTTCATTTTTACTTCACTTACCTGCTATGATAAATCTTGCCTCTCTCAAAAGATTCAGTAACTAGAAGAACTGCAGTTTCATGTAGGTCAAAGGAAACTTTCACAATAGTGCATATATGCCAGGTCTTATTCTGTTTTCATTGACTACAGTGTCTGTATAGTCTAAACTACATTGCTCAGTACCAGTGTATACACATGAGTAGAAGTAAATACAGATGATAAAATACTGCCATTCCTGGGATACAGACAGGATGATATTCCAGAGTTGGGAGGTACCTAAATGTTTTCATAATAACTTGGTCCAATCAATAGTTATTGTGAATTATTTGTAATTAACTGGCCTTCACAAAACAAAACAAAAAAATACAGCTCTAGGTCAAGCGCTTTCTATAGTAGTCTATTTCTGTGTGTTCAGGAAAGCTGGGTCTTAAAGAGTATGCCACTGGTTAGACATCAAGTATGCCAGTTTCTACTGGTTTCCCCTCTTCACAAATCCTTGATTCTTACTAGAACTCATGTTTTCTGGCAGACTTCTGTCAAGAGAGAGGATTTTTTTTTGTTTTTGTTTTTAACTTAATTCCTGGCTCTTACAGTGTATCTAGGAGAGTGATCATCCATTCCTTAATTATGGAATATCATCACACTCAAAGTCAAGGCTTTGTAATGTTTGACCTCTTACACTTTTCTAGAGTACATGAATTCAGTGGGCTGTTGTCTGAGTTACAAAATAAGACCCTGAAGAGTTTTGGAGTATATCTAAAGCTTCAGAATCACCTTATTTATTTATTTAACTCATTCACTTATAAAATAATTTACACTGATAGTTCAGACTATATACATGAAAGTATCTAAACAGTTGCCAAACTGTATGCTGAGTAATACCAAGGCTGATTAACTAACATGGTCCTTTCAGGGACAGGACAATACTTTGAATTAGTCAATGGAGGCTATTTCTATATAGGCTATCTACTGATACTGACATTTATTTTTATTTAATTTCCCTCAATTTTAAAGACAAAATTTTGAATGAACATTTCCAGGATAAAATAATTATCACTATACAGTACATTTTTCTTTCCAGTCTAACCTGCTTGTAAAGTTGGCCGTGCTCAGACTCTCCTTTAGGAATTATGTCAGATTAGTTATTATATCCTTTTTATACCATAAGAGCCAGTTGAGCTATCCATAAAAATCACAAAAAAGATAAAGATAAATATGTTAAAAGTTCTTTGAACACTATAAAATAAAAGCTCCTTCAAGATGCCTTTTTTCATGTTCTTAGATTGAATTATTTCTGGAAGTGTACCCGTATTTGATTAAAAAAAACTTTAACAATATTGAATACATTTTGGAACAGAAATACATTTCTTCCACTCTTGCTTCATTCTGCATGAAGCCCTGGAGTGTTCTTGTTTTGCTTTTTAAAAAAAATCAGCTTCAAACTAATATTTGTCCATGCCACTAAAGTCCCACTTTGGAGTTTGCCTCCTCAAACAATATGAATTTGAATGCAAACATAGTAGTGTTGATTTCCCAATGTGAGGTATCCACATTTTATTAGCACGTATCATTCCACTGAACTCCCACAGGCCTTAAATGTTAAACCTGTCTTTTGCCTCACTGTGTTCATAAGCTTCTGGTCCCAGTGTTAAGTGGCAGCTTTGGAACAGCTCAGAGAACACCGGGTTGCAGTGATCCCACAGTGCAGTTCCTTCTTTTATCAGAGCCAGATGTCTTTGGCAAGCTTGGCTGTTGTCCTCCTTCCTCATATGCCCACTTCTTTACTCCCTCCCCTCCTCCTGCTGCCTGGTCATCATTTGTCTGGTATACACAGTGCAGCCAGCTCTTCTCCTTAGAGAGCTAGCATACAATAGGAGCCAGCTGCTTCTTGCAATCTCCCTAATGTTTTTCCCCCAGTTGTTCATCAGTCTTGCTGCTTGCTTTGAGACTACTACTGACACGGTCATCCACAATTTCAGTTACAGGTTTCTGTGGCCCTGCATTCTTGTCTGATGCCAACTATATCTGCAGTATGCTTCTTACATCAAATACTTACCCAGTCTCTCTGCCCTTGCTGTAGTAGAGGATATTAGTAGTATCAGATGCACATAACACAAGCAGCCAGCTGATGTTCTCCGAATAGGAAAGCTACATCTCCTGGAGCAGCTTCTAACAGACATTCCCTTGTTGATGTGCAAGTCCAGCAGAGGTTAATGGTACTTAAATGACCTTGTGCTAAATCCTGTACAAGATTATCCTAAGAGCAATGAGAATGAGTAAGACAAGCACAGAATCAGTCCTTTTGGACTAAGAGAGGCTCAAAACCACCTCCTCTCCATATTTTGTTTTCTAGGAATTAGGGGGGGTCATACACTTTATATCCTGATGCAGTAGGCAAGCATTATTCTTAGCAGTAAAAATGCTGAATGGAGTTGAAGGACCATATCAAGCACGATAGGGATTAGAATGCAAATACCTGTTCAGTAGCATTTATTGCAAAATGGTACCAATTTCCAGTGAAAAGTCAGTTCTTTTGGGAATTTAAAAAGGTTTGCTTTTTCTTTTCCTTTTTTAAACCACTTTCTGCTCCTATTGATTCTGCCTGGCAACTGAAGTACAGAAATGCCTTGAGAAATAAGGAGTAAAGGTTTCCTAGTGTACCTGAAGAGGGAAGTTCCAAAAGTCACCTTAGAAATCCTTTTCTTAGAAATATTCCAGCCTAATGAAGCATCTCCAGAATTTCAATGCAGTTTGGCTAAGTTTCCCAATTTTTGGATATTTAACCAAGTGAAGTACCAGACCTTTAAGATTCACCTATTACTAGTCTCACTGATCTCTCTTAAACTCTTTTAAAATCAGTGGGAACTATATAGGCTAGAGAATACCCTTCAGAGGCACAGCTGTAAACAAACCCATTAGGTTGCACCATCTGAAAACCCTTTAAGAGGTGGGTGACTCAAAGAATTCACATTAATTTGCTCATGCTGAGAGGCTTGGTCTATTCTGTTTTTGACCAGTATAGTTATTTTAGTAAAAGAGAAATCCTACCCTTACCTGAAATAGTTCATAGATTCATAGATGGTAGGGTTGGAAGGGACCGCAACAGATCATTGAGTCCGACCCCCTGCCTAGGCAGGAAAGAGTGCTGGGGTCAGGTGGCCCCAGCCAGATGTCTATCCAGCCTTAAAGACCCCCAAGGTAAGGGAGAGAACCACCTCCCTTGGAAGACCATTCCAAATATTTGTCACCCTTACTGTGAAGAATTTTTTCCTGATATCTAGCCTAAACCTGCTCTCTGTCAGTTTGTGATCATAGTACCTTGTTACCCCACAAAGCACCCTGGTGAACAGATTATCTCCAACCCATTGCTGCATCCCCCTAATGAATTTGTAGGCGGCCACAAGATCACCTCTCAGCTTTCCCTTGTGGAGGCTGAAGAGGTCCAGGTCCCTCAGTGTCTCCTCATTGGGCTTGTCCTGTTAGCCCCTAAGCATACGAGTGGCCCTCCTGTGGACCCTCTGGAGTCTGTCAACAACCTCCTTGAAAAATGGCACCCAAAACTGGATGCAGTACTCCAACTGGGATCTGACCAATGCTGCATAGAGGGGAAGTATCACCTCCTTGGATCTATTTGTCATGCATCTGCTGTTGAATGATAACATGCGGTTAGCTTTGCTGATAAACTCATGTTCATTTTGGAGTTCACTATGACTGCAAGATGCCTTTCCTCTTCTGTGCTGCTGAGAGGGTCACTTCCCAGCCAGTAGGTGTGCTGGCTATTTTTGTGCCCTAGGTGCAGCACTCTGCACTTGTCCTTGTACTGCATCCTATTGTGTACTGCCTACTTTTCTAACCTGTTCAGGTCTGCCTGCAATTGTTCCCTACCCTCTGGAGTGTGCACTTCACCCCACAATTTAGTATTGTCTGCAAACTTGGACAGAGTACACTTCACACCCACATCCAAGTCACTGATGAAGATATTGAAGAGTAAAGGTCCAAGGACCGAACCTGCGGGACCCCACTACCCACATCCTTCCAGGTCAATACTGATCCTGGAACTACTACCACTCTCTGGCTGCAACTGCTAAGCCAATTTGCCACACGCTGGACGTGTAAACATTTATGTCACAGTCTCTTTATTTATGAGAATAGGATGAGATACCATATCAAAGGCCTTCCTAAAGTCCAAGAAAACAACATCCACCTCTACTCCTGGATCTAAGCATTTTGTGACCCTGTCATAAAACAAAACCAAATTGACCAGGCATGATCTACCTGCTACAAATCTATGCTGGTTGTCCTGCCACATTATTTTTCCCACTGAACTCCCACAAATATGATCCTTCATAATCTTTTCAAAGACCTTTCCAAGGATGGAGGTGAGATTGACTGGCCTATAATTACTCGGATCCTCCTTCCTCCCCTTCTTGAAAATAGGGACCACATTGGCCCCTTTCCAGTACTCCGGGACCTGACCCGAATGCCACGAGCACTCAGACAGCCGTGCCAGTGGTTCTGCTATGACACCAGCCAATTCCTTCAGTGTCCTTGGATGCAGCTCATCTGGGCCTGCTGACTTGAACACATCCAGTCTATCCAAGTGATTCTGCACCAAGTCAGCTGGTGACAGTTGGTGGGCTGGTGTCCCTCTGCTACCCATGTAAGAACCCATTAGGAGACTTCTCTTGACCCCTGTTCAAGAACACCAAGGCAAAAAAACTTATTGAATAGCTCAGCCCTGTCTGTCACTAATTGCTCCTTCTTGTTCAGTAGGGGTCCTATGTTGCCCTGTGCCTTCCTTTTACTCCCTACATACCTAAAAAAAGACTTTTTGTTGTCTTTAATTTGTGTTGCCAGCCTCAGCTCTTTAGTTGCTTTGGCCTTTCTTACTGCCTTTCTGCAAAGTGTGGGCCAAGTAAGTATACTCCTCCTTGATAGCTTCCCCCTGCTTCCACCGCCTATATGCCTTCTTTTTTGCCCTTAGGCTCCCCAGGATTTCCCTGTTTAGCCAAGGAAGTTTTTTAGCTCCTTTCCCCCTTTTCCCTTGTACCGGGACAGTTTCCCTCTGTGCCCGAAGGATCGCTTCCTTTAGGAATGATCACCCTTTCTCGACTCCCATCTCACCAATACTGTTCTCCCGCAGTGTGTCATTGACTAGACTCCTAAGCACACTGAAGTTAGCCTTCCTAAAGTCAAGCACTTATCAAGTTATAGCAAGACAATGTAGTGCTATACAGAAATATCAGCATAAAGTGGTCAACTATACTTTTTTCCATACCTCTATAACTATAAAGCAATAGGGGGAGAAAAGGGGACAGGGAGAACTGTGTTGCTTAGATCCAGTAAAAATTATTAACATAAAACTGAATATCAATCCAGACCACTTGCTGTGAATTTAAATGGAGGAAAATGTTTCAAAGTGTTTGAAGCTGCCTTAAGAACACTCATCCTTTAATGAGCCAGTATCGAATAGATGATATTTTCAACCTTCCACTCCTTGGTTGTGAACACATCTTATACTACCACTACTAGTACCTTTGCCCCAAGTGTATTGTCTGCTTAAAACCAGAAAAAAACAGAAGACAAAGTAAGTTACAGCAAAGTAAGACTTTCCAATATCTATCTCTATTGTAAATCATTCTATTTATATAGCTAGGAATATTAGATGCACTTGGATCTATTTTCTCTGAACAGCATGGAAAAAATAACTTTCTTGTTACCCACAAGCTTATGCACATTCCCCTACAAATTTTTTAATTACACTGAAGAGATGAGAGTGTATGTTTTTAAGCCCAATGTCTCATGATTTTTAGAGTGAAAAGGACTCTGTCCAGTTAAAATACTGGGAGTCTTCCCTTCCCAGTAATACAAGGCTCCCATTATTACACCTTCATGGTCATAAAATAATGGGCCTTTAATCTGTCACTAGTCATCACTCAATACATGGGGTCTTTCATTTCAGAATTACATTTCTTCTTGGACATGAGGCAAGCTGGGACTTCCACTTTTGGAAATGAAAAGGGAAAAAACTTCTGCTGGAGAGTTTTAGCTGAGACAGATTATATACAGGCTCCAGGAATGGAATCTAAGGATGCCTGTGTTGTAATAAAGATTTTACTTGTTCTTTCTCATGACATTTGGCACCATGTCATTAATATTGTTCACATATCAGCCACCTCTCTCTGGTCTGCCTAGTCAAAATTCCCTTTTCCAACCCAAGCATTGGACTAGGAACTTATAAATTCTCCTTTTTTCCTTTTCCCAAACTAGAAATGTGGTCATATCACTCTTAACTCGGTTGCTGCTTAATAGGCACTGTGAACCTGTAATTTCATGGTTCTATGCTACCTAATCTCCAGAGGTGCCAAGCCTTTGCCACCATCCCCCAGTGTAACCATTAGATCGATAATGGTGGTACAACTGAACATTTAGGCTACTCATGTACCTGAAAATGGGATTTAGCTGCTGAGTTTTAGGTACTCACATTTGAAGCCTTTGGCCTTAGTCCTTAAGCAGTAATACCAGACCTTAAAACAAAAGTCTATATTATGGTACATTATAGTTTTGTTAGCTAGTTATAGGTTATGCTGTGAAGGTTGTAGATGAGGAATTCTGAACAACGTGTTTGAATCAGCGTGGTTCACTTTTTCATTTTAGCTTTTCTTCATCCTTTTTATCTTCTGAAGTATAGAAACATGACAGTACAATACTCCATGCTAATGTTTAAGTTTTATAGTTCAGAAAGTGAAACTGTCTGTATCAAAGGCTGATTACATAAGTTATGCATTTTGCATGTCTGTCATTTTCATACAAAAGGCATGACAGTGTTTCCCGCGTATAGAATTCCACGATACAAAAAGACAGTACAAAATTCACAAGTCAGACAGGAATCGAGAGTTAATTGTTTTTTAATCACTCTATAAACTCTTCTCTGGGATCAGAGTTCTGACTGTTAGTGAAGGAGCAAATAAAGCTGCTTTCATTGTTACCTAAGCCTTTCAATAGAAAATATTAATTTCCAGTGCTACCATTCAGTTTCTAAATGTTTATGAACACAAGCATTCACTTAAAAATATAGGTAACTGCTGTATATTATATATTAACTGGTTTAATATTGTGTAAATATTACAATTGTTCAAGTACTTAAAGTAATTTAACATGTGTAAAATCAGGATCTGTCACTCCCAGACTGCTATTATTAGCCTACTCAACTATAAAGCCTCTCAGCCTTCTCTGTTATAAACTCTTTCCCCAGTACATGCATGTCATATTAGCATAACAAAGAAACCTAGATCACAAGAGAACTGCATCAGTTTGATCCTGACCCATTAAAGTCAAGGGGAGTTTTAATGTGATTTCCAATTTTTACTGATCAGATCTGGGGGGGCGGGAATCTCTCTCAATCTCTAAACATCGAAATCAGGAGTGGGTTAATGAAAAGAATCATGTCTTGCTGCAGTGTTGGGTAACTTGAAAAACAGTGTTTCAGTGGTTTTGTGGCATTGATGTGCTGGGGCATTCCTGTTAGGTAATTATAAAAATGCATTTTTACATGACCCTGAAGAATTGTGGGAGCTCTGAGGAGCCAGTTTTCTGATCCAGCACTGCCATAGAAAAATGCCCCTATGTCACTGTCTGCATAACATAAAGAAGGTGTTATTTTGCATGTGAAGAATTAATCAGAGATTTGCTTGTGGGGTAATGGCATGACTGCTAAGGAGAAAACACCAGTCAAATGCCAGAAAATGGGCAGGCCCTATCTGATATACCACTCTGTAGAATAGGAGATAACAAACCCAAATTTTTTCAGACCACAAGATGGAGCAGTAAAACCTTATAAAGAGATAATTAATCTAAAGGTAATGCACTGTATTTAAAGAAAAGGAGATTAGGAGGAGTCATAAGACAAAAGATACCTCTCAGCTTCTAGACTCAGAAGGTGTCTAGTAATGAAAATATTCTTTCACAGTTAGCTCTTTTTTGTTGTATCTGCTGACTATCTTCATATATTAGAAAGTTCTAAGAATACCACTTTTCACTTTTGCCTAATTGCTCCAGTAACTAGATTTCTCAGTAGTAAACTGAGCTGGAAAGCCTTGCATTAATGATCTGTGAATTGCTTAAATTAACCCAAACATTTAAAATAAAGCAAAAAGGAATGAAATGGGATGGGATTATTTCTAAAATGTGTTTGAAATCCAGAAGGTTATTTTTGCTAAGCTGCAGAACAGTATTACTTTTGGAAATAAAGCAGTACTGTTTAATATGCCTACTGCTTTCCTAGGGCACAGAACCATGATTTTTGTAGTTTTCAGTTTTAAAACTTGAGTCTACCTGTTACCACTCCGAACATCCTTTTCTGTTTGAAGATGTCAGTTTTTTTCAAAGAGTTAGGAATACAAGTTAGATACATGCTTTGATGAGAGAGAATAGTATTGAGGTATTTGTAGTGTTAGAAAGTTATGGTCAAATGCTAATAAAAACACAAGGATCATAAATTAATACAACATTGTTACATGACTTTTTCTTTAAGACATAAGGCTGGAAAATGTGCATGGATGTTCAAAGAGACTGATTCCATGAGCAGCTGAAAGCTCTTGTGCTGCACTGTTAAGGGATTAGTAATGACACCAGGGCAGAACTAGCTTTATATGGGTATCTTATTTATAAGATTGATGGAGAACTCAGAAATCTTATGTGGTGTGGGATGCATTTTTCTCTCATCCAAAGGGAAAGATGTATGTGGAATGAAAGGTTCAGGGTAAATGAGATCATTAGGGAGATGCTGGAGAAAACAGGAGCACTCCAGGATTTTGGTTTTGGGAAAAGTTTTTAGTTTGTTCCTTGTCTGGTAGCTTGTTACTCATACATGCGTAGGTTTGTATCATTAGAATAAAACTCAATAGATCTGTAAAATCCCAAGGGAGAACTCTTGGCCCCATTGAAGTCAATGGAAGTTTTTCCATTGACGTCAGTACAGCCAGAATTTCGACCCAAGTAACTGACTTGGATCTCTTAAAGACGTTTGAGCAGACAGAATTCCCAAGTGTAGTTATACAAGAGGAGAAACAAAGTAAGGCAATAGAAAAATCTGCAGATTGTGATGACACAGAAGATTTTTACAGAATAGCAGCTGGTCTTCCTCAGTGCTACAACCTGTATATAATGAGCAGAGTGTTACACTTGGTTCTCCTTAAAGAACCAAGATTTTCTTTGTAAAAGACAAATCATGTCCTATGCAGGGCACCTGTGCATTCCCTCCTTCTTCTTGCAGGGGCTATTGTTATAAGAGGTCACAGCAGGACAAGAAGAACAACCTCAAAGTGACTGTGATTCCCATACCTCTTACAGATGAGTGTGGCATGCATGGAGTTTTAACCCTTGTCTCTACCCTCCTAATGTGACAGTCAGCACAGTTGAGCTAGTGTAAAGTGAAATAAACAGTGAGGTATACATTACTCTTCTGGCAGTTTCATGTTGATTAGGTGAGAATTTCCGCTTTCATTTCAATCTAGAATGAACTTTCTAGCTCTCACAAATGCAGAAAAATATGAAGAACATCCTAAAGATTCAGAAGCTCAAAAGGCAAATAGAAGCCCAAGGATTTATTAAAAACCTGTAATTTTGAGCCAATGTAAATGATTGGAGAGGAAGGGGAGATTCATATGTTTTGGCTATTCAGAGTTGGTAGTACTGGGTATAGAGCTGGCACTGATTACTCCCATCCCTGAAACAAATAGGGGGACTCAAAGATCAGGCTGTGCTGAGTCACTGCTGATCCCTCCTCATTGCTCCTCACAAAGGGCTTATGACAAGTCACTATGTAACCCTCAATTAATGGATTTGGGTATTTCAGAGTTAGCTTAATCTTTTGCCCCCCTATTTTGTCATTAGGCATGATAAAATTATAAGTAGCAAACAAGAAGAAGAATACAAAAGAAATATCTTTTTATTGCTGTATGAGTAAAAACAGTTCAGGCCAAACTGAATTACTGCAATATCTGTGCATTTTGCCACATTTTTCCATGACAAGACTTTAGTTTGGATGAACCAAGAAATATTTTGCTTCCAAGTTTTAATGGACCTCTGTTTCATTTTACCAGTGAGTTATTTTCAGTTTTATATATCATTTCAAGCTAGGAGGCCTCAGATACAGTGGCAGTGATAGAATGAGTACAGAGGAGTTTGGACTGTGGAGGAACTGAAAGGTGCCTGTAGATGTGTGGGGATGCTGCTCTGAAGCACTGTAATTACAATGTGATTAATCAAGTTTGCTAGAGCATGATAATTAGCGCACTCCAGCAGCCTCCTCATCTCTTGTGGTCAGCATCCCTAAGCTTCAAACTAGCAGCAGAGGCGCTTTAGCTAATGCTCATTGAACTCTGTTTTGAAGCACAGGATGCTGAATACATGAGATTCTGCAGGTGCTCTCAGAGCCACTTTAGTTAAAGGCTCTCCCCCCACCCCCGAGTACATGTAGAGATGGCACTAGATTCTAAGTTTGTTGCTTGTGGACTATTAAATTAAAATAATGGGGGGGGAAGGGGGGAGGACCTTCCTGTCTTTTAACTCTAACCTTTCTGTGAGGGGGGAGTTTCAGAACCAGTGAAGCCCTTGTCCAGGCCGCTCCACTGCATCAGCCAGTGCAGTCAAGCTGCTGTAAGAATATCAGAGTTTGCTTGGGGACACAGTGCTCCTGGGATGATTCCAGGGATGTTGCAGGTTACACATTTTGTTTGAGGCAACTGTCACAAGAGAAGCAACAAGGGCAACATCTTTTGACTCTTTTGTACTGCATTTTAAACACTGCCAGAGGGGCACATTGAGAAAAAATAAAAGGCTTTTTGAAGTTTTCCATGTGTTGGGATTTTTTTTTTTAATCTACACATATTTTTGTTACTTTCTCTTTAATAGAAAGGTGAGTAGGAAAGGTTACCAGAACAATTTAATTTAAAAATCATAAAGTGATTTGAGACAGATGTTTTGCAGCTAATGAGAGTATTTATATTATTAAAGGCAATTTAAGCAATAGCGGCCATTGATGTAACAGTAACTTCACCACCAACATAATCATTTATTTAAATTGTTGGAACCAGGGCCAGTATCTAAACAAATTGTATATGTCCTAGTGTGCCTCATCTTAATAAGGTATTGGAATGAAATCTACAATTATTGCAAAGCTCAGAACCCATAAAACACATGAAAATAGTAATTAAACTAAATATTCTGCTGGCAAAGTAGCTTGGCTTTGGTATGAGTATTTAGGGACAGATTTTTAACCCTGTATACTCATTTGATTTCTAAGTGGAAAAAGTTAGTATTGCCTCTACTAGACAGTACTGTATGAATATTCACAGTACTTGTCTGGAACATGTTACAAACTGATACGAAGAAAGCTTCATTTATGACTGTAAACATAAAAGCACATTTATTTCCTGGAATTTTTGTAGTTACAGAATTATAACTTTCCTATGCTACTGAGAGAGACTATATCCTTTGATAACATGAACTTTCAGGATTCTGTTGGGCAAGAGATGGTTTGTAAAGGTTAAGATAGTACAGCTAGAGCTCTAAAACCCTGAGGGGATGGCAAATATTTTGTTTTGGTCATTTAGTCCAAAAATGGACGTAAGGCTTAAAATAGTGTTAGTCACCAAATAGTAGGACAAGTTTTAAGTGTACCTCAAGATGTTTATACTTGAGTTTTCTCTAGCAGAACTTTGAAGCATTTACCTCCTATTGGTTTATACATTAATCCTCTTGAAAGCTGCTTGGCACTTGTCTTGAGTTGATTTAAGATGTCTTAAGCACTTGGCTTCACCTTGGCACAGTTATGAATTTCATGCTGCCTAAAAATGGGTAGTGTGTCCTCTCCAGAGGGTGCTTACCTTTGGGGTTGTTTTTGTTTTGACATATAATTAAAGGCAGCTTGAAAAAAGCAGACTCTAAATGTGACTTTGTGTGGGAACAAGAAACTATATTATTCTGTTACTTTTGCAGAATGCTACAGTATGAAAGAGCATTCTCGCAGAAGCACAGTTCTGCATGGCAGTAGACACTATATATAGGGCCAAATCTAACTGCCCTGCACCACAGCTTCAAACTTCTGTGGGAAGAAGGGCCCACACCCATCTCATCTTTTATCAATGAATGGGCTTATTTTTAGTGGGATTCTACAGGGGCTCGTACTAGGCGATATGCTATTTGATATGTTCATTAATGACTTGGAAGTGAATATACAACCTCTGCTAATAAAATTTATGGATGACAAAAACCTGGTAGAATGGAGACTTATAACACAGAATAATCATACAGAACAATTGGGATCACTGGGTAATCTGGGCTGACTCAAAATACAAAAAAGGTAGTCAGAGGGAAAACATTACAGGCTGCTTGGACAGAATGGAGGACTGTATCCTGGAATGCAGTGATTCAAAATAACTAGTGGTCACAGTGGACTAGCAACTCCACCTGCACAGCTAAAAGCTGTAGCAGAACGGGCTCAGTGAAGTACCACTCAGACACACAAGCAGCAGTGAGCAGGAGTAGAGAGCAGATGTTACTTCTGATATTTAGCTTTGAATAGTGTGTGTAGTTTGGGTATCCACAGTTTTAAAAAAAGTGTACTGAAAAAAAGAAGAGGATGAAATGAAAAAAGCTATAAGAATGATTCAGGGGCAGAGAAAACTTTTAACAATAAGAGATTTTAAAAGTCCACTTTTTAACATTAGCAACCTGAAAGAAGTAACTTGACTGAGATAATTGAGAGGTGACTTGATTTTTACAAGGAGAAAATACTGGAAACTAAATAACTCAGACTAGCACAGAAAAGTATAGTGAAAATCAATGGCCAAAATCTGAAGCTAGATAAAATTTGAAATAGAAACAGGACGCAAATATTCAACAGTGAGGGTGATTAACCATTGGAACAACCTACCGAAGGAAAATCCATCTCTATATGAAGGCTGGATAATTTACTTTGAAATATGTTCTAGCCAGAGACAAGTTTTTGGGATCAATACAGGGGTAACTATGTTAAGTAGGCCCATGACTAACAGAACAGATAAGACAATCTAATGGTATCTTCTGATTTTAATTTCTGTGAATTTTTAATTAATTAATGAATAACCATGTGTAAAAGGCAGGCCATCATTTGCAAGACAGAATCCCAAGAGCCTTCTCGATGGTTAGGAGAACCCCTTAGACTGAGGCCTACTCAGAAAGCATTCACTCCAGAAGGTTTCAGCTACAGTGTGGTTCCTCTAGCCCTGGCATCCTCAGGCATGCTATATTTTGGCCTGTGCAACTAGGTAACATATTTAAATTTTTTCATGCCATCAAAAGCCCTCCTAGTAACACGGACATTCTGACAAGGGCAATTCAAAACATATGTTTAACCTCATCAAGAAAAGGGAGGCATTAGCGCAAATAGCATCACTTGGATATAATTTAACTGTAACAAGGTAGGATTTTGGCTCAGGTTTGATCTAACACTTCTTGTGAACTTAAGGATAGGACACCTAGTCATTTTAATGGAAACAGAATTTTGTCACGGATAAGTGTTTTTGAAAACTTGATTGCTAATAGGTACACTTTGGTGTGATAAGATACATACCAGTGACCACTACCCTGTCATTTTTATGTGGCATTTAATTTTGTTTCTCCTGACATATTAGTGTCTATAGTGGGCAAGAGTCACTTGTATTAAAAAGCTATATTAGCATTTGGGATATGTAAGCAGTTCTGACAACTTCACTTTAAATGATTCCAACCAAATGTTCAGATGTTTAAAGAATTTGCTCCATAAAAACGGTGCCTCTCATGAACTGGGTGAAAAACCCTCAGCCCTCTTTCTGGTCACACCCACATGAAAATACCATAAGAAATACCACCAAGGAAACAGAGCATTCTGGACAGAAGAGAGAGAACTTGATATTAGACTAAAATGTGGTAGTTTACCATAGTTTGCTTGGTATGTTTAGCACATCAAAAGTAAGATTGGGAGGTGACATAATTATAGTGTTTAAGTACTTACACAGGGAGAAAATAGGTGGTATTAAAGGTCTCTTTAATTTAGTGAAGAAAGATATGATGAGCCAACTGTTAGAAGTAACAGCCAGCCAAATAAAATAAAAACTTCAAAATAAAAGTAACACGTTTTTAACAGTGAGAGTGATTGACCATTGGAAACCACTCCAAGGGAAGTAGCACATTCTCCGTCTCATGATATCTTCCAAATCAAGACTTGATGCTGTGTCAAGAAATGTGTCACAAGTTATTAGCCTCAGTATGGATGTAACTGTGAGAAATTGAATAGCCTATGATATGCAGGCTATCAACTCAAAAGATTTGATACATTTGGGGTGTTTATGAATCTAGGAATAGTGCAAATATTCAATCAAGTTTCCTATAAGGTGAGAGAAACAACTATAAACTAATAGGAGTTTCCATATGATTGACAGAGGGGGAGAACTATAACTAACATGCTGTTTCTGAAATAAAACAATGTTGTTGCCCCCTTCATTCTTGCACCAAAATGAACTCCTCTTTTTTTAATGGAACAGGACAAAGAAAATAATGAACTGACTTTTCCCTTAGCTACCTCCTGTCCCTCAAAGAAAGAAAATTCCATCACCTATCAAGAGCTAGCTGCTGGCTATTTTTTAAGCTTGGCAGCTAGTTACACCTAGCTACCATGATCCATTGAATGACTAGATGGAAAACAGCTCACTTTTGTTCTAGTTATTCTATTTTAGTCATTAAGTATTTCTTATTCAATCAGAAACAAAATCTTATTTTTATACTAAACAACATGCTCTCTGCAGCTTTGAAAATCATTTTATCCTTTTAAAACCATATATTACACAGAGGGCACAGAAAGGCTTCCTGCAATTATTTCTCTAACCTTATCCAGCCATACCCCTAAACCAACAACAAAGACAAAAGAATCCCAACAAAAACTTCAGCTAATATCACCACACTAGTCATCTCTGTTTGGTCCTGATCCTCTTCCTGAATTGTCTGTTTTCTGAAACCCATTATGTTTTACACTTCGACTGTTCTTTAATTTCCTGCAGAACCACAAGGGTCTTTGCTGCCCTTTTGTCTTTTTCTATGATTATTTTAAAATTACACACTATTGTAAAATGTGATCCTTCCATTAATTTATGTAAATACAACCCTAGTCAATGACTTAGGTATTACTTACAAATGAATCATGCTGCTCTGAGTGGCTGGGTATATTTAACTTTCTTTAATTTGTTCAAAATAGCTACTGATGGGTCTCTTTAGCTCGTTACTCTTGCAACAGCAAGCAGAGGAGATGATTGGGGCATATGGAGAAGCAGAGGCAACACTTTTTGTTACTATCCAGTCACCAGAGTTTTAAAATAGACCCATTTTTAAATAATGTGGCAGTGACAAATGAGCAATTCAGGATACAAAATCTAGGTTTTGGCAGACATCAGGCAGTAAATTGTTCTGGACCCTTTTGGAGACTTCCATCTTTTGAATAAAGGAGGCTGACAATAATTGGGATCATGGAGAAAGCGCTGACCCAAAACCAAAGATGAATTGTCTCTAAAGTGGGTACGTCTACATGTGAGCTTTACTAGGCAGTAGACTAATTTGCTGCACAGTAAAGTGTCACCATCTACATGTGTGCAGTAATTAGGCCAGTGTAGACTAATTTACTGTACCATCAGATAGTCCCGTCAGACACAAGTACTATCCAATGGCAGAGTAAATTTCTGCACTTAAATGCACATGTAGACAGTGATGTCCAGATTAGTTTACTCTGGCTTAAAGTGCTCCAGAGTTTATTCAGACTCATTAATTGCATGTGTAGATGCAAGTATGAGCAGAGTCAGAGGTGGTAGTAGAATGTATGTGAATAAGTGCTTTTTCCAGCTGTGTTACGGCATTACAGTTTAATTCCACTAATCATAAGTGAAAGAATTCTTCCTGCAAAAATCTTCAACATTCTTAAGAGTTTTATTGTTAGAATTGGTGTTAGAAAGCAATTGCTAAAATGTTTATAAGTATAATAGTGTAAACCATTTTCAGCAAAATATTACACTTGGCTACTGTAATACAATGCTGTCTGTACTTAACATCAATCTTCAGAAAGCTGCTGCTAAAGTAGTTTCCTTGACTTGTCACCTATTCACTCCCTTCATTGCATCTCTGGCTTTCCATTCACTGTTTCAAGCAAAATCTTCTTTGTCTTCCCCTCAGCATCAGGCATGACTTGGATCCACCCATCCTAGCTGCTCCATATATCAAATGGTGCAATCACTTTACAGCATTTTCACTCTTCACACTTCACTGTAGCCTGCTGCTTCTTCGAAGAAAAATCCAACCAAACCACAAGCAAATGTTTCATTCTATTAATTGTTTCTGACCTGTTAATATTGCTTTGAATATTCACAGCTTGAAAAACATCAAGCAGTACTGGTTCGACACAGAGGGCGTGCCTACATGAGATGCTTACTGTGAAGTAAAAATGTCTAATTGTGAGTAAATTTGCTACCTGCAAATGCAGGTAGAAAAATTAACTGTGATTAGTTACTACACAATTATGGATGTGTAGATGCAACTCAGGGGCAAGTTTGCTTCTGGGCCAGCCCTGCCACAAGGGAGCTGGCCTGAGGATAGCCCCGAGGCTCTGAGCTAGGAGCCTTTCCTGCCCCAGGAATGGGCTGCCTCTATGGCAACCACTCCAGGTTGACTTACCATGTTTCTTTGCCACCTGTGCATGCCAGACCGTGGCATGCCAGACCTCCAATCTGAAGCTGGGCAGCACACAGCCCCTGGTACAGAGCAAACTATCTCTGAAATCTTTCAAACTTTCACAAACAGGTTCTGTCTCCTGGCTCTACAAGGCCTGCAGGTACACATGGGGGACAGGCCACATTTGGCAGCTGGCATGCAGCCTCAGGGTCACTGCCACTCACAGCCAGGGCCCTAGGAATATGCCGATTCTGCCAGGGAAGGACCCTGGACAGGACCCTCCTCCTGGACTGCCTGGTCATGGTGTTGGCTGGGCCTGGCAGGAAGAGGTAATGGCTTGCCAGGACAGGTGGTGGGCAGAGGATGTGGACCACCAGGATGGGTAGCATGAAGAAGATGTCATCTGCGAGGAGGTGTGGGACGAGGCACACCGGGTGTCCAAGGCACAGCTTCTGACCCTGGAGTGCAAGGGAGTGGAGGCACTGCAGGAGCATAATGCTATCCTAGCCCAGGCAGTGGAAGCCATGGACAATGACCACTGGGTGCTGGACACCATTCTGGCCCTGGCAGTCACCTTCATGCTGCCTGCTGCCCAGCCCCTGATCCTACTCCCACCTGCCCCCTGGCAGCCACCAGGCCCCCACCTGCACCTGGGAGAAGTCCTGCACCACCTCCAGCAGCCAGGAAATCCTTGCCTAGCCCCTGCCCTGGCTCTGGCACCACCCAGCCCCCCTACCTGGGCTCAGGTTCTCTGCTCGCCCTGGCTCCATGTGGGCACAGAGCTGAAGCTGCCTGCAGTGGAGCCAAGACCACATGTTGCTCCTGATGAACCTGGACACTGGCTGCAAGAGAGGGAGTTGCCCACACAGTGGACCACCCACATTGCCCTGGGTGAGTCCCTTGCCCACCGCATTTGTCACAGCATGTGCACCTACAGGTGAGCAGCCAGAGTGCTGGCTATCTGTCTCTGGCCTCTGCTCCCTAATCGCCCCCACCCCACAGCTCCCACAGGCAGTGGTGCAGGTGGGCTAGTGTGGGGAGTGCTAGAGGAGTTGGGTGGCCAACACCTCCCACATCCCATGCCCTGGCCCTGCTGGTGGGTGCACAGTTCTCTTGGGACCTCTGTGTGAGGGGGATGCTGCTGCCCCCACAGGTGGTGCTCCCATTGCCAGGTGTCCACCACGCATTACATCCTCCCCACCTGGGTCTCATGGAAGAGCTCATCCCAGGCCTCACATATGTTATGTAGCACTCAGGCTGTGATGATGAGCCAAGGGAGGTTGTCGTTGGTGAACCCACGGCAGATGGTGTAGATCCACTTGGATCCACCCATCCTAGCTGCTCCACTGGAGGGTGCCAGTGTCCCTTGAGGCACCAGAAGACGCAATACACCATGACACAGGTCCGGCCCAGGCGGTGGCTGAAGAGAGCCTGAAAGGGGTCCAGCTGGCTGGTGTAGGTCTGCATGAGCCAGGGCAGGAGCTGGCAGGCAGGGTCCCTGATGAGCAGTGGTGCCCAGTGGCAGGTCTGGCACATCTGGCATGAAGTACCCACTCTCTACCAGGCCTGGCAGGCCAAAGTTCCAGAAGACATCATGGGTGCTACCCACCCAGCCTTCACTCATGTGCATGAAGGTGCTTCGGTGGTCCATGACGTCCTGGAGCACCATGGAGTGAAAGCCCCTTTTGCTGTAGTAAGGGCAGTCTCCACGGGGCAGGCTGGTGATGGGGATGTGAGTCCCATCCAGGGTCCTGATGCACTACAGGAATCCCAGGGCCACCACTGCCAGGGGGTCACACATGCTGAGCACAGTGTCCCCCAGCATGTTTTGGAGGGCACCACATGTCTCCAGGATGGCCTCTCTGGTAGTGGCTTATATGCTGCAGACTAGTGGATGTGGTCAGCTTGAGCAGGGCAAGGACCAGGAGGGTGTCAGCAGGGAGGGGTGGCCACCTGCTAGTGTGCTGCCATTCCAGGTGGGGCTGGAGCTGCTCCAGGAGGTCCCAGACGACAGCCCAAGTCAGATGGTGTGGAGGTGGCAGGTGTACAGCAGCGGTCCTGGGATGGTGCACAGTGGGCAGGTAGGTGATCACTTTGTGTGGGAGAGCTGGGAGGAGTGAGACAGATGTGGGTCAAGCAGTGATCAGTGCAGTGGGCCAGCAGGGCCAGCACAGCAGCTATCAGGCGCATGGGGCACCAGTCATTGCTGTTAGGGATGGGCTGGAGCAGCCATGGTATGAGGAGGCACAGGTGGTAAGGAGAGTGTTGTCATGTGCTGTCTCTGCACAGGGCATGCTGCTCCTGGCCAGGGAAGTGGCTGGCCAGATAGCAATGAGCAGGGCTGGCTTTTGAAGAGGGCTGCCAGCTGCTGGCAGCTTTAGCTGGAGCTCCCCACAGTGGCAGCATGGGCCCATTGCAGGTCTCTAGGAAGTGGGAGCAGATTGGCAATAAATCTGCTCCCACTTCCCTGCACATGTAGATGCATTCCTGACACATATACTCGCAAGTAATTTACTTGCAAGTGAACTGGTACTGCATCAAATACACATGTAGCTGCTCCCAGAGATTTGTTTGTGTCTCACTTTCCTGACTGGAAAAATTTAGTGTTTAGAATCAACTGTCCAGCATGAATAAATGAAAAACACTGATCTGAAAATACGCTGCAATATTTTCTCAATTTGCTGGTTTTAATAGATATCCCTGCCAGTAAGCGCATTCACTAGTGTACTCAGAAATTAATACAGTAGAAGCATGGATGTACCAATGAAAATTGTTTACAGCTGTTTTGGATAAGTTTGTTCAGCCCAGTTTGTTATATCTGCACTGATAAATCCCTTCACCTTGCATCGCTCTCTCCTTAAGGTTGTATTGGATAGCCCTAGTAGATAAGGCATTGTTGTAGTGACTGCTGTACAAATGTTGGACTAAATTGCAAAAAGTTACTTCTGTTTTTCCTGACTAACCATATCCTTGGGAAGAATGTGCAGGGCTGTTGAAAGGAAAATTTGCCTGGATGAGAGAGATGGCAGAGCAAAAGCAGACTCATTAAAATTAGGCTGTTTCAGCCATATAAATTTGTTTGTTTAAAAGTATCATTTAAGCACAGCACACTATACAGCTCATCAAGGTATTAGTCATGCTTAGAAAACTCATACTGTAAAGTATTACTTAATATTTGTGTCCATTACACAGAGCTCTTGTTAATTTTCTCAAACAAAATCACCACTCCTCAATATAGTGTTATGCTTTTATTGCCTCTTGACATTGAAGTTAATTCAAATAACACTTTGGGCAAAGTCCAGCAAGTGCCTGCATACAACATCCTAGGTTTGAGTCAGATTTACTTTTGGTAATAGTCCTCAGACTGGACAAGTGTTATGCTTTGAAGGTGTCACTTTTAAGATCTATAAAATATAACACCTAAAATAAATTGTTAGTCACTGAACATAGTAAAAATGTATTCTGTATAAGACTTAATGATTCTGTTAGAGAATTCAGTGCAATTGAGAAATTAGGAATATGAAGTTTGTTGTTCAAATACTACTATATTGTTCTAGAATATCGTTCTAATACATTACAACTCTGTGAGGTTACTGCTAAAATGGGGTATATGATTTGCATTGAATTAATATTTGTACTTATAATTTAGAATCATGGAATCATAGAAAATTAGGGTTGGAAAGGACTGCAGGAGGTCATCTAGTCCAACCCCCTGCTCAAAGCAGAACCATCCCCAACTATATCATTCCAGCCAAGACTTTGTCTAGTCAGGTCTTAAAAACCAGGGGTGTGTGAAGGGGGCCGTATTCAATTCAGATTCAGCCCGATTCAGTGATTTAATTAGTTGATTCAGATTACTGTCCCGATTCAATTCAGCTGAATTCTGGAAGCACTTCTGGTTCACCTCGGGGAGCTCTGCAGAGCACATGGGGGACCCCCCCCCCCCACGCTTTCATAGGACGCTCAAAATTGGGCACAATACTCCAGATGTGGCCTCACCAATGACAAATAGAATGCCTTGATCTGCTGGCAATGCTCCTACTAATGCATCCCAGTGTGTTGTTAGTCTTTTTGGCAACAAGGGAACACTGTTGGCTCATATTCAGCTTATTCTCTGCTTTAATCCTCAGGTCATTTTCTGCTTAGCCATTCAGTCCCCAGCCAGTACCATTGCATGAGATTTTTATGTCCTAGGTGCAGGACTTTGCACTTGTCCTTATTAAATCTCATGAAATTTCTTTCGGTCCAATTCTCCAATTTGTTGAGGTCTCTCTGAATCTTAGCCCTATCCTACAGCATATCTATTACAGCCCTCAGCTTGGTGTCATCTTCACACTTGCAAGGGTGCACTCCATCGTATCATCTAGGGTACTGATGAAGATATTGAACAAAACCAATCACAGGACCCCGAGGCATTCCACTTGATATTGGCTGCCAACTAGACATCAAGCCATTCATTACTACCCTTTGAGCCTAATGATCTAGCTACTTTTCTATCTCCCTTACAGTGCATTCATCCAACCAACGTATACTTCCTTAGCTTTCCTGCAAGAACGTTGTGGGAGTCTGTATCAAAAGCCTTGCTAAAGTCATGGTATATCGTGTCCACAGCTTCCCCTGCATCCACAGAGCTACTCTGTAGATAGAAGGCAATCAGGTTGGTGAGACATGATAGAAGGCAATCTGGTTGATCAGGCATGACTTTCCCTTGGTGAATTCATGCTGACTGTTCCTAATCACCTTCTTCTCCATGTGCTTAGAAGTCAATTCCTTAAGAATCTTCTCCATGATTTTTCCAGGGACTGAGGTGAGGCTGATTGGTCTGTAGTTTCCCAGATCCTCCTAAATTCCTTTCTTACATATGGGCACTATATTTGCCCTTTTCCAATCATCTAGGATCTCCCTCGATCACCGTGAGTTTTCAAAGATAATGGTCAGGGGGTCTGCAATCACATCAGCCAACTCCCTCAGCACCCTTGGGTGCATTGTGTCCAGCCCCGTGGATTTTTACACATCCAGCTTTTCCAAACAGTCCCTAATCTGTTCTTTTATCATTGTTGGGTGCTTGCCTCCTTCCCAAACTGTTGCCAGGTGCAGTAGTCCAGGAGTTGACCTTGCCTGTGAAGACTGAGGTAAAAAAGGCATCGAGTACTGTAGCCTTTACCACATGACCTGTCACTAGGTTCTCTCCCCCATTTAGTAAGGGACCCAAAATTTCCCTGATATTCCTCTTGTTGACATACTTGTAGGAACCCTTCTTGTTACCTTTCACCTCTTTTGCTAGCTCCAAGTCCAGTTGCACTTTGGCCGTCCTGATTTCATCCCTGCATGCCCAAGCAACACTCTTATACTTCTCCTTAGTCATTTTTCCAAGCTTCTACTTCTTCTAAGCTTCCTTTTTGTGTTTTAGATAACTGTTTCTCAAAACCATGGGTCACGACCCAAAAGTGGGTCACGACAAGAATATATGAAAGGGTCCCAGACAAACTTTAAAAATTGATTCTCCTTTAAAGGACAAAAATGTTGGAAACCTGTGGCTTTTCTCTTGCAGACTGTCAGAGTTCCAGTCTGCAAGGGACTGCTTTGGCACCCCCTTCCCTCACACCCACTCCCCCCTACCCCACATACCTATCCCCTACCCCACACGTTGGGGGGTGAGGGTCAGTGGGTCAGGAGTGAGAGGCACTGTGTTGGGACTGGCCATCAATGTTTATAAATGTGCCCTTGTACAAAAAAGTTTGAGAATCACTGTTTTAGATGACTCAAGAATTCCTTGCTAAGCCAAGCTGGTCTTCTGTCATACTTGCTCATCTTTCAGGATGGTTCATTCCTGTACCATCAGTAAGGTTTCTTTAAAATACAACCAGCTCCTCTGGACTCTTTTCTCCCTCAGACTAGCCTCCCAGGGGATCCTGCCCATCAGTTCTCTGCATACAATAATTTGTTGTGAAGTAGTGCCTAGGACCTCAGGCATTAGTTAAGACTGCATTTGTGCTAGGCGCTGGATAAACAGAATATAGGTGGAGATCCCTGGCCCCAAATATATACTATATTCAGTGTATTCACAACTCTTTTAAAGCTCTTATGTTTATGATTTGTTTTTGCAAACCCTGGTCTCCATCTCATTTGTAGCAAAATATCACATTTCAAATACCATTCTCTTCATTAGATGTAGAACATATGGTTGGTGTCTTTCTTTGATTGAATGAGTATAATCCTTTTAATTATGTTTCTGATGAGACTAAGACATTCAAGTTTGCTTTTTCATTCTTGTTATTGAATACCTATTTGAATTTCATGCTCTGAATATGCCTAAAATTCAACTCATGTTTTAAAAATGTTTATGGAAAACACATACACAAGATAGGAGAAGAACAGAACCATGCAAACTTTTCAAACTCTGAGAGAATATTTGCAGAAGTTCTTTTAAAGTGTTTGTTAAATTGTATTTACCTAGTGTGTATGGAACAGTGGATCTAATACTTAGATATGCATTACAGAAATAAACTGAATATAGATATATTTTGTATTTTAAAACTCATTTTTGAACAGAGTGACTTAATTTTTCTTCTTGCAAAAGAAAAGAGTTAAAATTCATAAAACAGCATAGTAGAGGCTAATTCATGGAACTCACCTTATGTCTTCTTACTAGTTCTACTTAGGGGCTTTTTGGTGCAGAGCAAAAGAACCCTATGGTGACATCCAGACAAGTGCAGTCATAAGACACATCTGCAATGCCACATAGTGCACAATAAGCCATTCTCCATGCTGCAAAGGAGTAGTGCAGGGCGGGGGAGAGGGCTTACCCCTAGATATCCCACACACAAAAAAAGAGTGAAGTGGTGCACGTAGGGACAGCATGTGCTGCTCAAAACTGGAGCCTGGCTGATCTCCACTTCCGCAGTCCAGGACCTCAGGTAAGGCTGCTGGAGTGATCCCAGTGCTGGCCACAGCCCCCCGTACCCTACAGGGGGTAACCTGCTGTGTTATTCCTGGGGACAACTAGCTGTGGTATAAGGTGCTTGTTGTCCCCAGGGAACCAAACATCCATGCTCGTGTGGACATGGCCTATAAATGTAACTTTCACAGTCTATTCTCACTTTGTGATGTGATCCTAGAGAAAAGTCAATCATACATACATATTTGCTCTATCAGTTACTGTTATCAGCAATCCAGCTGTGTTTTATTTTCACAAATTTTGCAAGAATTAAGCTGTTATGGACCTAATAATCTATGCAATGAAATCAGAACCTTAGTTCATACAGTGAATGGTGAATACTGACAGACTGTTTTATTAAACATGAATAAAATCATGCTGTATTTGCTTTATAGTATCACATGATGCTTTGCAATCATCTGGGAGTCTTGGATGTCTGTGGGTTTGGATATCATGGTATGATATAGCTATGAAATTTTCAGGTGAAGTTATCCATTTGTATTGACAAACAAAACTTAACATACGTGTTGACAGTTCTTACTATAAAGACCCTGACATAGTTGTATTTGCTATTAATTAAGGCTCTCTATGTGATAAGATTTTGGGGCTGAGAGTCCTAAGTCAAGTAAGGGTAGGCACTTTATAAAGATGCAACAAGAAGCACATTTGGACTAGCAGAATACAGGTTAGAGGTGCCCTTTATAGACTAACTGAATCAGAGATGCATAAACTTTCATGAACAAGAGCTCTCTTCCTCAGATGTTATGAAAACACATGCACAGATCAGGCTATCAAATAAAGAGAGAGATTTAAATACAAAAGATGGAAAGGAAGGAGGTGGGGGAGAATAGGTGTGGGCAATACTGATGGAGGCAGAGAAGTAATAAATCCATAGGGACAAAGGGATAAAGAAGCTAATCCAGATAATGGGATAAAATTCTGTAGTCCCTCTTTATACTTAAAAAAATCCAGCCCATGGATGATTTATTGTTCTGCAATTTTGTATTCAATTTATTTTTTAAAGTTTTGCCATTTAAAAACAGCTACATTGAGTTAACAGCATATCACTACTGGAACAAATAATATGGATTATAATATCCAAAATTCATTCACCTGCAACCTTTCTGACATCATATGCCATCACCTGCTTATAGTGCCCCTCTGCTATCTAAATTCGACAGACAGGTCAATATCCATGTGTAAGAATCAGGGGACACCAATCAGACATAAAGTCTGAAAACAGACAAAAGCCTGTGGCAGAATATTTCAACCTTCATGGACATTCCATGTATATCTTTGCCCCTGTGCATTTATTACTTGTTTGCCTCTCTCATCGCTGCCCTCCTCCCTTCTCTGTCATTTTTATTTACATCACCCTTTATCTGATAGCCTGCTCCGTATGGGTGCATCCAGACAAGCATGCACATGTGTTACCCTGGGGACAAATGGCAGCAGCACACAGCTGTGGGGTAGGAGAGGCTCTGACTATGGTACGAGAGGCAGGAGCCAGCACTTGGGCTGGCTTTAGCAGCCCTACCTGGGGTCTTGGGCGCCTCTGGAGGCTGCAGCTTGGCCAGCAGCTGGAACACAGCTCTGGCCAGCCAGGCTCTTGTTTCGGCAGCACATGCTGCCACCATATGCACCACCCTGCTTTTTTTAAGTGCAGGGTTTTTTGATACCAGGATTACCTAGTGTCAAAAAAACCCCATGCTGTTAATTTGTAGCTCAGGGAACACCTGCATGTGTGTCACATGTGGTGAGTACATGCAGGCGTTCCTCATCAGGATCTACCCTTTATATCCTTTCATAGTTTCTGAAGAACTGAATTCCTTCTAACAAAAACACATGCTTCTCTGATGCAGTTAGCCATTAAGGTGCATGTATACCCTGCCTTCCACCTGACTTCAGACTAACATGACAAACTACCCCCATCTTCTGGACTGCCATGTTGCAGTGCAACGCAGCAATATTTTTGCTTACAAAATAAACAGTACAATAGTGGCACATTCCACATAGCAGGGGCAGGCAATTATTTTGGACAGAGGGCCACTTACTGAGTTTTGGCAAACCATTGAGTGCCGCCTGATGGGCAGCCCAGGGCAGATTAGTATTAATTTTCTAAATTTTTTAGAGGCCCTGTGGGCCGGATAGAATGGCCTGGCAGGCCGCATCCGGCCCCTGAGCCACATTTTGCCCACTCCTGCCACATCGCAACATGAACAAACAATCCCAATCAGCCTTGCTCACAGAAGTGGAACCACAACTTAAAAACTAGGACCTTTCTTATATCAATAAGCACAATAACTTAATCCCAGTTTCCTGAATAATATTAGTCACCAAGATTTTCACTGTGCTTGTTTTCAAGCAAGACAGTTACTCCACTCAGTGAAACTATATGGTGTCCCACAACTATGCTCAAAGCATCCTTTATAAATTACCAGTTGCCCTGTTACTGTCCTCTAAAGTGAAAGAACAATCTGCAGTATAAAGCAGACTAAACTCTACTCATTCCCAAACTGTCACTAAGAGTGACAGTTTTTGCTTCCCCTTTAACTTTGCAAGTCTGCTCTGCATCACATCTAAGTTTCCTGTCCAATTAAAGATTTAAGTTTCCAGGGCTGGCTTTTACTCCTTGAAACCAGACTACCAGAGTTTGGTAACATTAAGGGAAAATAGGTGCTATGCTATGTATTTTTGTTCAGGGAACCTGCATTTGGGACTCAGTGAAATGAGACATTTCCTTATGTTTCTTGAAGTTTCTTCATAATTTCCAGGGGCAGTTTGCTTCATTAGTACAAGAGTAGAAGGAACAGAAGAGAAGAAAAGCAGAATGGAACAAAAATCTAGATTTCTGCTTCTTGTTAATTCTGTTTTCAGGTGCCTTCCTTATCCCTTACATCCTTTTCCTAATCATTGCTGGAATGCCCTTGTTCTATATGGAATTAGCACTGGGCCAGTACAACCGGGAAGGGGCTGCTACCGTATGGAAAATTTGTCCACTTTTCAAAGGTAAGTGCTAATACTCTGCCTGGTTTGAATAATGTGGTATCGCTTTCCCTGTTTTAAATAAAATTATATCTGATGGTTTATTTCTTAACCCTGTAATATTAGAAGCAGCAGAAAATGTTTATCTAGGTTATATTGTAACCCTGACCCAGAAGTGGCTGTAGAGTGACAAGCAGCAGGGGTGAAGAGTCTAGTTCAGTCTCCATGCTCACTGATGTCTTTGGCATCTTTGCTAAATCTTCCATCAAGGATACCAATTAATGCCACTGGTGGTGCCTTTTGTTTTCAGTTATGTGAATGTCCATTCATATTTGTCTTTGAGGTTTTCTTTTTGAGGTTTTAAAAACGAGTTAGTTTTATAGAAACAGAACTGGACTGGAACTCAGAAGACCTAGAATCTATCACTGGAGTGCTAGGCAAAGTCAAGCAAGCTGTCTGTCCACTCTGCGCTTCCTTTTTTTTCCTCATTTGTAGATAATGATACTTTATAAAGTTGGGATTTACAGATGAAAACCATTAAATATAAGTTGTTGTTATTATTTCATGTGGTTAATGAATACTGTCTGTTGGCACAATGGATACTCGCCAATGGCATGGAGTAAATGACTAAATTTTTCTCTTTCCCTTATTATGTTGTCTACTGGGTACAAGTTAAAACTAACTAATTAACTACCACACCAGTACTGCATATTACTTATCCATCCAATAGGTGGCTCTGTGTGTGCGCATTAGGTGATTAGCTCAGGTGTTTTTGGAAGGAAAATGGAAGAAATAATATATGATCAATGAAAAATATTACTATTTCTTAGACCTACTAAAGAACTATTACTAGCTGGGAATGATTTAAAAGTGCTGCACTGGTTTGGATCAAGCCTTCTAGGTAGGATAACTTCTACAATTTAGAGCTGTGTGAAATTGCTTAAAAACCCGTCTGCAAACTTAACATTCGGACCACATTTGATTCACAATGTGTGAAGAACTTCATAGTGGCAGTCATTGCATGGTTGACCCACAGCTTGGTTATGCGTTACACTGAGCTAATGTCAATCTTTTTTTGGTTGAAATCCTCTATTTTTCCTTTTTATGGAGTTAGCATTCCAAACCAGGAAAACATTCTGTCATTTTAACTAGTTACATTCTGAATGCAATTTCAGTTGCATCCAAAACTCAGAATGATATTAGAGACATGCAGGGTTCAGCTACATGTGTGCTTTACTGTGGAGTTGACTAATTAGCTCCACAATAAAGTGTCACCTTCTATACATGCGCCTCTATTAAGGCGTAGTAAATTAATTAATTCTGCTGTACAGTAGTACTGTCCGGGTCAAGTACTATCCGATGGCAGGGTTATTTAGTGTAACACAATGCACGTGTAGATGGTAACTGGGGCTGGCTGGGGCATGAGGGTGCTCCAGTGCAGGGGCTGCCTGCTGGCTATCCCCACACTGTAGCACCCTCATGCCCTAGCCAGCCTCTCCGTAACATATTTTGCTGGTGGGGAACAGCACTAGGATGGAAAGCTGAGTCCCTGGACCCTGTGTCAGCTGGAGCTGCTCTGCCCAGGCTGAATATGCTGTGGTCTTGGGCACACACGTAAATACTGAGCCCCGGAACAATAAACTCTGGCCTGAACTGCACCAGAGTTTATTGCTAAGTGCTAATTGCACATGTAGATGCACCTACAGAGCAGCACAGACAGGATCCCATAACAAAATGTGAGCTCAACATTTTTTTAAACAAAACAATTTATATAATCCCATTACCAAACCCATAAGCCATACAATTACCCAAGAATCTGGACATCCCGACACAAACAAACACCCACTAACTAATGGTTTTTGAATGCATTGGGAATTTTGCTAGATCCAGGATTACAAAACTAGGCTCAAAACTGCAAAGAATCTGATTCAAATATCTGTGAACACAATAGTAGGCTTTTGATTTCAAGCCTCGAAAAGAAAAGGAGAAAAGAAAACATTTTTCATTTCAGTCTTGCTAACATTCTAGCTGCATTTATTAAGCTGAGATTTTCAAGCCTGCCTACATGCACATTAGTATTGATTGTTATTGGGCATGTCTACACATGCCCCCCATGGTGCAGTTGTTGCTGCTCTATCACTTAATACTTGCTTTACTCTGTCCCAGAGGTGCACAGTGCTTTTTAGCAGCTACGTCACCACAACAATGCTCTATAGTGAGGTAGCTTGTCACTATGATGATGTAGCATTGGCACCATGGTTTGTGCCCACGGATGCTACATCGCTGTAGTGTGTTGTTACAGTGACATAGCATCATCTGTAGATGCACCCACTGAAAATAATGAGAAACACTGTATTATGTTTAAGTCCCACCAGTGTCATAAACTGGGTAGAATTAGCAGAGTTTCAAATTAAAGCTTCTGATAAGATACATGAATGCCTTTTATAGCTAAGTCCTCACAGGTCTTTAGATATGACTCTGGGTTAACTCAAATCCTTCACTGAAATGAAAAGACTCCAGCCTACCCTCAAAGTTATAACAATTACCTAAGTGAAAAATACCATGCTGCTAATTTTAGCTGTGAATATTATTGTAAATTTAGTACTGTAACTACAGTTGAGCTTTCTTATAATGCATGTGATTAAAATACATCTTGTAACCTTTAGAAAACAGTCCATTTGCATCACTAGATTTTTCAGGGTTTATTTTAGCAGTGTGGGTGGGATAAAGTTTAAATAAATACATGTCTGGATCCAGAAACAAGGGAGCCAATTCATTTTTGGACCAACTGTCTTAATATCAATGGAGTGGCACCAGGGATGGGTTTTGCACCACTGCCTTTGGATTTCCACATTAAATGTAAATCATTATCACTTCTGAATGGTGGAACATCTAGTTAATCTTTTAAAAAAAAAATCCCATTTCAAAATGGTATGCAATATTCATGGAGGATGACCACATATTCTAACATATGCCTTCTTGGGGAATCTTCTGTTACATACATTCCTGGTGGTTTATGTGCAGGAATCAGTAAGCATCAGCCTTCAATGATGTAACAATGCAATCTTCTATACACAGTTCTGACAATGACCTTCTACTCTGAACTGCTGTTAGTAGTGGGGCCATCCATTAAAAATGTCTGACTGAGAAATGTCAGCTTTCATGAACTTGAACAACCCTCCCCAGTATGTCTAAGGGAAAGCCAGCTCTCCAAGACACAATGGGAAATGCTCAAGGTAGAATTCATCCTTGGCTGGAAGACCATACATGAATTTTGGCTAGGGATAGAAATTACACGTCAGTCAGTATAAGTAATCAGAAACTAGTTCAAATCTGTAACACAACAGAAGTTCAGTGCACATAAACTGCTTTCAAAGTGCCCCATTTGGCTTAAGGTAAACCTGGATAGATGTTGTATCAGACTTAACTGATTTAGCTTAAATTAGTTTATTGAATGTCTGTCCCAGATCCCCTCCAGATTCAAGTTAACTCACAGTCCCCCAACATCCCAGGGTACTTTGCACCTTCCCCACAAACACCCAGGGAGGGTGAGTTAGCCATGGCCCAAGCAGTCTGCTTCAGCTGAGCAGGGAGGCATGCTCTAGTGCCCCAGGCTTCTGACCTGGGCCACTGCAGGCATGTGGCTGCATTTCCAGAATCAGAACTGAATGTCTGCTCACCTGCTTGTTGGGTCAATCTATGCAGCTTAGACTAACTTACAAAGGTTGAAGCAATTCAGTCTCTGGTTTTTTGTCTATCTGTATTTAGCCATACTGTGTAGCTCTGTTGAAAAAAGGAAGTGGCATAAGGTAAAATTTGTCCTGAGGCTGATATTCATGATGACTCAGAGTCAGCTAAATGCTCTTAAATCACTTAAATCCTTCATTGGAACTACAGGCCATGTGTTGACGAAACAAGAGGCATGTATGTATGACACTTTAAAGCAGGCTAAATGCTTTTGCACCACTTTAATGGTGTCAGTGTTTGCATACCTCAGCATCATATTGTGCATTAATTCCAGCTGCTATAGGACATTCGGTAGCGTAATGTACCTCAAATGACTTGGGGTGCAGCACACTAAAAATCATAGTTTCATAGTAGCTAGGGTCAGGAGGGACCTGAACAGATCATCTAGCCTGACCCCCTGCCACAGGCAGGAATGAATGCTGGGTTCACAAGACCCCCAGACAGGTGATCATCTAACCTCTTTTTGAATTTAGCCAAGGTAGAGGCGAGGACCACTTCCCTAGGAAGTTGGAAAGAGATTCTGGCCACACTAACTATAAAATATTGCCTCCTGATCTCTAACCCTATCTTTAAACCTATTCTCCATCAGCTTATTACCATTGTTCCTCATCACCCCAGGTGGTGCTGGGGAGAATAGGGCTCTTCCTATTTTCTTATGATTTCCCCTGATGAGTTTGTAGGCAGCTACCAGGTCCCCACTCAGCCTCCTCTTGCTGAGGCTGAACAGGTTCAAGTCCCTCAGTCTCTCTTCATAGGGCCTGTCCTACTGCACTCTCACCAAACTGGTGGCCCTCCTCTGAACTCTCTCCAGGCTGGCCACATCCTTTTTAAAGTGCAGCACCCAGTATTGGATGCAGTATTCCAATTGCAGCCTAACCAATGTTGCATAGAGCAGGAGTATCACCTCTCTAGACCGGCTTGAGATGCATCTTTGGATGCAAGACAAGGTGTGGCTGGCCTTGCTGGTTGCGGTCTGGCATTGGCGGCTCATATTCATCTTGGAGTCAATAATGACTCCAAGTTCCCTTTCCGCCTCTGTGCTTTCAAGAGGGGAACTCCCCAGCTTGTATGTATGCTGTGGATTCCTTCTCCCAAGGTGCAGCACCCTGCATTTGTCTATGTTGAACCCCATCCTATTCTCATCTGCCCACTTTTGTAGTCTGTCTAACTCTAGTTGCAGCCTGTCTTTCCCTTCAAGTGCCTCACCTCGCCCCACATCTTAGTGTCATCAGCAAACTTGAACAATGTGCTTTCAACCTCCTCGTCCAAGTTGCTGATGAAGATGTTAAACAGTGTGGGCCCGAGGACTGAGCCCTGGGGGGGCCCCACTGCTTACATCTCACCAGGTTGAGTATGACCCATCTAAACTCCTTCAAGGAGTTTTAGTTTGCTGCCCCTACAGCCCAGCAAAGCACTGGGCTCCATGCAGCTCCACGGCTCTGCAGAAAGCCCTGCAGGCAGCTGGGCAGCAGCCCAGGAAAACAGCCTCTGTCTAAGAAAAGCAGTGAACCTGATCCTTTTTTTTTCTTTCCCCCCCTGGAGCCTGCCTTAGCTGCATGGGGGCCCGGTGCTTCCCACCACAGCTGTGGTGCCCCCCAGAACCGCCCAAGCCAGGACCATGGGTGCGTACCACCTGGGGGGAGGCTGCTGCTGCCACAGAGGGAAGCACCAGCTCCCTGACACAGCCCAGGGACTGCTCCACCCACTGGCAGCTCGCCCTCCCCTTCCTGCCGGAGAGGCAGGTAAGGTGTGTGCACGACATGGGAGTTTAATCAGCCCTAAATTGAAGCAGTGTTTTTTTAAAACCCACTGCTTCAATTTTAGGCCCCCGTTTCATCTACACATGCCCACAGTCACCATGCCCCTTCCAGGTTCATGACTGAATTGCATTGCCTTGGTGATAGAAGCCCATGTTGTGAATGACAATGGGGATGAGCCAGGAGAGGTATTGAAGCTTATGGGATGCTGGTTGGCAGGGACCGTAACCATTGGTGCAGCCCATAGATAAAAACAGCAGCCCATTATAGGGTCAAAGGATCTTGAACTTTCCGTGTCCAAATAATATAGCTTTATGCAGGTGAACTGAATTTCACTCTTACCACACAGTTTCTGGTCATCTGCACTAGTTAAAATTTCCCCTAGGAATACAGAACATGGACTGTACCAGCATTGAATTGTAGTGTTTTATCCTTGAATTGCATAATTTATGTTTTCTGGTGAACACAATCAGTTTTCCTAAACACCAGTCAGTCTCATGAGATCATTAGTTTAACTATCATTTTTTGTGGCCATCAGCTGTATGTATAACCCTTTTATAGCTCTTACTGAGGGGAAAAGGAAGATAATCTAAAATTAATTTGCAAATTAACCATGGTTTAGCTATTAAGGAATACTTCTGGGGGGTATTGTTGTATATGTAATGCAATGTATAATCAAGTTTTTCTTTGTCTTTAGGTGTGGGGTATGCAGTGATACTCATAGCTCTTTACGTGGGTTTCTACTACAACGTTATCATAGCTTGGTCTCTGTATTATCTGTTTTCATCATTCACATTTGAACTTCCCTGGACGAAATGTGGCAACAGCTGGAATAGCCCAAACTGTACAGATCCCAAACTCTTCAACGCCTCGGTGCTTGGCAATGGTACCAAGTACTCCAAGTACAAACTCACTCCTGCTGCTGAATTTTATGAGTAAGTGTTGATTTGTCATTTTTCTTGCTTACAAACTCCAGATTAGTTCAATGGTTTGTTCTTTTGTCCAAGAATGCCTCTCCAGGGAGGTAGCATGAGTCAGTCAACAGGCCTAAATAGTAGGAGTCAGAAACCCAGGTTTAATACCTGGCAGCCATGCCACTGATCTTCTGTATAATATTAAGTTAGTCAGTTATCTCTCTGTAGCTCACCTTCTCTAGCTGAGACAAAAAACCCCCACCGTTAAGCAATAGAGATTCAGAGCAACTATTAAGTCAATCTTTCTTTCACGTGCAGCTTTTCATTATGCACAGACAATCTTAAAACAGTAGCATTTATATCATGACTGAAAACATGACTAAAATTAATTTGCAGATTAGTTAATTAACATGCACAATAGAGCTTACTGAATTATTTGAAACCTAGGATTTCATTTACTCAGCTGTAACTTCTTGTTCTGCTTGCCTGATTTCTTGGAGGAAGTCTGTTTCTTTTGCTTTTCTTTTGCTGCTTCAAAGTTTAGAATGAGGAGAGGGCAGCAGTTGAAAAACATAAGACTGATCCTGCTCCCATTTAAATGAAAGGTCTTTCTGCTGCTTATCAGGCGTCACCTGCACTTTAAGAGTCTTCAAAATAAAAAGAGTTTAGGGTAGGCATTAGACCCATTACACATGGGCTTAAAGTACAAAACAAAAGTTTCTGGGATCACTGGACTTTATATGAAAGATTAGTTTTAGGATTATTTGAGCTTGGGTAAGAGGAGCTTGGGTAAGAGGAAAGGGAACACTTGCTGGGCATTAGGCTAATCAATTGCTGAACTGGTCCTTCTGCTTTGAATTTGTAGCCAGGCCAATGTATCAGTATCAGCAAGGTCTTCTGTTGGACCACTGAGACACTGGTTTTATAACAGGCAGCCTAGCACATTCCACAGTATACTGAACAGGGACATTGTAGGTCTGTGGTTGTCTGACATGTTAGCAGCTCTTTTTTCTTCTCAGCAGTTGGTAATTTGAAAGGTCAGAACCAACGGGCAGAAAGACAGTTTTGCTAAACTTAGAGTTTTGAAAGAGATTAATGAGTAGCTGTGAATTTCTAGGAATTGAATCCAATGCTGAGTAATGCCAGCCAGGAACTCAGCTGTCTTCCTAAAGAGAAAAAATACAATGTCTTGGTGGACTGATAGCAAGAAAGGGATCAGTCATCACAATAAATTGCAGTTTGTAGGCAGTGGAAGAACATGATCTTGAAGTGAACTGGGAGGAGGTTTTTGAACCAAGGACTAATGCTTCACACTGATAATCACACCACTACAAACATTAACATTAATGTCATTTCAGAAAAGTTTTCTTTTTACAGCTGGTTTGTGTTTTTAGTCTTTTTAGCATAACATACCATAAGTGCACACTAAGGAATATATGGTTGAAAATGGTCTCCTAAACTATATGTTAGAGAGAGACATTAAAAAAGCCTGCGCCTGAAATGATTCAGTCTTTGCAAGTTCGTCTAAACTGCAGAGAGTGAACTGGTTTGCAAGTGCATAGACATTCAGCACATGCCTGCAGTGGCTCAAGCCAGAAACCCAGGGGTGCTAGAGCAGCCCTCCCTTCCACAGGGAAGTTGAGCTGAAAGAGGTGGGAGTGTCTAGGCCCTAGCAGGCCCATCCCAGCAGCTCCCTGACAGCTGGGAGCAATCTGAGTACACAGGGCTGCCTGGCCCCAGAGGGGAACTCTTCCTTCACCACCACAGGGCCAGGATGGGGGGGTCCAGTTCAATGCTGGGGGGGCTCTTCTCCCTTTTCCTTCCCCCCCACAGAGGAGTGAAAAGGGGGGCTCTGTGAGGCTGCTTGGCACCAGAGAGGGGACTCTTCCCCCTGCTTCTCCCCCATTACTGCGGGGTGGGGTGAGAGGGGCTCTATGGGATGCTGCCCAGCCCCAGAGGGGGACTCTTCCCCCTCCTCCTCCCCCCAGAGGGGCAGTGAGAGCACAGAGCTCAGCTGGTCAGCATATGGGAGTGGGGGGTTATAGGGACCCCCCTATCCCCCCCATGGTGTGCAGCAGCAGCAGGTGGGGAGCCAGTGCTGTGCGGGGGGAAGAGAGTGGAGTCTGCCTCATCTCTGCAGCTTTGCTCCCAGAGCCTGAGCCTGAAGCTCCAGTCCTCGCAGCAGGGGAAGCCCTGCACTAGAGCCAGCTGCTTACCCTTCTCCCTGCTGTGGAGGGAGCCTCACCCCCTGCTTTCTCGCAGAGTCCACCGCCCCTCTGAGTGCAGAGTTGCAGGCACTGGGCAGCATCTGGGCAGGGCAGGGCAGTATTGCATGGAGCCCCTCCCCCCAACTCTGCCATGGCAGGGGGGAAAGGGAGAAGGAGGAAGACTCCCCATCCAGTGTCTCATAGAGTCCCCCTCCCCAACCTGGGAGGAGGAAGAGGGGGAAGAGTTCCCCCCCAGCACAGAACAGAGCCCCACCTCCCAACCCTGTGGGACAACTGAAGGGGGCAGGAAGAAGGGTTAATTCCTCCTTCCGTCCCCTCTCTGCAGCTGGGGTCTGCCAGCTCCAGAGTCTATGGCTGCAGCCCTCTTCCCTTTGCTCCCTGGCAGACCAGCTGACCCTGACTGCAGTGGGGCAAGACAAGAAGGAGGGAAGAATTAACTTCCTCCCTGCTCACTTTGCCTTAACAGGACCATGCCTGCTGGTGTTTCTGCTATGGCCAGGCCCTGCTCCAGCTAGAGAGCAGAGGGGCAGGTTTAGCCCTGTGGGTGAAGCAGAGACTCCAGCCCAGTCCAGACAGCATGCCGGGATGCTAGGGGTGTCTGGTTTATCTTAAACCAGCAAGGGATCTGGAACAGATATTGCATAAACCAGTTTCATAGTTTCATAGTTTCTAGGGTCAGAAGGGACCTGAGCAAATCATCTAGTCCGACCCCCTGCCATGGCAGGAAAGAGTACTGGGGTCAAACGACCCCAGCAAGATGTTCATCTAACCTCCTCTTAAACACCCCCAGTGTAGGAGCCTGCACCACTTCTCTTGGAAGTTGGTTCCAGATCCTAGCCGCCCTGACCGTGAAGTAGCGCCTCCTGATATCTAGCCTAAATCTACCCTCTGCCAGCTTGTGACCGTTATTCCTGGTCACTCCTGGCGGTGGTCAGGGGAACAGGGACTCCCCCAATGCCTGCTGATCCCCCCTGACTAGTTTATAACAGGCCACAAGATCCCCCCTCGGCCTTCTCTTTTGGAGGCTGAACAGGTTCGGGTCCCGCAGCCTGTCCTCATACGGCCTGCCCTGTTGTCCCCTGATCATATGAGTGGCCCTCCTCTGGACCCTCTCCATGCTGTCCACATCCCTCTTGAAGTGTGGTGCCCAGAACTGGATGCAATACTCCAACTGCAGCCTGACCAGTGCTGCATAGAGGGGGAGGATCACCTCTTTGGACCTGCTCGAGATGCATCTGTGGATGCATCACAAGGTGCGGTTGGCCTTCCTAACTGCCTCCCCACACTGCCGGCCCATGTTCATCTTGGAGTCAATGATGACCCCAAGATCCTTTTCCGCCTCCATGCTGACAAGAGGGGAGTTCCCTAACCTGTAGGCATGGTGCCGGTTGTTCCTCCCCAGGTGCATCACCTTGCACTTGTCTGTGTTGAAACCCATCCTATTCTCGTCCGCCCACCCTTGTAACCTGTCTAGGTCTGATTGTAGCCTGTTGCATCCTTCCAGTGTGCCCACGTCCCCCCACATCTTAGTGTCATCACCAAATTTGAACAGGGTGCTTTTTACCCCCTCGTCCAAATCACTGATGAAGATGTTGAACAGTGCGGGCCTGAGGACTGAGCCCTGTGGAACCCCACTGCCCACGTCCTTCCAGGTTGAGAAGGAACCATCCACTACCACCCTCGGTGCGGCCCTCCAGCCAGCTGGCGACCCATTTGACTGTGTGGATGTCTACACCACAGCACCCCAGTTTCTTAATGAGAACGGGGTGAGAGACAGTGTCGAAAGCCTTCCGGAAGTCCAGGAAGACTATATCCACTGCTACCCCTGCATCTAATGATTTGGTGATCTGATCGTAAAAGGCCACCAGGTTGGTCTGACAGGACCTGCCACTGATGAACCCAGTTTGAGCCGAATCAGTTAAGTCCAATGTTACATTCAACCAGGTTTATCTCAAACTGGTTTTGGCCATTTTGAAACTGTTTTATGTGCACTTAACCCAGTTTATGTGTAATGTCTGTGCCTAGCCACAGAGTCCAGCCTCTGTGTTTTCAGGAAGTCATTATTAAAGGAATTCCCCAAATCCCCACCTCAGACCCTCATGACTATAGGCACAGTATTTTAACACCAGCACCACCCTATAATGTGCCATAGGTAAATACAGAGAAGGTAAGGACAATGCCTAGGCACTTCAATTCTAGAAAAGTAGTTCATTAATGTATGCTCAGAAGATCCCAGGAAAAATATCCTTCCCCATGCTACAAAGGAAAGCATCCTCCCCAGCCTGTACCAACCAGAAGCTCAGGATAAAATTCCTTGCTAACCCCAGATTTAGTAATTGATATGTCCCTGAATGGAAAAGCAAGACCCTCAACCAGGTACCTCTGTATTTTCTAAATACACAAGGGGCATCAGTGTACCCCAGTCAAAAATACCTTAAGCTGTGCCCAATATTTTGGCACTTGAGAGAAAAGCTACTTCACCCCAAATTTCTTCTTGTATCCAACAGGCAAACAGCAAAAGACCTGAGGCATAGGATTACTAAATATCTCCCACATAAGAGAACTACCTTTATGCCCTGGCCAGGGGATTACAAAAACATGAGAATATATTGCTTGATGATCCAGAGCATCCTGTCCTTCCATTCCTCCAAATATATCCATCAAGTTTAATTTTAAAGAAATTCAGGTTCTTTACTATCACCAGTTTGCTGGGAAGACCACTCCAAAATTCCACTCCTTTGAAACTTAGAAATGGTCTTCTAATTCCCAGTCTAAATTTTTCTGATGGCTACATGTAGACATTTGATCTGTTGGTGGCTTTTTCCAGCCTAAAAGCTCTTCTCTTGTCTCAGTATCCACCCTCTTTATGTACTTGCAATGGGTGAATGTATTCTTTCTCATCTCCATTTTGCTAAACTAAACAAGTCAAACTTCTTTAATCTTCCTTCACATGAAAAGGTCTCCATTCTCGTATTCATCTTAGTGGCCCTTCCTTGAACTCATTCTGGTTTAAGTTAATTTCTTTTAATATTAGTGGTCAGTACTGCGCTCAAGTATTCTACATGAGGGCAATCATACTAGTGCCTCCCAGGTCTAGCGCATAGACCCTGCCTACTACATTGTAAGATTACACTAGCCTTTCTTCACAGCTATATTGTGTTGGCAGCTACAATCTGTCAACATGCCTAGGGCTCATATCTGAAGTTCTTGTTATGGATCCCCAGTTCAGGGCTTCATACTTCATACATGTTCTGTTTAATTCTGTATTTCTCATTAATGGTCTGGTTAAAGAATGTTGATTTTATTGATTTTGCTATTACTTCTTACTTGGGTTAGAGGTTCATTTTGGAATTATTGAAATAAATTATTCACAGTTCTGTGAGGTGGGGGAATCCCTTTAAAGTTTTAGCTGCAGTGCTTTGCTAGCTGTTCAGTAAGGGTAAAGTTATATTTTGACCGTACTAAATCTGTGGAATGTTAAGCAATGTTAAAGTGAGAATGTGCTGTGAACAGTCTCACTATGGATATGGACAGAAGTTACACATAAACCGGTTTAAGTGATCAGAAACTAATTTAAACCTGTAACAGAATAGAAGTTCAGTGCATAGAAACCAGTTTCAAAATGTCTGAAACTAGTTTAAGAAAAACCTTGGTTGAATTTATTATCTGCTGTCCCAGACCCCTTCCTGATTCAAGTTAAATCAGAGTTACCCAGCATCCCAGCATTTTGCAGCCCTGGGATGGGCTGTGCTGTCTGCTCCACAGAGCAGGGCTGGTCTTTCCCTCCCTAGCTGGAGCAATGAGGACTGGCTCACCGGCCTCCCCATATAAACCCCTGCTGGGGTGTGGGGCCAGGGAGGGAGGTTAAAATTCCCTTCCCCTGAGCTGCTCTGTCCTGCTTAGTGCTGGCTGCAACTGTGGACTACAAATCCCAGATGAACCTGGAAGCAGGAAAGGGAAGTGATGAACAATCCTACAGAGTCCTGCTGCTGTGAGCCTGGACTGCAAATCCCAGAGACCTTTGGGGGCAGCAGGAAGAGGAACATAGTTCCCCCAGCTTCTGGCTTGAGCCACTGCAGGCATGTGGCTGCATTTCCTGAATCAAAAGTGACTACCTGTTCATTTGTTAATTGCTTCAATCTTTGCAGCTTAAACTAACCTGCAAAGACTGAATTAATTCAGCCTCTGGCTTTTTGACTGTCTATACTTAGCCTATAAGGGTTAACACCATCCCTTGCCTGTACAGCTCTGGCTTGCCATTAGAGGTCTGGCCAGCAGGGGCATGGCTAGGAGCAAGGACACCTGGACTCCATCCTTGCTCTGAGTGTGAGGGAGGACTTGGGAACAGTGCATCCTGGGATGCTGAAGACTGCAGATTACCTGTATTATCACTGCAGAGCAGACTGAAGTTACCCTAACGTAAGTTAGGTAACAAAGATAAGAGTTAACCCTTGGCTAAAGTGCCATAACTTTGAGGCATTCAAAGGGAACCTAGCGCATGTTAATAAGGTTGAATATGCAGAAACTCACATTGTAAGTGTGTTTAGTATAGTATAAATGTAATGTGTAACTTCACTATAAAGCACAGTTCAATATTTGACCCTACAAATGCACAAAACCAGAATTTGAGAGGTCTGGATTTTCTTCTTATCTTTGCTACATAATACATGTTCCAGGTGAGATGACTAATTAGGAATAGTGAATTTAATCTTCACTAGAACCTGCAGTCTTGTGGTCAGTTGTTTAGTAAAAGCATCTTTTTCCTTGAACACAAGATCAATGAATGCAACTCACGGCTATAAGTTTTTAACAAACAAGCCATATACACTGCACATAAGCCCCATGCTGCATGTAACATGGTCAGTACATGGAAGTAAATGAGGTGATGTTAACATCCACAGATTCCATTTTCAGTGGGTTTACAAAATATATGTAATTAATAGGGCTAAAGAATTAGGGTGTAGAAATAAAACACAGTAAGAGTGGAGTACTTGTTGAAATAAGGGATCTCCTGTTTATCTCTTTGCCCTCCTGTTTATTTATTTGCCAGCTGCAAACCTTCTCTGCTGCTAAATTACATTAATCTTTTGCATGATTTTTGAATAATTAATTGATAATTTTTTATTTATTTTCTTTTGTGTTACTGCCAGAATTACTGCTGGACATGACCCAGGTATTTGCATTGGAATTGCACCTACTTATTCCTGATGGATTGTTTTTAGTCATTTATTTCTAACCAAAGCTTTACTGCAAGAGAGCTGTAATTCCTAACATGATTGCAATGGTTCCTAATTTTTACCATAGTTCTATAGCATGCTGTTGTCTTGAAAGCAGACATTTTATTTTCTTGGATTGACAAATTGTTTCATGATGGGTGAAGCTAGGATTGAGCATGTTTGTTTAATTCATGGTATCACAAAGTGATCTGTTCCCTAAAGTATCTAACTTCATGTCTAGGCTTCAGCTTTGTTGTGTTGACCACTGTTGTTCAATATGGGTAATGGCAAAGAAAATTAATTTGCCTAGGACCAATTTACTGTGGGAGGTTTTGTCTTTTGTGTTTTGGTTAGTCATATGAAGAAACTAGGAAGCACAGACAGCTGCTTTTACACTGTAAAGAAATCAAGATAAATACAGACATAGACATTAAATGTTCAAAGGGATTTCTATGGAAGTGTTGCCTCTATACAAAGACAAGTATTCACTGTAACTAATATCATTAGAATGGAGGTCTGAAACTGTAATAAGAATGGCTACTTGTTGTGAGAGTATCATAAAAGGAGAACAAGCTTATTATTTCAGTGAAATAGTAATTCTGTCAGTGGAGGTGGAAATAAATGAGTTCCATTATTGCTGTTATTAATACTGCAAGGCATATACAGGAAACCACAGGAGTGGGAGTCTTGAGGGCAGCACTTGCAACTGTAGCTGCCAGTGTAATAGTGTTATGCTTTGCACAACAAGGACAGTTTTCATTTCCATTTTGTAAAGCACATTTCTGCATATGGAAATGCAAATTTTAACAATATTTTTAGAGCCTAAAAGCCTAGGAACATCAAGTCTGTGGTAGATTCTGATTGCTTTTTTCTGTTTCCTTTTTTTGTTTGTTTGTTTTGTATGTTGCATATTTATCATAAAACCTAGCTTAATTTAAAAAAAAGATTCAGGCTTCTCTTTCAAGGGACAATCAAAGACAGGTTGAGTAGGGGAAACAGATACAAACATCAACTCTGTAATGGAAGCCACCATACTTTTAAAAAAGTGTTTGGGTTGCACACTTCAAGAAGGATGCAGGCAGTTTGGAAGGAATCCAGCGCAGAGCAACAAAAATAATTGGGAGCCTAGGAAGCAAGACTAGTGAGGAAAGGCTGAAAAAATTAGGGCTATTTAGTACGCAGAAGAGAAAACAGAATGGGGATTTGATAAAAATTTTCAAATATCTGAAGGGTGATTATAGAGAGAATGGAGATGGGCTTTTCTCTGTGGCTGTAGGCAACTAGGAGCCTCAAGATGCAATAGAGGGCATTTAGATTAGAGATTAGGAGGAACTTTCTGATTATGAGGGTGTTCAAGCACTGGAACAGGCTACCTAGACAAACTCTAGATTCTCCATCCTTGGAAGTTTTCAAGAACAGGTTGGACAGGCATTTGGCTGGGTCACTTTAGTCAGGAATATCCTGCCTTGAGCAGGGGGCTGGCATAGGTGCCCCATGAGGTTCCTTTCAGCCCTACTTTCCTAGGATCCTATGGTTCCAAGCAGAAGTCTACTCTGGCATGCAAAGGGGATAGACCATGCCTGAGCCCTCATCCCTTTGTGCCCCTTCTACTTCTCAAAAAATTGGCTTGTGCAGCTCTTTCTATCCGCTCCTGCATGCATCAACAAAAGGACATCCTATAGGGGAGGAGCCGAGGAACTGTACTTTAGCACTCCCTAGTGTTGGAACAGTTAATAGGAGGCACGTTTCAACCAGTGTGAGCCACAGTAACCTTGAAGTGCCATTGATTTCAGTGGAGCTGTGTTGATTTACACCATGTAAGAAAAAAGCCCACAGAACTATTTGCTTTAGAGAGAAATACAGAAATTGTCATTTTTCAGCACTAAGACTTGGTTAATCACTTTGGGAGATGTGTTAATATATTTCTGAAATGTTTTATTTCAGAAATTCTGGTTCCAGTCCCACAATCTCCATGTAGGCAACAATCCCATTAACGTCAATGGGATTTCTGCCTGAATTGGAAATACAGGACAAAATGGGCCCTCCAGAATACATCATTAGAGATGGTTCAAATCAATTATAAATTACTTATATGTTGAAACTGAAGCAAAATGATTGTTCCATACATGGCTGTTTTGTTTTTCTTATTAAAAGTAGAGAGGTGTGGTTTTTCAAGTGGTATTCTTTGAGTGGTAATGCTAAGCCACAAGAGAAATTGAGTTAGGAGTAAAACGTCAGTGCCACATTGCTTTGGAGACGCACATAATTTTAATTGCTTCCTTATCCTGTGGTTTGGAATTCACCCTGGAGTATGCGAACTGCCTTTGACCTGCTATATGTTTGTCATAATAATCATAAAAGTTACAATGTTTTAAGCAGAAAAGTGCCCCACATGGGGGGACAAGGGGGGAGACTGCCTTGAAACCTATTTCTTTCCATGTTCTCTACTGCATATCATGCATTTCAGACATTTTATCAGAATATAGGCACATTTAGATTTATTCTCTAAGCTCTTGTGCCTGGCATGATTTTGTTACCATCTTGTGGTCATTTAGGCTGACGATCAGAAAATACCAATTGGGAAAACAAAAGCACTATTTTTTCCATGAAGCATTGTGTATATAACCAGGCCTGATTCTCTGCAAGAACAAATCCTGGAAATTTCCTGAACAAAATAGTGACAATAAATTGAGCCACAGTTATTTTCTTCTGATAGCACTTTGTCTCAGGACTGCCATCCATTTCTCCTGTGTAATAAATAAACCACATTTTATGAGCAACACATTTTATGAGCATGCCAGGTTCAGTGGAAGAAATGCACTGAAGTTGAATGTATGCAAGTCTACCCTGATATGAAAAACTGTAGAAAGCCTACCTAAGCAACCATATGGAAGTTAAAACAGACTTGAGTCAAGACAGTATCATATTTATGAGAATGAATTTATGAGGTGCATGAAGCAACAATGTGCTGCAAGAAACCACCTCTGCATATGAGAATGTAGTGACAAAAATCAAAATTACACTTACTTTCCTTGACCAACTGTATGGTTAGTAGTTTGGGATGTGATACTTCATATGAAATGCCATAACAAAGCAAAACAATAACCCACAAAGTCCAGTATCCAGTCTCCAATGTTACCAGTACTGGAGGCTTTAAAAGAAGGTGCAAGAACTATGAATATGGACAGTAATGAAACAAAGTAAAGCTTTATCTATAAGACAATGTTTTTTTCCTAACCACCTTAAAAATCCTTTGCATAGCTTACATATTCCCTCAACTAGGAAGGTTTATCTCACATATGTTGCATTCTCTCAAATATCTGTAGATGATCATTAGCCATGTAATGGTGAATGCCCTGGTACATGTTTTAATCCTACTGAATTCTTGCCCTTAGATTTTTATCCTAGCAAGTTCTACTCCTGAGCATATGTTTTTAAAGTTATTTTGCCTTTAACTTTCCTTGAAAGCTCCTTAATTATTCCTTCTTGGCTGACACAGACAACAAGGATCCTTCTATTCAGTATCAGAGAACTAAATTACATATTTTGTTAAAAAAAGATTTCAAGAGCAAGCATCAGCAGTTCTGCTCATAAATAAAACAGTAAATCAGAGGACAAAATCTAATGAGAAGGGACAGTCCTATATTCTGTTGGTGAAATCCCGTATGAATAGAATCTAAACTCAAGGATGGCTGAAATCAGCAATTTTCAATTATAGACTACCTTATGGACAACAAGACTCAGATATAAATAATGCTGAACAGGTCTCTATCAACTCTTAAGTGTTTTACACTATTTCCTGCTACGGATGTATACAATAGACAAATCTAAGTGGTTGGATAGAAAATGGATAAGTCCATAATGCTTTTTAGACCTCTAAGCTAATCTCCTCTTTGAAATGTTAATTGAAATGTTAAAGAAGGCAGTGCCAGATGTTTCTGATAATATGTAAAATCATAAGTTTCTAACTTTATATGCATATCATGCACACCTATTCTAAATCCACTGATGCCAATGGAAAAAAACAAAAACCATTGACTGCAATAGACTTTGGATGAGGCCTTATATTGCATCATTCTTCCAGGGAATCTATGCTCATTTCTAACAAGATTGCCTCATACACACCCCTATATACACGCATGTGTGATTTCAAGGCTGTCTCTACCCCGTGCTGCACTTTTCTGCTTAAATTGTTGTAACTTTTATGATTTATTATGACAAACATCTTGTATATTCACACACACGTGTGTGTGTTTTAAGTATTCCAAAGTATTTAATAAATATTTGGGCAAAATTTTACAGTCACATTGGGTGGTTATTTTGAATTCAGTCAAATAAATGATAGGATTTTATTTTTTATCTTTGGTTGGATAAACATACAAACACATTTTCTGATACAAATGTATCTTTTTGCCTCTTTAAAATAACTTTTTCACAAATATTAACACATTTGATTTTCATGCAAAGAAAGGGAACACAAATTAAATATGAGCACAGAGGAAATTAGTTTGTTTAAATAGATAAGCATATTTTCCGAAATCTATAGTACTTAACCAACTCTACTGGAAACATTCATGAACCTTAGTAAACATGATCTGAATTTGGAGTTTTTAGTAAAATCAGAAGCCAAAGTAATTGTGTCCATGTTAGAGACTCTTTAGAAACTTAAACTAAGCACTATTGCAAGGGGTCAGTCAACATCAGCACATTACCTCTCTGCTTTATACAATATAGTTGGTTTCCACTGACTTCTGAGAACAATTCTAAGTGTTGGTTTTCCTCTATAAAGCTCTTGTACCTGACTGAATGATCAACTGCCTTTCATCCTACAGACAATTATAGGAGCTGAGGTCAGTTCTAGAGCTCCTGCTGACTTTCCCTAGATGTGGAATCTTGACAAGAGGCAGAGCCCGTCTGTGGAATGTGTGCATCAGCGCTTCTTGCTTGATTCATGCTGTGGGTGCCTTGTGCATTATTAAATAATAATCTATAAGGACATGGCTTGGGAAAGTGGACATAGGCTGACAAGTGCTACTTAGAGTATCAGATATTCATTATAGAAGGTGAAGAGTTAAACCCAAGTGTTATCTGCAAACCTCAAGGCACTTGGTGCAAAATCAAGTGTAACAAGGAGCTGCTTCAAGTGCAGTGTAAATTTGAATGTGCCTAAGTGCAGTACATGTATCAGCAGAGGTTGTATTAATAATTAAATAGCAAAAATAAGTAGACTGAAGATTTCTGTGGACTGGGATTAATATTCTCAGTGAACGGAGAGTTAAATCCTGAAGTCGACATTTATCATTAGAAGATTAACTTTCATCGAAATGAAATACCATTTAATTTAGGTCAATCAGCAATTCATTATATGCCAAGGCCCTAGCCAATTACCTTTCCCTTTGTAGGGACATTACAGAAGAAAGAATATTTTATACTTTTAAGAAAACTGGAAGCCACAGTTATTTAAAGTTGTTATTGAAACTGATGGACACAATTTTGGTCTCAAAGTAAGCACTAGGGCTCAGAACTCTTGGGAAATTATTTTCCCTGTCTAAGGTATTCTTATAGTGCTTGTTATTATATGAGCTCATTTAGTTCCACATTTTCAGAAGTTCCCTCAAATGTTCAGCGCCACCATTTTTGGTGGCTAACAGGTTAAACCTATTTTAACACCAGAAGAATTGAGAGCTTGTAATTCCACCTGACATGCTCCTGATTGCTGTACTGTAACTTGTATTAGTTATACACCACTTGCCATCACACAATATTTAAATGGCAAAATTCTTGTTTTCTAATATTTAAGAATCTTTTAAAAGATTAAAATCTTCCATGTTAACAAATTGTCATTATATAATTGCATATCTGTAAAAGTTTAGTAAGTGCAATAAATATACCATACTTACTCAAATATATGACAAGAAATTTTTTTCTCAATCATCAAAGGGAAAAAAGCTCCTCATCTTACATTTGCATATAAGGAAACCTTTTAAAATACATTGTCTATCATTAAAATGCTGCAAAAAGCAGCATGTGCTCAGTAATAGAAACCAACTGCAAAGCTGATTAAATGGAGCTAATACTGAGCATGGGTATAAAACACATGACATATATTAGACAAACAAACTGATTTTTAGAAAAATTTTGTGTGCTTATTTCAGGCCAAATAAATTCTGAATGCTACTGAGTCAGCAAAGCTCATTTGTTCTAGTCTGTGGTGCTACCACTGCCAAGTATCATACTCCCAGACTATTTCACCTGGGACATCAGATACTTCAAAATCCATAGGAACCTACCCCCCAAAATAGGTTAATATAGCCTATTAGAACAGGATATATAGTATTGGCCGTTGAGCTCAGTTCCCCTCAGCACCAACCCTTTTCCAAGTCATGGTGAGCCATTACAACATTCCAATTTACTTTTCATATCCACAGCTGAGTTGTGTCTTTCTTTCCCATTTCCAGCCATTCCTGTCTCTTCACCAGCCTTAAATGTCTGGCAAACATCACCAAATGGGGCTCCAAACAGTTCACCCAGAATCTATCTCTCTGCCCCTCTCCCAGCCTGTTGCATTATGATTAGTGTGGCCCTGCCCTCCATGAGGTGGAGCCAAACCATGTTGCCCTTTACATCATTTGCATACGCATTTTTGGAGAATCCCGGGACTGATTACAAGAAAACACAGTTCTGGTCATGACTGGGGGGTGGGAGGCAGGAGGTAATCAGCACATGCATATTCTGTGGTAGGTTTTGGGAGTTCACACACACATACTGAGCAGTGTTGAGCTATGGGGTCACCATGGCTTGAAATGGTGATGACTCTGCTGGGACCCGGCTCAATGAACTAACAGTAAATCATGCATCTTTTGGCTTTGGATTAATTTTGTACTAGATCACTTGTTGGCTTCCTGAAGGTTCAGTTCAAGCATAGTCTATGCTTACCTGGCAAGGGAAACCATGGAGATGGTCTCTGTAGCTACACTGGAGAGGACTGTTCTCCTGGCATGGGGGTAATACCCGCTAAGCTAATGTAGAATGTATAAACCTCCCATTTAGCTGTTGGAGTGGGAAAGTCATGGCTTTAAGCCCACTTTATGGAAATGGGAGACTCTTCCCTGGCTGGCACCTGAGGCCATATGGCTGAGGGCAAGCAAAACTTGGGGGCATCTGAACCCCAAGGCTCCAGGCTTGGGTCTGCAAGAAGGATGCCTGCCAAAGGTTTTAGCAACATCTAAAGCCCCAGATGGTGGTGTATGTTTGCCAGTAGTAGTGCCAGTTATGGTTCTGGACTGACTCTTGGATTGGAACGTGTTTTGGCTAAATTGGCTTGGAATACAGAAAATAAAAAATAAAAAAATAAAAAGATACTCTTTTCTTGACTCTGAATGACTCAAGTGTAGTGAAAAGGGTGAAGGCCTGTCTCTTGTATTGTAGCCAGGCTGACCCTAGTGCGAGGGTCAAATGGAGGCCAAATGCAAGGATTTGGGCTGTACCTTATATGGTGATAGGTGATTGCTTTCAGATTTTCCCCATAGCTTGCTCCTTCAGCCTTTTGGCTAGGGCCAAGCAAGATTAGGGGGCATCTGAACCCCAAAGCTTCTGGGCTTTGGGCTTGCATGTAGCATGCATGCCATGGATTTAGGAGTAGCTGAAGCCCCAGACTGCTGAGTCTGGGAGGTGGGATACTTGCTGGTGATAGTATCACATAGAATTGAATTTGGAACTTAATTCAAAATTGATCTGGCTCTAGAAACAAAATTTTATTTAAAGAAAAGGTTTGTACTACATATAAGTCAGTACAAAAGTACTGCTTATGGAGTAGCTATGGAGTGCTAAAACTCACTGCAGTTTCCAAAAAAATGGTAAAATATATTAATTCCAAACAAACTAAGTCTGTTGGTACCCTTTATGTAAGTGACTATGAGTATTTTTATTTCAAAGTCAGTACCCTAGTCTGTATTCTGTAAACAGGCTGATTTTTGATTGTTTAAAAATGAGGACAACTGTCATGCATAGAAGATTCTAAAGGGACAAACACATACAGTTTTGTAAACTACAGAAAGTAAAGTCACTGCTTAATTTATTAAATTTATAATGCAATTAGAAACAGACTAATTGAGAGCATTCTTGCACAGTTTGCATTGAGCTCTGTATCCAGGAAACATTGGACAGATCTCCCTGCCAACACTTCATTCTTTAGCTTGTTCTCTTCTGGATAATTCTGCTGCCCAGTCAGTTCCCAGAGGATACGCTATTGCCCAGGACATGAAAATGTTAAACTACTAGTCTCTAAGGCAAAGTACTAGGCTATTGTTTCCTTGAAGAATTAAGAGTTACTGTGCTTATCTGTTTTATATAACATATAATTATCACTATGGTATTCACTGCCACAAAAGTGTTATTGAAGTGGAGAATTAGCAAGGTTCAGAAAGGGATGGAACCCTTTTTAAGAATAACAAAAATATCTATATTTATAACAGTCCACGCTAATATATTTTGCAAGGGGTAATAAAGTATGTGCTTTAGTTCTCACAAGACTGGAGATACTGGACTGGATGGACCAATATGTGAGCTCCTATTGTTTTACATATCTGCATGCTCATCGTTAGCATTGAACAACTGTTCCAGCTGAAAACTGAGAGCTGCAGTTGGGATTCAGGCTGAATTGTCACAAAGTGAAAAATTACACTAAATGATTTATTAGCTTCTCATCTATTTTGCTCAGTCAAACATAATGGGTCCATTATATGCATGCTATTAGCTCCTCCCCACCTTTTCCCCCCACTAGATGATGTATGTGTCTCTCGTGTTTTACCTATCATCACTTTTTTCTTAGTACTGAAAAATTTTAGGCAAAATGCTATAACAGGTTATTTTACTGTATCTGATGTTTTATTTCCTTTGTTGTTTGTCTCTCTCACACTCTGTCAGTAATATGAAAATGTCCTTAACTTTGCTAGTAGAGTTAGAGTTGCAGTTGTCTATCTAGAAAAAAAAGGTTGGAAGATTTCAATCTTTATCTTTCATGTGATACTTTTAGAAGATATGATAGCTAGATAGCTAGATAGCTAGATAGATAAGCAACAAAAAAGCTGCAAAGGCAACAGAAAAGAATTGCTACCATTAGTACTGTCTCTTGTCACTTTTCCTAAATCAAGTAAGGACTGAAGAAGAAAGATCAGATAGATCTGACTTGAAAATAAATGTTACAGTTTTTTGTATATCCAAAGACTATGCAGTGTCACCTTGTTCCCTAAAGCCTGTGTTACCTCAAAACATCCTAAATTGTGTAGGTTAAAAACATTCCTTTGCACACATGTGGGATTGTGCTTCAGTTGATGGAGAAGGTTGTCCCAATCTAGGAATGGACTGTAATCCTTTTGCATCATTTTGCTAATGCAAAGGGATACCAGATGTTGCAACCTAAGGCAAGTCTCCTGAAGACATAGTTTCATAGTTTCTAGGGTCGGAAGAGACCTGAACAGATCATCAAGTTTGACCCCCTGCCCTGGGCAGGAACAAGTGCTGGGATCATAATACCCCAGCCAGATATCTGTCCAACCTCCTCTTGAAGACCCACAAGATAGGGGAGAGCACCACCTCCCTTGGGAGGCCATTCCAGAGCATGGCAACCCTAACCATAAAGTAATGTCTCCTGATATCAAGCCTGAACCTACTCTCAATGAATTTGTGGCTGTTATTCTGTAGATGCACAACAAGGTGCGGTTAGCCTTACTGACTGCTTCCTTGCATTGGCAGTTCATGTCCATCCTGGAGTCAACAATGACTCCAAGATCCCTTCAGCCACTGTGTTGTTGAGAAGGGATTTCCCCAGCCTATAGGTAAGTTCCTTCTCCCTAGATGCAGCACCTTGCACTTGTCTGAGTTGAATTCCATTCTATTCTCATCCGCCCACCTCTGTAACCTGTCTAGTTGAATTCTGTCCCTCCTCTCCAGTGTGCCCACTTCTCCCCACAACTTTGTGTCATCAGCAAATTTGGACAGTGTGCTTTCCACGCCCACTTCCAAGTTGCTGATAAAGATGTTGAATAGCACAGGCCCGAGGACCGAGCCCTGGGGAACTCCACTGCCCACTTCCCTCCAACTTGAAAATGATCCATCCACCACTACTTTCTGGGTGTGAGCCTCAAGCCAATTTGCCACCCATCTGACTGTGTGGGTATCAACCCTGCAGTCTCCTAGTTTTTTTATGAGCATGGGGTGAGAAATCTGAAGAAGATCATAAATTGTATCTCTCACCTCTCTATCTGGTGCAAAGGAAATGGTTGTATACACTAAATGACACCTGATTCCCTCAGTTCAGCTGGCCTCCACATGCTTTACAAACTCTATATGCTGCTTTAACTCAAAATCAGTTGAATAACTAGTAACATAAAGCACTATACAATGGAAAGGATGGGGACAGAACTGGACCACTAGTTGGGTTTTCTGTTGTATCTAGTTTCATAGTAGTCAAAAGTTAATAAACGACACACTGGTTTCCTACAAACCTTGTACCTCATCAAAAGGTACCTAAGCTTGTACCTAACCTTTTAAAGAACCCTAAGGCTGTATCCAGACAAGCATGGACATGCGCTATGTTGCACTGTAGACCCATGTGTGGCGCCACACACCACACATGCAGGCATTCCTCATACTGCTTGAAGTGCTGGGGGGAGAGGTTGACCCTAGGAAATTCTGGGGTAAAAAAAACAACCCCGCATCAAAAAAAAGTGTAGCAGCACATGTAGCAGCAGTGTACGCTGCCCCAAACTAGAGGCTGGCCAGCTGAAGCCATGCTGCAGGAACATCATGGCTGCAGCTCTCCACAGTAAGGCTACTGGGGCCAGCACAGTTGCTGGCCCTTTTCTCCCCAATCCCACCCGAGGTAATCTGCTATGTACCAGAGTGCACATGGCATGGGCATTACCCAGGAAAAAGTAGCAGCAGCACAAGATGTGCCACTGCTATGTGTCCCCAAGGAAACAAACATCATGGTCATCTGGATGGGGCCTGAAAAATTAGATTTGGAAACATGTCAGGCAAACTTATCACAGCAAACACTTGGTTAGGTCCCACTGCTTTCTTCCCTCCTGTTGTCAGCAAGTCTAATCCCAAAGCACAAGCTAAATACTAAATCTTGTACTAAGTGATGCAGCTATACTGCATTCATAAACCACTCAGCACTTCCCAGCCAAGGGCATGCTACAGAAAGTTACCATGTACTGAATGATCATATAATTGCAGAGGTTAAAAAAATGTTATGACATCAGAGATGGTAAGAGTTCTATATATGGAACAGTAATTTTCTACAGACGTTAACACCTTGCTACTCAGGAAGACAGCTGATTTTATTCAACACAAAGCTATGTTTCTATTTTCTGTTTTATGATAACTTTTTCCCTAATGAAAGAAACAGACTGCTTAGAATCAAGCTTCTACAAGCTTCCAGTGCAAATGCTTGGAGGCCCAGATACAAAATTGCTCTACTGGCTAAATGGTCCTATCAGTAAGCTAATTTGCTAGATTATTCATGAAAAGTAAACAACAAGGAAGCACACACATTTAATGATTCAGAATGCTTGCAGAAATTGACAGTTCAAGGGGAGTAATGGAAGTAGGATCAGGTTTAACTTTTCTGAGGGTTGGTCCAGACTGCAGTTGAAAACTGTGATTTCTGCATGTGTAGACCTACCCAAGTTAGCTTTAAACCATCAAGCTTGAATAAATGTAGCTAGAGTAGCCTGAGGTACAATGTGGGCTGTCAAACTAGTCCACATTAAGCATATTGACACAGATTCAATGCCAACAGTACATTAACTAATGAGATTAAAATTACCTCCTTTACATCTATGCAAGCTACAATCACATTTTCCTGGATTACAATGTAGATATACCTTGAACACCTGATATTTGATATGGCTTGAGATGAGAAGTGGTAGGTTGACTTCGAATGAGCCCAGTCCATTTGTAGAGTTACATTTGGTTGAAGAAACTTTTTTCAGATAAGCGTATTTAGAAGTTTGTCTTCAATCTTCATTGTGTTTTTGCAGGTTTTAGCTATTAGGTGTTCTTGAAAAAATAAAACAAAGTCCACACCATCATTTCTAACAATGGAAGATCTCTGACTGTGTGCCCCATACACATTGATCCACATGCTTCCCTTGCTTATGCATTGCTAGCCCTACAATTAAAGAAAAACAGATCAACTACTTAATTTGACATGATGCCTTTAAAAGCATTTTTCATCCAAATAAGACTGAAATTAAAGAACCATTCTAAAAAGATTATACACTTCCTTTCTATTAGATGTGATGAGCTAGTAAAGCAAAACAGATATATTATTTAACCAACCATTTCCTGATACTGTGAGGAACTGAAGCTTTGACTTGGCATTGACTAAAACTCTTTAATAATATCAGAGTTCTATATTAATGGACTGTTTTTCCTAGAGCTTTTCTGTATCTTAAATAATTAACTGAAAGACATTTTTCATTTGAGAGGGGTTCTCTCTAAACTGCTCTAAACATGACCAGAATATTTTTTTCAGCATTCCATGTACCACAGGAACCAAGGGGATGAAGTGTGTTTGTTGGCAGCAGTCCTGGGATCACCACTGAGGCAATATATACTATATAGTGATGGGCAGTGAACTAGGGATGGTGTTTTTAGAGTTTAGTCACTATGCTAACTATCAGAAATTTCCCTGTTAGACACCATTTTCTAGTTAATTTAGTAAACCTATTTTGAATTGAATAAGCCCTGGAATAAGGGTATGTAAAACTGCCATTTTAAAGAGAGAGAGAGAGAGTTTCATAGTTCCATAGTTGGTAGGGTCAGAAGGGACCTGAGCAGATCATCAAGTCCAAGCCCCTGTCATGGCAGGAAAGAGTACTGGGGTCAAACGACCCCGGCGAGGTGTTGATCCAGCCTCCTCTTAAAGACCCCCAGGGTAGGAGCCAGCACCACTTCTCTTGGAAGTTGGTCAGGGCGGCTAGGATCTGGAACCAACTTCCAAGAGAAGTAGAAACGTAATCAGATAAGCTACTGATTTTCCAGTGCAATTTTCCTTTCTACTAAATCTACCTATAGCTAGGGAGTCTACCTAAATTGCAAGGGGACTTACAAATTTTTGCGAGTTGATCACAGTGTAAAGTTCTAATTCCACAATCATTTCACAGTAGCCCCACCGCTCAGACCTGATTGGCAGAGTGGCCCCAGGGGCGGGGGGGCTGGGAGGACAAAGGGGCAGCCACCATTTGTCTGCTGCCCTTTGTGCCACCCCACCAGCTGGCAGCAAGGACCGCTGGCTCTGCTGAGAAGCCAGCATTTTATTAATTTTTTGTTGTTGTTCTTGATTTCATGGATTTCTCAGACAATCCTGAATCTCACAATTTCCTCAAAATCATGAATTAAATAGGTTCCTACCTATAGCACAGTGAATGAGGCAGAACGTTTTTTCAGTGACCTAACTTCTTTACCTCTTCCCTTTCTGTCTAGACGAGGAGTTCTACATCTGCATGAAAGCAATGGCATCCATGACCTTGGATCACCTCGATGGCAGCTAGCATTATGCCTGTTGGTGGTGGTAATAATTCTTTTCTTCAGTCTGTGGAAAGGTGTAAAGACATCGGGAAAGGTAGAGCTAATATTTTCCCTGCACATCAGTCATCATCTTTGTCTCTTTTAGAAAATGAAATAGTAGTGGTCTGACCCAAAAACCGCTGAAGTAAATGGGAATCTTTTCCTTTGAACTTATGTGGTTTTGAATGCCTATGTAGGAGCATCTCTCGCTCTTTACAAATCTTGATAAACATTTTATTTTAGTGCTTATGGACCTTTGGTTTTAATTAATACTCATTCATTAAAATTGTAAACACCTTATCACTGACAAAGATTTTAGCAATTACCTGAAATACCTTAGGAGCCAAGAATCATTAAAAAAAACCTGGATCCTTACTTGTCACACCATTAGAATAGTTTGAGATGATGACATTAGACAAAACCTACTAGTTGAAAAGGTGTTACTAACCTTTGAATTTCAGATTATTTTTATTTCTGAAGTGTTAGCTGCCACCTCAAACTTCTCAGCAACCCATAAATTTCATACTTTCTGATTTAATTTAAACCACTATGAATTAATGCATTGCTGGTTTATATTTGTCTTTTTTGTTACAATTATAGAATCAAGACACCAGTTGCACTGTATATTTTGATTAACTCCCAGCTTTTCCTTATTTGCACATTGAGTTTGTACCGCATTCATTTGTAGAAATGGATGATGACAGACACATTAGGAGTTGGAGTCACAAATGCAGTTTTTTCCCTCCAAAAAATCTCAGTTTGGTAAACAACTAAGAACTCTTACTATATACCCTTTCTCATTTTTATGTCAAACATAATTTAGTGTCTCCTCATACTCATGGAAATAGTTCATACTTATGGAAATAGTTCACACTGAGCATGCTTAGGAGTGTGATACACACATTAGAATAGTCACTTCAACATGTCTTCTCTTTGCCAAACCAGTCCCAGACTTGCATGCTCATATAATGTTATATGAGACAATTGTCAGTGTGACTGAGCTGTGTTTTTCATAAAAACAATGTACCCTACGACAGGGGTGTCAAGCATACAGCCCTCAGGCCATATCTAGTCCACAGAGCTGCTCTATCTAGCCTGCCAGGCTACCAGTTGCCCAGAAGTTGGGTGGGGGGTGGCCCAGAGGAGTGGCATGCCTCAGAATTTGGGGCCCTTGGGCCCTAGTAGACATAGTAATCAGTCTGATATGGCCCCAGTTCTCACCTCACCCTTTGTCACTGCTGTGGCCCTACCTCTTCATGCCCCATGCTGGAGGTGGAGCTGCAACTGTAACATAGGGCATACAGCAGCTGCAGTGCCAGCTTTGTCATGGGCACATGGTGAAAGCTGGAGCTGCATCACATGCCCTGTGTCTGAGCCAGAGCTGTCGCCCCTATTGCATGGCCCGGGCTGGAACAACCCTGGGTCGAGGGCTGGATCCAGCACACAAGGAGCTCATGGGCCCAGAGCACAAGATGAATTTGACACCCCTACCATATGATAAATAGTAAAGAGGTCCTCTATACACATGAGAAATAAGCAGCTATAGGGAGAGCAATATTCTGTAGCATATTTATAAGATTTCCTGGTGCTTAATTAACTTCTGTGTCTGTTTGTTACCTCCAGGTTGTGTGGATAACAGCCACTTTGCCTTATGTTGTACTATTTGTATTGTTAGTACATGGAATAACATTGCCTGGTGCATACAATGGGATAAATGCATATCTACATATAGATTTCAGAAGATTAAAAGAAGCTACAGTAAGTTTTATCCATCATTTTCACTTCCTGTATCAAAATAATAACCACCACCCCTGACAGTTTCCAAATTAATGATGGAAGATGCTACTAGATGGTTAGTATTTGTTTCTAAAGTTAAATATTTATATATTTGTCTCTACAAGAACATTAGAAAGCTTTCTCCAATGCCCTGAATTGCTGGCTCTCTACCACTGAAGGGAGCACCGGGAAGCCATTATCAGAATGGATCTGTACCACTGTGATTACTATAATAGTTTAGGTAACCCTGGGGCTGTTCCAATGTAATCTAGCATCAAGTAATCCCTTAAAAAAGGTACATGTTCTAACTGTACCTTTATCTATCATGACTTCCTTCCTGTTTGAATATGTGCAAAAGGTAGCTGTACTGGCTGAACCAGCTGAAAGCTCCCTGAAGCTGGGGAAATACTCAGATAGCAAGAGCTGCTTTTTGCACCACTAGATTGAACAGATGCTATAATATAATAAATAGGGCCTGGTTTAAATTAAAGGCCCAGCTTGCTAATATCATAGCTCAGTTATGGTGGGGGCCACCATTTTTTCCACCTAGACTGTGGCTTCCCCACATGCCCCCTAACTGGGGGTGTTTGTTCCTCCACATGTGTTCCCTCCCCCCACCCCCAAGTCCCAGTGCCCTAGTTTTCTGCCGTGGAGGAACAAACAGCTCCTCCCCTACCTGGTACCAGGGGCAGCCTTGGCTGATGGCCCCAGGCACCATCCTCCTCCCCACCCCCATTTTTCACACTTGGGGGAGCAAATAGCCCCATCCCCTACCCATGCTCAAGCTCTCTCCATCTCCTTTGCAATCCCTTCCCCCAGGCTGCTAGGCTTTTGCTGCTGACTGGGGAATGCTTTCCCCAGTGTGCAGCAGCCATCTTGTTACAGTAAAATGCTGGGATATGGACAGTTCATGGGGAACAAAAGTTGCAGGTTGCATTTTTGTGAAAATCATTTAATTTCATGATTTAAAAAAAATGCAAAATCATGATTTAAGCCAAGCACTAGTAATAAAAACCATGACTGATGACATTTGTCACTGGAACAAATGCATTTCTATGAAAATGGCTTTTCATTGGAAATGAAAATTTTCATGGAAAGAAATCAGTTTAGAAGTATTTCTGGTTTGAGTAGGCATTTAAGCATTTGGGTAAGTATCTGAACTGAGATTTGCCTCATAGTAATAAGGAATAACTTTAATAAGTTAGGACTAATTCAGTGCAAATCATCTCACAGCACTTTGTAATGACTGAGACTTTTCAATGCAATTCAAAAGCTATGTAAGCCAGTCATACCAAATATAGCCTGTAGTGGCTCAGGCTGGAAGCTGGGGGGCACTAGAGCAGCCCTCCCTTCCATTTGCAGCAGCCATAAGGTTGATGGGAAGCTGACCTGAGGGGCATGGCCAGTATGATTTGCGGGGTTTAAACCCCCACTCTGGCCTGTACAGACCCCAGCCAGGCTGTGCCTGGACGGGCAGGGAGGAAGCCACTTGGGACTGGGGGAGCTTCCTTCAGCCCAACCCAGGTTGAAGCTGCCAGGCTAAAGGAAGCTCCCCCATCCCAAGTGGTACTACACTCTGCAACAAGAGCGGGAGCCACAGCTGGAGGTGAGGGGAGAAAAATAGCCCTGCCAGACCCAGCAGCTTCTGCCCAGCACATGGAGCTCTGTCTGTAGCCCCTGGATGCCTTTCACCCAAATGCCTTCCACCTTCCAAGGCATCTGGGGACTGAAGCCCAAGCTCCACTCACTGGGCAGAAGCCACAAGCCTGAATCTTCCTGTCCCCCTCCCCGCCACCTAAAGTGGTATGGCATAGTTGTGGCAGCTGAAGGCAAGAGGGGCAGAATAGCTCCTGCCAGCCTGGAACTGACTGTGCACCTGCAGGTCTGGCTGCTGCACAGGACAGGGGGCATGGTGGTGGCTGCTGGGCTCAGGGCTGACTGGCACCTCTGATCTGGCCTGGAAAACCCACTCCCCAGCTAGCTCCCACCCATGCTGCCAGTCCAGGCTGTCACACAACCAGCAGCGGGCTGGGAAGAGCCTTGCCCACACAGGCTGGCCCCATGGGGTCCTTCCCAGCCAGTTGTGCTCCATGACAGCCATGCCCAGCTTGGACACAGGGAGCCATGCAGCCCTTGTGGCCCCAGCCTGAGCTGCTGTCTGCTGGGAAGGGTCAGGCCCTGGCAGCCCAGCTTGGGCTAGCCCATCTGCCTCCACCCTCAGCAGCACTCACAGACTGGCAGGGCTCAGTCCTGCAGCTGGTGAGGCAGGTGGATGGCAGGGGCCATGCCAGCTGACTCTGGTCATGCTCCCTGCCCTGCCCTGCTGCTGGATTGGGAAGGGGGGAAGGGCTGACAGAGGTCACAGTCACACGGTAGAAGGAGGGGGAATAACGCTTTGTCTCAGGGGGCTACACATCTGGCCATGCCCCTGCCCCTGCTCAGGCTAGAGAGCTGAGGGGTGGGGGCAGCCCTGCTCTCTGGAGCAGAGAGCATAGCCACACCCAGGGCTGCAAAGCATGCTGGGATGCTGGAGGACTGTGATTTAACTTAAACCAGGGACAGAAGTTCCATAAACCAGTCTGACCTAAATCAGTTAAGTCTGATACTACATTCAGCCAGGTTTATCTTAAACCAGTTTCAGCCATTTTGAAACTGGTTTGTGTGCACTGAACTTACGCTCCGTTACAGTTTTACACCAGTTTCTGATCACTTAGACTAGTTTATGTGTAACTCCTGTCCCTAACCCTAGTGTTTCAAAATTCACAGAGCCCAGGGATCTAATGACCACAGTTTTCAACTCTAGACTTGTTTTTTTTCAATTATTTTTATTTAAAAGTATACTAAGCACTACCTTGGCATGCAGAAGCAAAGGCATTCCTTTGACATGGGCCAATACAAAAATCTTAACTGCTTTTCAAACAGACATACCATTGAAAAGTAAATATAAATGTCATAAAAAGAAAATGAATTGGCATAGCAGTTCCTTCTCCCCAGGGACATGCCCCTATTCTCTAAATAGCTCCTATGTCTAGGAGCCCTCTAATCTCATCATATTTTTACTTTACTTGACTCACTTTCCTGAATAACTGAGAATATAGACAAAGTCCATAGGCAGCCTGAATATTAAAATCCAGAGCCATTTTGTATATGGTTTTTCAAACAATTCCTTTCCTCCTTAATTTGTTTATTTGCTTTTTAGTCATGTTTCTATTATGAATGATGTATAATCAATATTCAGGTTCCCTCACAGACACTGTAGTGTAGCAGATCATGAAAATCCCACATCTCAATTTAGTCTACCTTGGAGTGGTCAAAATCCAGATCCTAACAACATGCCCTGTTACCAGAAGGCAGATCAGCCCCTTTAAAACCAGAACTTTCTGGGCACAGCATGCTGGTAAAGTGCTGGTAAAGTGGCGGTTAAGAGCTGAACCAGGCCAGCCAGTCAGGTTACTGAAAGGGGGCATGCCAGAACTATAAAAACCCTGAGCTGGACAGCAGTAGGGGGCCAGCAGCCGAAGGGGAAGGAGTGTGTGTAAGAGCTCCACAGAGAGGCTTGGTGAGCGGTCCAAAGGCTGGAGGAGGGTAACTACTGAGGACCCCAGAGAAGTGGCAGCAACCCCAGAAGAAGGATTGTAGCCAACAGTGGGGATCAGAAGCATGAACCCCTGAGTAAATGTAAGCTGGCGTGCTGCCTTCTTTAACTATATTTTTTCAGTGGTGGTTATAGCCCATGGATAGAGCTTTTCATATTTGTTACTGAATAACACTGGTGGTTTGGGTGGGGCTATTGGGGAAGGAGGAGGCCTCACTGAACCCTACTATAGCATAGGGACTCTGGCACCAGTGTGGGTGCAGTATTCAGGGGCACAGGCCCAGCACCAGAGGTCAATCCTAAAAGGCCAGGGCGGCCTGGTGCACCTGGGGTGCAACTGGGATAGCGGAGTTGGGGCCGTTGACTGGCTTTGAATTTGTGACCCTCTGGCTGTGGGGCCTGTGGACGGGCCTCTGGGTCAGGGAGGCTGGGCTCCAGATTGGGGCAAAAAGGAGGGCCACGAGCCCCATGACTAAAAAGGTAGAGCCTCAGAGTCCAACCCTATCTGCTGGGTTTAAATGGAGAGGCCTAGCTAAAGAAAGACTGGGGTCAAGGCCAGTGGTGGCGGAGGACCCCAACATACAAAAAGCAATAGGCAGTTTCCTGCTTACAAGATGATATTTCCATCAAGATGTGGCAGGCAATTAGAGAGTGGGACATGAGAAACCTTAAGGGGACTCCAAGGGTGCCCCACATAGGGTGCGGATAATGCAAAAGATGGCACTGGGGAGGGTGACCTGTTACAGTCACCAGTGCAGCATGCTTCTGTATACCATACACTATACAGAAGCATGTATACATATACAAGCATTCGTGTGTAGAAAAATGCAGAGGCAAGGGGGAATGCATGAGAAATTTCACTTTCCTCACCATTTTAAATGATGTTTGAAGAATGTTTATTCAGGCTAGATCCTCAGCTGAAAGCTTATGGAACTATGCTGAGTTACAACAGCTGGGGAGCTGAACCTCAATACACATAAAGGCTTCTGCATTTTATGGTATACTGTATTGTACTTTACTCTCTTGAGGTTCATTTTTCTACACCTTCTTGTTGGCAAGCCATAAAATCATCTGTTTATAAGAGTCTATTTTTCAAAAATTTGAAAAAAAGTTCTTGCAGGACGGTGAAAGATGCAAGACCGCTTACAAAGGGAAGTCGTCTGAGTAGCTTGTCATGTTAGGCATTCTTCATCATCTCTTGTGAGGAAACTGGGCCCTCTGCTGGGCCTATTGACATGTTTGTGTGTTTAATCTTTGTTGGACCTCTGGGAGGTTTGACTCCTACCTTGGTGCTATGTCAGTGTGTTCCTGCAAGTCCTTGACTTATTAACTTTTTCTTCCAATAAAGACTAGCAACAAAAGGGAAAAATATCAAAGGAAGTCACTTATAAATGATGATCTAAAACATGCCCTAAAATTCTGTTTCACAATTTAAAAAAATAGCAATGAATGCTGAATGAAATCAATCCGATTAGGAAATTTAGGACAGGAAGGGGACATTTACACCTTCGCACGTCATAAGAAATTTCCTGCAAGTTATATTGTATCTGGGGATTCAAACAGTGCTTCCTCTCTGCATTGTGCAGTAATTCTTCCAGTTCACAAATGTAAGAAAATGTATATGCGCAAAACTTACAGTAATAAAAATAAGCTGGAAGGAAGTTTGGCATGAAAGACTGGCTACAGTCCCCTATAAAATGTTTTTTTGGAATGGATATTAAAAAAAAAAATCCAATAGCAAACCATCCAATAAACTAGATAATGCCATAAGTCAAAAGATACTCTGCTGCAATTAACAGAGAAACAGCAGCATAAATTGCAAAAGAATTGCTCCCCACATCCCAGCTCTGTGTTGCATCCTGTTTATTACAAGAAGTGTTTTGCACAAAATGTTAATTTACGCTGCTTATTCCTCGCCAGGATTTCCATACCAACTGACTAGAATAACACAAGGAATTAGAAGGCAGGCTCAAGTTGTGCAAACCCATAAGCACATGCTTAACTCCATTCCTATACAAGATGGGGGGGACTCACTGAAGTCAACAAGTATTAAGTATACACTAAAGACTTTTGAGTTAGGTCCCAAACACCGATCTAGTGTAAGGGCCTTGTTCCACAGTAATTTTGGGTGGCTCCCGGAACTCTTAACCTCTGGATTGTCTGCACATTAACAAATTAAAGTGGTTTTAAGGACTCATTATGTGGCTAAAATTTACACCACTTCAGGGCAAGATTTCCTCTGATCCATACTACCCAGCTTCTGTTCCATTGTGTGGCCACTCCCCACAGATGTGCCACCCAAGTTGAAGCCCTACAGTATCCCAGGATCTCTCACACCCTGACTTGTAGAGCAGGGTTAGAAGCCTGTCCTGGCTCACCAGCTCTCTAGTGGCAAGGCACAGCTACCACTCCTAGTCCCAGGACTCACCAGGTCTCTAGGCTAGGTATATATATTCAAAAAGCCCAAGGTGGAATTGATCTAAGTTATGCAGTTTCTGTAAGCAGTGCAGTTTAGATGGGTAGTGAACAGAACACACATTCACCCAGCTGCCATCTGTAGGGGGTTCTGCCCTTATTAGACCAATCTCTGTGTGCCAGAATCCTGTTCTGTTATGGGTATAGGTCAGTTTCTGGAGATCATTTATACTAGTAAAGTGTAATGTGTGTACCTGGTCCTAGTAGCAAGTCATAGCTGCGCAAGTTGGGGATACTTAGAGAAAGCTTCTAGACTAAGGATGACTGCTCCAAACTAGCACTAACATTGATAAATATTTGTGTAGGTTATAGCATAAGGTATAACAAGGCCTGTAATAGCTAAAACTCTAGTGGCAGGGGTCTCTTTAACAACTTTGTCAGTGACCTATCAAAAAGCAATGTAAGCACTTTCTGGTGTACAGTTCCTTGTACTTGCATAGTCTGCAATTTTTCCAGTGAGTGGGTGGTTGGGGACTATAATTAGCAATAGTAGCTGATATCAAGGCATCCTGGAAAAGTTAAAAGATTATTGGTGATAGCTGGGTCCCTAATTTTCTAGTGCTCCTAAATAACTATATTTTGCCCATGAGCTGTAATTTTGGAATGTCATAGATGCCCAGCATGTTTGCTTATACAATAACATAAGCAAATGCTAGGATTTCTATACCATATTTTTTCAATTAATACATCATTATGAAGGATTTTTAAAAATCCAGTTAAACTGTTTTCTGCTCAGTGGGCCTGATCCAAATGCAGCTGAAATCCATGCAAATCTGACAGGCATCAGTAGTCTGGGAAATGGCTTTTGGGTATACAACACACACTGTTGGCTCTTTGGTTCCCTTGCACATGGCAGTAGGGCAGAGACAAATTCTCTCTATTTGGAATAAGCCAAAGATAGTTCTGTGTGAAAGTTCTTCATTGAAAACCCAAAGCAGGTGAAACCCATGGCTCCAGCCAGGCTTGTGGAGTCCCATGATCTTTCAGCAAACCCTGATGGGTGAGTATACTTGAGCTTATTTATGGCACTGGATGAAAAAAATTCAGCTCCGACTGGAAAACACCCTTTGCTGTATTTCAAGGCTCCAGCTGCAGTAGCTTAGCACCCCCATCATCATCTTCAGCCACTGTCTGTATACAGAAGGAGGAAAAGAAGAGGTGGGGAGAACTAGAAAATGCAGTATTCTTAAAACGTGTTAGGAACTATTTTACTCAGATTAGGCAATAGTAAAGCAATTTAATTCCAGCCAAAGTGGAATTTAATGACTATCAAAAGAATAATTTCTGCTTCTCCAAATGAATGAATAATGAAAACGAAGTTTCCTTAGATGATCCTTTTCATAGCATGTGAATCAAGCTTCAGCTTCTGAAGGAAGCAAGCATCATATAATTACAGTCACAAGCTGTTTTATGGGGAAAGGAAAGTCTGTAAATCCTGACCTGTTAAGTATTTTTATTTCTCTGACGGTGCATTCCAAATTGACCCTGAACTAGAAGGAAGCTTATTGCCTTAAAACTGGAGAAAAATCATTTAATCATTCAATAAGAGAGCCAGCCAGTAGCGATACAATGCACACATTTAGTTTTTCATCTGTTGTTTTGGAGTTGAATTCATGTAATACTTGATTACAGCCTATGACCTGGTTCTTGATGTTGGTCTTTCTGTACAGGTATGGATTGATGCAGCCACCCAAATATTTTATTCTTTAGGAGCTGGGTTTGGAGTTTTAATTGCATTTGCCAGTTACAATAAGTTTGACAACAACTGTTACAGGTAAGAAAGTCAATTTTTCATAGTGACAGAAAAGCTTTAAATTTCAGACTGTAACTTTATTTACATACTGGCCATACAGTTGTGAATTGACTATAGGTTTCAGTCAAATATAAGGAATTTGCAATGGAATCTAATTTTTCAAACATGTAAGTTTTTTTTTGATGCATACACATAAATTGACATATTTTTCTACTTTTCTGCTGCTTTATTAGCCACAGAACTACTAGTTACAACTGTAATATGCACTACAGAGTCTATTTAATTGTCACCAAATTGTGGTTTTATTACTGGTGGATAATTAGGGCATCCTTCCAGTGTGCCCACGTCCCCCCACATCTTAGTGTCATCAGCAAATTTGAACAGGGTGCTTTTTACCCCCTTGTCCAAGTCCCTGATGAAGATGTTGAACAGTGCAGGCCCAAGGACCAAGCCCTGCGGAACCCCACTGCCCGCATCCTTCCAGGTTGAGAAGGAACCATCCACCACCACCCTCTGGGTGCGGCCCTCCAGCCAGTTGGTGATCCATTTGACTGTGTGGGTGTCAACACCACAGTACCCCAGTTTCTTAATGAGAATGGGGTGAGAGACAGTGTCAAAAGCCTTCTGGAAGTCCAGGAAGACTATGTCCACTGCTACCCCTGCATCTAATGATTTGGTGATCTGATCGTAAAAGGCCACCAGGTTGGTCTGACAGGACCTGCCACTGATGAACCTGTGTTGGTTGCCCCTAAGCATGCAGTCCCCTGCAGGCCCCTTGTGGATATGTGCCAGAATAATTTTCTCAAACAGCTTGCCTAGGATCGACTAACTGGCCTATAGTTAGGTAAGACTAACTGGCCTATAGTTTCCCAGGTCCTTCTTTTTCCTCTTTTTGAAAATGGGAACCATGTTGGCCCTCTTTTAGTCCTCTGGCACCACACCAGATCACCACGAGTGCTCATAAAGCCGTGCCAGGGGTCCTGCAATGACCTCGGCCAATTCCTTTAGAACTCTAGGGTGGAGATCGTACGGACCAGCTGACCTGAATACGTCCAGTCCCTCCAGAAATTCCCTAACTAGTTCCTCACTAACTCTTGGCCCAGGTGTGCCTCTCCTGGGGCCCGAGGGGGGCCCAGCAGGGAGGTGACTGTTCTGGTCCCTACTTAGGAAGACAGAGGCAAAGAAATCGTTAAACATGTTAGCTTTGTCATCTGGTGTGATGACCAAATTCCCCAACGCATCCTGCAGGGACCCCACATTACCTGGAATCTTCTTTTTCCCCCCTATGTATTTGAAGAAGGACTTCTTATTATCCTTAATCCGGGAAGCTAGCCCTAATTCCATCTCTGCCTTGGCCTTCCTGACTGCCCCCCTACATCCCCGAGTGACTGCAGTGTAGTTATCCCTGGTGATGTTCCCTTCTTTCCAACGGGTATACACCTCCCTTTTAGCACAGAGACATTCCTGGATGCTTTTGGTGAGCCATGGAGGCTTGTGTACCCTCCTGCTCCCTTTGACCCTCATTGGGATTACCTTTCTTTGGCCTTGGAGGATCATCTCCTTAAGGATTCGGGGGACAGCGATTCGGTTCAGTGATTTCGAATCAGTGGCCCCAATCAATTAGACCAAATCTGATTTGGAGATGTGGCTGCCATTGAATCGGCTAAATCTCTGAATCAAACAGGCCCCATCCCCCGCCCTCTCTCCCAGCCCCATCAATGGCTGCCCTGCCCAGCCCCAGCATCCCGGGGTTTTGTTTTTTTTTTTTTAAAGCCTTGAATTCACTGGCTACTGCCGAGCAGGGGGGAAATTCCCACTTCCCCCCACTGCCCCATGCTGCAAGGAGGGCTCTGCAATGAGCCCCAGATGCCCTGACAGTTGCTGCTTCAGCCAGTGAGTGCGGGGCTCTTTTCTTTTTTGCTTTTTTTTAAAAAAAACCTGGGAGCTGGGGCCAGGTGGGACAGCCATGGGGGGGAGGGGGTTGACAGAGTAGGAAGGGGATGAGGCCTGGTGGGGAGGAGGGGGTCCCCCATGGTCCCTTCCCCCCTCCCCTGTTCCCTACTTACTAGCATGGAGCCCAGGTCCAGCTTCCTGTGGCAGGAAGCAGGGATTACCCAAATCCCCAAAACTCTGTGAATCAATTTCAGAGAGTTTCAAATTGATTCAGATCTTTTCACTGGTCTCCTGATTAGATTTGGATGCGAACATTTGGCCGCCAAATCTCCTCCAAATCAAATAAGCACCTGAAACTTCACATGGTGCTAGTTGATACCAGCCCTTTCTGCCTTCACTGCCTCACTGACAGACTTTCATGGAGACGGGGAACAAAACAAAAGCTCCATGGCTAGACAGCTCAACTCTGAGGCAATTTTATAGCTGTCCAGCCAGGGGGCTTGAACACCTGTACATGCCAATAGCACTACTTCTTTCTAATGCTGCAAAATGCAGAAACACTTGTGTAGCACTACAAATGAAAGCTTGACCATACCCTTAGATTCCCAAGTGGATATTCCTGTTATGTGACATTAATACAGTTAATAATCTTACAGGTAAAATGCAATAATAAGTATCACATCAAGTGGCAATTATTGCTTTTGACCATTAGATTAACATTCATCCTAGAGACTCCTAGGAAATGTCTTAAAGATTCATCCTGTATAATTGTTTTATTCTGTACCCTGAGTAAATTTGTTGTGAAACAGAACAAGGAGCACACCATGAACTTTCTTTTTTAAAAAACTACCTTAAGGCAGCATACAAAATTACATTAAATTGTGCTGATCTTATTATGCTTGTCTGAGGTTGTTTACCATTATCACTTCTCCTTTGAAACACCAATCTGTTGTGTCTCTACAATAATGTGTTTTATCTTTAATGCTATAAACAAGCTGCAATTGAAGACAATTGACACTTAAATGAATCCACATTTTGGTAAAATAACTGCAAATTATGTCAGTGTCATCTTAATTCCATTGGAAATGCCCTTGTTGAAGTAGAATAAAATAAATTGAAAATTGTCATGCTTCCAAATACAAGGCATGATTCACCAATACACTGAAACACTTGTATCTGAGAGTAGCTCCACTAAAACAAAGTTATGCAGTTGTAAAACTGGAGTAATCCAACAGCGAATCAAGGTCTGAAATTCTGTAGATGCATTGTAAACATATGAATTAAACAGGATTTTAAATGGAGATCTATTTCAACTTAAAAATATCACTTGAATTGAGATAAGCTGATACTTGATCATATAAGTTACTGGCCACATGGAACAGGCTACTTTCATGTGAATGTTTTTAAATTGTGGGAAGTGTTTAATGATAATGTTGACCGTAATGTTTCACAAGTACTTAGCATAGCCTTCCCTGAAAAAATCTGATGATTTTAACATGTTTGAGCCTGATTTAGTCTTTCCAGGCTCTGCAGTCTTCCTCTGGGAGCCATGTCTGAGAAATTACTGTAAGTAGGATTGAACTGTCTATACACACACCAGAATACCAAAAAGCTGGCAACCTTGTGTGACAGATAAGAAAACTCCGGCCACTGCATAGACTTTTTTTTTTAAAATCACTGGGCTAGAGAGTGATACAGTGACAAGACCTCCAGTTCTCAGGGTTTTAACCAACAGAAGAACATCACTGGATCTCCTTACAAAAATTACCTGTTTTGGAAATAATGTTTGGATTTATCTGAGTTTAACCAAAAGCCAACAAAGTTAGAGGATTTCATACCAAAGGTTAAAGCATGAAGCTATCCATTCCAAAATGGGATTTGTGACTAGAGATAGGCCATTTGGGAAATGAGAAATGGGGGAACAATAAATTTGCAAAAAGGCATGTGGCTGAGGGGTACAAAACTAGTTGTGAATTTAGGTCAGGTTTGGGGAGTAGTTTCATCTGAAAAAAGAGGAAGATTTAAATGTTTTGTTTCATTTGTTCCTTTTCAGATGACTAACTCAAATATCCTTTTTATATATTTTTATTTTGGTATTTTGAAGATTAAATGTTTTAAATTTTGTTGATTTATTTTAATTTTTTCAGTGTTTTGATTTCAAAATTAACTTTTTTTTTTAATTAATGTGGTGGAACAACAGCTTTAAACACAAAACACTTCATGGGGGGAAAAAACCCCTCAAAATTTCCATCTCGGGATTTTGTTCATTTTTGGTCACTCTATCAGTGAAATAAAAAATCTGTTATTCCCACAGTTCTATTCCTAACATTGCTGAAGTCAGAAGAATTGCACATTCCTTTCACTGCTTGTTTGATATTACACCATTAGGCAAACATCAGTAGCTCACTGGAATTGTAAAAGATGGATAACAGTGAAATTTTATAAAGCTCGTAAGCCTTTATAAAGCTGGGATTGTCATGTTAAATTGGAAATTCCACTATTACCCAGGCAAGAGTATGACCCAAAGTTGATGTTAGAGAGATTGATAAACCTAAAAAAAACATGAGCCCCCTCACATACTCTGCAGATGTGCGCAAGCTCAGGCATGGGTTGTTATTCACTAGTAAATTTTTACCCCTGCATAGCCCTTTGTCCACTTCAGGCCTTTCCTGCTCGTCTATGGCCATCAGCAGGGACCATCTTACCATTTAATATAGGATTTTGAGGGGTAGAGGGGGAAAGAAAGGTATTTTTTTATGCATCTTAATTTAAAACCAAATTAGGAAATAAATGTGTTATTTATTTATTTATACCTAGCACAGTATGCTGGTATGAGCTTTGGATCATCAGGATGATTGTTTAATTAGCATTTTTCACCACAACCTTACTAACACTGTAATATAATCCATACCTAGTTCCTCAAGCATTTTTCTTCTTCATTGGATTGTTCTTTTCTCTCTCCAATATTATAGGGATGCATTGCTGACTAGCACAATTAACTGTGTCACAAGCTTTATCTCAGGATTTGCAATTTTCTCCATATTGGGCTACATGGCTCATGAGCACAAAGTTAAAATTGAAGATGTAGCCACTGAAGGTAGGAAGCTAATTTTATACCGGTTTTCCAAACAAATGTAACCAACTTCCCCAATGCCTGCTCTGCAGATCTGTTTTAATTCATAAAGCATGTGAGTAACCTCACCAAAGTGAGGAACAGATGAGACAACCTACTCATGTTCAAAATTAAAGTACATATGTAAACACTTTATTGAAAAGTGGACTGTGCAAGGTGCCAGTTAGTCCCAGCTCTGTTGAATAGCCCCTTACTAGATATGTCTAACACTTCACAGTATCATTTCTGTAGCAGGTAATGTAATCTCTCAAGAAAAGTACACTGGCCAGGTCTACCTTTTGCTGCCTAAAAACTGTTCTGTTCAGTCTCTGGTGAGCTTGCCCATTGTATTTGCTCTGGTAGCAGGTTACCCAGGTTTAAATCCAGCACATTAAAAATTGAGTTCTGTAATTCCCTTTTGCCATGTGCAATGCATGTCATGCAGGACTGTCTATTCAACATTAATATCACATATTGTAAGATACCTTCTTTGCAACAATGCTGGAAAATGACTAGTTACTAATGACTAATTTTATCTAGTAAGCTATATCTCCACTCTGATAAGGATTGTCCTACAAGAGACGAAACAAAAGTTCAGCTCTAAATATGGCTTACTGAGTGCCCTGAGTTGTGTACACAACAAGTAAACTAAGTAAGGAAAAGAGATTCAAATACTATAGTGATGGATGCCAATATAAGATAGGTAGGAAACTGTAAGAAAAGCCATACTTAGTAACACGTTTTCTTTCTTTTTGCCTTTCAGGGGCTGGTTTAGTTTTCATCATTTATCCAGAAGCCATTTCAACCCTTTCAGGATCAACATTTTGGGCAGTGGTGTTCTTTATAATGCTGCTTACACTGGGCATTGACAGTTCAGTAGGTATCCTCTCGTCCAACCTTGTCATTTTATAACCTTAATAACTAGGGAGATATTAGTCTGGTTCCACTAGGTGTCAAAGCCCCATTCTGTGGATTCTTTTCATTTCTTTGGGTGCATCTACATGTGTTTACTAAGGAGATGTGATAGCTGCAAGGTTCAGTGTCTACACATGTGCCTGGGACTGCAGCACTTTAAGCTGGGGCAGAGCAGCTCTGGGCTGGCAGGCGAGTTGTGGGGTCAGCCCTGGGCTCTGAGTGGTGGCGCAGGGCAGCAGAGGGGCTGGCTGAGAAACCAGGGTGATTTAAAGTGAGGGACTAGGCAGCAGGCAGTCCCTGGACTTTAGCACCCTTGTGCCCAGGCTAGCCCCCATCACCATTTACATGTGCATTTTGGCAGAGTTAAGTACTCTACCATAAGATAGGACTTACCCCAACAGTACTATTTTATGGTGGAGTTAGTTAATTTACTGTGGTCTAATATCTGCCCACATGTAGATGGTGACACTTTACTGTGGAGATAAGTCACTTCTGCAGTAAAGCACATGTGTATTGCAGTCAGAAGAGACCATAGGGTGATTTTCATCATCCTGGAGAGGCCTGAGCCTGCCTGTGATGCACTTGTTTTCTACAGTGTTTTTAATTTGTTTGTTATTTTACATGGCATAATGAAAGGGTACTCATGACACAAATGCTTTCATTACTTGACTAATATGGAACTTATTGCAAGCTTAAATGTTATATAATAGCTTCACTGTATTCATTTAAAATATAATTGTATTTATACTGTTATCTTTCAAAAGACACCCAATGTGTGCAGGATTGTCTGCCAGATTTCTAATGAAAATGGTTAAATAATGAGCCACAGGAAGGCCTGCTTCAGTTAAATTCCAGTTTAGATTTGGGTACCTGGATGTTATTCCACATGAGGGAGAATACTGCATTTTCTACGGAGTGAAGGCTCATATTGTATTGAGATTAAAAATATTGAAGAAACCTCACCATGCAAGAAATATTCTAACAGTATCTGATCCATCTTGTCCCCTGCCAAAGAGGCATCAAGACTTCCTTTTACATGCAGCTAAAAAGCTAATTTACTTCTGGGAAAAGCAAATATGATCTTTTAAAGAACAGAGCAGTGAATAGGCATTAGTCCTAGTTACAAGAAGTGTTTAACTATTCCAAACTAAGAACTTCCAAGAAAAAAGAAACTGTCCTGTCTAGTTCAGAATGTCTAATCTAAATCTAGGAGATCATCGTAAGACATGCCAAACAAAAGCGCTCCATCTAGGAGATCATCGTAAGACATGCCAAACAAAAGCGCTCCATCTAAACGCTCACTGAATAAAATCTTAATTAAGTTTTCAGAGATGGGAGGGGAAGGGAAAATAAACAAGGAGAACAAGACCATAGAAAGACGTATTCATATAAAGGAAGCTATGATAGTCTTCTGCAAATAAGTGTTTGCATTTTTGGATTCCAATTCAGGTCTGTTACAGATTGAATCAAACTGTGAAGCTGAGATCAGGAATATTATTCCAAAAGCTTGAGGCAAGATCTGATCTGGCTTTTTTGTTTGCATATCTTTCTGTCGTAAACAAACATGAAAGTCAGAGGGGAACAGTTCAACATACTCCAAGGGCAACAATGACCTGGGATAATAGGTTACAATTTAAAAAGAAAAATAGAGGTTCACAGAACTTGTCCAATCCCTTTTTTAATATGGCTAAACTGTTAGTACCCACAACGTCTGGTAACAATGAGTTCTATACTTCAATTGCACACTGTATTAAAAACATCTTCCTTTTGTTAGTTTGAATTTTACTCCATGCTAGTTTCATTTTGTAACCCTGGGTGGGTCTACATATGACACTGTCACCACAGCATCTTCCTACAGCGACATACCATCCACAGGCAAAAACTGATGCCACAGCTACACTGCCATAGCAATGCATTCCTTCATTATAGCGCATCACTATGGCAACATGCCTAAAAATAACTGCACAGCACAGTACAGGCTGTTACTGTGTTGATGGCACAACAACAACGGCACTGTTGTGACACATGTAGACACACACCCTAGTTCTTGAATTGTGAGAGATAATAAATCCCACTTTGCTTTCTTTTCACCATGTAGTATTTTGTAAGCCCTTATGTCCCTCCAAAGTGTGTCTTTTCTAAACCAAATAGACATACAGCCCTCCCCCCACACCACTAATCATCCTTGTTGACCTTCTCTAGTTCTTCTATCTCCTTTTTGAGGTGTGGGGGACCAGAACTCTGCACAGTATTCAAGGTGTGGACACAACATGGATTTATAAAGGGGCATGATGATACTCTGGAAGTAAAGAAAACTGGACACTGGTGCAATATACAGTCCCGGAAGTAAGGCTCCAATCAGCTGACTGGTGGTCTCGGGTAATTGGTGACTGGTGGTCTGAGTGTCCCCATTTTCTTTGTTGCCAGAAAAGTAGTCCAGAGAGGCCAGGGCTTGAGGAGCCTAATCCTGCACAGGAATTCCCAGGACCCTTCACTACTGCCTGGGGTAGTGGGAGAGAGTGTGGGCAGCCCTGGGCTGCCCATACTCTCCTGCCATAAAGCAAATAGGTGTCTACCATAATAAAGCAGCGTGATTTATTCCTGCCTTTTGTTGTGGCCACAATATGGCATGACAAAAGTTATGGACGTACATGCTGGTTTGTTTGGCTTTTTTTGTTGGTGGTGGGGTTTTTTTTGCCACCATAAAAATTGTTATGGCAGCACAAAGGCAACCTACATCTGTTTCTACCCTCAAACCCCAACCTTGCAAACACTTGCAAACCAGTGCTCTTTGCTGCTATGGCAGGGGGTCAGACTACATGATCTGCTCAGGTCCCTTCCGACCCTAGAAACTGAAACTTATGCACACATGTAACTTTAGCATGGTAGCAAAATAAGGGCTTGCATGTTTGCAGGATTGAGACCTTAGACTGTAGATTGCTCCCTTGGTGTACATGGCAGACATTTCTTCATTTAGGAATGGAACTTATCAAATTATTGGGAGTTCACAAATTGTGGCAAATCTAGCTCGGTGTTCTTTGTTTAGCTTATTTTTTATTTTGATGTCTACCAATTTGTTTACTGTTCATAATTATTCACCAGTGTTACTTAAACTATAAAGTGATTTTAAACTATTCTCCTTGATTATTCACTCTGCGTACCATGTCATCTAAACCCCCAATTAGAAACTGAAACTTTTAACACAGAGACCTAAATGAAGACTAATATACAAATACCTTTATTCATGCATAAAAGCCCTTGCAAGAACAAGCATTTCCAGGCTTTCTACTCCCTACCCGATCTGATCATCCAAGTGTTAAGAAGCAACACGGGCTTAGGAATTACCTAATGATTTTTTTTTATGAACAGTTGTTGCAACTAGCTCAATATAAAACAATTACAACAAGAATAAACAAAACACTAGGTTAAGAAACAGTCTTGACCTGACTGATGCCAGAAAATTCAAAGGGTCTTTTTCCATTTCTAACTTCTCTGAGTCTGTTCAAGTGCCAATTTCATAAAGCTTTCTGAGAATATCAAATATTAACATAATTCTAGGTACATGGCACTCACCAAAGCTCATAGAAGTCGCACGGCCAAAACCCCACACTACCTCTGGAGTGTTAGATTGTCTAAAGAAATTCCTCTCATCCACTCTATAGTGGATCTTTCCAACTCCCTGTGGCAAAGGACCAGATCACCCTTGGACACAATCCCTTATGAACCACTCTAGCATGTCATATTTACGTCACAAGCAGGTAATATGCTACATTGTGCCGTATTTCAATCTCCTCAATTGATTATCAATACATTATATTTGTTTGTTAATAACTAGTAGATGACAAGAATTAATTCTGATCCAACCTTCTGAGGAAAAAACCCACAAAATGTACACAACTTAAAGCTCATAGCAGGAACCTTCCTAATGCAACACTATCAACAAAAGCTTGAAATTTACATCAGCTACAACAGCCAACATGTTCTAACAGTAAAATTGGCCAATGTGTAGTTCTTACTTTTTGAAGAACTATTACAGGGTGGCATCAAAAATTGTTGTTACTATGAACTTTTCAGGAGTGAGGGCTGTCTCTGTAATCCCAACCTGAAGAAATGGTCATGTTAGGTAGTTTTCATACTATTCCTTTTAACAAAAACAGGGCAAGGAAAATTTCTTTTCTATTATTTTTTTTAACACACAATGGGCAATACAAGTAATGAGAGAATGATCAACGGTGAGATTATAGGTGCATTCTGTAGACTGAATTTTTTTTTAAACAAAGAGGAATAGCTCTAAATCAGTCTTATTATGCAATAATGCTTCCTGGTCTTTATCTAAATCCAGTTCTTTAAAAGGTGTCTTAGTGAAGAAACAGTCTCTTATTGCAGATTTCCTCTAAGCATGTGTGACTTTTTAGGAGCCTCATTTTACTATGATACCTGTCTTTCATATATACTGTTAGGAAGAGTTATATCAGTTTCAGATTCTATTTTCCCCCTAAAAACTTATGCAGACATAAGAATTATGGAAGAATTATCATAGGGTATCTTCAAGAATTGTTGTTACTCTTAAGTACCAAACACTTTTCATTAACCAACGAGTCAGAGCATAGCATGTCTCCAATTGGTTTGACCCACAGAATTAAGTGTTCAATTCCTTATGATTTTCTATGTCCTTACTACATCAAAAATAAGCCTTTTCTGCATCTATGATAGCATGAGGGCATCTTCCCAGGTTCTGTGGTACATCTCTTTATCTTCCCTGCAACCCTTCTACAACCTCCATCCATAAAACCCTTTTCAGAAGAGTGAAGATGTAACATAACTATAGGAAAAGGGGACAGACTTTGGGGGAGGGTGCAAAAATAGGCCACCGCTCTGTTCCATCTCTGAGAAGTACAGCTAATAGAAGGGAGGAGAGCCGAGTCAGAAGCTGATTTCTGATTTGTATCCTTGTTTGTAAGCAAATCTCTCTCAGGACTACTTAACTTAGATTGCTATATTCCTTTCCTTAGATGGGTGGAATGGAAGCAGTCATCACTGGTTTGGCAGATGATTTCCAGATTCTGAAGAGGCACAGAAAACTTTTCACCTTTGGTGTTTCCTTTGGCACTTTCCTACTTGCTCTTTTATGCATTACCAATGTAAGTACTATAAAATGTTTTTATTGGCAAGTTAAGTTAATGATGCAATTAGTCCTTTAAATATGTATAGAGAACTATCATATTCTGAGGTCCATCTTTCTCTCTGGGTGCATCTACATGACATGCTTTATTGTGCATTAGACTAATGCATAGTAAAGCATCACCATCAACATGTGTGTGGGACTTACTGTTCAGTAAACTAAGCTAGTGTACAGTTTGCTAATATCAAGAAATCCAGGTACTAGATTAACCATATTAGCTACTGCACAGTAGTGCATGTGTAGATGCTGACCAGGAACAATTTGCTTCCAGTCAGCCTAGGCAGCAGGAGGCCTCAGGGGTCTGGAAGGAGCTATCCATGGCTCTGGTGCAGAGCTCAGGATTGCAGCCTGGCTTGGCAGTGCTAGTTTGGGGTGATGCCCCACGACCAAGCAGCACCAACACCCTGAGCTCTCCCCTTGCTTTTCTTGTTGAGGGGATGGAGGAGCTCTCTGTCTCTGCAGTGCCAGCCCAAGGCCAGAGAGCTTCCCCATCCCCTCAGCCCTGCTGCTGCCTGCACAGCACATGCCCCAGTCAGCTTCCATTCCCTGTCTGTGCCTCAGGGGAGTCAGGAGCTGAGTAGTGCTGGAACGGGTGGGGGAGGAGGGAAGCAGGTCTCCCCCGACCCCCAGCACTGCCTACTGCCCTCCAGGCATGGATGGGGAGCAGAAGCTGACTGGGGTGTTCACTGCATGAACAGCAGCAGGGCTGAGGAGATGGGGAAGCTTAATGTCCCCAGCCTGGCACTGCAGTGACAGAACGCTCCCCTGTTCCCTCAGCAAGCAAAGCAAGGAGAGAGATCAGGATGCTACTGCTGCGTGGCCATGGGGCATCGTCCCAAGCCAACACTGCCAAGCTGGGCTGCAATCCTAAGCTCTGCACAGCTCTCCACTGTTTCCAGGGCTGGCACCAAGGGGACCCTGGAGCTTCCCCTGGCAGCTGCAAGGGAACAGAGCGGGACAGGAGGGTAGGAGCAGCCCTGGACTCAACTGCTCCCATTGGGAGGAAATTTGATCCCGATGTGGGCACATGTATAGACACATTCCTGGGCACAGTTTACTGCACCTTATTTTAATTCACAGTAACCTTAAGGCACGTTAATTGTATGTGTGTGCCCACTATGTCCTTGAGAAATTTTAGGGCACTTTAATTAAAACACCTCCATGAGCCACACTAATTAAAGTGCCCACAGTATCTTATTCATCACCATCCTCACATTTCAAAATGGCAGTGGGGTGCTTTAACTAAAACTTGTTGAGCGAATTTTAGTTCAAGTGGCCTCGCAACTATTTTGAAGTGCAGGGATGCTGATATAGAAGATGCGGAGGCTGGCTGGAGCACACTAATTAGCATGTTCCAGCAGACTCAATTAATTACAGCACATCAGAGCAGGCTCCTGGCACGTCTACAGGCACCTTTAGCTTTTAGCCAGCTTTCTGTCTATTATATTAACTTTTTCCTACGTGATACTGCTCTGTTCCTGTTTCGCATGAGGCTCTTATCATACATTGATCCCACAAACCTTGTGGTTTCTTATAGTGAGTTTCATTTCATTAAATACAACTAGGCTGACTGCTGACTCCTGGATGGGGAGTTTTTAGGCACTAGACCCTTGGTACCAAATCCTCTTTGTACAGAACCATATATTTTTATCAAGAAAAAGCAGTGCAAATATCCCTTGACTTCTTTTTGCATTTGAAAATAAATAAGACAAAATGGTGACCACATGCACATAGTAAAGGTAGGGAAAAGGTGCAGAGAACCATGTGCACATATGGCACCTAATGCTTCTGTGTTTCTGTGTTCATAATGTTAGCGCACCACACTGTAGAGAGCTTTTCTATCTGAGCTGGGGGTAAGATGAAGTCCATGCCCTTCTTTGTATGCCATTTAGCATTAGGAAGGAAGCATATTTTCTAGGGAATGCATATTTTGTCTTTTCCAAGGGCAGAGGAAGCACTACTCTTCTGCAGCCACCAAAAATTGCTATTAAATATATTAAACCTTAGGTAACCATATTTGCATGGAATTCTATGACTAGAACCCATTTTTGCAGCATTCCACTGGTTCACATATTTGTGCTTAGTGAAAATTAAGGATGCTGCTAATAAAACACTTTGAAGTTAAAAAGTTACTCTTTCCAGGCAACTTTTCACTACAGTTTTTCAGGACTCAAAGTATATTTACAGGATTTTCAGACTCAAAGTATATTTACTATATTGACAATTTAGATAATTTACACTATTAATATATTTTTGCCCTTTTGTATTATTCAAATAATTCTCTTATCCAAGGCAACTGGATAGAGCTCTGGGTTAGAAAAAACATAATGGGTCAGATTCTCAGTGGGTGTAAACTTGTATAACTTCATTGACTTCAAATGAGCCATTTTATACCTGGTAAGAATATAGCTCATTATCTTTCAAATCGTGTCACCTGTATTGGATTAAATCCTCCAGCAAATTGGACCGCTTGTATTACTTGCCCTGCCCATGTTAAACATGTCTCTAATATGTATAAAATAGAAATAAAGACACTGGTGATGCCATAGAGTTAAAAGAATCTGTTGACTATGCCCTTGAAAAATACCCCATAGATGATGCATACAAAACAGTATTTTTCTTACAAGTGTAGATTAGATTGTCTTACCTGAAAAACTGCTCAACTCTTGCTAAACACATGTATTACCAATCACTAATCTATATTTCACCCAAATTTTGGACAAATTACCACATTGTGTTCCCAGAGTCAAACCTTGCGGGGGAAAAAGGGGCTCTCTCCTTTGCTTATGTCAAGGATCTCTGTAATAAAGTTTTTATTATAACAAAAGGAGAGAGCCAAGTTATGTCTTCATTGATTTTGACAGACTAAAATGACTGAGATCCAACACATACAAATGGTATTTATCCCCTAATCAAAACTGTAAAAATACCAAGAATTTTTTTTCTCTTCCTCCGCCCGCAAAAGAAAAATATCACTCTGGGGTTAAACATAAAGGGTAAGATTTAATTATGATTTTCTGTTACTGGAAGTTTTCTCAGCTGTTTGCATATGTTGAGTGGTAGCTGTATTAAAATGTTTTTCTCTCCTTGGTTTTGTAACAATTGAAAGCTCCATCTCCTACTTCCCTCTCTCTTTACTTGTATTTCACAATAAATTAAAATAACACATAATAATTTACCGAAATTTCTTTCAAACAGTAAACCAATATGAACTGCCCAAAATAGTGTCTTGAAAACCAATTATGCAAGAATCTGAAAAATTCAACTTCTGATTTAGAAGATCCCAGAAGAATGTAAAAGTGGTTTCCTTTTGGGGAACACTTGTTCATGATATTTGAAAATTTGCCCTCCGCTTCAGCCACAGAAAAGCAGACAAAGGACAGGAAAGCCTTGATACAGGAAGACGGGGAAGAAGTTCTGTGGATAAGCTGCCTTAATGAGACATCAGAGCCAAGACTGCAGATCCACTGGATTGTAAACCTGGGTTTGCAAAGAACTGGAGTGGTGGCCAAACTCTTCCCTGGCTACTGCCAATTGAACTCAATTTTGCAAGTTGCTGAGCACTTCTGCTAGGCAATGAGACCTCTTAACTTCTATTGAAGTTATGAAGAGCTGAGGGCTCTTGCCAACTGACTGTCCAGTGTGGGCTAAAGATTCCATTTCATAGATCCAGGAGACCTGGGTGAAGGGAGAGCTCATTTACAAGGGTTGTGTGTCCAGTTCCACCACTCTTCATATGCATCAGGTTACCCAAAGTTTCAGTTCTTTGGTTAAACATACTTGCAAATATATGTCAATAAATTGGATCTCTGGAATCTTGAAGGAAAAGTAAAAAAAGATAAATTTGTAGCTATTTCTTTTGATGCTTTGTTGCTTTTGATTTTATTTAGAGATTTTTTTGTTTCCTTCTTCCTTTCTTTTTCTTTTACCACCAGGGAGGAATTTATGTCCTCACGCTGCTGGACACATTTGCAGCTGGAACTTCAATCTTGTTTGCTGTTTTAATGGAAGCAATTGGAGTTTCCTGGTTTTATGGTATGTTTTTTAAATGAGTTTTTGTAACTATGGTGGCAAAACTCTTGCAAAATTTTCACTACATTCATGATAACCTGAAACACAAGGGTAAGCAATAATGAATTTGTATTATATGGCAGAAATCAAGCAAATACAAGTATTTCCTCGTCAATTTTCATCCAGTTTACAGAGAGTAACAGGGAATCCCAGTTTTTAGAACCTTCCACAAAGCTAAAATACACTGCCTTCTACAGAAGATTGCTGTAGGGAAGAAATCCTATTCCTTCTGCCAGGGAGAATTAGCTGCCAATACTAGCTATGGGTTGCTGTAGTAGCACTGAACCAGGTAGGGTTTCAAGCCAAAAATTAATCCAGTTCCAGAGACATTACTTTCCGCTCTTCCCTGCTTCAAACATTGTTACCTACAGAGAGGTTGCCTTGTGTAGCCGTATGGGGGCCTATCAAAATCTCCACACAGTGGGACTAGATGGACCTGCCCATATAATTCTGTATCTATTTCTTCCTTTTTAGTTCCTGCCCTTTGTCCATAGCAGCATTGTACCACATGGTGAAATACCCCTGTAGCTCTGAATTGTTTTCTTATTTTTTCCACTATACAGTGCCTTCTTATGGATAAATCCAACAGTCAATAAATGTATATTGGAAATAGTCCATGTTGCATACTGGCTTGAAATATTTAGTAGCAGCTTAGGAAACTTTTAAAAGAATTGAAAAGGGTTAGGTTGCCACTGACTTTCAGTGAAAAATGGACCTCAAAGCATCTTTGTGCTGTTGGAAATCTCATCCTATATGTGAATCCGATTTACATTGCCAGAATAATAACATTTATTAGCAACAATATGCTGACAGGGTTCAGTTCTCCTCTGACAAACTTCTACATGTATGACTGTTCTGTAGATCCAAAATGAAATTTTATCTAGTTAAAATATTTTGCTTCTTCTGAGGGATTTTCAAAAGGCACGTAAATCATTTAGGTGCCAGTTGCTGTTGTAAGTCATAGACAGATGGGTAACATCTCAGTGTGCCTGGCCTCTTTCCCCTCAGCAGAACAGAAGGTGCAAGAAACAGGTGGTAGACATTACACATAAACCAGTTTAAGTAATTGGAAACTGGTTTAAACCTGTAACAGAACAGACTTTGGTGCACATAAACCAGTTTGAAAATGGCTGAAACTGGTTTGAGATAAACCTGGTTGAATGTAGTACCAGACTTAACTGATTTGGGCCAAACCAGTTTATGCAATGTCTGTCCCAGACCTCTAGCTGGTTTAGGTTAAACTAGAGACCCCCAGCATCCTGGCATGCTTTCTGGGCTAGGCTCTCTGCTCCAGCCCAGCCAGGCTGGCCGTACCCCTCTGCTCCCCAGCCCAAGCAGGGACAGGCAGGGGTGGGGGTTTAGTCAGGGAGGGATTTAATTTCCCCCTCTCTATCCCACCAGCAGGGACCCGAGCTGGGTCTGCCAGACACTCCCATTACTGCTACAGAAGTGGGGCATCATGGCCCCTGAAGCAGATGGGTGCAGGGAGGAGAATTTGTTTCCCATCTACCTGCACTGCCAGCTGGGTCTGCCCACCATCACTGCTGCTGCGCTCGCTCCCTGCAGGGAATTAGGCCCCCTGCTGCCCCTTCTGCTGGATGCTGGAGAGAGGAGGAAGAAGAAGCCTGTCCATGCCCCTGCCCCACCACAGCAGGGCTCAAATCCCCTGCCAAATGCCCTTCTCAGCCTCTGGGCCAGCTGAGAGGGGGGGATGGCTCCCTGCTCTGGGAGCTGAGCCAAGCCCTGCTGGTGGGATAGAGAGGGGGAATTAAACCCACCCTGGCCAGTTCAGCCCAGACTGACCATGCCCTCTCCTCCCTCCCCATCCCCCCAGCATAGGTTCCCTGCAGCCGAGGACATGCTCTAGCACCCCCTGGCTCCTGGCCTGAGCAACTGCAGGCATGTGCTTCTAGTTCCTCAGTCCAAAGAGAATGTTTGTCCTGTTACAAACTGGTTCAATCTATGCAGGTTAGAGTAACCTGCAAAGGTTAAATCAATTCAGATTCCAGCTTTTTGAATATCTGTCCCTAGTCTTAAAGGCAAGACACAATCCAAAGACCACTCTCTTCATATTCTCTCTACAGTACACAGCATTATAGTAGGGACAGGGAAGGACAGGGAGAGTGCACCCCCAGAGGCAGAACAGGATTATATTACCCTTCATTGATGGGAATAGCAATAGGCAAAGTTCCCTGGAGGCCATGCTCTAGGAGATGTTTTGAAATCTAGGTGGCATTTGTGTACCAGCTCCATTACAGTGGTATGCTATTGAACCCTGACAAATAATATTTATTCAAAGTACAGGCCAAATTCCAGTCTCAGAAGCTGGGCATGTGCATCTCTTTACTCCCTTGGCAATTACACCAGCAATATCAGAGGGCATAGTTTGGTCCTTAATATTTTCTATTCCCACAAGAAGCTTAGTATCATAAATAAAGAACAGAGCATCAAATACATGCAAGTTGCATAAGAAAGAGTGACATTTAATTTTTCTTTCCTACTGTATAAATTATTATAACATATATGTGGTAGCCAGTCACTGCTGCTGCTCCTCCACACCTATATGAATCCAGTTAGATTACATTAAGGTTATATACAGTTATGTAGTGAACTTGTTAACATGGTAGGGCAGACACAGTGTGGGCTCAGTACAGTTTTTAAATGCATGAGATCTAGGGAGAAATGCTCTATGTCATACACTTGTGTGTGTATTATATATTAGCCAAATGCCTGTCAAGAATGACAGGGGAGGGGGCTGGGATGGAGTGCCACCACCTAACACCCCATGCTGCCGCTGTTCTGCCTCTTGCAGGAAACAGGGCAGGTCCTTGGTACCGCTTACAGGGAGTGGGGTCAGAAAGCCAAGGCCAGTGCTACTGGCCCCAGCTCTCCCGCCCCCCATCCAGTCCTTGGCACTGCTTGCAGAGCAGGATGGGGGACTGACCTCTGTCTGGTCCTCAGCACAGCTTTGGATCATGGCAGCACTCCCCCATGCTTGGGGCACTCTGATTGGCTGGCAGAAACAGCCAATCAGAGGACAAATAAAGCATTATGGATAGCCAGATGAACTGAGGGGTGTGTGTGTGTATAGCTCCCCTGTCCCAGTGCTGCTCAGCTCCCTACTCCTCTGGAGAGCCAGAAGCCTCACAGTGCTGGGACAGGGTGATGGGGTTGGGGGGTGGGGGTAGGGACCCGGTCCCTGCACTAATCAGCTCCTAGGGAAGCTGGGAGCTGAGCAGCACCAGGACTGGGTCCCCTGCTGATGTGGCTGACAGGGAGCAAGTTTGCTTCCTGTCACCTTCTACATGAGCCCTACTGTGCAGTTAGTTTAGTAGAGGTACTAAACTAACTGCGAAGCAGACTAATATTGCACAGTAGCTTATTAGCACAGTTACTTAGTGTGTTTTCATAGATTTCTAGAGTCAGAAGGGACCTGGTAGATCATCAGGTCTGACCACCTACTCCAGGCAAGAAAGAGCACTGGGGTTAAGTAACCCCAGTCAGATGCCTGTCTAATCTCTTCTTGAACACCTCCAAGGTAGTGGAAAGCACCACCTCCCTTGGAAGCCATTCCATGTTTTGGCAACCCTTACTGTAAAGAATTGCTTCCTTATGCCCAATTTAAATCTATATTTATAGATTAATCTACTATGCAGTAAAGTGTCTGGTGTAGACACACCTAGTGTGCAATATTTGGTGAACTTTTATTCACTGTAGCCATTGTCCCTGAAGCTTCTCCTAAGTTTTCAACCTAAAAGAACAGCCTTTCTGATCTTTAGGTATATTGGAGGCTTTAAAAAATACTGTCACTCAGTATTTTTTTCACTCAGTGTTCAATGGAGGTTAGAAAACCACGTGCAGAATGGAGAGAATTTTAAACCAAGCCAAAAATTTGGGTGAAACAAGTAACGGTAAAAGTTGATCTGAATTTAGCACATCTCCATTATAATGACAATCGTCTTTCTGTTGGAGAGGATTACAGTGTTTCCTGAACTTGTCACTGCCAAAATTAATTATATTATAAAGTCTCCTAGAATAAAACTGTGACCCTCCTCAAAATTACTGTCCCCTTAATTATGGATCGAAGCCCACAAAGTTTAACCCACTTATTTTAACTTCATTGGACACGTTTTTAGCTAACTTTACAGACACTATAAACTTTGAAGACAGCTTCCAAATTATTTCTCCAATGATTCTCCTATAAACTAATACAGCCAAGCATTGATCTCAGACACCAGCTGCCATTAAACAACAACATTTATCGACTTTCAACACACAGTGTAGCATTCAGATTACTCTGTTGCTTAGCTTTACTTAGCTTTTAAATTCTCTGTTCTGCTTTCAAACCATGTGCCTTCCAGATGTGAAGAGCACCCTCTTGGAAAATATTTTCCTTTAGTTTTGTTAAATCCACTAAATATTTTGGCAATTAAAAAAAAAAAGGAGAGGCTCCTCAGTATTCTGAATATTCAGATAAAATAGGATAATTACCCAAATAACGCAGTATTAAATTATAAGTCTATCATTTACACCATGACCTGTTTTCAGAAAGTCTATCTTAAAAATGTCTCATCCTAAAAATAATAATTCAGACTTGGATAAATAGTCATTATAACATTGGGTCCATCTTAACTGCATTATTCAACCTGAAGCTGGTTATAACTTCATCATATTTCCACAAAGGCTGTTATTTTTCTTCTTTGACTCCTCCAGTTCTCTAGTCATACTGTCTTTGCTGATCAGTCTCTGTTTTCTTCTCTTGGGTTTTCTTTTCTCAAAGGTAAGGAACTCAACAAGCTTCATTCAAACATTTTTTCTCTCTAAAGCAGGGTGGGCAATTATTTTGGGCAGAGGGCCACTTACTGAGTTTTGGCAAGCCACTGAGGGCCACATGAAAGGCAGCCCAGGACAGATTTATATTAATTTTCTAAACTTTTTAGGGGTCCTGTGGGCCAGATAGAATGGCCCAGTGGGCCGCATCCGGCCCCTGGGCTGCATTTTTGCCCACCCCTGCTCTAGAGACTGGATATGAAATATTGAAATACAAGTTGAACTGCTCTCATTAGAGGTGAAACAGTTCTCGAAGGTCACATATCATAGGAATGCAGGGCTGGAAAGAATTCACAAAGCCATAGCAGCAGGCTGGATAAGGCAGTATCATCCTTAGCTAAAACCATCCCAGCTAAATGACTGTCCAACCTGCTCTTGAAAATTTCCAGAGATGAAGATGCTACAACTCCTCTAGATAACCTTTCCCAATGCTTGGCCACCCTCACAGCCAGAAAATTCTTCCTAATTTCCAACCTAAATTTATGCTGCAGTTTGAGTTCATTGCTCCTAGTCATTACTCTGTCCCCTAATGACACAGGGCACCTATATATGTGCAGAGGCTGCTCTGATGCATTGTAATTACAGTGATTCAGAGCAGAATTGATTAATCGAGCCTGCTGAAGCATGGTAATTACTGTGCTTCAGCAGACACATGCATCAGCATCGCCGTGCTGAAAAATGGTGGCAGGGGCACTTTAAAGCTGGTTTGATGAGCTTTCATTAAACTGCCCCTGCTGCCATTTTTACCATGGGGATGCTGATACACATGAAGCTCCAGGTGATTTAATTAGAGCAGGTCTCAGAGCCACTCTAAACCACCTCCCTCCCCCGCCTCCCAGACCATGTCTATAAACATCCACACAGAAAAGGCTCTCTTAATGTAGTCAAAGACTATTATCAAAATTCCCCTTAGTAATCTTCACTTCTTTTTCAAAGAGAAGGTGTTATAGTCAGTGGATGTTTCATAAAAATTTTAGCTGCCTTGGCTGTCGCTGCTGTTCACCTTCCTCAGTCATAACTTTATCCCATCTGCACACATCACTTCATTTTCCCAGTCATTCTTTCATGGCTGAATATTATTGGTGAGCAAGTGACTTGAAATTACATGCACAAATCTTTTGAATCTAATGAAGGGAAATGATGCTAAATGCACAGTCTTCACAGTGTTAATTCTGGTCATCAGCAATTGTATGACCTCTACACATTACAGTACAGCTTTCTTTTACAAAAATTCAAGGCACTGGATTTTGGAGGTAACTTCTAATAAATGTATGTGTTGGAGGAAGAAGACTTTTAGTTTAGTTTGGCAACTGAGATGTAAAAGTATCATTGCTTGTTTAATAATGACAAGTCATTATCTTCTGTTATTAAAATGGGATTTACTGTGCTTTACAATGGCTTGACTTTGGACATGATCCACAAAGTAAACCATCCAAGTTTCAGTGGACTTCATTTATTTGTTACAAACTTTTTTTTCTTCATCACTTCTTTTCTTCTCCAACCCTCAACCCCCTTCAATGAGGAAGATATCAATTCATTTGTCTCAAGCAGCTGACAGATGTTTTTACTGACACAATATGACCTGTTGCTCCATAAGGAAAAACTTTTTTTGAGGCCTCAGGGGCTATTTAAATCATTGATGGATTAAATCTGGCATGGTTTTATCCATTCCCCCCTACCTTCCTCCAGTCATCCCCAGTAGACCCCAGTTGCCTTAGTGACCCAGCAGGAATTGTAGTTCAGCCCAAAGGCAAGCTTTGACATTTTGGCACAGACTAAAAAACATGTGGAAATATTTAGATTTTTTTTCAAATAATATGTTTGCCTGTTCTGAAGCTTTCTATTCCAAAGGCAATCTGAATGCTTAAAGGGAAGGAGGAGCTTTTTTTTTTTATATATAATTATTATTAAGTAGAGCTACTTTAGAACTGATAGCTCTACCTTTTTTTCCTTATATAAACATGATATAAATGTCTGATACACATTTTGAGGAAGGGCAGATACCACTTTCTAAATTTAAATCTTTTAATTAGTTTTGCTACTAGTAAACTGGCATAAAGCTTTTAAAAGCAATAATCCTTGTGGTGAAACTTTTGTCTGAAGGAATGAAGCTTAGTATCAGTTAACAGTGAATTTCTACTTCTCTGTTAATCACAGTTGCTCAAAAAAACAAAACCCTTTTGTGCTAAAACTTTCCATACTTAAGTTAACTTTGCTATTCTACCATCCTTTTCCCCACCTCACTGAGGCTCATGCCGAGTGATTGCTCAGCTACCTATTGGAAAAAAAATCACTCCCTGTATTATTCTCTTCCTAATGCCTAACAGCTTTTTCCTGAAGGTCAGTAAAACTTACAGCACTGATCAAACACTTTTAAAATGAACCTGCTTATTCATAAGCAGGTATGTTAGTTTTGTGCACAGCCTCCCACATCTACACAAAAAATAGCTCATTTAATATTTGTCCAAAGAAAAGGTATGAAGGAACATGCATGGAAAGATGAATACAGGGTGACTATGATTGAATTACATCAAGATAGATTTTAGAGTGCTGTATTTTCTCATGTATAACATATCCTAGAATAAAATACATATCTTTTTCTGAAAGGCAGAATGAAGAAAAAACGTTTTTTCCTTGTAGTAACTAACAGAATAGCATTATTTAAGGAGCTGAGCCCTTTTTTTGTTCCCCAAGTCACTGGCAGATATTACTTTCACTTTTGCCAGCAACCAGCAGAAATTGTTCTTATAGTACTTCTCATGTATAATGAACACTGACATTTCCAGCAGCTGGTCTAGGGGGGTGGGGAGTGTGTTGTATGTGAGAAAATATGGTATTCATTTATATTCTTTTCTTAATGCTAGATTAAAGACTTGATTTTTATTAATAACATTTGATCAAACAGGCACTTTAATTTAAAAAAAAAGTAATTTTTAATAGCAAAAAAACCAAATGTCAATAATTAATCTCATGTGGTTGGGGAAGGGGAAGGGATGGGTGGGGGCAGACAATCACAGCATATCAGTTCTTCCAGCAGAGCCAAATAAGAGAAAATAACAAATATATTTTTTTAAATTATCTGTGGGACTCCAGATGACAGCTGCAACCATCCTGTTCCTTTCTAGAAGCAGACCATTCCATTCTTTCCCATACACTCAAAAATAAAATAGGATATCAATTTTTATCCTAGTGCCAGTGGACCACATGAGAGTTCATGTGGGATTCAAGTGGCAATTAGGCCTTTTGCTGGCCCTCCACAAAGGGATGATTTCATCCTAAATGTTTAATAAGGATTAAGTAATTCATACAATAGAGTATTGTGTGGGGCACTGGCAGCATATGAGATTTCAGCTAGATTAAATCCAGTGATCTACATGCAACTGAGATGAAAGCACATTGTTCTAACATGAAAGGCTTACCATCAAGTACAACTGTTACCTTTTTTTAATATTTCTTTCTAATCTGTTCCCTTAAGCCCATTGATTCATTTGCCATATGTCAATAACAATCAGTTATAGATGTAACATTCCAAATGTTATATGTAGAGTAAGAGAAAAATTCAAGTAGATACATTTATCAAACAGCTTCACTACTTACCTCATTCAGAGAATACAATGAAATTCCCTTTAGCATTAAAATGTTGACCCATGGTCTTTGATTATGAAACTTAAACACATCATAATAGCAGTCATAGTGAAAAATATTGGGAAGTTCACATATTAAAAACAACACATATTTTTTCCAAGAAGTAATTAAATGTTGGATTTATGACACTAATTCATTATCCTGATTGAAACAGCCTTTCTGTTTATTTTTTTTTCAGTATGCTACTTACTGAAGAATGAATGAAATGGAGATATATAAAGAAAACCATCCCTATATTTCCATAAATAAGATGCATGCATATCTCGGCTTTAGAAGTTCCTCCACAGAGTCATTATTTGAGAACATATATACAGTACTGAAAAGCAAAACATAGCTCAAATTCAGTCTGAGGACTTGCAATTATTTACTTTGCGTTGTCAGTAGAAATGGTACCAAAAACATCCTATACATTCTTAGGAGACCTTGTGTTTTGCCCTCTGTACTGGGATTAGTTTCACCCTTAGTATCTCATTAATTGAAATTCATGTACATCAGTATTCTCAGAGAGCACTACAAATACAATCAGATTAAATAGAAGTATTTGCAGACTCAATAAGTATTGCTCACTTATTGAGTATTTTTTACCCAAGACAATTTTATGCACAGATGTTCAGAATTAGCCAATTTGAACTTGTGCCTTTGATTATAAAAATGGTGCACTCAAACTGTGTTTTCTAATTACTTAAATATCCATTAAAGGGAACAGAACACTTGAGCTGTAATTAAGAACAGGTAAGCCTCCAAGCAGGTTCAGAGGGTCTAATCTGATGAGCACCTAAAAGTTCTGACATTTCTGATCATCTCAACTTAATAAGACAGGAATCAAAGTGGGTCTCTAATACAGATTCTCTCATGAGATTCCCTGAACCTTCTGCTTTCTGGAAAAAAAATAATGACAGTAGACATTCCCTCCATTTCATTCATGTGTTGTTCTTACTTTTGCTTCCCATTCATGCCTAGAAATGCAGAAGTGATGTGCAAAACTCACAAGTAAATGGAATTAGTTTGGGATTCATTTGTGGATGTTTTGTTGCAAATTTTGAGGAAAAAAATTGAACTGGGGACAAAGCTTGCAAGTAGAAATAAAGTTGGGGCAGATATCTCCATAGCATGATGCTCTTTCAACACAGTTTTATAAGACCAGAGCCAACTCCCAGTAAAATCCACAAAGATTTCCACTGCCTCCATAAGAATTAGATAGGGTCCACAGTACTTTTGCTGTTCTATGCTACTAAATAATCACACCTGGGAATACCAACAGAAATTAACAGAAATAAAGCAGCTATTGCTGAACTTCTTAGGAGCCCAGTCCTGATGGTATGTGTTAGACATGCTCTGCATTGGCACCTTGGGGTTTTCAAATGCTATTCCATCAACTTCCTGGAGCTCAATAGAATTTAACCAGAAACCAGGTGCATGGAGCTCTTGAGAGAATTAATTATCTTACCTACACTTCTGGTACACAACCTAAGTTGTGTTGAGCTACCTCAGATATCACTGCATGGTGCTGCCTACGTTCTGTTTTAGGCATCCAGGTCCTTTTCTTGTATCTGGCCCTTTGTTACTGATGCCAGTGGGAATAGAATTTGATCTTAGGTTGAGAATATGTAGGGTTTGTTTTGTCTTTCATACAGAAAGCGATAAAAGCAGATTTGGTAATGCATGCCTAATATGGGGAACAGAGTCCTTTCTTGCTCAAGGTTATACATTTGTGGATTCCATGATCAGAAAGCACCGAGTCAATGAATACTAATCTGAATACAATGGGGGAAAACGGAACAAAACGTGGTTAGTTAAATTAGGTCATGCAAGTCAATTGGTTCCACTGTATTGTTCACCAAGAACACCAATAATATTACAGTGAGTTGTTAATTGTAACTTTGAAATCCAGGAAACAAATCTCTATGGGAAGAAGCCTTCAGCCTTATGGCTGTTAACCTGTTCAGCTCAGGATGAAAAGCAAACCTGCTAGCCACAAATATTTCTCAAGTATAATAATACTTGGCAGGCTACTAGTTCTCTATGAGTATGACACTACTCACAGAGAAATACTTACCACTTCCTCTTCCGGCTTCCAAGTGCCTCTGGTATTTGTAGTCCATGGTTGCAGCTGGCAGTAAGTTTGAGCAGGAGAAGAGAAGTTTGACCCCCTCCCCCCTTTCCTGGCTCCAGACCCCATCCAGGGTTTGCCTGAGGGGGGCATTCCGCCCGCCCATAGACTGGGTTGCATCCCTAGCCAGGCTTGCCCACAACCCCCCCTCCCCCACAATATCCCCTTGTCAGCTATCCATCACTGCTTGAGCTAGGGAGCAGAGGGGCAGAGCCAGCCCTGCTCTCTAAAGCAGATAGCACAGCCCATCCCAGGACTGGAAAGTATGCAGGGATGTTGTAGGATTGTGATTTAACTTGAACCAGGAAGGGGTGTGGGACAGAAGTTGCATAAACTGGTTTGACCCAGATTAGTTAAGTCTGATACTGCATTCAACCAGGTTTATCTTAAACCAGTTGCAGCTATTTTGAAACTGGCTTATGTGTACTGAGCTTCTGTTCTATTACAGGTTTAAAACAAGCTTCTGATAACTTAAACTGGTTTATGTGTAACTTCTGTCCCTAGCCCAAATGATGAGGCAGTATGGGAGAAACTTGGATTACATCTATGTATACTGTATCTCCTTCCACAGAGGGCTTTTGTTTCAAGTACCTTCAATCTTGTATCTGTCAAAAATACTAAAGAAGATCTCTTTCATGCTGTCAGAATTACATTAGAAAATACTGAGAATGTGCAAGAGATGTTAGTTATTAAAAAATAGTTTTTATAACGGAGTAATTTCCCAGTATTTTAGAAGATCTCAAATGAGACACTTGAGTCATGCCTTTATGTCCTAATTTCAGTACAAACTGAAAGAGAAAAACTCCTGGCTAAACTCTTGAGAATTTGGTGAAGGATGAAATGATAGGAATAACAAAGGTAATATGTATTTCTTCCCACTTGAAATACAGTGAAAAGTTCAGGATTAGGAAAAAAAGGGAAGCAGAGTAAAGGCTGTTATGAAGAAGTAGCAAACATATGGCTCCATTTGCTATCAGCATAATTTGTGTGGGTTTTCCTTTTTCTTTCTTTTTTTATTTTATGTGTGAGTAGGTTGAGTAATTTGATTATAACAAACCTGTAATAAGAAAAAAACCCTGTGTGTTCATTTCACCATTTAAATGTTAGAAATCTATTGTGGCTTAAGTCAAACTCTAGCTGTGTTACTCTATGCCTCTTTCAGTGGCAATTCTATTTGTAATAGAGTCCCAAGCTGGTAGGCAAATATGATGAAACTCTGGCCACATGGTGATCAATGGCAAATCTCCTATTAACTACATTACAGTTGGAATTTCACCCATATACAGCCTCTACTTTGGAAGAAACATTTCCATTTACCTAATTCCATAACTATCCGCTGTGTTTGTGTTTACCTACAGGTGTGGACAGATTCAGTAAAGATATCCATGAAATGATGGGCTTTAAGCCAGGCCTCTACTGGAGACTATGTTGGAAATTTGTTAGTCCTGCTTTTTTATTGGTAAGAGGTGATTATGTTTTTCTGTCATGGAAAGACCACTAATATGTTGCTTCCTACAAGATTCATGAGACATCAAGCAAATTCATTACATTACTCATTGTTATTCCAAATGTTGTTGCAGGGATAGTAAAAGCCATTTTCATTCTCTCTCACAATACCAGTGGCTGCATTTCATATGAAGTTTGTTAGTCATGCAGTTGGCCTGGTCATTTATTGTCCACAGAAAGAAGTGGCTCAGTGTTTGACTTTAGTGAATGTACCCCTTTAGAAACACAGCGGGTCTTTACACAGGTAGAAGGCCTGAAGTCCTTTTCCTGGAACGTAATACCAGGTAGAGGTTAGAGTTGGACTATGGGAGGACTAAAGGCTATTTGGTTTGAAAACGATTTCTATAGGTTCAGCCAAATATTTTAATCTTTTGAGGTTTTTCCATCACCAAATCTTTGCATAGTTTGAAGTTTCATTTTATTTTCCCCTAACCAGTATATATGATGTCAGAATCATTCATTCTGTACTGTGTCATCAGCCAAGTTTTATGTGCTGCCTCACCAAAAATAGCTATTTTGCCCACAGCTTCATTTAAACTGTTAATACTTTCTGTTTAAAATCAGACTTCTTTTTAACTATCTCCCTCCTTTGTGACCAAGGGGAGTTTCAGGAAAGTCAAATTTGTGGAACATAAAAAGTACACCAAATGACTAGTAGAAAACAGAGGAAAAAATTTGTCACCACTATTGTCCATGTCTGATCAAAGCCATTATTTATATTTATTTATTTTACATATGTAGCATTTTCCACCAAAAGATCTCAAAATATTCCCGCCCCAAAAAAAAGATGAAAAGAGAAGGAAATTGTATTACAGCCCCCGGATCACAGATAATATCTGTGATAAAGTCAGGAGAAAACAGAAGAACAGGGCTCAAAACATACCGACTCAAAAGACCAGTTCTTTAGTTGCAGTATATAATTAATTTAAAGTGCAATAGTTATTCTTTACTAATGTAGTTGAAATTAGTGTATAGGGAATAATTTATTACCAAATATTGAAAGCGCTAGAAAAGTAGGCCAATGTTTCTTATCTCCAGGGAATGAAGATGTATCCTTTCTAGGTAACCTGTTCCAGTGCTTGACTATCCTTCTAGGAAGGAAAGTTTATTCCTAATATCTAACCTAAACTTCCCTTGCTGCAAATTGAGGCCACTGCTCCTTGTTCTATCATTGGCCACCACTGAGAACAAGCTAGCTCCATCTTCTTTGGAAACTCCCTTCAGGTAATTGAAGGCTGCTATTAAATCCCCCCTCTGGCTTCTCTTCTCCAGACAAAAAAACCCCAGTTCCCTCAGCCTCTCCTCATAAGTTATGTCCCTCAGCCTTCTAAACAATTTCATTCCTTTCTGTTGAACTATCTCCAGTTTGTCCACATCCTTTCTGTAGTGAGGGGCCAAAAATTGGACACAGAAGTCCAGATGTGGCCTCACCAGTGCCAATTAGAGGGGAATAATCTCACCCAGTGCTGTGACACGCAATTGTTTAAGCGGCAAAATGCATGTCAGTGTTCAGAAAATGACGGTGGTCTGCTTTTGAAGAAAAACACATTGAAGGTGTTTTAGTTCAAAAGCACACTGCTGTCATGTTCTCTGCACCAACATGCATTTTGCTCCTTATACAACTGCAAGCAATGCAGTGCAGCATGCGTCAGCTCATGTGCAGAGCAGACTTGATTAATTGAGTCTGCTCTGACATACCAGATCGCCAGCACATCGCAGAGTAAAAAAGTATATGTATACATTCCCCATGAGATTTCTTTTGGTCCAATCCTCCAATAAGTTGAGGTCTCTCTGAATCTTATCCCTACCCTCCAGCATATCTACTATGCCCCTCAGCTTGGTGTCACCTTTAAACTTGCTGAGGGTGCACTCCATCCCATTTTTCGGGTCATTGATGGAGATATTGAACAAAACCAGTCTCAGGATCGACCTCTGCAGCACTCCACTTGCCAACTGGCCATTGAGTCTGATGATCCAGTGAGTTTTCTATCCACTTTGCAGTCTGTTCATCCAACCCTTACTTCCTTACTGCTTGCAAGAATGTTGTGGGAGATGGTATCAAAAGCCTTGCTGAAGTCAAGGTATATCATATCCACTGCTCTCCCTGCATCCACAGAGCCAGTCATCTTGTCATAGAAGACAATCAGTTTGGTCAGGCATGGCTTGCCCTTGATGAATCCATGCCAACTGTTCCAAGTCACCTCCTCCTCCAGGAGTGCTTGCAGACATTAAAAAAAATTAAATGGCTCTTTATTTAAAATTTGGTGTGTTCCCATGTTGAGCCCTGCACATGCTCAAAAGAGGCAGTACATTACTTCAACCTGGTTTGTCTGACTCCCTCAGCACTCTCAGGTGCATCACAACCAGCCTCAGGGACTTGTACATGTCCAGCTTTTCTAAACAGTCCCTAATTCTGAAGTCCAGGGTCCCTGATATGCTGCTCTCATTCCTTCTCATCTTCTCAGGATCCTGAGCTCAAGCATCACATGGTTACTGCTGCCCAAGTTTCCCTCCACTTCTACATTCCCCACCAATTCTTCTGTAGTTGTGAGCAGCAAGTCAAGAAGAGCACAACCTCTACTTGGCCTCTCCAACACTTGTACCAAGAAGTTGTTTCCAACACTCTCCAGAAACTTCCTGGATTGCCTATGCACTGCTATATTGCCCTCCCAGAAGATGTCAGGATGACTGAAGTCCCCCACAAGAACCAGGACCTGTGATCAGGAAGCTTTTGCTAGCTGTTTAAAGAGCCTCATCCATCTCATCCTCCTGGTCTGGAAGTCTATAGCAGACACCCACCATGACATCACCCTTGTTGCTCTCCCCTCTGACCCAAACCCAGAGACTTTCCACAGGCCTGTCTCCAGTTTCATACTGGAGCTCGGAGCAATCATACAGGTCTTTTATGTAAAGTGCAACTCTTCCTCATCTTCCTTGCCTGTCCTTGCTGAACAGTTTGTAGCTATACATGACAGTACTCTAATCATGCAAACTATCCCAGCAAGTGTTTGTTATTCCATAACATCGTCATTCTGTGACTGTGTGAGGACTTCCAATTCTTACTGGTTGTTTCCCAGGCCCTGGGCATTATCTACAGACACCTGAGGTAAGTAGCTGATTGCCCTACTTTCTCAGGAAGAATGAGAAGGCCTCCCTTGTTGCACTCTCCTGCTGGTGCTTTCTTCAGGTCACCCATTTCCCCACTTACCTTAGAGCTTTGGTCTCTACCCCCTGGCAAACCTAGTTTAAAGCCCTCCTCACTAGATTAGCCAGGGTGTCTGCAAAAATGTTCTTCCCTCTTTTCATCAGGTAAATCCTGTCTCTTCCTCTTGGAACAACATCCCATGGTCAAAGAAGACAAAGCCCTGCTGGTGACACCATGTGTGCAGTCATGTATTGATCTGTAGGATGCATCCACTCCAGGCTAGGACCTTCCCCTTGACAAGAAGGATAAAGTACAATACCATCTGAGCTCCTGTCCCCTTCACCCTTGTACCCAGAGCCCTGTAGTCACTTTTGATCTGCTCAGGGTCACCCCTGGAAGTATCATTGATGTCCACATGGATGAGCAGCATGAGGTAGTAGTAAGAGGCCCAGATAAGTCTCAGTAATACTTCCATGACATCTTAGTTTCATGCTCCAGGCAAACAGCAAACCCCACAAAACATCAAGTCAGGCTGGCAAATGGATGCCTCCATCCCCTGCAGAAGGGAATCTCCAACCACCACCTGTTGCTTCCTTTTGGTGGCAATGGTTTTGATTGTCCCAACCTTGGGGATGCCTGACCTTGCCTCTTCCACTGATAGAAGGTGCTCCTGCTCCTCCTCCTCTGTTGCTAGGGTTCCATATCTGTTCTCTAGACAAACCACTGCAGGTGGAGATGAAGACTTTTGCTTGCTGCCAGAGGACACAAGCTTCCAGCTTCCTGGGAGTCCATGCCCTCTTCCTTTTCTAGTGCCACCTCTGGCAGTCCTTCCTCCACAGTGCTAGAGGTCTCCTTCAGCACTGAATCAATGAAGTCCTCATAGCAAAGGATGTTTTGAAGCCTTCCTACCCTGTCCTGCATCTTTCTTGCCTGCTCCCCAAGGGACACCATAAGGAGGCTCACTTCACTTGCACTCCCCCACCTGGCTGTCACTGTCACATTTCAAAAAAGCCAATAGTATACTGGGTTATATACCTTGGGTTTGTTAAGAATTGGTGAGGCCTCATCAGGACTACTTGGCCAGTACTTGTCCTTCAAGATGAATATGGACAGATTGGAAAGTGGCCAGCGCAGAGCAACAAAAATGATTAGGCACCTGGGAAACAAGATTTATTAGGAAAGATTGAAAGAACTAGAGTTCTTTAGTCTAAAGAAGTGGAAAGTGGGGGGAGGTGGGGTTGATAACAGTCTTCAAATACTAAAGGGAAATTTTAGAGAGGATGTAAATGGAAAGGCTGTGTGAGGCTTCAGAACTGGAGAAGCTTTGGATGCTTCAGGCTCTGAAGCAGTACATCCAGGTCAAAGCGCTGGCCTCGTTTGGCTTCCCGAAGTGGTTCGGAGCTTCTGAAGAGCTTCAGAGCTGCCTCAGAGATCTGGCCATAGGGTATAATGGGGAAACAATAAAATATCTATAACTTGGTTGGTTTTTGTCCGATTTGGATGAAGTTTTCAGAGGTGGTAGACTCCGCAGAGAGGATGAAGCCTGCCAAGTTTCAAGAAGAGCTGTACAGGGGTTTGGGAGGAACAGCACCCCAAATTCTTGAAAGCAAAACTCATGTCACGTCTAGGTGTTATAACATACTGGGGTGAAAACTGCAGGGGTGGTAGCTCCTACTGAGGCCACAAAGCCTGCCAAGTTTCAAGAAGATTGGTGCAGTGACTTGGGGGGAACTGCCCTTCAAGCTGCGGACAAACAAAAATCATGCCATGGGTGCTTGTGGGACTGACTTTCTCTGTCTTGGGGCAGGGTGGGGAGACACTGTGGCAGGCCTGGCTGCTAAGCTACTGTGTTACCAGTTACCAATCAATCAGTCATGATTCACTCAGGGACCAGCTCAATACACAGGACCTAGCTACTACATAATGCCTTAATGAGCATCAATTAGCACCTACAAAACCAGGTTAAGAAGAGGAAAAAATCAGTACAGACAATCAACTGCCCCAAGACAGAGACAGTCTTGGCACGAGTTTTGTCCATCAGCAGCTAGGGGTGCAGGGCTCCAAAACCCCCCTCCACCGATCTCCTCTACAGCTGGCAGGCATCACAGCAGGGGCCACCATCCCTGCAGGTGTCACCCCGCTGCACCTTAACACACACAGTGTCACCCATGACATGAGTTTTGCTTGTCCACAGCTTGAGGTGCAGTTCCCCTCAAACCCCTGCACCGATCTTCTTGAAACTTGGCAGGCTTTGTGACCTCAGTAGGAGCTACCACCCCTGCAGTTTTGACCCCCGTGTGGTGTGACACAGGTGTGACATGAGTTTGGCTTTCAAGAATTTGGGGTATATTTCCCCCCAAGCCCCTATACCAATATTCTTGAAACTTGACAGGTTTCATGATGTCAGCAGAGACTACCATTCCTCCAAGTGTCATCCAATTTAGACAAAAAACAACAAAGTTATAGATATTTCATTGATTCCCCATTATACCCTATGGCCAGATCTCCGAGGTGGCTCCGAAGCTTTGGAGCCACTTCACCCAGATCGAGGCGGAAACCCAGCCTGGAGTTCCGGATCAGATCACGGCCATCCGAAGTGGCCAGATCGGATTGCTGCCGACTTGCACAGGCCTAGTGGATGGGCGTTTCTCTGTGGCCATGCAGGCAGGACTTGGATCAGTGCCCTCAAGCTGCAGCAGAGGAGGTGTAGGCTGAGGATTAGAAGGAACTTTCTGACTATGAGGGTGGTCAGGCATTGGAACAGTACCTAGAAAAGTTGTGGAATCTCCATGCCCAGAAATTTTCAGGAGCAGGTTGAGCTAGCATGATGTAGTCAGGGATGATCTGCCTTGAGCAGGTAGCAGGATAAAATAACTTTGTCCTTACAGGACCTTTCCTTTCCAGTCTTACGGGCCTATAGTCCTACGTTTTGGATCGGATGGATTCTCTGCTTGGGATTACATGATTTCAGATAGACATAATATTTGATCCATTTTTCTGTATTCTGAATCTGATGCCCATTATCGGTTGTTCCTCAGCTTCTACTTTTCATTTAAATATGTCTTGTTCTGATGTTAAGAATAACCAGCTGACTTCAAATAAAATGGTTAATCAACCATACAAACAAGCAGCCACTGCCTGCTTACAAAGAAACCAAATGATAGAACAGTGCATTTGCAGATGTTCCCAGATACGCAGAATCGCAGGTCACCATCTTTTAAATACTGAACACAGACATTGTCATACTCTATGGCACTTATAGACTGTCTTTAACACTGATCAATATCAGGTCTTTAACTGGACAGTTCAAGGACCCTGGAATACTTGAATGATAGTTTATAGGAAAAGTGTTTTTCCTAATCTTTTTCAGGTAATGGATGTCTAATATCCTGAAGTACAGGCATTTATATCTTATGCATGTTATTTGTATTGTCCAGACAGCTGCCAGATCTTTCGTGTTTATTTCCTGATGAGTAATATCAGTGACATGCTGACTATAATTGAGTTTAGCCTTTGACAAGGCAAATGCTTGGTACAAAATTTGAAGCATAATTGATAAAATCAGGTTCTATTATATTTCATATTAATGCTTTATTGCCAGAGTTCAAAAAAGTGTAGGCACAAATGCCCAGTGAAACTATATAATGATTATATCACGGAACCCATCATATTTACAACACAGACAAAAACAGAGACACTTAAACACCATTTTCCATAAATGCTCTCTGACAGAAATAATATGTTGCCAGTTCAGGACCTTTTGCGTGATGGCCTTTTCTAAATCAATAAGTCTCAGTGCAAAGTGGTATTTTTTATACCTAACATCAACTTGCAACATTTTAATAACTATTTGTGATATGCCAGTCTAGGAGCACATTCTTCTGTGATTTTTCATTTTGAAGGACATTAAACTCACAATTGTAAAGTAACACATATGTAGCATGCAGTTACTCCAAGTGGTTAGCTGTGCACGACAAAAAGGGAAGAGACATGTTAAATATAGCTTGTAGGCCTTCTGATATGTGTGTGATAAGGAAAACAAACAGATGTTTCATTAGATTTGAGATTTTCCCTTGAAATGTGAAGGGAGCATTTGGTTATTTTATGTAAAGGTTAGAAGCAGAATTTAATGGTAGGTTTATACTGCAGAGATTCTCTCAAGGTTATTTGTAGATCAAAAGGTCAAGGTAAATATATGGAAATTTGACATTGCTGTGTTATTAGCATACTAACAGATGCATTAAAGTCTGTGATTATTTAAAACTTAAAACAGTATTAATCCACCAAATGGTCATACCATGTATGGATCAAATATTGAATGATTGTACCTGAACTTTGGGTCCAATACCTGTTACAGATTTGGGCCAAACTCTAGTGAAACAGATGTTTTATCCATGTTTAACATTCCAGGATCTAGTTTCATCTCTATTGGCATTGAAATAAATGCTCAAAGATGTCTATAGGATGTGGGATGGAACATGATGGCCACTGTCCTTAATACTACCATAAACATGCTACCAATTATTCTCTGAATTACTTTCTGATAGATTTCATGTTTAGGATTAGATAACTACCCACACAATTTAGAAAAAAGAAAACTGTGAAGAGAATTCAAAAGCATTACTTGTTTTTAAAGCATGTGCTTTAGTATCTATTGAAAACTTGAAAATACACAGCTCAGAGAATATGTGAATATCGCATCCTGCAGCCATGCGCATGGTCACAGACCTCTTTTAAGATAACAAGCTAATATTGTAGAACATTGACATAGCTTAGAAACAGTTGTAATACTAGTGAAGACAATATGGACATTTTAGAAAATTTTGATTGGATTCTAATGTCTTACTTTTTTCAGGCTCCTTAAAATTTTATCTGGATACTATGGAAATGATTTATAGGAGAGAAACAAATCCCATATACATTTTTATTACCTATATTTGATTGCCATTGTGGAGTAAATTATGAAAATAAAGCAATAGATGTGTTTTCCAACATTTTAGAACCCATGGGAGTTTAAAAGAAAATGAGAGGAAGAAAGGAAGAAAAGATTGGAATTATTTATTTTAGAGAGATTAGTAACATTTGTATAAGAAAGCCTGTAGAAAATAATGACTGGCATAGATAATAGGTCTTATAATGATACTCTCATAAGGCAAGAACTAGGAGGGAGCCAGTTTCAAAATTAATAAAAGGAAATACTTTTTCACACAACCCACAATTAGCTTTTGGAACTCTTTGCTACCAAGGATGAATGAGACCATGGATTTAGTAGGATTCACATGAATATACAAACAACAACAACAACAACAATTCACAATAGTTAAATGTACATTTTTAAAGAATTTTGGAAGGTGTATAAACTGTCATGCTTTACTGCATAAACCTGCTTCTAACAATGGGTGTTAAGAAAAAAATGTCTCTGAGGTAGGATATCCCAGTCTTCTTCTGAAGCCTCTGCTACTAACCACTGTCCATGACAGGATAAAAGATTAGACAAACCTCTAATTCAATCCACTACATCAATTACTTTCTCCTGCAACATAAACAAGTATTTCTATAGGAAACTGAAGCTATCATTTTCTTTAGGGATTTTAGGATAAACGGATACACAAATATCCGCAATAGCGTTAGAAAATGTCTCACTGAAGCACTGTCTCCACATTTCTCGCAGCTGTTGCAAAGCTATCTGAGTAGTGTTTGACATTTTATTCTTTGAATATTTTAATCTGAAACTGCTGGGTAGCACAAGGCAGAATGACCGAAGACACTAGAAAATGTAATCAATGGGTTTTGCATATTGGAATAATATATATAATATGGACATACGTTATCTTTTCGTATATTGTTTGGAGCCTTCTCATCAATCAGTGATGTGGACTGTTTCTATCCTGCAGTATAGCACACACCTACTTTCCTTCAGTAGGAAACATGTGGTCTTCTTTGATGAAATGACTGTCTCTGTGGATGTGGTGAGAGCTGTGCATGTGATGCACCTTGAGTTTAGCAAGGCTTTTCACATGGTCTCCCACAACATTGTCCAAAGAAGCTAAGGAAATATGGGTTGGATGAATGGACTGTAAGTTGGATAGAAAACTGACTGGATCATCAAGCTCAAAGGGAGCAACCAATGGCTTGATGTCTAACTCAATGACAGCCGGAATTAAGTGAAGTGGCCCAGGGGTCTATGCTGAGACCAGTTTTGTTCAATATCTTCATCAACTATCTGGAAAATGGGATGGAGTGCACCCTCAGCAAGTGTGCAGATGACATCAAGCTGGAGGGACTGGTATATACACTGGAGCAAAGGGCTAGAATTCAGACACAGCTCAACAAATTGGAAGATTGGACCAAAGGAAATTTCATGAGGTTCAGTAAGGACAAGGGCAAAGTCCTGCACATAGGACGGAGCAATCCCATGCACTGGTACAGGCTGTGGCCTGACTGGCTAAGCAGCAGCTCTGCAGAAAAGGACCTGGGGGTTACAGTGGTCAATAAGCTGAATACGAGCCAACAGCGTGCCCTTGTTGCAAAGAAGACTAACAGTATACTGTAGAAGCATTGCCAGCAGATCAAGGGGAGAGATTATTACCCTCTAATTGGAACTGATGAGGCCACATCTGGACTCCTGTGTCCAGTTTTGGGCCTCCCACTACAGAAAGGATGTGGACAAATTGGAGAGAGTCCAGTGGAGGACAATGAAAGTGTTTAGAAAGCTGGGGAACATGACATATAAGGAGAGGCTGTGGGCCTGGGGATTTTTTTTGTCTGGAGAAGAAAAGACTGATGAGGGATTTAATAATGGCCTTTAACTACCTGAAGAGTGATTAACAACAGAATGAAGCTAGACCACTTCTCAGTGGTGGCAGATGACAGAACAAGGGGCAGTGGTCTTAATTTGCAGCAAGGGAAGTTTAGGTTAGATAGGAAAGCGTTCTCACAAGGAGGGTAGCAAAGCACTGGAACAATCTACCCAGAGAGGTTGTGGAATCTCCATCCCTGGAGATTTTTAAGGCCTGGCTTGACAAAACCTTGACTGTGCTGTTATAGCTGGGGATGGTCCTGCTTTGAGTAGGGGGTGGACTGGATGACATCCTGAGTTGCATTCCAGCCCTATTTTTTATGATTCTGTGAAAGCAAAGAAGATGATGTTTATGGAGAATCATTAGCCAACTTTTTCTATTTTTCCTTGAGTGTTGGTTTCTAATGGATCTGGCCCAGCATAGTCCACAAGCTAGAAGAAAAAAACACAGCAACCAAGGTGCATGATTCAAAAGGAAGAAGTAAAACTTAGCATTGTAACCCCTAATTCCTAGGCTTCCTACTGCTTCGTGGGACCTACAGTATTGAATTAGACACCTCAGCCCTTATACAGTGCCAAATATCAATGAAAGACATTCACTAAAGCCAGCATAGTGGACAAGAGTTTCTAAACCAGCAAATGGGAAGAAGAGAAACACTTCTTTTCCCCTGAAAGTGAAGTGAACCTCTTTTGGGGTTAGGTGCCCAAGATTAATCAAGTTATTTTTCATACAAAACTAAGCCTGGAGACAGTTTCTGCACCACCCTTACCGTTTTGCTGCCTAGAGCACTTGTCTGGGATAGGGAAAGCCAGACTCATATTGGGAGCAGGGCCCCAGACCTCTCACCTCACAAGAAGGTGCTGTAGCTGGTGGGAATTCAGTGTATTGAGGTGGATGTCTCTCTGCTTTGTATGAATATTGATCGAGGCAGAGAGAAATAGAAAAAGTGAAGGGTTGACACCTAAATATAGTACCGTACTTTTAAAATTTCATTGTTTTTATTTTGTAGGGAACTTCTTTTATGGAGTACCTGGACTTGCCCAAATATCTGTTTGGGCTGTCAGATCCCTTCACAGCTTAACTACTTTTTCCTTAAGCCCCTGAGAAAAATCAGGATAAGGAATTACCTCCCTACTAGCTGGTGCTCATCTGAGACTTTATTAGGAGAGAATACTTAAAGCTCCCCTCTGAGGGGTAGAAAGAAAGAATAGAAATTAAATTGGGAAAGATCTGTACCCTACAAGGTATTGTGGTGCCTGAAAGCTGGGAGAAATAGGGATCATGAGGAGTTCTCAGGAACCCTATCACATTCTTACAGCTATTGGACCCTTGACTCAAGAATCTTCCCATTGTGCATCACCAACTCTAGTTTAAAGTAGACATTTAACCAGTCAGGATTCCCTACTGGTTTCAGAAGTACCCACAACAGGGTTTTGCCACCTTGGGGTATTCACTAGTTCTGAGGACAGAGGTGAACAGCATACCTGGGTATTTTTAGAACCGACAAACTCAGTCAGTTCCTTACTGGATTCAACAATTGCAGTAGAGAAGAGAACAGGATAGGTAGGATAAAGCTAAATGGCTTTTGGGCCCTATAACTTGGGTCCATATATCCTCAGGAATGAGCAGGCTGCCTGACTGAACAAACAAAGACTGTTTTCAACTCAATTTTCTTTTCACAGATGTAAAATCTTTGTTCTTTTTATTCTTCCTTCCTCAGTTTGTGGTGATAGTCAGTATTATAAATTTCAAACCTCTGACATATGACGACTACACCTTCCCCCTTTGGGCAAATCGCATTGGCTGGGGAATAGCATTATCTTCAATGATACTTGTGCCTGCCTATATTATTTATAAGTTTCTGAATGTTCGTGGGACCTTTAAAGAAGTAAGTGGAATGCTAATAAAATGTCATGAAATGTTGTTATGAAATTAAATTACTGGATCTAAGCTAGAAGTTCTTTCCTCCAGCTCCCCAAACATATTACTTGTTATGTGACCTTTCCAATCCAGCTTTCTAACTGGTTGGAGTTTGAAGCAAGGATTTAGCACATCCTGTTCCAGGTCCTAGACAGAAATTGCTTACCAGAAAGAACCCCTATAGTTCAAAAACATATTTATTGATTTATGCACACTTTAAATTTGGTTTCCAAGTTGCTTTCCATTGTAAGGGCGGGGTAGGGGGAAAGCATTCAAACGGATGTTAGCACCCACAACAAAGAGCATTCATTGCGATGCTTTTCCAGGGCAGAATTTGGCCTTAGGTAAAGGCTCTGATTCTACATGGGAACATTATGGACTTTTGAAAATAGGTCCTATTATAAGACCCTGTCTTGAGTTGTTCATAATTTTGCCCAAGTGCAATTTTTTGGCTGATATTTTACACATTGGTTGTCTGCTGCAGGGAGATATAAAACCATCATCCAAAATAATGCAGCACTTTTTGAAGAATGAAGTTAGTGGGAAAAAATGTGTCTTATCCACATCAGAAACATTTCTGGTGGCAATTTTTTAATCAAAGACTTTTGACTCAGGGACCCAGGCAGGATAGCTAATCTGGGTGTTTGAAATGTGACTTTGGCTGTCTTTATGGGTACCTGCCCAAATTTTGCCAACTGGTAAGACTATGAAATGTTACAAATGTGCACATTCACATTAGCAAGCTTTAGATTTTAACAGTTAAATTCCCTAAAAATTGTCTGAACATACTCCAGCCCTGGGCTGAGCAGGAATTTCCCTGCAGTCACAGCTCTGGACTTCTGTAGGCCATGTTCAGTCTGGGGCTAGACACTAGGCCTGTGTGAAGTGGCAATTGTTCGCTTTGGATTCAGGTTTGGCTGATTTGGGGGACAGTGATTCAACTCAGTGATTCGAATCACTGTCCCAAATCGATTCAGCTGAATCTGATCCGGCGATTCGGCTGCTGCCAAATCTCCAAATCACCCAGGCCTCATCCCCCACCCATTCTCCCAGCCTGGCAATGGCTGCCCCACCTGTCCCAGCTCCTGGCACTTGGGGGGGAAAAAAAGTCCCAACTCACTGCCAGGGAGGGTGATCCCTGCTGCCCCCCGCTATGTGGGGGTCTCTGCATGAGTCCGCCCCCCCATGGTTGCCCCATCCATTATGGCTACAGCCCTTTAAGAAAAAAAAACAAGAAAAACCCCAGGACTCGCCATTCCTGCCTGGTGGAAGGGCGATTCCCACTGCCCCCTGCCATGTGGGGGGCTCTGCGTGAGCCTCCAAAGCCCTGAGACCACTGCAGGAGTGGAGAGTCCTGTAGCTTTTCTCTTTTTTTGCTTAAAGGGCTGGAGCTGGGGTGGGTGGCGTACCCATGGGGGGGAGAGTAGGGAGGATTGGGGGACTCATTACAGAGACCCTATGCAGTGTGAGGTAGTGGAGGCAGTGGGAATCACCCCCTCTACCTGGCAGCACCCAGCGAGTGGGGTTTTTTTTTAAAGCACCAAGAGCTGGGGTGGGTGGGGGTCAGGGTGGCTGGGGGAGCAAGCAGGGGATTGGGCGTGGCAGGGGTCCCCCATGGTCCCCACCCCCAGAGCCCCTTCCCCACCCCCTACTTACCAGCTCTGAGTCCAGCTGCAGCTCTCTGCTGCAGCCACCGGGGACTGTCTGAATCATTGATCCAAAGATTTGGAGAGCTTTGAATCAATTTGGATCTTTTAATTGGTCCCCTGATTCAATTTGGATTTGGAGATTCAGCCACCGAATCGTGCCAAATCTCCTCTGAAACGAATCACCACCCAAAGCTTCACACAGCCCTACTAGGCACCAGAAACGAGTGCAAGATGACTGATTTTCCTGTGCTCTCTCTGCCTGCAACGTTTAGCGCCAAAAACCATGAAAGGTGGAGCTGCCCAGTTTGAATAGAGGGCAAAAAAAGCTGGAGCTGCAGCAGGGGGAGTAGATTAGAATGGTGAATTGGTGAAGGGAGGAGAGGTTGAGGAGCTGTGGAAGAGACTGGGCACTAGTAAGGAAGGTGGCTAGAGTTTGGAGGTGGCAGGAGAAGTGTGGGAAAATTGATATTGGGTGAGAAGACAGAGCAAGACTAGCTAGAAAAGGACACTGATGGAGCTGGGAAAGGAAGTTTTTGGGCAGAATGTGTTATTGTGCAGTCCTGATGCCACAAGGGTTTTTTCATGCTACTGTATAATAGCAATGAGCTACTGCACAGGAGTATCGGTGTCATGGTTCATGCCCACCAATGCTACATCTCTGTAGGAATGAGCTATGGTGACATAGCATCTTGTGTAGATGTGCCCAACACAAATAAAGGCCAAGGTGTGGGAAGGTAACAAATTTTTCATTTTAATGACATGAGGGCACTGGAAATATCAAAAAGATGGGGAGACCAAAGGAGCAAGGCTACAACTTTTGGGACAAGCAACCTGAGGAATGGAAACTGAACCTGAGTTGTTTGAGAAGAATGAATGGCATTGGGACAAGGAGCCATGGTCAGAGAAAAGGGAAGACTGGGTCACAGAGGGTGCATCTACATGTGCACTTAACAGCAAAGTAGACAAATTAGCTCCTCAATAAAGCATCACAGTCTACACATGCACCAGTATTGGGGTGCAGTAGATTAATTAACTCCACTGTTAGATAGTACTGCTGAGGACAGTATTATCTTACAGCAGACTCATTATGTGTGATGAAATGCACATGTAGAAGGGGACCGCATGCATCACCCCAGCTAACAGGGACCAGACTCCTGCTTGATCCTCATGCCCCAGCCAGCCTCTCCATCACCACCCAGGGCTGGTCACCCAGGGCTGATCCCCACCCCCTCCCCACAGTGTCCCCTGGCAGCCTGGGGCTACTCCACCCCAGCTTGAAGTGCTGCTGTCCCAGGCATGTGTAGACACTGCACCCAGGAACAGTTGACTCCAGCTGAAACTGCTACAGAGTTTATTGCTTCATTTTTATTTCACATGTAGATGGATGCAGAAAAATTTGAGAAACATGCAGAGGTCAAGCAGGGAGTAGGGGTGAAGGCAGAAGGATCTGTCCTCACTAGAGCACACTTCCCTTCAGAACCTGGAATGGATTCCAAGATTTTTAAATCCCTGAGTTTCATCGTTTCTCTGCTGTCACCAAATACCAGGGAATCTCATTTCCAAAGTGCCCTCTCTTCTCTTGTTCTTATCCATAATAACTTACTATTATCAGTTCCTCTGATTGTATAAGTATTGAGAGGCCTGTGTATAGAAATAAAATTTGAAATGGTGCTGATAATCCTTGATGTCACTGGAAGGAGATTCTGTTTTCTTAGACTGATTGCTTAAAAAAAACCCAAAAACAAAAACCTTGGGTTTCACACCAAAACATATCAAAAGGATGTTATTATAACTGCAAAGTCAAGGCACTAAAAATTAGGAAATGCCTATAGAACCTCAAGTCATATCTCCTTTAGCATATGCATTATGATAATCTTGAATCATATACTCTTTTTTTTCCACAGGACCCATGCCTCAGTTTGTTGCCCAGAACAGATGATACTCACTTAATGAGCAGCTGGTCAATCCTTTGCCCTTATTACTTATTTACATGAAGTATTCATAACCTGCTCTGAAGACAGAAATAATTTTTCATAGGCCTTTGTATGACATTTGTCACACGAGTGCCTGACAAAGATCAATTCATTTTGATAATATCCCTTTAAGATGAAAGGGCTTTATAATACCAATTTTACAGCTGGGGAAAAAGGAGACAGAGGGTGCTGACCGACATGGAAAAGAAAATGCACTTTACCAGAAGCAGCAGTGTGTTATTTTGACCTGGCCCTGCAACATCCATATACATTGGACACTTCAGCAGGGCTTTTTGGCACTTTTACCTGAAGCTGATTCAATCAGTTTTTAGATAAAAGTGCCCAAAAAGCCTCACTAAAGTGCCTGATCTCTACAGACATTGGGAAAGCTGGGTGCAACTAACACATTGCCTCTTCTGGGTATGTGCTGGGCTCAGTGCAGGAGCGCACCAAGTTTAAAGTGCTGGGTTTCTTCCCTTCCATCCTCCCTCCTCCCCACAACACCTGTAACCAGCCAGAGAGATTATATTCAAAAGTACCTGCAAATCCTGCATGCCAAATCTGAGTCACCCAGGACTTGATCTTTCTGAGTATTTAGCATTGCACAGCACTACTTTAAATGTTCAAAGCATAGCATTATTGACATCAGGTGAAAGTATAAGTGCTTAGCACTTTTGTAAATCACAACCCTGGCTTCAAGTAAGGAACCCACAAATGAAGAATATATAAATCAGTGATCACCATAAAAAATTTGGCTTAAATTACTTTCCTAGTATCACACAGGAACCCTTTGGCAGGGACAGGAATAGAATCCAATTCTCCATTGTATTATTTGACTGCTTTAACCATGAAATCAGTCTCTCCCTGTTACCCCCTGATTTTCTGGCTTCTACAACAATTGGAGCAAGGGTGCTTCAGGCAGCATACATCCCCAGCCCCATATAATTGAAGGATGTCATAAGGCATATGTATCAGCATCCTGATTTAAGGTTGCACAGTCTACCTTAATTCTAGCACCTCCTAACTCTGAGTGCTTGACTTTGCAACTTTCCTGATAGCATCTTTTAGCTTAGGGCTTTTTGTGTGTAACAGTAACCTAATGTGTTATTATTCTATTTAAAAAGAACTTGGTTTCTATGGTGAAAAAATGCATCCAATTTTTCTTTACAATTTATAGCACAATGTGCTATACTTTCCTCAAGTTACAATTTCAAAATGATGTAGATTTATGATTCACTGATCATATTAATTTTCTCTTCACTGTCACTGGAAATCCTTATCCATACTCTAAAGAAATCCACAAATAGTACTTACAAAGTAGTCATCTTTACATGTCCTTATAAAACACTATTTCTTGCTAATTTATAAAATGCTGGACTATGAGGATGGTACAACAGTCTGAGCTGCCATTGGAGTACCACCTGCTAAGCTACTGTGTTACCAATTACCAATGAATTGTGTTTCACTCAGGGACCAGCTCAATACATAGAAGCTAGCTAATGTAGCAAGTTAATGAGCAAGGATTAACACCTACAAAACCACAGACTAGGGAGAAGAAAGAATCAATACAGACAATCAATTGCCCCAAGACAGAGACAGTCAGTTGCACAAGCACCTATGGCATGACTCCTTGACAGCTCGCAGGCTTTGTGGCTGCAGCAGGGGCTAGCAAGCCTTCAGCTTTCACTGCGCTGTGTCTTAACACACACAGTGTCATCTACGTCACGAGTTTTGCCTGTTACTAGTTTGAGGTGCAGGCCACCAGAAGCCAGACTCCCCAGAACCGATCTCCTTGAAACTTGGCAGACTTTCTGGCCCCAGCAGGGATGAGGTGGCTTAACCCACAGATGTGTCGTGAGTTTTGCTTTCAAGACTTTGGGGTACAGTTTCCCTCAAACCCCTGCACTTATCTCCTTGAAGCATGATAGGCTTCATGCTCTCAGCAGAGGCTACCACCCCTGCAAATTTCATCCAAATCAGACAAAAAGTCAACAGTTATATTTCATTGATTCCCCATTATACCCTATGCCCGGATCTCCAAAGCAGCTCCAATGCTCTTCTAAAAGTGGTTCGGAAGCTCCAAAAGTGGTTCAGAAAGCCTAAAGAAGCCAGCGCTTCAATCCAGACATGCTGCTTTGGCGTCTGAAGCATCCAAATCTTCTCTGTATCTGAAGCACGGTCTGAAGCCTACTGCAGGGACTAGGATGCAAAAAGCTTAGAGGCTCTCTTTTCTGTGATTGTGGTAAAATGGGGATAAATATTTCTTTAAACATTCTGTCTTTTCTGTTGTTATTAGGCCTAATATGAAGGGGCTGATCATACACTTAAGTCTCTCACTGACCAAGTCAAAGATCTGTGCTCTCCAAGCTCAGTGATATTAAAAAATTACATCACTGTTCTAATAAAACCATCACTGATTCCCCATGAACACAGACACAACCTCAGTTGTCTGCAAGTGTAATCCATGAACTGTGGCTAATGCTCTTTCCTCTCTCTCCACTACTGTTTAGAGACTAGCTTACTGCATCACACCTGAAAATGAACACCATCTTGTGGCACAAGGGAATGTGAGGCAGTTTAAGGTTTGTACTCCTTCACTCTACCTATCTGCCTGCTCTTTAGCAAGCCTCACAGCCAAATAAAACCAAGTTTATTTCTCTTCTAACCAATTCCTTGATGCACTGAAAAAAAAATTTAAAGTTTAAAAATGCAGTGGAACATGCTGAGTTTTGCCTGCATGGGGGTCTTTGAAAAGTAACCTACTCTGTACAAATTTTTAAAAGCTTTGTACATCTTAAAGAAAATAGAAGTAGTCCTCTCCTCTTAGTGGTATATTTTCTGCCTTTTTTCCACCTTTTTTCCTATGAATTTGTTTGTAAGCCCATTGAAACTCTCTCATTTTTCACCCAAAATGTGTTATATTAGTGGGAGAAGGCAGTTATCTTGATGTCCTGTGACCTTGACAGTGATTGGTTCCAGGCTATTAGGCTTTTTCTTTTTCTTACAACATCATAACAACACCCAGAAGCAATCCCATGGGATTATAGATTCAGACTAGAAGCATTTATCTTTAGGTACAGCATACACACACACAAAAGCAGGTAGATGCCCTCTGATGTAAATTTTCTTGCAAAGTAGCCATGCTGAGGTGACCTGCTGCTGAGGGAGAATAAATGTTTTCCCTGTACCTATACAAGATTGAACTCATTGCTTGATTTAGATGGATATTACTTAAGTAGTCATGAGAAATGTGTTATAAATGAGACTTTCCACTTAGCAAAAAAAAAAAAAAAAAAAAAAAGTGCATGTTGAAATGAAATCCTTTTTGTAAAAGATGAGGATGCAAAAATACCATTCTACATTGGTATCAACATTTTTTCCCTTTTCAGTTGAAAGTAACTTGGAATTATGCATCTTTTGTACAGTTATGATTATAGGTTGTTTCTGAAAAATCATGTGAAATATTGGCTCTTTGTGTTTTCTTTACATAAAAACAAGAAATATACTAAATAAAGATAGTCTTGCATTTGAGATAGAAATCTTCCAGGATCTTGTAGAGAACTTGATATATATTTAATTCTCCAAGGAAGTAATTACGGCTCAAGTTTTCTGTGTGTACTTCATATTTGTCTATAGACGTGAATCCCATTATAGAAAAAAAAAAATGCATTTCTGACACATCATACTAAGTATACGATAGCAAAAAGTTTGTATTCAGCAAGGCAGGATTTTATTAAAATTATTGGGATCAAGGTAAAAATATTCAAAAAGGAGAAAGACATTTTGAATCGAGCAGGAGTCGGGTTCAAATACGGGAGCCATGACTGGTCAATCAGTGGGGGTCATTTGCATCAACTCATTACTATTTCCAAAGATCCACTATAAACAGTGGAAATGGACATGTTTATCTTGTTCAAGCCAGTTAATAAGGCATTATGCATTTGGCCCATATGGTACAGTCAGTTTATGTTTTCCCTGACGTCCAATTATTCTACACTTTAAAACTGACAGATAACTAAATTATTGTTATAGCAGAGTAGCTGTTGTTCAGTGAAAACTAAGACTGGAAAATACTAGTTCTTTCATACATTTTCTAATTTTTCTGTAACTCAGGATCTGCCATCTGTCTTCATAGCTGCTCTCACCACCATCATATAAATCTATAAAGTATTATCAAATAAATAATTGCTTCTGTTCCCTTTCAGCTTCAACACTGGCTAGCAATATGACAACTGACAGGTTGAGGAAAAGCCAATACGTTTAACAAAACTGGGAATAAATGAAAAATCAAGTTCAAAGCTCCCTTTGATTGTGCTTGGACTAGACTGGCTCAGAGCTCATCTACTGATTTCTTTGAGGGAAGACACATCTTCCACTTTGTTCCTAATGCCTCCCTTCTATTACTTGGTTTCAAATGATCTCTACAGACTGGCTTTCATACGTTTTTTTAAAATCTTTCAGTGACATGAGTTCCATACATGACCAATACTTGTGAGCTTTGCTAGAGCTAGAAGTGGAGAAGGGAGCATAAAATCAGCTTTAGTTAAAGGCACTCCTGTCTTGGAGAAATAAAAAATTTCTGACAGTAATAATTACTTCCAGTATTCCTGCCACCTTGTTTAAACCAGCTACATACATGCTCTTAGCTCTTTAAGGAGATAGAAGCATCTCAGTTATGAGACAAGAGTGACTTTAACTGTGCATTCATGGTTTGCTTTCTTGCAGTACTATCCTTTGGGATATAATTTTGCACCCTTCTGAAGTGAAGATTAAATGCTTCATTTTCAGTGGTTTGTTATTAGCCTCTTCTCTTGGTGAAGAAGATTGTCCTTGCTGTATATGTCTGTGCCATTTTCTGTGCAGTTTAACTATAAAAATTGAAAAATAATAGGGATGGAATTATATTCTGTACTCAATAGCAACACTAGAAATCTAGTTCAACAATACACCATACTTAACAATGAAAACACATTCCCTTAAGCCACCAATTAAATGGCTATATCATATACTGCATATTCTATACACTTTTTCAGTTCAGTACCAAAAATATATACAAGTAGTCAGACTTCATTTTGTTATTTTGTGCCAGATAAAGAATGTACAGTATCTATATAAATATGTGGACAGAGACAATGAATTTTAAAATAAGCTGATCTGTCCAGAGGCACCAAAATACCAAACTTTGGCTTTATTCTGCTGTTGTGAATGCACCAATATAAATGTCATCTGGATTCAACTGCTAGCATCTAATAAAAAAATTGTGTTAGATGGAACAGGCTTTTAGGCATACTCAGCTGTACATGCCTATTCTTACACATTTTTTCTTTGGTTATTTCAAGTAGTATTTTGCAAACTAGAAAATACAGAGCAAAAGCTTAGCACATTTGGATGCTGTTCTGTATGGTCGCTCTTTGAATGCCACATTCCCAGTGATCACTAGGTTGCACTAACTGTGAATTAAGTATTATACCTGAATATTACTAGAGCATTCTGAAATTTCAGAGACCGCAGGTTCTCAGTTGAATCCAGCCTGGACTTTGAGACTTACCTCTGAAAATCTTTCTTTTTATATGTTCAATTCCATTTCTTAATTTTTTAAAATATATATATAGTATTTCCATTTTTTTTAATTATTTAAAAAGGACAGTGTTTATATTTTAATTCATTTTTATAATACCACTCTACAAATCCAAAATAAAAGTTTTTCCTATAGATTTTGTCATCTTCCCTTTTACAAGCACTGACTTCCTTCCAAGCCACAATGTTTGTAAAGGAGTTATAGTACATCTACTTCTTTGTTTACATCATTTTTTTATATCCCAGCATTACTGAAAAACTAGAATTATTTAATAATTCTTAAAATAACCTCTAATTTTAGTGTCCAAGTGACAAAGAAGTGGTTTCACTAATACAATGTTTTTTAACCCAAATGACACAGTCTGCCATTCTTAAAATAAGTCCATTTTTATCCAAGTAAATAGACAACAGCCCTTTAACATAATTTTTACATTTTTATTTTAATAATCAAGGATTTTTCTGTGTTGTTATACTTTAGTACAGTATTATAATTTCTCAAAAGTCAAAACATTTTCTGGAAAGGAAAATAAGTTTATCATTTTCTAAAAATGATAAGTATATAGTAATTTCCTCCAATTAACATTGCTTGTTAAATTATTCTGGGGCATTGTTTTGTTGGTATACACCTTAGCAATGGTATAACTTGGTCAGGCATTTCCCTGTGGAGATTCAAAAGATTCTCAGAACAGTTATGAGTATCAAATCTCAAACTACCAGGAGACTGTTTAGTGAGCAGATCATAATGGATTGTCGTATTTTATAGATCTGGGTTTGCACATAAAAAGTGAACTGAAATTATTACAACCTGCACTAAAGTTCATCTGTGAAAATGTGTTCATCTATGTTGAAACCTGCAAAGAGACATTATTTAATTTTCAGTCTTCTCTGAAGCCTTAGTGCGGTGATCCTTCCTCTAAGAGGGATTAGAGTTGGCTCCACACAGAGGGTGAGGGACTGAAACTGCAAACGTTTACCAGCCCTAATGTTTAATGTTAGGAATCATGCCTAGTGATATGTATGCCCAAAGGAAGGGGAATTACCCACATAATTTCTTTTTGTCCTTACTCACAGCTCTTAAAATCTAAATGCAAGACAAGAATGGACTTGAGAGACAGAGGAACTGTCTCTTCAGTCAGACTATTCATGGTAGTAGTAAACAATATACTTTGTAGCAAGTGCTTGCATGGTTGACCTTAGTTCAGTGTTAGGCCCAGTAAACTTTTGATAATTCAAGGCATTTCTTCTGCCATAGACAGAATATGTTATCCCAGAAGTGAAAGAGTGCAAGGGATGCAAGGCATCTGTCAAAGGGCTAAGCAGGTTTATTTGACAGATTTGGAAGTCACTGGCCAGAATCTTTATTTCACAGTACCAAAAAAGAAAGGGGCACAGTGCTAGTTCTTTTCCTTCTGTTCTGCTGCGCCTTGACTGACACAGAAATCACAGTGGCACACCAAACCACAGAAGATGAATTAATAACAAGAGAATTTGCTTTTCTTTTACATTGTTCTAAGTTAATTCAAGTGGCAGGGTGAATTTTCCAAATATCTGCCATTTTCTACAGCTAGTATTAGAACACTGGAAACCAAGATTTCTTAATGGAAGTATAGTGAGCCATTTAAAGTGCAGTAGTTCTAAAAGCATTTACGTGCTTTAGTGTTTGGCCTCTGTTTGAACCACTCAGTATTGTATCTTAATTCTGCCCTGGGACATACTTATTGGCAACACTTGAAAGATATTTTACCATAGCAAGGGATTTTGCAGGAAGTCCAGGATCAAATGTGATATTTTAAATATAGAATACAGGGGGGAGGGAAGCTTGGCTGTTGCTATTAAATGTGTTCAACAACTGCACATACAACATACATTGTATTTAATTTTCCCAAAGGAAGTTCCCTGCAGTTGTTATTTTTTCTCAGTAAGATACACATTGATAAAATGACCATCCCCAAACTTGGAGTGTATATACTCACTACTTACACCATTGTTTCAAGGTGAAATCAACTTACTTTCTCCTATTAGGTTACAGTAATGTGCCATATGGAAAATGACCTCATTTTTAAAATCATCCTACCACTTAATTTAACATTAATCCTGATTTCTACAGCATCCATAGCACTGACATTTGTTTTGCATGTGTGTTCTAAAAGTATCTTGATAGATATCTCAAAGCATTTTCAAATGTTCTGTGAACATCTCATTTACATTGCCCAACTCAAGACCATGAAAGACCCTAAATTAGAACTCAGTTTAAACCCTAAATTAGTTCTATCCAGTTCTATAACCCTAAATTAGAACTCAGTTTAAGTGCTGCAAACTGGGCCCTCAAAACCATAGATCTCATTTTAGAAAGCTAGCCCCCGTACAGAAAAATAAAGATTTTACATAAGCATTCTTGGAGACTTTCATCCAAAAAGATTTTCTTTTTCTACTCTGTGGGTGTGTCTACCATGCATATATGCTGGCTTAAATTTACTGTACAGTAAATGGGAATAGGCTGGCAGCTACACGTGCAGGTGTTAAAGTGCATTAATACTGCACTTTAGTCCCAAGTCGGTCCACACACACAGTGTTACTGCACAGTAACATGCATGTGGATGCCTTACTACGCAGTAACTAATCAGGCTCAAGGTGGTATAAGTTGCCATATTTACTGTGCAGTATAGGCATGCATGTGTAGATGCATGCTCGTACCGCACAATAATTCTGGTTACTATGCAGTAAATATGCATGTGTAGACATGCCCTATATTGATTAATCACAACTTTTACTGTAACGAATTCCAACTATTCAGTAAACAAGTCTGAATTGTGATATGACACTAAACTGCTCAGGTCACATCTACACAAAGAACAGCTTAGAAGCTAGATTAACTAGCACCTGCAGTAGCAACTTAAGGCTACTAGTGCCATTGCTGCAGGGCCACCCTATACACTGGGTTAGTACAGCAGAAGCACTGTTCTAAGTGCAGGTGGCTGGTAGGAGCCCCAAGAGATTAAAATAGCAGGAACAGTGCAGTGCTGGGCATCTAAGCCATTGCCCCTTTATTCCTGTCATAATGACAAATAAATAGTGCCTGTGAATGATACACTCCTACATACATATAGCCCAAGGGTCCTTCTTATGCTGAGTTCTGTTTCCATGCACTGGCTGCACTGTTTTAGGACAGGCTATGCTGATACAGTGCTGTGCAAAGTGGTTATAGAATTCCTTGGAACTTGGTTTGTATGGAATAAACAAGGCTGCAGTTAAACTCTGCTAGTATATTGACCCCATGCTATTCCTCTTTGTTTTGTAAAAGTTCATACCCAATTAAAAACCCCCCCTGCTAGCTAGAAGAAATCACAATCATAATTTGGAGGCTTTCTGTATTACAGAATCTTAGTCTTTTTAAAATTTAGTTTAACTCTTGTAACTCAGTTTTGTGGAAGACAATATTTAGGGTTCTTTTCTGCTCCCCCTGCCCCTGCCCATACTAGAAAGAAACATTTGCTTATGGGAAAACTCACTGAATAAGATCGCCGATAGCTTTGAGGACAAAAAACCCCCCCAATTACTGTGTTTGTGCAATGCCTCAATTTGTTGTACAAGAGGATGAGTTAAAACAAATTAAAGCCATGCTAAAAGCAGAAGCAGAAATAGGCATTTCCTGCACTGAGTCTATGAATATGTGTGAACAGAAGTTGGAAACAAACTTTTCATATTACCATTACAACCTAATAGATGTGATTCTGGAAACTTGTGGATGGTAATATTAATCAGGATTTATTATTGAATAACATTTTATCTATTGCAAATAAAGAGTATACTCTTCAACTTCAACATTAATATTTCCTAGCAAAACTTGTTTTCCTGAAAAATTAAATTATTATGGCTCCTACAGGAAAACTGTTTGAATAGAAATTATAAGTTTCTCATCATTGCTTTCAAGACAGTCATCAGTGAGGTGTCATACTCTGATATTTTGTCAGAAAATACAACTTAAAACAACCTGCAAATATCATGCTAGGAAACAAAGGGCATTTTCAGTCCTCCTCGCATACAAAAAACATGCAGCAATATTTTAAAGGTGGGTACACTGTTTAGCCATAGTATTTAAGAAATATTTATCATGTATTGTGAAACAAACTCACTATGTGCTTGTACCAAAGAGCATCCTTGCTATTTTGGTGTTGTATGTGGCTACCTGTTTTTTAGTGGCACTAAGACATTATAGAAAAGTAGGGCTGCAAGGGAACTCAGAAAGTCAGTTATTCAACCCCTAGTGCTACTAAGGCATTGTGTTGTCTATGACAGTAACCAAATTATTAATCCTTGGCATGAGTTTTTCCTCATTTTAACAGCTTCAGGACAAAATGTATCCTTTCCTCCCTTCCTCCAAGAGTTGCGTGTTGTGTGACACCAATTGGAGGTGAAGCATCAGTAACTAAGCTGATAAGCAGCAACAGAAATGATCTATATAAAACTTGTCAGTGGATTCCTTTATTACCCTGATCTGAAATGTACTGTTTTTTGTAGACCATATAATGGTGAGCATTACTACTTATTTGTTGCACGTCTTGCAAACATCACTGGGCCAACATCAAGAATATTCAGGTGCTGATGTTGGATGTAAAGTTTCAATCCTCTGGCCCCATGCAGACGAGCATAGACTAGCACACTACTAAGAATGGCAAGTTCATATTTAAATAGGGCCAATATCTTCATTTGCATCTACTTGCCATGGCACCGTTCATCACTTGAGCTCTTCCTGTTCTACAAAAATAAAGATAACCACTTCTGAACTTAAGATTTCATGTATGCTTATCAGACATGTATCAATTTGACAACTGGAGAGAACTATGTTAACCACCAGGTAAACAGAAAACAACTCCAGTCAGTAGGAAAAAAATTATTGCATTTTAAGTAAGTGACTTTTTCTACTAGTAAGGCTTGTCTTTTTCTTTTTAGTGGCCAAAGGAAAATGTACTTAGGCAAATATTAATCACTGTATGGAGCAAGTAATATAAGGGGTGAGCCAAAAAGATCAAAGGGATTTTTTTTGTGATACCAACCTCTTTTGCAAACTGCTCTGAAATCTCCGGTACAGGTGTATGTAATAGCTCGATCTTTTTAATACTTATGAATCAATGCCTCACATATTGTGTAAACACCCACATCTTTTTCAGTAGGCTTCTGATCAGACCCAATATGATAAGTTTTTCTTTTCTAACCTGAGACCTCACATAGATAAGCTACTATTGCCCTCAGCCTTGATGATGAGGTGTATGGACCTTTTGCTTCACCCCAAGGCTTGATTGCAAGGCAGGGCCATTAACATTATTTTCTGTATAAAAAGTTTTTTGCTTTCACTGCAACTTTTCCAAAAGTTCTTACATTACTTGATTTCTCTAATAGGATAACACACAAAAGTGCAATGAATTAAGAAAATGACTAAGCATTAAGTTGTCTCTGTTTAGAAGTATCATGTTGTTTCTTGATCACTGCCAAGATGGTATTAAACTTGCAGATGACCCACATTTGTAATTTATTACGTTGCACCCACTGTATGAGCCTGTTTGTGACAGCGTATTATTTGTGTGGTTAAGAGTAATATTAATTACAAAGGGAGCATATCCAAATACGACACTTAAAAAGTAATTTATAATCTTGATCAAGGTTTGCCTTACAAATAAAAGCTTTATAGTGAGCATTTACTTGTTTTACACAAAAGTGTTTTACTTAATTTTTAATGCCTTTTTATAGCAGTGAATAGAATTTACCTTAAATAAGGGTACTTCTGTATATGAATATTTTAATATTTTTACCAGTTTTTTTAATTTTTCATAAAATATAAATGTATATCAGAAGGTGGAAATTTAGCTTTTGTGTAATCGGATTATCATGTAGGACCCATCTTTCCATTATTATCCAGTCTAATTCTATGTAATCAGCCAGTCTAGTTCTACAATATGTTGGCCTTTTTTTTTTAATAAATGTAAACATGATAATGGAGAATAAAACATTGTTACCTACAGCTAGAAGTGTACTGTAGCACAATATTCTCCAAAGCTGCCTTAATATCATAAAAGAAAGTCATGTGTATGTAGTCTATACTCTGAAAAAATAATCAGAACATGTTTGGCTGCATTTCTATTTTGTCCTAGAGAACATAATTTTAAACAACTGATACAGGCCTGTTGGTCACTAATGACAAGAAATTCTGCTGATGTTCTCAAGAAGAAATTTGTATGGAAGTTGACAAATTGCTACTAATGCAAACATTCTCCAAAGCAACCTAGTGGCCAGAAACATAAGAATAAAGCAACAAAAATTTTCACAGCTAAATTCCATTAGTTGAGTGATCTACAGATCCCTTTTGTCACCCATTTTTCATTTTTGAGAATCATACTTTAATGTCTGTGGTTGTTTGGGGAAAATGGCATTTCAACTTCTTTTTTTAAGGGGACATTTACACATCTGTGTATGTAACAAGAAACAATTGTTTCTTATAAATATGGCTGTATGTGTGATATATATGCTGGTTAACTATACTCAAAATGTTAATAGAGTTGGTGAATGTAAAGTATTTGTCCTCATTCTTCTGTCCTTTTGTGATCAGTGTAAATAAGAAATATTTTAAGCTGTGTACCATCCATGTAACAGATTCCAAAACTGTGTACAAAGTCTTATTTAAATTAATACATAAAATCTGACAAATATGCACATAAAGAGTATAAACAATAAAGAATATCTTCTGTACCAACAACTTAGTTGTGGTAGTTTTTCCATGTATTCTATTCAAGGTGATAAATGGAGAATTGAGTTCAGATGACAAATTTGTTCCTACTAGGCATAACTGTAAACACCCAGACCAATTATTCCTTTCTTGAACCTGTTTTTACAGCAGATGGAATCCTGCTCCCTCAGTGTTATTAGAAACTGAAGCAAGAGTTCTAATACATATATGCAGTACATCTACTCTTACAAATCAGTTTCTCATTCAAACTAAAAACAACCCCAAAATAACCACTGAACACATTTCTTAGCTTTCAAATCATATCTTATGTCCTCTTAATACAAAATATTGTTAATAAGTTGTATCAGTAAGGGTGAATGGTTTAATTCCCTGTGGGAGTATAATTTAAACAACAATGAGCATGCCTACATGAGACGCTACCTCGCTGTGGCAATGGGCTACAGCGACAATTTCAGAGAGTATGAACCATGACACTGAGAAATGACCCGTGTGGCACCCGGACTCCAATAGTAATGCTAAAGCAAGTACTAAATGACTGTGCAGTAACAACTGCGCAGTTAGGGGCACGTATAGATGCACACAGTAAAGCAGGGGTCAGCAATCCCCGGAACACGTCAGAGCATGGCACATGAAGACATTTTGCTTGAAACACCAGCCCTTAAGGCATACAGGCCTGGGCTGCTTCCACAACAGAAACCATGGTCTTATAAATTTTGCCCATGTGGAAAACACCAAAAGGCACAAAGCTACAGAACAGCCACACCTCGTTAACCAACATCACTTGAACTACATTAAAATTATTTCATGCTCAACGTATGAAGAGTTTGATTCAAATACTTATTTGCCTCCTTACTTTATTAGACCCTTTGATTTTATTGTTAAAGCTGTTATATTTCATTGTAGCTGCTCTTCTTTGTCTTGAAAACAATAAGCAAAGTTCATTAAAATTATGTTTAATTGGAAGGTAGCTTTTTTGATGGTATGTTGTTTGAAAAAAGGTTTTATGGAAACTTTTGTGTATTTATCATTATTAATCGAAGTAAAATTCACAAAATAATTAAACACATGGAAAAAAACATTAGCCCATTTTTAATACTTGGAAATTTCCCACTAAGATGTCTTTTTCATAAGCTCTTCTAATAAGAAAAAGTCTGCCTTTATCCAAAACTGGTTTTTTCAAAGCAGTCTTAAGCGCAGCTTAAAATATACCAAATCTAGAACACAGTCAAGGCTTATTGGTACTGTAATGTCTCAACAGAGGGCTACAAAAAGTTCTTCAGAGCTTCAAGTTGCATGGTAGCATTATTTCTATGTCATAACATTACCTTTAATATACTATTGCTGAAATACGACATATACTTTGGATATAAAATGGAAAATTCCTGCCTCAGTAAAGGACATTTGAGCAACAAGCTATAATGCAGACATTTTGATGGTGCAAAGTATAGCACTGTTTATGTATTCACAATGTAATAGTTTACTTTAGTGCCTGATAAAGTTAAAGATTACAGCACAAAACTGTTTATGACAAACTGAAAGACAAAATGCAGCATGGCGTATATGGTAAAACTGTTCACATTAAGAATTTATTTGGTCTCCAATTCTAGGTCAGAAACAGTTCTCTCTCTGTCCTGGAATTACAGGAGCTCAAGTAAAAAAACTGTGACCTATAGACCTTTTGTAGGTTTGGACATACACATATACATGAAGGACCCAAAACCATTAAAGGTCTATCAGCCATACGTACACACACACACGCACACAAGCTAAGCAAAGTGGCAAGTATTTGCTTCGGATTTGGCTGATTCAGAGGACAGTGGTTTGATTCAGAGATTCGAATTGCTGTCTCAGTTTGACTCAGCTGAATCAGATCTGAAAGATTTGGCACCGCTTCAGAGATTCAGCCATAGACTAAACAGGCAGCTGACAACTCCCTCCAGCTGGTAAGTCTGTTGGGGCTGGGGGACAGCGGAGGGAAGGAGCGTGTGGGAGGGAGGGATTGGTGCTGGGACAAACTGCCCAGCTGGGGGGGGGGTGTTACTTGGGGAAGAGGTCAGGATTTGGGCAGGAACCCCCCAAGAGACTCCAGGATCCCCATGAGCCCCAGCTTGCCCGTAGATAAGCAGGGGCCCATGGTGGGAGGGATGTAGCCCAGCTTCAGGGAGGCAGCTGAGTGAAGCCAAGGAGGGTCACACCCCCCTCTGGCTCCTTCTTTGCCCAGTCCCTCAGGGAGCTATGTAACTCATTGGCTCTACATATGTGCATGCATTCAGAAATGTAAATTGTTAATGATGAGAGAATGCTTTAAACTTCTTGAGAAGTTTATGTCAAGGAGGTAAGAAACACTGTGGCAATGATTAGAGTGACCATATGCTGCTGGGTATATTCTCTGAACAACTGAATAAATTGTATTGTTTATTATCTTATGTAAACTTGGGTGATGAATGAAGGTACCAGAGAAAAAATGTAAAGCAGCATACTTTAAAACTGATTTTGTTTGCCATACTTCAATACAAACACATGCAAGTCACAGGAATCTGGACTCCCCACTACATGGGGGTATTGCCTATTGAATTAAAACTGTTTAATGACCCAGATTCTAAGTCAGCAAAGCACTTAAGCATAAGTTTAAATTCTCAAGGGCTTTAAGCAAATACACTTTAAAAAAAAAAAAAGGACTTATTTCTTGCCAAGTCTAGTCCACCCTCATGCTACTACATGCTCAAGTTGTACAGCATTACTCAGGGAGAGTGAGACTGCTGCTGTACCTTGTGAAGGTAATTTACACATTGCTGAGATCACAGATATTCTGGTGGATAAACTGAACTCTCTCCTCCATTACCATAAGCACTGGCAAAGATAACATGCCAAGTGTTGGGCACGCTGTATGCCTGCCCTGTTCTAGAACTATTCTCAACTTTCTGACTTAAGGCTTATTTTAATGTAAAACTCTACATTCTGCTCTCACTAATTACCTATTTCTCACTTCAATGATATGGCCTCTCAGAAAGCATGCTCCTAGAACTCACAACAAGGGCAAAATATTCCATCTCAAACTGTGTTTTTAATCTGGCAATTTAAAAGCTGATGGCACTGCTTTCTCCATTTGGAATCTGACAAATAATCCACACCACAGTTTGCCCTGCTTAGACCAAAGGATATGGCATCAAGCATTGCTCTACCTTGCTTGAAGATGGCATGTTTTAGCTAGACAGATAGCAACATTGTGCATATCATTTATTGATATTCATTATTTCTATCACACTGAAAATGAATGTTTTCAAACCAGACCTCTCATTACTGGTGTAAATGGTGTTTATTTGTCATGTGTCAATTTTTGCAGCAAACTTCAGGCAACCATTTTTATGCCTCTGGAGTCAGAATTAACAACAAAACACTGTTACAAACATGAACCCAGTTAGGGCTCATTTGGGAAAGTCTAGCTTTTGGGTCCTTCTGGAAGTATAAAGAAACATAATTTCTTCTAAGCTTTTGACCGATGAAGTAGAATTTTTAGAGATGCTGACTTACTTTAGGAAAGGTAAAGCATTTCAGTGTTAAATCCTTTGCTATTACACTAAAGGAGTTGAAGGCTTTTATAATGGAGACACCTAATACAGCAGGCTAATTACTTTTTCAAGCAGTAGAGTAGAACCTAGATATACCACAGCTAGGGCCAGATATTAAAAAAGACAGACCCTGAACTGATTTAATCTTTGCAGGTTAGTCTAACTTGCCTAGATTGAATCAATTTGAAAGTGAATATAGACATTCATGAAATGCAGGCACATGCCTACAGTGGCTCAGGCCTGGAGCTGGGGTGGTGCTAGAGCAGCCCTTGGCTGCAGGGAAGCTATGCTGGGAGAGCGTGGCCAGCCCTGGCAGTAGCTTGGAGTGAACTAGCCAGGGAGGGGGTTTAATTTCCCCACCTCTGTCCCACCTGCACAGACCCAAACCAGGGTCTGCCTGCTGCTCCCCCCTCACTACTGCAGTGGCAGGAGCAGGGCATGGCCAAATGCCAACTGACATGACCCGAGGCAGAGGGAGCAGGGAGAAGAGTTATTCTCCCCTCTACCCCCACTGCTCCCAGGGGACCACAATCTGGGATCTTCCCACCCTGAACGTTGCTGATCACTCCCTGAATGGAGCGAATGGCAGGATAAGTCCCCCCCTGCCCCCTCCACCAGATGCTGGAGGGAGGGGAGACCTACCGGCCAGCCTCTGGCCACATACAGCTTCTGCCGCTGGAGCAGCAAGGGGGCAGGTCCCTGATGGGGCAGTAGCCACTGTCCTGATGTCTGAGAAGCGTGATCCTCTTCCCAGAGGGGGGCCACAAGCAGGGGTCAGAGCTGCTGCAGACTGCACGGGATGAGTGGCAGCACTAGGGCTCAGAGGGGGCCATAGCCTGCTAGCACTACCACCGCTAGCCCAGTGCAGATGTGGCAGCTCTTCCCACCCTGCAGCACAGTACCCCCACTGGGAAGTGGCTGTGCCCTCACCTAAGGGGACCATGCCAGATGGACTCTAGCTACACCCCACCGCTGGAGCAGCGAGGTGGGGAAAGAGACCCTGAAAGGGGCTGTAGCCCCTGTCACTGTGTCCCAGAGTGTGAGCCTTTTCCTGGTGTGGGGACTGCACTGCGGAGTGAGGAGAGCTGCTGCAGACTGTGTGGGTTAAGTGGCAGCAGTGCTAGCTGGGTTTGGGAGCTATGGCTATTCCTCTGAGCCCCAATGCTGCCGCTCGCCCCACACAGTCTGCAGCAGCTTTGACCCACACTCACAGCCCCATCAGAAAGAGGCTTACACTCCCCATACACCAAGACAGGGCCTACTGCCCCATCAGGGCCTGCTGGAATGGCAAGGGGGCAGGCAGGGTTGGGGGCCCAGTCAGAGGATGGTTGGCAGGGAGGCGGGTTATTCCCCCCTCCCTCCAATGTCAGGCAGGAGGGGACTTGTCTTGCTGCTCACCTCATGCAGGGAGTGAGTGGCAGATGCTGCGGTCAAGGTAGGAAAACCCAGCTGCAGTCCCCCAGGGGCAGTGGGGATAGAGGGGGGAATAAATCCCCACCCTGCCCCCTCTGCTTCAGGGGCCATGCTAGCTGGCATTTAGCAGTGAGGGTGGGGGGCAACAGGCAGACCCCTGCTCTGGTCCATGTCAGTGGGACAGGGAAGGAGAAATTAAACCCCCTCCCTGGCCAGTTCACTCCAAGCTACTGCCGAGGCTGGCCATGACCCTGCCTCTGGAGCAGCCAGTAGAAAAATGAAGGTCCATGCCACTGGGGGGAGAAGGGGAGGGGAAATAAACCTCTTCTCTGCTCCCTTCCGGAGCCAGCATCTGGCCAGGTCTCCACCCCTGCCTCTTTCTGCTCTGGTTAGGAAGCAGAGGGGCAGGGCCAGCCCTGTGCCACTGGAGCTGAGAGCACAGCCCAGAGAACATGTTGGGATGCTTGGGGACTCCGATTTAACTTAAACCAGGAAGGGGTCTGGGACAGGAGGTGCATAAACCAGTTTGAGCTTAATCAATAAAGTCTGATACTACATTCAACCAGGTTCATCTCAAAGTGATTTGGGGCATTTTCAAACCGGTTTATGTGCACCGAACTTCTGTTCTGTTATGGATTTAAACTAGTTTCTGATCAATTAAACCAATTTATGCATAACTTCTGTCTCTAGCCCACATGATTAGCTTCCTAATTCATGCCCCATCCTTGTGAAGATGAGAATCTGAGCAGAAACTCTGGTGTTGGCAGAGCACATCAAACAGCTGTGTAGGACCCATGGGTTGTTTCAGCTGTTTGCCACTTCTCCAAGCAGCTGCAAAGAACAGCTGATGAGCTCCAGCTGATCCCAGAAGCTGAGTTTCCTTCAAAGTAAAAGCTGAAGCAAACAGCTCATCCTTAATTCAGTAACCCACTTTGAACTAAGCTAGTTGCAAACAAGCCAGGTACAAATGATATAAGGTTATGGTAATATTACTGTTTGCCTCCTTTGGAATCTTACATAAAAACACAAAACTGGATTTAAATATTTACAGTTTATCTGACCCAAGTTAAAATCTTTATTTAATAAAACATGTGAATGATACTAACACAAGTGAAAACACAAAATCAAAGATAAGGGGGAAAGAGGAAGAGGATAAAGGGGAAAGGGATTGATTCTCCACTCACCACAATGAAAATCAGGAAGGAAGCCAGTGAGGTTAGTGCAGAAATGGGCAATTATTTGGGCTGGAGACCGCTCAAGGAGTTCTTCTGAGCTTTTGATAGCCTGAGGGTGGGGGTTCAGGGCAGATGGGCCCAGGGTACCTGAGCAGTGGAGCTGGGGTCCAGCGGCAGCAGCAGGGCTGCTGGGAAACCGAGTCTGGCCACTGTTCCGTTGCTGCCCCACTGCCTTGCCCACAGACTACAGCTCCCAGCATGCCCAAGAGCCACATATGGAGATAGGGAGGGCTGCACCATGCTGTACTTCCCTACCCAGGGATGGCAGAACCAATCGAAGATGACACAGCATGGACTGCACTCTGTGCCTGGGCCATGCAGGGCTAAGGGACCTGCCATGGGTTGGATCTGGTCTGTGAGCTCTATTTTGCCCACCCCTGAGCTACTGGAATTATGTTATTATAAAACAGCTGCTGAATGTGAAAAAAAACAAAAAACAATCTGTGTTTTAAAGACAGCCACCATGACAATGATTCTATCACTAACTTTTAAAATTTAACAATTTGATTCTGTCCAAAAAGATTCACATATTTCAGCTCAAAAAACAATGCTGCAATAGTGGGTGGTAGTTCCAAACATGGTCTCTTGCACAATTTTAATAACCTGCCAAACTATCCAATCATTCCAGCAACAAAGTGGTATCTTTCACAAGAGTAGGGAAAAACAGAAATAATACAGGATAAAACTGGATCATAAAGCACTGCCAAATCTAGAACTGAAAAAAAACTATAGTTCTCTGCCACATGTTAGTACTATTCAGTTTTTATACCAAAAAGCATGCATACAGACATTCAGGGAGGTTAGGGGGAGGTTAGATCAAGTTAAAAATGCCCACCCAGTCTAAGGTAAATTGGAATAGAGGGGACTAGTGAGGGGAAAATGTTAGGGGTATGTCGGGGGGATTGGGAGGGCAGGTGGAGGTCTGTGGGAGGGATCAGGAGTACAAGCAGGGTCTGTGGAGGGTTGGTGGGGTCTGGAAGGATTTGTCAGGATTAGGGAGGGTCACAGGGTCCATGGGGAAGCTTGGGGGGATGGAGGGCACTCTCCCCCACCCCTCCATGACCACAGGCTATTTTTGGCCCCCCAACTCCTCCACCTCTGGATGAACAACCCCTGTAACCCACACTCCACTCCTACCATCCAAACTTACTTGCTTGACTCCCAGCACTGGCAAATGCCAATAAAACCAGCTGTAGGAGCAGCTTGTGGGATTGGGAGGATGGAGAGACTAGCTGGTCTGTGGAAAGGAGGGGTCAGATGGCTAAAAATACCCCAGCTCCAGGGTGTGCTGAGAAACGTACAGAAATTCAGGACAGACAGATCAGTCTAAAAATGGCCAACCTGTTCTAAGTTAGGTGTACTTCAGACATAGAGTTAACTTGGATCAGGCCAGCAATTTTTAGACCTATTTAACTGTCCTGAACTTTTGTACAGTTCATACGTAGATCCACCTAGCCAGTTTAAGGTCCGCACTTGGGCAAACTAAATTAGATTGGGTGGCCTCCTTGAATGTCTATACGTAGCCTAGAAGTCTACTAGAGCACAGTTGTTATATAAAAACGTTATACTCTGAAACTAGTCTTTTTTTCAACTCTTTCACAAAATTAAGTTTGTTGACGTACTCTGAAAGTAAAGCCATAATAGGTTATCTGTCCTGCCAAGAGCTAAAATCTGGATAGTGTTTGCCTGCATTAAAGTGAATTAAAGAGCATGCAAGCACGCAAAACATTAAAAGGAGATTTAAAAAGTGATTTCAATGTCATTGCCTTGTGGCAGTAGAAAAGTGTGACGAACCAATTTTTTTCTTTTGGCTGTATTGAACTAATAAATACCACTGTAAACAAATCAAGATTTGGATGTGAGAGTTTCCCCATTAGAAAAATCTTAAACTTAGACAATACAAGCTTCTTTATTAGTCTCCTTTCAGTATTTCCTATAGGTGAGTAAATAATCATCTCCCTCTGAAACTCAGAGTACAGACAGAAATTCAGCTCCCTGGTCTAACTCATGGTGCTTTACAGAAAGCACCATGAGTTAGACTGATCCTCCTGACCCAACAAACATTAGTTATTGGTTCGGGACGGTGGAGGATTGAGCTTCAATTTGGAGCCAATCCAAGGAGGGAAGCTATGTCTCCGCAGACTCTTCTCCTAGCCCTTCCTCCCTCTCCAGGCCACTGGTGCTGTCTCAGAATGGGAGGGAGTGAAGGCAGGGGAGGGAGGTCTGTTCTGGGGTTTTCCCAGCCTGCACTGGACTGGGAGGGGGTGGATTAGAGCCCCCAGCTGGAGGGGAGAGTTTTCCAATCCACCCAGCCCATCCTCCAGGGGTGGCTGGGCCTCCAGAAAACATTACCAATCTGGAAGGCAACATCCAGAAAACAGCACCAGGAGCAGGGCTGAGCTGTGTCAGCCCAGCCCTTTCCCAAGCATGTGCAGACACAATTTAATGAACGTTCTCCGCTTTCAAATAAGAGTTCAGATTGTCATGCTATTGGGCCCTTTAAATGTAGAGCACTTTCAGCAACCAGATAGGGTGAAAATTGCCACTTTTGTCTGTACCCTCAGTGCCATCTTCTAATTATTTTCACAGTCTTTACTTCCTTTCACATGCCAGAATTCAAACTCATTATTTACTCAACATGAAAATCTAGGGTGCAGACAGAAGAGCAGCTCCCAGCTGTAACTCAGAATAATTTTTTGCAAAGCATTTTGAGTTACAAGCAAACCAAACCAAATTCCAGTGTTGGTTACAGGGGAGAAGAAAATCTGTCTGTAGCTGGAAGCCTACAACCAGGTTCCCATATCAATGGCCACAGCTCTCTGCCAGTGCTTGCTGTTTTCAGAATGGGAGGGGGAAAGGCAGCAGAGGGAGCTCATTCTTGGGGCTCCCCTAACTGTTGCTTCTGAAGGGTGGGGTGGGTGAATTGGAGCCCCCTCCCCCACTTTGGGGAATGGCAGGGGCTGCAATACTTCTACCTCACCCTCCAGGAAGGTCTGGAAAACCCCCCGACTGAACTCCCTCTGCTCCTTTCCCCCACTCCCATTTGGAAAACAGCTACAGGCTGGGAGCTCCACAGACACAAGTGATAAAAAGGTGCTACATTTTTAAACGTCTTTATTTGATACCTTAATGCAATAAGGGGTCAGCTTTTCACCTAACTGGTCATTTTTGAAGCTGTTTGCAGCCATGCACTTGTGTTTGGTCACAACTACAAACTGCTTTCTGTGGCCAGATCAGCAAAAATTGTCACTTCTGTCTGCACCCCTACTGCCATTCCTCAGTTTGTTTGAGCATTGCTGATGGTAATATCCAACAAGAAGGATGAAAAACAACATGTAATCTGATTAGGTGAAGGAATTACCATTTGAAATAATGTATTTCTCTACTATTCATAAATATAGATGGATACTTGATTTTTTTTCTCTTTGCCAATGCTATTCTTTCTCTGTAAGCAATTTTATAGTCATGTACACAGACAATTTTCCTCCATCCTTTGCAGTGAGCCATGTTAGAATGCCACAGACAAATGTTCACAACCAAAACCAAGTAAATGTAAGCAGTTCCATATCAATGATTTTAAAAAGGAAGCTCAAAACAATTAAAAAAAAAAGTTTGGGGCTTCTTTTTATTTGCAAAGCCTTTTAAAGTCATGTTTTCAAGCTGTTCTCAAAACCACATGAAAGTTTAATTTTAAAAAATAGACATTCCCAGGAAAATGCGCAACTCAAAGCTGAAATTTCAATAAATATGAGATAATACAAGACTTGCAATAAAACACTCAAGAATTGGCAACAGTGCATCAGCTCATGACAACATATGATTTGAAATGATTCTATATACGTCTACTACTGTAATAGAAATAAAGAAACATTTATAAAGCCACCTTAAAGGTACATTCCAAAGGCACTATTCTGAGAATTGATGTCAGAAATATTGTTCAGAAGCCATTTTTGGAATCCATGAAAATATTGATACAATCATTAATTAAAAGTTATTGATTAAAGAAGTGGCAGCTTTGAACAACTCTTGGATTTCATGTTATGGTAAGTTTGAATATTGTACTATATGACTTCATTAAAATAAATAAATAAATAAGCCAAACTTAGTTCTCTAATCCTCACTTTTTACAATTAAAAAAGTATAATCTACTTAGCATTTTTCAAGCTTGTAAGATTTCAGGAGGTAAACACTAAGAATACACTTATAATACAAAATATACATTATATTTACTAGCAAACAGTATTTCATAATTAATTAAAACTATACCTGATAATAATGTAGGAAGAATTTATTTCCATATATATTTTTGTATAGCATATATATGTATATTTTGTATTATAAGTGTGTTCTTAGTGCTTATATATACGAAAGCTACATTGTATATACTATTCATATTAATGTATATTTTTTCCCCTATAAAAAGAGATTGCTATTGAGGGGGGGGAGGTTGCCCAGTCATTTGTTTGCTATTTCAGAAACTTTAGTCTGATTATATCACAGATCTCTTTGAGGTTAAGACAGGAGTTAAGCAAGGCTGCATCATCACTCTAACACTCTTCTAGATATTGCTTACTGTGATACTGCATCTGACCACCAATAAGCTTCCGTTAGAGTAGAGCTAAACTACAGAATGAATGGTAAACTGATCTCAGTCAACTCCAAACCAAAACCAAGACCACCACAACTTCACATCACTGAGCTCCAGTACGCTGATGAAGCTATAGTCCAGTGGTTCCCAAACTTCTTATACTGCAGACCAGCAAACTAACTAATTTACATATTTAACAATTAATTTTTACATGGGGGGGGGTTTGCAAGGATTGGATTGTGTTGGGGTATCACAGCTGCAGGCACTAAAGGACCCTGCAGGGGAAGGGACTGCACAGGCCGTGGCTTGGGGGACCTAGCTGGGGCTACCCAGGAAGAAGGGGCTCTGCTGCCTTTCCTAGGAGTAAGCAGCAGACCCGTCTCCCCTACCTCTGCCCTAGGCATTTTCATACCCGCATCTCCCTGCTTCTAGCTGTGGGTGGGGCTGGGGTGTCCTACCCAGCCTGAAGCAGGTCCCTGTACCTGTTGCGCAGGCAGCACCTCACCAGATGTGGCCCTGGTGATGGGACTGTGACAGGGTGCACAGAGCCAGCTGCCTGTCTCCTGGGCCTGCCCCACCACCCAGCTTTTACCCTGCACGTAACTGCCAGTGCAGAATCCATGACCCAGCAGCCATGGTCCAGTGGTTGGGAACCTCTGCTGTATTCTGTGCTCACTCAGAAGCAGACCTTCAGGCAATCGTTGATATTTTTACAAGGGCATACAAGAAAATGGGACTAATGCTTAACATTCAGAAGACCAAGGCCCTTCATCAACAAGCTCTTAATGAGAAATCCCCAGCTGGGGGCACACAGAGCTGGGATCTTGCCCAAAGAGCTCCACCACACCTGCGGGCCAGGCAGCACCACAACTTCAAGGGAGGGGGCCGAGCTGGGCTGGGAAAGCCCTGCCTTACATGATCCCCACCGGGCTCATCTCAGCCCTCTACATCTGAGGGGTTGCTCGGGATGGCCAGGCAGCAGCTCCCTGCACACGAGTGTAACAGGAGGTGGGGGGGAGTGAGACTGAGCCAGGGGCAGCTGCAGGGGGACAAGGAGAGGGCAGAGGGTGTGGGTGTGAGAGAGACAGAGAGACCAATTAAATAATTAGAAACATTTTTCTTAGCAAGCTTTGGGCTTAAACACCCTTGGTCAGGCTGGGGAAGCATCTGCAGTTGGTCTGTGCTCTTCCTGGGTGGAAGGAATAGTAAAGAAGCCAGAGCCTGGGCTGCATCAAGAAGCGCAGATATAAATTGAGGAACTAGTGGGTGAGATGTAGTCTGGGGGGACTGAGGGATGAATGTAGCAGGGAGAAGGGGAGAGGTACCTGGGGAGTCAGATGTCAGGCAGCTTACAGTGCATCATAAGTCCAATGTCTATTTAGTCCAGGGATGTACTTAGTAGCCATGTCTTTGAAAGTTGTGCTGAGTTGCTCTTTGTTGTGTAGATTAGGTAAAATTCCTTCCCTGGAGGTGTCAGATGGCAGGTGGGGAGGTAAAAAAAAAAAACTTTCTTGTTGTTCTGAAATGAAGTTTAAAACCCAAAATCGTTAAAATTCAGCATCTTCCATGTTTCAGGGATGTACTTGGTAGCTGTGTTGGTCTGAGACAAGAAGAAATACAAAAATGTAGAACTCTTGGTTCCAAAATTATACCTTTTATTAGACCAACTGGGAAATCACAAGAAAAAGCTGGAAATCAATCAGAGATTGCAGGTTTTTACATTTTGGTGCCCATAGCTGTGCCCATGGTCTGGAGGTTGGCTATTAAAAGTGAAATTGTAGTGTGTGAGGATGAAGTATATAATTTCAGTAATACCTTTGGGTCTGTACTCAGAGTTGTCATCTTGCTCTTGTAGGTAATATGTAAGGAAGCTGTCCTGGTGTGGGATGTTGGTATATAAGCTGGTAACACATCTATGGTGGGTAAGAGGCTGTTGCTGGGAAGGTGGTCTATGTTTTTAAGTTTTCATAGAAAGTCTGTAGTGTCTTGGACAAAACTCGCTCTTTCAGTAACAAGCAGTTTAAGGATTGATTCCACCAAACCCACTGACTCTCACTCACTGGCTCCTCAATTTACATTTTAATTGATGGGCTTGCATGCAGGCAAGCCCAGCCTCTGGCTTCTTTACTATTGGTTCCATCCAGGAAGAGCACACACCAACTGCAGATGCTTTCTCAGCCTGATCAAGGGTTTTTAAACCCAAAAGCTCACTAGAAAAATGTTTCCAACTATTTAGTTAGTCTAATAGAGGATATCAGATTTACCCAAAGAACCTTGTCTGTCATGTGTATGTGTACATTTGGCCATAGTGGGGGTGGGGAGCAGGGAGAAGAAGTGGGCATGTGCCCCCCAGCCTGGCAGGTTCCACCCACCCACCTCAGGCAGCACTAGGAGGGGAAGAGCCTTCCAATCCAAAGCCCAGCTCCCATGGGGGGAGGGGGCCTCTAATTTTGTGCTTGCCTAGGGCCCCAGTACACTTTAATCCACCTCTGCACTCCCCACCCCCACTCCCCACCCTGCCAATGCCTTCTTTGCGTCAGGGGGCCCAAGAAAATTGTGGTTCAGCTCTGGCTGACATCAACAAAGAAATCTAACATCACCTCAAATGTGTAAGTGCAGCCTTCAGATGCTGGAGGAAATGCGTGTTTGAAGATCATGACATCAGATTGAAAATCAGGGTTATGTTTTATTAAGCAGTTATGATCCCCACCTTACTGTACAGAGCTGAGACATGGACAGCATACAGAAGACACGTCAAGTCATTGGAGAAGTATCATCAATGTTGCCTGAGAAACATCCTTCGACTCCTGTGGGAAGATAGACACACCAACATTAGCATTCTCTCACAAGCAAACGCCATGAGCATTAAGGCAATAATTACCCAACATCAACTTCACTGGGCCAGCCACATCATCCGGATGTCTGACTCCAGACTCATGAAGCAAGTTTTTTTTTCTCTCAGCTTAGTCAAACATACGCTCAAGAGAAGGGCAGAGAAAGTGCTTCAAGGACATCCTCAAGGCCAACTTGAAAAGAATGCAACATCAACATCATCCAGGACTGCCCCAAATAGAGGAAGTCTGCTGCAAGGATCTCAGTACTTTAAAACCTTACAATAACAACAAAAAAACAGAAAAAGCAGGAGCAACAGAAATAACTGTAAAATAAATACTATCAGGGTCCGAATCAAGAATCCAGAGCCACACACCCTGCACGGAAACACATGCCTGAGTTGCAACAGAATCTGTCTATACTGAATTGGCTTCATCAGCCATCTTCAGATGCACAGATAAGATATTCATGGAAAATAATCATCCTCAACTGTGAGAAATTGCCAAAGGGACCAAAAAAAAAAGAATTCAGTGACTGTCAGTCATTTGCTGAGTTTTCCAGTCCATCATGTGGGGAAAAAAAAAAAAGGCTTTAGTCTACGTACATCTTTTAGCTACATATAGAAGAAACTAGGCTCTTACAAATGCTGCTATTCTTGTCAATGTAAATATAAAAGGTTTATACTTGGATTTTTGCTTTGTTATATCAAAGATGGGAAAATTTCTGCAAGTAAAGATTTTTTGTATGGATCATACAGTGACCTATAGTTATCTATAAAGCCATTTTATTGACCTGTTAAGAATAAAACAAATATCTGGAATGAAAAATGGCATAATGTCAAAAAGCAGTTGCTCCTGTGTGTTCAGTGTTGCATAGAAAGATATTAAATCAGCTTACGAATACTGAACGGTAATCTTTGTCAGTATCTGTAATAATTGCACCTTGTCTAGATGCAATCCTCCACTAAGATAATTGTAAACAAATACATTTATTGTTTATTTATTTAGACTAAGGATGACTTGATTCTGTTAGTCTGTAAGGTGCATCTCTCTACCCTGCTTTCTTTCTGTTTTCAGGTAAACATGGCTAACTACCTATTCTCTTCTCTAAGCTACTTCTATTACTGCATCTTCCAACCTCTCCATTGCATCCAAATTTGGTTCAAATCTGCACAGCTGTTTTTAACAAAAAAATGAAAGCACAAGCTGTGGGTATATGTACAAATACAGCATAATGAGATGTGACAGAAATATATATGGATGATGCCTTTATATTAAAAAAAAAATCATTAGATTATTTTCAGAATCAGAAAGAGTGTAGTTGTTTTCCACTTTGTCACAGAAATTTGCCTCCTTGATTCTTAGTGCACACATTCCCTTCTATCTTAAAGATATGAAGGGGGGGGTGTTGGTTTTAACAATAAATTTATAGAAAGTATAAGATCCATGCATTGCCGATCCTCCTTCTAAAGGGTTGAAGCATCTACTGGTTGATAGTATTTATTTTAAAGTCATGCACTAAGGGGCTAAGTTATAAGAATTCACATTACTTTCACTAAAAATAAATGTATTCCTAAAATTAATTCGGTCTATTACTCAGACAGCTGAAGACACTTGGAAAATTGAAATAAGCAGAGAAATCCACAGGAGGACAAAACTTTTCGTTATGATTTTTTAATAATCACTTTTCTTAAATACGACTTCTCTTCTTTTAAAAATGGCTTCTCTTAAAACAACATTATTTCAATAAGTTTAAAAGTCTAATTTCTTAAAATTTGAAAAAAAATCTCTGCATTTGAGAGAAAATGGGAACACAGGAAAAAAAGGCAAAAGAATGAACAGCAAGAGCCAACCTGTCAGCATTTTATTTTTGCTTTCAAGAAGTTAATAGATTCACATTTGCTGTCAATTGTGATTATACATGCTATGATACAAGCCCTGGGATGTTCCCAGTACCATAGGAAGCAGGGATAAAACAGGAGCAGGCTGGATATTCTCCTGTAATCATGATCTGGGGATGGAACAGCAGGAGTTTCTCATAAAGAAGTCTAACAGGAAAGTTTGATGTTTGTAACTGACTGATCTGAGAGGACTGAGCCTTAGTCTGGAAGTTAAGGTTGGGAGGATACTTGTATAAGACCTAGGCTCTTGTTGTTCCAGGTGTAGCAGACTTGCCTTTTGGAGCTTGGGTTGAGTCCCAGGCTTGAAATCTTGCTGTTTTGATTGGTGGAGCTCATCCCCCAATCAGGAGGCAGCAAGAGGAGTTCAGTCACACCCCTTTCTTGAGGGGAGGGGGAGAGGAGTTCCCCTCCTCTCCCCCCGCCCCCCCGACGGACCTTATTGAAGACTGCAACACTCAGGTCGGAAGACTTGAGGGGCAGAGCCCTGGAGCATATAAAAGGAGCTGCATGCCCAGCATGAGGGAACACATCTGGGCAAAAGAAGAGAGAAGAGCAGGGCTTACAAGAGCTGAGGAGAGCTGCTCAGCAGGATGAAGCAGTAGCCCAGAAGCACCCCTAAAGACTTCCATCATTGGGGAACAGCGGATGAGTCCAGCAGCTAGGCTCTTGGTGTGCAGCATGGCACACAGCATCCAGACCCTAGGAGCTGTGTGAGGCGGTTCAGGTCTGCAACCTCTGGCACGCGGCCAGAGACACAGTGCACAGGATGGTGCGTGGAGCAGGACCTTTGGAGCACTTGGGCATTTCAGGTCCTAAACCCCTGGAATGAGGCTGGGAGCTCAGTGCAGGAAGTGCTACAGGGAGGGTCCAGGAGCAGAACGAGCCTGATGCTGCATGAGGCAGCCCAGACCTCTGACCCATGCAAAAAGTTGAGTCCAGAGAGCCAGACGGTGTTCAGGCTACTGAGCCAGCAGACAGGGCCAAGCCAGAGGCTGCAGAAGCCCTGCATAGTGGAGCCCTGTTCCAGGGGACAATGAACCCCCTCCCTGAAACCCACTGCAGGTGAAAGCGCAGCCTGGCACAAAGGGCGAGGACCACCCTCCAGGCCTGGGACCCATGAGTTGCAGGGAAAACAGATTCCCACAGAGGAGGGGAGTCCCCCCCCACAGTTAGTTAAGGGCTCCTGAAAGGGGAGGTCCCACTGAGAGGCCCCCTAAAATTACCAGCTTCTTCGTAGGGCTTGGGAAAAGCCCCAGGGTGTTGGGGTTCCTCTCAGGATTGAGTTTATCTTTGGGGTTTATCTGTTTCAGATCAGATACTTACCTGTGACTTATCTGTATCAGGAGCACTGGTATAAGGTTTTATGTCACTTACCCAGAGGGTATTGTTTATGTTACTGGTTTAAATATCTTATAAATATGTATATACATTGTACATACATTTGTATCCATGTTCCTTTCCCTTGTGATAAGTTAATGTAAATAAATGTGTATATAGTAAAGTCCCTTTACTGTCCTGGCCTGGTTCTATAGGGATGGAGGGAAACTGAGCGGTCTGCAGTTCCCTCCCACAGCATACCCGCCAGCTAACAATCCCCTTCAATTGGGGAAGAGGAGTATATACCCAAGTATATACCTGGGCTACACAGGAAGTTACATTCTGGTTTTACTTTAAACTTTAGTTTGTAAAAACAGCTACATACAGAGAAAGGAACTGGAAGCACAGGAGACTGAAGACCCAAACCCCACACTAGTATAGCTGCTGACAGTAATTTTTTGGAAGTCATGGAAAAGAGCATCTAGCACAGGGGCAGGCAATTATTTTGGGCAGAGGGCCACTTACTTGAGTTTTGGCATGCCATCAAGGGCCACATGACAGGCAGCCCAGGGCAGGTAAATATTAATATTCTAAATATTATAGGGGCCCCATGGGCTGGATAGAATGGCCTGGCAGGCTGCATCCAGCCCGCGGGCCACATTTTGCCCACCCCTGGTCTAGCAGAACTTGAAAAGGATAAAGATAGTTCTAGTTTTCAGATATAGAAAAGGGACCCTGTGAACTACGGTTCTCAGGTCTATCTCAAATGAAACAGAACAAGTAGTACCAGGACAAACTGGCAGACTTATTCCAGATACATTATACTGATTTGAGCTGAAATGGAATTACAACATTAGTTAATGATACTGATCTCTCTTGTAAAACCCCTTGACCAATGCCTGAAAAGAACTACATAAAAGCTAGGCATTATCATTACTACAAGTGCTCAGATTTTCATCAAACCATTTAATACAATAGTTTATGAACAGATTAAAACTTTATTAGGGAATATTAAAAATCATAGGTATTTCCATGGCTTTATAGAAATTGAAGAAAATACACTATTAGTTCAAAATGACTTGAATGTGTACATGTTCACTCTGGACATTTTAAACTAGACTAAACAATACAAAGAACACACCAAAAAAACCCCTAATTCTCATATTGGTAAAGAGAGGGACTAGACTAGATGAATAAGTTGATCCTGCATCCCAGAAAAAAATAAATCACTAATCTCCTTAATTCCTGGAAAATACCATACTTTTTAAGAATACTTTTCAGATGGATTTAAATTGCAGTTTTTCCAGCGGTCAGGAGTTTGGATACTAGGATCCTGGGCCAGAATCTCCATTGACACACATCTCCCACTGATATCAGTATCAATCAGCTGGATGCCTTGATCTTTCATTATTCTTTTGTGCTTAAGACCAGACAGATCCAATACAGTCAACTTCTTCATTCTAAAGGAACTCATCATTATAGCTCCTTCACTGCCTTAGAGAACCATGATTGTAGTCAAATTGTCTGAATTGACACGCTAAAGCAGCAGCAACCTGAGTTTGCCTGAAACAAGTACCTTCTTTGTGAACCTCCCCCTGGCATCCTGTGACCACAGAACACAAGCATTGCAGATTGTTATATTCACACATGCATCAGTATGACTCGTAAAAGAACAAATCTACCAGGCCCTGAATTGGTTTATCATGCTGTGTAAGCATAACTATGTTTATCATTGGAGCTGCTGTCAGCTCAAAATGTACTCCTTTCCAGACCCTACCAGAGTCCCCTATCACTTCCATGTGGAGTGCTGACATCTTATTGCTGGCCCTGGTAGGAGGTTTGAAGTGGGGGCTTTCCTACCACCAACTTTAAACCCCATGCCAGAAGCTCCATCCAGCTGGGCTGCCAAATGCAAGGGAACAGAGACTCCCAGCTGGGGAAAGCAGACACTTGCCCCACTAGGGATTTTAAAACTCATATTGGGCAGTTCTACTTCCCCAAGTCAGGCAACTTAGCCACAGCTGCCTGATGCAGGGTTTAAAGTTGCTAGGGGGTGAAGACTTTGCTCCTCCTTGGCAGGCAGGTCAGCCAAAGTACATGGATTTAAGTCACTGGGGAGGAAGCGGAAGGCAGCCCCTACCCCACCAGAAGCCTCTGTTCCCCCCACACCAGACAGCTCAGCCACTGCTGTGCAGCACAGGGTTTTGACAATCAGCTGATTGTTAGTAGGGCTGTGTGAAGCTTCGGTCACTGATTCAATTCAAAGGAGATTCAGCCCAATTTGGCGGCCAAATCTCCAAATCAAATCAGGAGACCCGTTAATCTCTCTGAATCCAATCAGAAGCCTCTGATTCGATTTGGAGAGATTTGACGATTCAGACATTGACACAGCTTTATATGTTTTTTCTACATACCTCAAAGTACCAGGCAGCTCGTGAATGCTGAGATGGTGGAGCAGATGGACCGTCCCACAGGACTGTTCAGCTGGGTTGACAATTATCTGATTCTTGGCCCCATACACAGTCACTTGGCATTCAGTTGGGCAGGGCAGGGCAGGGGAAGCCCAGGCTTTTCCCTGCACTGCCAAGTAGTAATCACACTATTGGTATCTGATCCCCAATCCCAAAATCACACCTCCTGCCATGCCACTCAATGAATGCGTGTCAAAGGCCTACTAAGGAAAGAAATGTAGAAAAAACGTAGAAAAGACAAACAGAAAGTTTTCAAAGTTTTATTTGCGGTGTCATTAGCAGATTTTTATGTTCATTTATTTCCCATAGAAGTAATAATTAAGAAAAAGAGAATTGCACATAAAGATGGGGGTCTTCCTGTAACAAGAATGTAATGACATGTTGATGCCCTAATCTAACTGCTGCATAGCATGAAAAGAAGTCATTCTATTATAAGTTTTCAGAATGGAGGGTTTATTTTCACGTCTGGTAATGATATGGTATTGGACACTATAATTTAGTAAGTAGTATCTTGTATGTAGCTATTATCATGACAAATACTTTCCCATTGCATCACTGCATAAGAGATTAAACTGCATTAAAGTGCAGTGGTTAAGTAAAAGGCAAAACAAATATATCTTTAAAAACACGTAGCAAGAAGCAATTGTTTTTAAAGACGGACAAATACGACAGTTGTCAACATTGTCCAGTCTGTTAGTAGACTGTGCTTTTCTCAAATATATTTGAAGTTATTAAGTGAATGCATTCTACAAATAATGCTTCATGGTAATTCAATCATAGTTTGTTGGAAGTGTGCAACATTAAAAATTGCACACATGGTATATTTTTGTTTCCTGACTAGAGGAATATCACCTATAAAATCAGGTTGCTTGGGGAAAGCCAAGAACATCCACAGAAATCAAATTTTGAATTTGTCATTAATAGTCTCTTAATATTGTGCAGTCCCTGCAAATAATCCAGCCAGTGTGATCCTTCATTCAGACATGGATGGAAAGCAAACACAAAAGGGGCTTCAGCCAAGTCAAAGCTAGTTCCTTTAAATGACCAAAATGATCTGAGTATTGGATATTTTACAGCACCAGTCAGACATCCAGATAGGAAGTCTTGTTATGGTGGAAATGGTGAAACGAATCAATCAAGTTAACTTTCAGATAAGAGCAGTTGCCCCCCTTTCAGCAGTATTAAAGCACAAATGGTACACATATATGGACACACACAAAAACTCGAACACACAATCTTTCATCAGCTGACATAGTATGGTACTTTGGAGATGTCTACCAAAAGCAACAACTGAAGGTTCAGATAGGTATCCAAATTTCTGAAACCTGATTGAATTGAAGATTCTTGCATGCCCCCTGTTCTACTCCCACCCCTCTAGGGTATATAAATGTGTATCCATTTGCCTGACAGGCATTATGGTGGGCCTGCTCATAATTTATTTATAGTAAAAGCTGCACTATATGGCATCTTACAAGTTGGCATGCTCTACTAACTGGCATGCCAGCTTGTAAGATAAAGTGAAACTGGAAGTGCCCACTGTAGCACTTCCGGTTTCTCTGAGCCCCCATGGCCTGAGGCAAAACAGCCTGAGCTGCTGAGCCCCCATAGCCCGGGGGCATAATAGGCTGCACAAGGCTGTGCAGGGCCCACCTCCCTGTCCCATGGGGCCCACAGGCCCCATGAGATGGGTGGCAATGCTGCAGGAAGTGCAGAGGAACGCCCCAGACATGGCAGGTGAAGCGGCGGCTGGGGCCACTCAATTACCAGCATATTTTGTTATCCGGCATCCCCCATTCCCGGGGAATGCCAGATAACAGAGCTTTTACTGTAGTCATTCTTAGAGGCCAAATATTGCAAGATGAGCTATGCTATTTCTCCAAGAAACACATTTTATTACCACAGTAGCATCGCATTTCACCAAGTCTTTCCAAATGCAAGGCATTTTGAGCAAGACTATTTGTTTGACTTGGGGGAAAAAAATCTGAGTCAATGAAATTCTAATTATATTGGCACTAGCTTCAACCCTGATGACCCACACACCACTTTCCTGGTTCTAGGCCTGGGGTGCTTCTGTTCTATTAATCATTCCACATTGTGCCAAACTGTGAAGCAGTTTCACTGCAAGAAAAATTTGGAAAGGGATGAAAACAGAGGCATAAACAGGACAACCCTGCACCGTGGGCAGCTGTTATTTTTGCACCCCCTTTCCCTAGGTCAATGAATTATTTCCCTCTCTCAAGCTGAAAGAGCAGCACTCAAACTATATACCAAAACCTGCATTAAATCTGTACCAGCAGCCTTCACAACTTCCATTAAAAATACACATCTGGTCAATACAAGAAAAAAGAAATAGCAAATAAACCAAAATTCCAGTCCAACACACACACACCTGCAATTTGGAGGCTGATGGAAGAGAATTTGGCAGCTTATTTCCATATCTACTCAGACTGATTTCAAGGAGCACACACAAGTTTTTAACTCAAAAAAATTGCCTTCTCAGTGTCAGATTTCATTTGATATAAAACTATGGCAAATGCCAATTAAAAATCAAACAAAATAGTTAAGGTCAAAGAAACTAATTCCTGCTGATTTGTTTTATATTAAAAATTAGATTCAAATGAATTACTTCATATGTAAATTTTAGTTGCTGGAACGTGACAAGGGCAAACACTACTCTCTTACATAAGGCTTGGGACAGACATTCAAAAATGTCTAACCTTGCTAGGCTAAACCAGTTTGTAACCGTTAAGACATCCCAGAAATGGAGGCACATACCTCACTCAGGCTAAAAGCTGGGGGGTGCTAGAGCAGCCCTCCCTTCTATTCCACAGTACTGAGCTGAGAGGGGGCACAGCTAGGCCCTAGCAGGATCCTCCAATTGTTGGGGGGGGGGGTGTTCCATGCCCCTCCCCCCCTTGCTGTTGATAACAGAGCATTGAGTTACACACAGGGAGTTTGTTAGCATTTATCAGCCCATCAAACAAAAGAGCATTCTCTCATTAAGCTCTTCTTAAACAACTTTTTCCAAGGAATGGAGGGACATTACCAGCTACCCATTGATTAGCTCCAAAATGCCCTAAGCCGACGCTGTCCTATCTGCCTTTGTCTCATCAGCATGCCTTTGTCCCACAGCATGGACCATAGCCAGCATGTACTATGCTAGCAAATGCTGAGAGGCATTTATGAGAGGCAGAGGAGAGGAGGGAATCCCTGCTTGAGTAGGGAGTGATGAGAGGGAGCAGAGGGAAGCCAGGCAGATGCCTGCAGTCTTTGCTGGAGCTCCAGCTAGGTAGCAGAGGGTAGTGCCCAGCCCAGAGAGCATGCTGGGATGCTGGGGGACTCTGGTTTAACTTAAACAATGAAGGGGTCTGGGACAGACATTGCATAAACCAGTTTGACCCAAAGCAGTTAAGTCTGACATTCAACCAGGTTTATCGCAAACCAGTTTCAGCCATTTTTAAACTGGTTTATGTGCACTGAACACCTGTTCTGTTACAGGTTTAAACCAGTTTCTGATCACTGAAACAAGTTTGTCTGTAATATCTGTCCCTAGCCATAATGTAATATAAAGCTTTTCCCTTTTAATTTTTGAATGAATACCATGCCTTGTGATGCACTGTTTTGTGTTCCTTACATTGCATTATAGACCAAAGCCTGAAAGGTAACAGTTCAGCTGCCTCTCAGGATTTGCCTTATGCATATTTACTGCAAGCCAGGGAGTCTAGACATTTAGAAATTCATAACTGCTGAATGCCTTGGCTTAAAGAAAAGTATAAAATCCATTTTTACTTGAAGTTAAGTTTTACATCTTGACAATTGATCATCATTTGGATGAATACTTAGTTCCATAACCACATGGAAAGAAATTCAATTCTAATCAAAACATCTGATGCTGTGTACAGTTTGAGAGAATATCAGTTTTTGCCTTGATTAAATCCTTGAGATGGGAAAAAGAAACAAAATTTTAAAAGGATCATCATCCCATTTAAAAATCATTACTTTATTACTATTACATAATTAATGCCAAAACAAATTTTAAAGATGGGTTCTTTGGTTCAGGATTTTTTGGTGGGGAGTGAGGAGGGTATTTTACATGCCCTATTCTAGTAAAGTGGAATAAATGTTGTTAGTGAATATTTTCCTTCAATGACTAAACTACTTTTTAAAAGTCTTGTTGACAAATTGTCCACAGACAGCTTGCAAGTCAATACCTGAAGCTGAAACTGTTAATCCTGATTGAAATATCAATCGCACAGTATTGCTTCTGTTGAATGCATAAGGCTAACCCTCAGAATCAGGTTCCTGCTTGTATTCTAATCTCAAAATATAACCATTTCAGTTCCATAAATATTCACTTAAACTCATCATTTCTGCAATTACTTCTGCTAGCAATAATGTTTGCTATAATATTAACAGATGTGAACAGGAAGTCTGGTAAACATAGGTAAAGGGAATCTGACATTTTGGTTTGAGTGATTATTCATGAGCAATTTTGAGATATTTGCTCAGCTCTGCCTTCAGTTAGCTTGGAGTGTAAAACAAAACTGGTCGATTTCATGGTCTACTTGTATGGTTTAATCCTTGACAATACAGTTCTAGTACAGTGCTGGTATTTTTGGATTTCTAGCATAGCAGAGGTGTTTAATCACCTTGGAAAAAAATGTAGAGGCTCAATAGTTGTTGAGAAGTTCATGATAATGTTACTTTTCACACCAAGTTTTGTAAAATGCCTTTTTTATTCTCTTATAGAAAACACATCATCAACCTAAACTACCATACATGGGCCTGCCCCAGAAGACCAGCTCTCTGAATATTCAAATCTTGGGAGTTACCAAGATAACTGCGGAGCCTTTGCAGTTTCAAATTATTGTACATCCAGTCAAAGAGGAATTTAGAGCAGCCAAAATTATGCAAACAGTAAGAGCCTGCTGGGGTAGGCTGTTTCAGCAACCCAAAATTACTTCAGTGCAGCCACACTATGGGCGTGTATAGACAAAATGAAGGCCCTAAATTGAAATGGTGGGTTTTAAAAAACACTGCCTCAATTTAAGGCTGATTAAACCCCTGTGTCATGCACACACCCTGCTGACTTACCTGGGAGGGGAGGATGAGTTGCCAGCAGGCAGAACAGTCCCTGGGCTTCTGGTGGGGGGGGGGGGGGGCTGGCGCTTGCACCCACTTGCAGGCACCTGGCTCAGGCAGTCCTGGGGGGTACCACAGTCATGGAGGGAAGCACTGTGCCCCCATGCAGCTCAAGCAGGATCCAGGAGGGGAGGGGTGGATGGGGGGGGGGGCGGCAAATCAGGCTTGCTGCTTTTCTTGGGCAGAGCCTACTTTCCCAGGCTGCTGCCAGGCTGCCTGCAGGGCTTTCTGGAGAGCCATGGAGCTCCATGGAGTCTAGGGCTTCACTCCAAGGCTGTAGGGGCAGCAAACTAAAACTCCTCGAAGGAGTTTAGTTTGCTGCACCCCAAGTAATTTAAGGTGCATTACACTGCCAAATTTCCTACAGTGGCTGGAATTAATGCAAAATATGCCTAGGCTTGCAAACGCCAACACCATTAAAGCATTGCAAAGCATTTAGACTGCTTTAAATTATCATGCACACACGTTTCATTTAGTCTACACACGGCCTTAGTCTTTTGAACACACCCTTTACATTGTGGATGGCAGAACACTGTTACCACAATACCACTTCAGAATTCCTGAGATGCCAACAGATCCCTAGCAAGCTGAATGATTTACCTTTCCACCTGATTGCACAGTTCCAGTGTCATCAAACAAGTAGACCTAGAATCAAATTAGACCAATGGGCCCATTCTTCAACCCTATTTTTTCAAGCTACAATTTGAACAATACAGTGATGATACATGTGGATACAAAATTTTCTTTTCAGTTCCAAGTAATTTTATTTAATCCTTGTTACAGCTGAATGATAAACAAGCCATGCAATTGTGAATGAGAGAAAAGTTCTTAAAATATGTTCTATAAACCAGTCTATTCCAATTCAGTTCTTGAACACACAGCATTTTACATAATGGTTATTCAATTGAAATGTACATGCATACAAGAGCATGTTTCAGAAGAAACCAAACCAAACCAAACCCAACCCAACCCAACCCAACCTTGTCTGGGTACTTTCTGTTAAGAATAAATTCAAGTAATTAAAGCATGGCTTTCTTCATTACATAAACTAGGCAAAGCAAAAAGGGAATGTTTTAAAAAAACTGTTTGTAATTGCATGTTCTATATAACCTCCAGGGTTAAGTACAGGCAGTCAATAAGCCTGAGGTTGAATTGATTCAGTCCTCGCAGGTTAGTATAAACTACATAGATTGAACCGATAAGCAAGTGAACAGACATTCACTTTTGATTCTGGAAATTCAGCTACATGCCTGCAGTGGCCAAAGACAAAAACTGAGGGGGGAGGGCGGTCAATAGAGCACAACTCCCTGCTCAGCTGGAGAAAACTGCTTGGGCCAATGCTAGCCCACCCACCTTGCAAGAAAAGGTCTGCAGGGAGGTGCAAAGCATCCTGGGGTGCTGAGAGCTAACTTGAATTGGAAGATGATCACTCGGATTTCAGTGAGCTGTATAAAACAAATAATTCTCCTACTAAAAGCAGCACATGTAACACCTAGATACTCATGGAAAGAATATACAAATGCTAAAAAGCCTGATCTGATCATCCTTTTGGCTTTTGATAATAGTTCATTTTATAGATGCCAGGAATAAGGGTTTTTCATTGTGCTATTCACTAGAGATGTATAACCAATTTTGAGATCAAAGTAGTTAGAAACCATGCATAATAATTTCTGACTGAAACAAATTGTTTTTAAAGCTAAAGCTTGTGTTGTGCTACAGCAGATGTGTTAGAAAAACAGACATTTCCCAATGGGCCTGGTACAGGCTGGATTCATAATACTTTCCAATTGATAGTTTCAACACTCTTTTACAAAAAATAAATCTAAAATATTTCCATATTTCTCCTTAACCAGTGATTATTTTATATATAATGTATGCATAATGGCATAGACCAGAATCCAGGTTTCTCTACCCGCAGATTACTGCCCTAGCCATCAGTTTACAATTATAATATCATCTTGCTCTCCCCATGCATCTTGCATTCCTTTCTGTGCTATCAAGCAACTTCAACAGGAAAGTTCTGCTTGCCAATCTTATGTACAGACCTGTAGTTAGCTCCCACCCACTCTTCCCCATGGGAGGTGGGAAATCTAGATTGTCCCTCCTCAGGCTAAGAAAGACAACGAACCTCTCTGTGTCTCACTCTCTGGCTAAGTGCTCTACCCACTAAACTGTTATACAAATGACAGGTACCACCACTTTAAAAAGATAATCAGAAATTAAAATGAGCCCTGTCAGTTCTTTCAAAGAGAGATGTTGGTACCTACCTTTAGGCTCTGCATTCATAATGGACAGCCAGGCCTGCAACCTAGACTTAGGTCAGGGGTATCAAAGCCATCTGGCCCCACAGACCTGATGAGTGGTACAGAGCTGGTCCACAGCCCAGGTCAGGATCACAGATCCCCTGACCCATGCCAGATCCAGCATATACAGTGAACAGTCTGGCTGGTCTGAAATTGTGCCACATGCAGTGTCTGCTTCAGATGGTCCAGGACCTGCACCATGGGCAACATAGGTTCTGTGCCAGCTCATGTGGACACGCAGGCACTGTGAATGTCATGTGCAGTGCATAGGTCAACTCTAAGACACAGGGATGTCGCGCCCCGATGACCGGTGCACCCTTGACCTGCGAGCCTGGGTCAGCACGACCAGCTTGGTGCAAGGAGGGATTTATGACTGGACAGGTGGGGGTTAACAGCGAGCAGGAGTCAGATGATTTAAAGCGTGATGGTTACACAGAAAGTTTATTTTACTTACGCTACTGATGTAGTGCAGTGTAGGCAAAGGAGTTGATTTATTCAGTTACAGCATGCAGATGTTCTGTCACCCAGCGATTACAGCAGGTTGCAGACTTGCTGAATACAGGTTTTAAGCAGTTCACACAAATTACTACAGTCTACAGATTACCAGGAGCTCTTGACAAGGAAGACGGACGATGAAGATAAGACGGGCCAGCAGAAACGGGGTTACACCAAAAGAAAATAAACCGGGGCGGGGAAATGTCTGTAACTGATCAGGTTACAGATTGTCTCCTGGGAATGCTTCGAGATCTCTGCCTTGGGTGGAAGTTCTTTCAAAGTTATACTAAGTAGGGTAGCCAATTATTACAAGCTAGGTATGAATAATTAACGAGTTGGCACTTGTGCTCTTGTTGTTTGCTCAAGTTTCAGGAAAAGGGGGGTCATTTTTTTATTTGGGTGGTACTGGTCCTGTTTGGTCACAGGAGGGTGAGCATAGTACATTATTTAATTTTACAACTTCACTAAAGTTAGTTAATTTGGAGTTTGATTTTTATCTCGTTACCAGGTAACCATATCTTTCGTGCTGAGTTGTCAAGGTCAGTTTCTCTCTCTCGTATGGGAGCTCAAGTGATTTGGAATGAGGCACAGACAGGGGTGTATATATGCAGTACTGTTACAAACTAAAAAATAATAGTGTGAGACTACAATTACAGAGTTTGTTGTGTTAGCCTCTGACCTTTTGTCTCTGACTTTTTGCCATCGGCATCTGAAATCAAAGACTTTGATCTTTGACAAGGGAGAGCACTGGGAGCTGGATTACAGGGGTCCATGGGCCAAATCTGGCCCTCAAACCTGTATCTTTGACACCCCCGAGGTAGGTGTTACAGTTAAAAACTGGATTAAAACCTAGTGCAGTTAAGGATTAACACAATACCTCATTCAATTATGACAGAAAGGCTTTAATAACTATAACATAAACAAGCATAAAACTAAATGACAGAAAAAGACTCCTTAACAATATTCAGTAAAAGAGCTCTCATAAAAGTCCTAGTATATGTTAACTGCTATAGTGTCTCTTACCAATGCAGAAAGAAAGCCATTTCAGCCTTTACCGGGCATGGATCAATCACCAAAAGTAATCAGCTGGACTCAGGTTATAATGTTCCAGTGATTTCTCTCTCCCAGAGTGCGCATTAAGGCTGTGCGAAGCTTTGGGTGGTGATTCAATTCAGAGGAGATTCAGCCCAATTTTGTGGCTAAACCTCCAAATCCAAATTGAAATCAGGGGACCAATTAAAGGGTCTGAGTTGATTCAAAGCTCTCTAAATCTTCAGAAACGATTCAGAGAGCTTTGATGATTCGGGCAGTCCCCAGTGGCTGCAGCAGGGAGCTGCAGCTGACTCTGAGCTGGTAAGTACTAGGGGCAAGGAAGAGGGGTGACTGGAAATGGGTGGAAGGAACCATGGAGGGACCCCTGCTTTCTCCCCCAGCCCCCCAACCCCTGCTTATTTCCCTACCCCCACCTCATGGCTGCCTTGCCTGACCCAGCTCCCGGCCCTTTAAAGAAAAGCCCCTACTCACCAGATGCTGCTGGGCATGGGGGCAATCCCCACTGCCCCATGCTGCATGGGGGGCTCTACATGAGCCCTCCAACAGCCCCTTTCCACTTCCCCATCCCCCCATAGGTGCCCCACCCAGGCCAGCTCCGGCCCCTTAGAAAAAAAATAAACCCCCCAAAAACAAGAAAAGCCATCGGACTCACCACTCCTGCAGCAGCCTTGAGGCTCATGAGAGACCCCCACATGGCATGGGGCAGTGGGGATCACTACCCTCCCCCACCCCAGCAGGAATGGTGAGTGCAGGGTTTTTGTGGGGATTTTTTTTCTTAAAAGGGCTGGAGCCGCAGTGGGTGGGTCAGCCATAGGGGGGCTAGGGGGCTCATGCAGAGCCCCACACAGAGCGAGGGCCAGTGGGGATAACACCCCCACCCGGCAGCACATGGTGAGTTGGGGCTTTTTTTTCCAAGTGCTGGGAGCTGGGGTGGGCGGGGCATGGGCCTGGCTGATTCAGAGATTCGGCAGCAGCCAAATTGATTCAAGACTGCAATTCAAATCACCGAATTGAATCACCGAATTGGCTAAATCCAAATCTGAAGTGAATACTAGCCACTTTGCACAGGCCTAGCGAGCATCTCACCAACAACTCTGTTTTGTTCTTATACTCTTAAATTGCACAGCTTCAAGGCATTCCTCCTTGACAGTTCATTGCTTAAAGTGTGAACAAATCAGATAGGGAAGGACCATCACATTACAATTGTTAACTGCTCGGATCTTGTTTTGGGTTTTCCATTTGTGTTACTTGGTTTTGAAAGATTTTGATCAGTCTGGAGTTTACACTTCAGTCAAATGGGATGGATCTTGATTGACTGAATTGGACACCATAGGGCAGTGATCACAGGACACTGTTTTGGGTAGCTGTTTTAACATTGGGGAAAAACTCAAAATATTCTGAACCAGTGATGGTCTATGGAGACATTTGTAAAACCCCAAACAAGCGTTAAATGCCGGTTCCAAGAAATAAGACTTAATCAAGGAAGAATGCATCAACAAGGAGGATACAGTCACATACAGGGAGATGCAGTTATTTATGAATGTTTTAGCGTAACAAAACATTAGGTACATTTGCAACTAGCACAGGAGATGAAATCAATTGAGACTTCTTTATTTTGCCTGGTTCCAGTCACAATCTTGCTTTCTTATACCAGATGTGACATTTAAATGACCAAATTAGAATAATATTCCATGTAGGTCCAGCCAAGCTTTCACTGTCATCAGTAAGTATGTAAACTCCAGAGAAGGAGGAGCATTTTGGACACATCCCCCTAATTCTAGGCAACTCCCTGCTCTGCACACTGGTTGTTTTAGATCACATTCCAAACTGCCTAACTCCCCATGCACTAGGCTCTGGATCTTACTGCAGGTGCCATATTTCTAAGTCCTTTACTGGGTCTAGGCCTTAGTGAGAAAGAACTGATGGGCATTATTTTTGATAATAAGGAAGCCTTAAAGGATGTGGCTACAGGTAACTACCAGCCATATGCTAGTTAATATTTATCTTCTGCATAAGCATTGGAGGTAAATGGAGAAAAAAAAAACAATTATTTTTGGCAGAATAAAAAGTAAATAAAATTAAATCTAGTCAAAATAAACATCTCTAGAAAAATATGGTGTGCTAATTAGTCAACATAACACTCTTAACTACAATTTATCCTTAGGCTTCAAAGTACTAAGATAATCTATGAGAGAAAAAACAAATGTTATGCATTGGCATGAAAAAGGAAGAAATAAATATTGTTTTAAAGGAAGTAACAAGGAGATTATATACTTACGAAGATGATGTATATTAATTATTTTTACTGGCTACAGAGCTGTCAGGCAGGGGTCTGAAAGTCAGTTTTTTCCTCATATATCAACATATTATTTAGTACGCTGCAATCAGAATGCAATGATCCCTTTGATGATTCAATAATCTTAATAGAAGCCAACTCAATCTCCCCCTAACTATGCATGATTTTATTTAGAAAACGAAGCACAGTGGGCAAGTAGGTATCATCATTAGTTACTCTTCTGACCACAGCTGAATTTTGAATAAAGATAGGAAGAAGAAATATGATTTAGATGTACACAAGAAAGACTTGGACTGAAAGTGCATCAAATAACTCTCTGGTTCCTAGAGATGCTAAATTAACTGATCTTCACATGCTAACCTGAATCCGTTCGAGTTGCATTGATTCGATTTGCAGAAAAAATGGTTTGTTCAGGCTATGCTTGACATGCATAGACAACTGCAAATATATTTTCTGTGGCAGGCCCACACCTCACTCACCACACTGTCAGCATCCAGCTGGTTGGCCTGCAGGCAGCTGGGCTGGTATCACGTGATCAGAGGAGGGACCGCAGTTTTGTTGGCCCCTCAAGCTCCCATGATAAGATGAGCTCACTGGTTGTGTCTGGGGAGAGAAGAAAGGAGGAGGCACCAGGCACACCTCTGAAAGCCTTCCCTATGCTGGAGACAGACCTGGTGTGAGGGCAACAGTGCAAGCTGCCAGGCAGCACAGGCATTCAGACCACAGAGGGAAAAACCTCATGGCATCGAGTGCTTACTCACTTGCATCATCAGATATGGAGACTTGTCCTAGGGCAGGGAACTCCAGTGAGCCAGAGGACACCACAAACAACCAAACACCAGGGAGAAAAGACCCAAGTATCCACAAAGGAGCAGCCACAGAGGGACCAAAGGGTACAGACCTAACCTTACCAGCAGGCATACCCAGGATTGCCAGGATGGGACCTGGGCAGCCCAAGGGACATGGGTGGAACCCAACCTAGGGAAGCACCCACCTGAGAACCCATTGATTTGGGCCACTGTGTTTGAGTGGTTGTCGGCTCGACATTCCCCAGCAGACAAACATCAGGACCCCAAGGGTCACCAGGGCATGAGAAAATAGCCTTGGGACTTTATAGCATGTAGTCAGGTGCCAGCAAACCCAAAGAATCAGCCCTACAGGGCCAACCCACAAGTCAGGATTATGTAGGGGTCAAACAAGTTGCACCACATGTGGTACAGAGTGCTGATGAGAATTGCAGTGAGCATCATTGCCTGCATATCTGCACCATCTATACGATTTCAGTTTGAGTTTAGTTATCAGTTTGCCAGTCAGGCACACTGAGAACTAAAGACAGACCTTCTGTGAGAGTAGACAGTGCCTGTGATACCACTGAAATCAAGCCAGACTGCCTGAATGGAAAGGGAAAGGTGTAGGGGAGGAGGACCCTCAGAGAAGAAACACTGACAGAGACACCCAGGGTCACAGAAAAAAACTGGACAACACTTTCTGGTAGAAACTCTGGTAACTTCAAGTCATGGCAGGTGAGTTGACCCTGGTGAGGCACACCCAAGTGGGCAGGGCATGCTAGCAGCAGTGCTGTGAGTATGTGCCTGCCACATTATGAAATTGTCCAAATTTGGTTTTGAGGATGGCATTTTGGCAATCAATCAAAATGTTCTCCCACACATGCACACATACACTAAGCATGCATACATCAAGAAAATGCCAAATGGATCTAATTAAACTTAACAGTGCAAGGAGCATTTAGCCTCCTACAATGGAGAGAATAATAAATTCTTCCATTCATGGTCATTGTAACAGGGAGCCCTATCCCTGTTATCAAGAACCAGAGCAGCCTCTTTAAATCCAGGACCTTCCATGAACAGCCATCCAGTCGAGCAGGGGTTACAGGTTGAGCCCTTCCAGCTGCTTAGGTGACAGGAAGGGAAAAGGCCAGAACCATATAAACCTCAAGCGGAGAAGGCCAGAGAGGCAGACTCTTGATGACTATAGAGCAGCTGTGGCAACTTCCTTGGGAAGAATGCGCCATGCTGTGAGACAGATGCACAATCACATGTAAGCAGGCAGTTTACCTCTCATTTTTATTTTCATTATATGGCCATAGGTGTCTATGATTTATGTTTAACATTAAAGCCAGTAGTTTGTGACTGAGGCTGTAGGGGAGGAGGAGGCCTTATTAGTCCCAAGGGGTGCCATGATAGAGGGCTCAAGAACTCCCGCTGCACTAGGAGTGCAGCACTAGGGCTACGAGCCTAGAGTCACTTGAAGGGAAGATAGGAGCCTTGAAGCCAGGTCCTAGTGGGTAGACTTAGGCAAATGGCCCTAACTATAGAAAGAGGGGCAAAGCTGGAGGAAGCTGAGGACCCAACAGCCTGGCACAGGGGCACATAAGAAGGGCCAGTAGGTCTGGTGTTGTATGGAATGGAGGGCCGTGAGCCCAAGTGGGTTAGGGGGCTAGAGCGTTGAAGTCAAGCCTTGCTTAGTGGGTTTTGACTGACAGGCCTAGATGGGGGGGGGGTAAGCAATGGCTGAGACCCCGACATAGAGAAAATTATAAAATTATAAAACATGCTGTGAGGCATGAGGCATGTCAAGGGGAGGTAGGAGCATGCATTTTCCCCTTAAGGCGACAGCTCATTATCCTACAGATGGTGAGTCTAGAGCCTGTCTGGGAATCTTTGGGTCAGTTTCCCTCCTTTTAAGAAGCACATAATATCAAGTCATGGCAGGAAAGTAAAGTGGGGGAAGCTGATCCCCAGGGGAAGAAAATTCAACAAGACTTGATGGGTGTCCACTTATCAGCCTACAAAAAATGCAGACAGCACACTGTCACAGTCATTTAACTTGAATATGGTCCAAACAGCCACATAGAAAACTTATGTATAGGATGGAAAAGAAAATCAGAAATTGTAATGAGAGCTGGAAACCATTGACAAACATATGGAAATGTTGTCCTTAACTACAGACAAAGATAATGAAGAGACGGGTAAAACAAAGTTGTAAATTGGCTAATCCAGAGGAAAATTAAAGAACTCTGTCAAATGTATGTGTGCATGAACACAAAAGAAATTAAATTTTCCCTTCAGAGAATTTTGCCCCTCTCTCCTCTCCCTCCTCCCCCCACCCTGCCCCTGCCTGCAGAACAACCAGTACCCTGGTGGTTGAGACACATCAGGATTGTAGGAGATCTAGGTTAAAGTTCCTACTTTTCATAGATTCATAGACATTAGGGCTGGAAGGGACCTTGAAAGATTGAGTTCAGCCCCCTGTCCGAGGGGCCAGGAAGTCAGCTGGGGTCACAGGATCCTAGCAAAATAAATGTCCAATTGACTCTTAAAGGAGTCCAGAGTAGATGCTTGCACCACCTCTGGTGGCAGTCTGTCCCAGGCCTTGGGGGCTCAGACAATAAAGAAGTTCTTCCTTATGTCCAGCCTGAAATGGTCTTAGAGAAGTTTGTGACCATTTGACCTTCTCATCCCATGGGGCATTTGGGTGAAGAGGCATTCCCCCAGATCCTGATGTACACCCCTTATATACTTACAGGCAGTCACTAGGTCTGCCCTGAGCCAGCACTTTTCCAGGCTGAAAAGTCCCATTGCTCTCAGCCTCTCATCATAAGGTCTCCTTTCCTGCCCTCTGATCATGCGCGTGGCTCTCCTCTGGACTCTCTCAAACTTCTCCACATCCTTTTGGAATTGCAGAGCCCCAAATTGGATATTATACTCCAGCTGCGGCCTCATCAAGGCTGAGTACACTGGGAGGATAACATCCTGGGATTTGCTAGAGAAGTATCTATGGATGCAAGCCAGAGTTTTGCTCGCTTTGCCGGCTGCAATATCACATTGGTGGCTCATATTCATTTTGTGGTCAATCATGACCCCCACATCCCTTTAGCCTTGGTGCTAGCAAGTGTAGCACTGTGGAGCCTATCAGCATGCTGCCGGGTTTTCTTTCTGAAGGTCAAGTACCTTGCATTTTTCAGCATTGAAGGCCATCAGATTTTCATCTGCCCGTTTTCCAAGTCTGTCATGGTCAGCCTGGATTACCATCCTGTCCTCGGGTGCGGACAGTTTACCCCTAACTTTGGTGTCATCAGTAAACCTGGCCCGTCCACTTCTGATACCAATGTTCACATCATTAAGGAAGATGTTGAAAAGAATAGGCTCAAGGATGGAGCCTTGGGGGTCATGGTGCACCACGATGATTGACCTCCATCAAGTACCACTCTCTGGGTCCAACCATGATGCCAATTCCCCAACCAGCAGACTGTGATGTAGCCAAGGCTGCAGTTGGCCACTTTTTTCTATAAGATGATCATGGGATACCAGATTGAAAGGTTTTTTTTTAAAGTCAAGATACATGATGTCAGTTACTTCTCCCTTGTCCAGGTGATATGTCACCTGGTCATAGAAGGAGATGAGATTGGTCAGGCAAGACCTACCCACAGCAAACCCATGTCGGCTATCCCTCAAGAAGCTGCCTTCAGCCCGTTTGTCAAGAATGGTCTCTTTGATGATTTTTTCCAAGATCTTCCCGGAATAGAGGTCAGGCTGATGGGCCTGTAGTTCCCTGGATCTACTTTCCTCTCTTTCTTGAAGATAGGTGCCACTTTGGCCTTCTTCCAATCTTCAGCCACTTCACCTGAGTGCCACAAGTTCTCAATGATCTGTGCCACCTGCAGAGGTATGATGCTTGCCATCACCTTAAGTACACTGGGGTGCACGTTGCCTGGGCCAGCTGACTTGAAGGTGTCCAGCCTCTCAAGCAAAGCAAGTTTCTCTCAGCATCTCCTATTCAAGGAGCTTGAGTTTGTATACATAACTTAATAGTGTGACAGGGGGCTGTCTCAAAGCCAATCCACCCACCTGACTCACCTGCTATGCCTTTAACATAATCAAGTTAAATAGTTATTCCTAGGTGGGAGGATGCCCATTTAATGCCCTGATGCCAAGGGCATACACCATCCCTACACCATGTCCCATGCCTTGCAGATGGCAGCACTATATGGCTCCAGCCCCAAACTGGACCCCAGCATGTTCCCTGATGACATTCAAACCCCAACATGGATCCCTCCTACTCAGATGGCCTAATGTTCACCATCATTCAGGGCTGCAAAGTCCCTAGACCCATTTTCCTCTTGGCAGTGGCCCCCTGTGGGACCTTTGGCCTCACGTCTAGGCCAGTCAGGACTCCAGGCAACTGGTTGCCCATCCCTCATGCTGGATCCCTTTGACCTTCAACTGTGCTGTTCTTGGCCCCAGCACTGACCAGTCAAGTATTTTCTGGCCAGGTTCTTGTGCATCTAGCCTTCTCTCCCATAAAGGTGGATACCTTCTCAGGCCACTCCACACTGTGCCTTCACTCTGTGGGCCTTGGTCCCTGTGCTTTTCTGTCAGGGGATACTCCCCTAATCTTTCCCCTCCACAGGGTCACCCAAAAGGCAGCGGTGCCCCATACTTGTTTTTCACTAGGGAGGCACAGGTATGGCATTTCCTGGAGACTGCCTTGCCACAGTCCCACCACACCGTCCAACTCTAGCAGGGTGCAGTTTTAGGTCATGCCCAAGGACCAGTCTTAAAACCTTCCTGGTCCCTCACAAAGCCCCTGTGCATACAGCTCCTCTCTGAGTGTGAAGAAGTGAGAGTGAGCAAACAAAATCCCTGAGGTGCCTTACATGCTGGGCAGGGGAGGTCAGGAAAAGACAGGCAGCTGGCAGCAACAGACAGGGAAAGTGAAAACAAGCGGCACTTATACCCCCAGACTCACTAAAGAATCTGGAGGCACAGGTGGTGTTCTCTTCAATCCTCCCAGTCTCAGGCTATGGGGTGAGGAAGGAGAGGAGAATCCAGGTAGTGAACCAAAGACTGCGGTGCTGGTGTCATTGGGAAGGCTTTGGCTTCCATTACCACAGCCCACTTTTGGCGAGAGAGGCAGTGAGCTACTGGGAAGAGATGACCTCCACCTCTGTCCCCTGGGGAGGAGGCTCTTCTCAGCCAGACTGGCTGACCTGCTCCACTGGACTTTAAACTAAGCCTGCTGGGGGATGGGAGGACTACCGCCACTGCTGGCCCACTAAGCAACCATTCCAAAGCCAGCAGGCTGAGACACTTAAGGGAGCCCACCCCTGTCATAGCCCTGGAACAATCTGTGGGCAAGGCAAGAGCCCCCAAGAAGACACTGGCCTGGCTGTACACAAATTCCAGCAGCTTGGGGAATAAGCAAGAGGAATTCCTCTTCCTGCTTAATGCAAATAATTACAACATCATAGGGATAAAGGAGACGTGGTGGGAATCCACCCATGACTGGACCATGGGTATAAATGGCTATACCTTGTACAGAAGGGATCAAGTAGACAAAAAGGGTACGAGTGTAGCTCTCTATGTTAAGGAAAGCTAAGCGTCCCTGCAAGCTGATGTTGGCGACCAGGGTGGATGACTGGAGATCCTCTGGGTTAAAATCCGTGGGGAACACGGCACAGGGGACACAATGGTGGGAGTCTACTACAGACCTCACACCCGAAGTCAAGAACTTGACAAGGAGTTCACACGGGAACTGGCTGAGGCCGCATACACCAGGACCATGGTTGTCACGGGTGACTTCAATTACCTGAACATCTCAAGGGAGGATCACGCAGCAGAATCTGAGGGTCACAAAGCTTCCTATCATGTGTGGATGACCTCTACCTGACTCAAGAAGTCTGTGGCCCAACGAGAGGTAAAGCGCTGCTTGACCTGGTATTGGCTACTGGTGATGACCTAATCAGCCACCTAGTGATGGGAAGCTGGGTGACAGTGACCACAAGCTGATCACCTTCACCATTGTAAAGCTGGCAAGTCAGTCAGCAACACAGAAGTCTTTGACTTCGTAAAACCGACTTTGACAAGCTTAGGAAGCTTGTCAGTGAGGCCCTAAGGGACCACAATCCCAGGGGAAGGGGAGTTCAGGAAGAGTGGTTGCTCATCAAGGGAGCAATCCTCAACAGACAAGTTAATTCTATTCCATCTTGGAAGAAAGGCAGCAAGAAGGCACAGCAGCCCCCCTGGCTCTCCAGGGACCTATCCGACCTCCTGAGGCTAACAAGAAAGGCCTACAAAGGATGGAGGATGGGATTCATCTCCAAGGAGGATTAATTCTGCACTGGTCCAGTCCTGCAGGGAGCAAACCAGGAAAGGCAAGGCTGCAACTGAACTCCAACTAGCTTCGAGCATCAAGGACAATAAAAAGTCTTTTTTCAGATGTGTGGGGAGCCGGAGGAAAAGCAAAGGCAATGTTGGACCCCTGCTGAACCAGATGGGACAACTGATGCCCAGGAAAAAGCCAACGTATTAAATGGTCACTTTGCATTGGTCTTCCATCAGTCCCATGGAACGCCCATGCCCACCATGGGACAGGGAGGTCCTGGTGAGGGAGATACCCTGCCCTCCATTAATGCTGACCTCGTGAAGGAACACCTTGAGAGGCTGGATACCTTCAAGTCAGCCGGCCCTGACAATCTACACCCCAGGTTACTCAAGGAGCTGGCTAGCATCATAGCCCAGCCACCGGTATGGGTCTTTGAAAACTCCTGGTGCTCTGGTGTAACTATAGGCCCATCAGCCTGACTTCTATCCTGGGGAAGGTCTTAGAAAAGTTTATTAAATAGGCCATCCTTAATGAACTGGCAGATGCCAACATCCTGAGGGATAGCCAGCATGGGTTTGTTGCAGGTAGGTCTTGCTTGACCAGTCTCATTACCTTCTATGACCAGGTGACCTATCACCTGGACAAGGGAGAAATGATTGATGTCATATATGTTGACTTCAAAAAAGCCTTTGATCTGGTATCCCATGATCACCTCTTGGCAAAACTGGCCAATTGTGGCCTTGGGTCCACCATGATCCACTGGCTGGGGAACTGGCTCCATGGTCGGACCCAGAGGGTGGCTCAGCAAATGGACGGACGAGAACCTGATGGCGTTTAACACTGAAAAATGCAAGGTTCTCCACCTTGGGAGGAAAAACCTGCACCATCCTTACAGGCTCAGCAGTGCTATGCTGGCTAGCACTATGGAAGAAAGAGACTTGGGGGTCATGACTGACCACAAGATGAACATGAGCCTGCAATGTGATGCTGCGGCTAGTAGAGCGACCAAAACCCTGGCTTGCATCCATACATGCTTCTCAAGCAAACCCCAGGACATCATTCTCCCCTTGTACTCAGCCTTGGTGGGGCTGCAGCTGGAGTACTGCATCCAGTTTTGGGCTCCACAATTCAAAAAGGATGTGGAGAAGCTTGAGAGAGTCCAGAGAAGAGCCACGCGCATGATCAGAGGTCAGGAAAACAGCCCTTACGATGACAGGCTGAGAGTGGTGCTCTTTAGTCTGGAAAAGTGCAGGCTCAGGGGTGATCTGATGGCCACCTATAAGTTTATCAGGGGTGACCACCAGTACCTGGGGGAATGTTTGTTCACCAGAGTGCCCCAGGGGATGATGAGGTGGAATGGTTATAAACTACTGCAAGACCATTTCAGGCTGGAAATAAGGAAGAATTTCTTTACCGTCCAAGCCCCCACCGTCTGAAATAGCCTGCCATCGGAGGTGGTTCAAGCACCTACATTGAACACCTTCAGGAGCAAAGTGGATGCTTATCTTGCTGGGATCCTATGACCTCAGCTGACTTCCTGCCCTTTGGGCAGGGGGCTGGACTCGATGCTCTTCTGAGGTCCCTTCCAGTCCTAATGTCTATGAAATCTATGAAATCATAGCACGGAGGGCTGGCAGGGCTGCAGCTGAAGACCGGAAGGGAAGAGAAACACTCACCACACTTCCAGAGCAGTATCTCACTCTGGATTGGAGGAGGGAGGTTGCTGAGAGGTATTTCCAGCCCCAGAGAGGGTCAGAGTGGTGTCAAGTCCCTGCAAGCCGCAGAGAAAGGAGTGGCTGAGCATCCCGGCAGGCAACTGTTGAGAAACTTGCTGGAGGAATGCTGTGGGTGTGACCCTAAGTAGGAGGCAGGTGGAGGCCTGCACACACAAGGCTACTAATAATCCCTGGTAGGATCACTTCAGGCATTGCCTCCTAGCAATATAATAGCATCAATTCATGGCAGGCAAGTAAACATAAGACCAACTTCCTGGCAGACCAGGTGATCTGAAGCCAGAGTCCATCCTGTCACCACCTGTAGGAAAACAAGCTCAGGGCAGTGGCAGCAAGCTCTACAACACCTGCAGTCATCACACTGGGCTTGTTCTGAGCCTTCCTCTCAGCAGGCCACAGGCACTCAGCCCCCCACTCATGGCTCTGGACCCCACATTGGGTCCCTGGTAACCTTCTCCATCCCCATAGTTCCTACCCTGACTTCCAGATGTTCTGGGAGCAACAGTACCCTAACTGGGAGATGTTCATCCTTTGGCTGCCCAGTTGCAATTCCGTGGCTCTGCTTTCAGGGTCCGTCTTATACCCCAACTGCCTAGCCCTACACCAATCAGGCAACCTCTTGGGTGCCATCTCACCCTCCTGATTGGGACTGCTCCCACCTGCAGGCTGATCTGCAGCCTGCTCAAGCCCGTAAAGGGGAAGGCACAACCTGTGCTCTGCCACAGATAGTCACAGAATCAGACTCTACACCCAGAGTTCAAGGCCACATTTTGAATCAGACAGTACTTTAGGGGCTTCAATTGAATTTTATCTCAGCCAAAAAGAATACTATAGTCCCTAGGTTACTGGCTGAAATAGGTCTTTCTGTTTGTCTCATTTTGATCAGAAATTACACCCAGGAGATGGGAAACCATTCCAATGAAATTCTAATAAAATTAGCATGTTTCTTTAAAGACACTTCTGTCAATGAAACTGCATTTTAAACAATAAGTGTTTCATTCAAACAGACCCCTGCAGCTCTAACAGAAATGCAAATGTGCATGTAGCTTGAAAATAAATTGCCAGTATGTACAGTCAAAACCAGAGTTTATTATAAGTGGAATAAAACAGCAGCTCCCTCTTTCCAAAGACATGCCTCTTCATTCCAAAACTTCCCATTGCAGCTGGTCAGAAAATGGAATTTCCCTCCCTGGGGATATTCAAATAGTTCAGCATATGCTGGGATTGAAAAATGAAATTATTAAACATTTTGGTTAAATGAGAAGTACAAATAAGAAAATTTCCCATGCATCAAATGCAACACATTTATGTGAAACAGTGGATTTGGAAAACTGAAAGTTTTCATCACAGACAAATTTTGATTTAGATAAAACAGCATTTTCAGAGTCAAACCCTTCTTATTAGAAAATGTGCTATCCAGCCCTCATGTCTTTCAGCAATAGCTAAGAATAATTATTGCTCCCTGTATACTCCCAAGCCATTTCTCTCCTTAGTGAGCCCTGGTAAATAAATTGCTTCAGTATCTGCCACGATCTACTTGGCAGAATGAAGGGTAAATTTGCACCTTATAAACCAGTGGGGCCAACCTTTTTAGCAGGCATGCCACAAATTAGCCCTGCATCCTCCCCAGGTGCCACTAGGCTGCATGCCACCCCTCAATCTGTTGCATGCCAGGCATAGAACTTGTCCATGCCACGGTTGGTGGACATCCTTGTTATAGATTATATCAGAAATGCTTAAGCATTACATAATTAGGTCAGTGTTAACAAGACACGGTGGGAGATTTTTTTCTGAGCATCTTGAGAGGGTAAGTTATCTGGAAATTAACCAAGACACTAGACATGCACCTATTTATTTAGTTCCTCTGCTCAAACAAATACACCCTTAAATACAAAATCCTTGCATGTCTTATCTCCTATCTACCTACTACTGATACCCCCTGATCAGATTAAAGCCATCAACAGGAGTTGCAATGAAAAAAAAAGAAAAAAAAAATCACTTTCTTAATAATACTACCCCAAAAGCACAAACATCACTTCACATGCTACTATTGTATTAAATGCTATACTAAACATATCACTATAACTCCATAGCCATCTATTGAGAATATTGTCTCATTCTGACATATGGCTACTTTTCCTGCTGACAAACACACTGGCTGCTGCTAGTATGAAAGGAAATTTATTTTGCATTGTATTACCAGAAATGCAGAGTTTTAGTTAACAGTAGTAACATTTTCCATCTTCATATTTATAAGCAGTTAAGAGAGACCCTTAACACTCTCACTAAAAAGTGGCTGTGTAAAAACACCCTTAATAAAAAGGACAAAAACAAAACACATGTTGGTATTACCTTTAAAAAGGCCTGCAGCAGCTTAACACCAGAGGCTGTGAAAATGTTAAACACCCACCTTAGGCATCTACCTGAAAAGTTTAAAGCAGCCTATAAACTCAATTCCACTCCTTCTCTGGTGATCATTTCTACAAATATTAACAGTACCCAGCATGTTAGTGTTTTATAAATTAATAAATAATACCTCTTTTTGTTCTAGGTACAAACACTTGTTGCTGAAAAGCCCACTCTCTCTCTCTCAGTGAGTCTTGCTATGAACCATTTTTGTCCCCTGTTTGTTTTTCAAACCAAATGTTAGGGATATAATGTTGATTTTATTATGTCACATTCATCTTCAAAAAGGGGAACGGCAGGCAAGTTTTAATAATAAAAAGGACAAAAACAAAACATGTGTTGGTATTACCTTTAAAAAAGCCTGCAGCAGCTTAGCACTACAGGCAAGGCTCTCTGTATACTGCAGGCCATCCTCATAAGATAAATTACCCATTACTCACCGTTTATCTGCTTATGAAATGGCTCTGCTTGAACAGCTGAAGCCTCTAATTTGCAGAGATTGATCTGTCTGCCAACAGCATTTCATTTCTTTGCCAAATATCTTTCTTTTCCCATTGGTGTTTGCAACAGAGAAACTCTTGCTTGTAAGCAAGAGAAGCCATCATAAAAACATTTCTATTTCTAACATTTTCAGATTAATAGATAAAAGTACTGCCATTTTCTAGCATATTTCTTACACTTACTGAACTCTGGACCATTATCTGTAGTAACCAGCAAACACCTGTCACACTTCAATTGCAAATTCTTTCACTGTGCATTTGGACTACAATTAGCATGCTAAAGTCACGATTATAATAGTGTAGCACAATAAAAATGAGTTTTTAAAGAGAAAACACTGTACTCTCTCTGCCTCCAAAATCTAGCCGATTCATTTCTTGCACAGTAGTGATTGGGTTCTTTTTTTTTCTCCCATTTTGAGGGCTCACAATGAAAGAAACACTTTGCAAAAGGTATTTCAAGCCAATGGGATGGTATCTCAGGGCCCACAACAACAACAACAATCTAGCCAGAGAAGGTATTTCTTTATAGTGAATACTTGTGCAAGAATAATAGAAAATCCAAAGAATTGTTAGTGTCCCCAAGGGCACCAATAGCACCATTAAACCTTCTTGGTGTCAACTGTTGATCGAGGAATGCAACAGAAGGTTTGTACAGCATTTGGCTTAAAATTCAAACAACAGTCAAGAAAATCAGAAGCTTCTGCCAGCAAAGCTGTTCCCCACAACCTTCTCAATCAATTTAGAAGATTGGAAGTATGTAGTTTTTCTACCTATGGACTGGCATGAATCAACTGCTGATTTAAGGAAAATTAAGGATGACAAATCTTTGAACAGATCAAACCCTACTCCCTATTGCTATCTCTACTAGCCATGAGGACATAGACTATTATTCATAGATTTCCCCACACTTACAAAATTTCTATGGATAGTGAACAAGAAAATGCTTAGCACATGACACAGGCATTTGAAAATATTTTTTTCTATTGAAATGCCTAATCTCTGTAGCACTTCATGAGTCAAGAAGGATCAACTCAGCTGGATATTTTCATGGATGTCCATGAGTACCCTATTGGACTGAGTATATTAAATACCCTCCCTGGTTTTATTTTATTTAATTTACTTTTTACATACAAGGTATATGGACCTTCACCAAATAGTCTATGGGGAAACAAATGGAGAACTTGTTGGTTAGTTAATTAGCCAAGGCTAATTCAAACATGTGTAAATTAAAGTTAACCACATTCACGCTGTCCTGAATTGGGATCCTATCTTGAAATCAGAGTCTAAAGCAGGGAAGGATACCTTAACTTGATGGAAATTCATATATACATGTGTAAATTATTTCCTGACCTTCTGTCTGAAGAAACAGCAGGAGAATCATAAGGTTTTAATGTTGAGCCTGGGGAGTAAAAGTTATAGCAAGATAATGAGATCATGTCATTTGTTTACTTCCTAGAACTGATTGATTTTTTTGTACCATACGCTGTTATCATTAGGACTTTTGTCATGAATTACACAAAGTTAAGCCTTTTGTATTTTCCTAAAAAGGAACATTGACAACCCCTTAGGCCTTATGCTTTCAAATATTAATTAAGCTTGATAGTTACAAGCCTGCTGACTTAAGTGCAATGGTGAATTTTAAATTCTATTGCCTCCAGACTTTGATGTCAATTCTACAAAAGAAGACCAAGTCAGAGATGTTTTGGGCTAAAGAGAACAAATTAAATGACAAGTGGCACGTATGGTACATTAACAGGCAAAAAAAAGTGAACCTGGAAGATGCATTTTCAAAGGACTAGAAGAGACATAAAGTTAGTAATAAGACCCAAGACATTATAGCAATGTAGTTATTGTATTACAGCAATCAAGGAAAGATGACAAGCATACATGTTTGATAATCATAGGGATGATCTATAATCATTGTTAATACTGTATAGGCCCTGGCCAGGGTCATGGCCAACTCCCACAGGAATAGATTACACATTAAAAGTATCGCCAAATCTATGGATGTTCAGATATTAATCTTCACTTGAAACCTACAAGATCGTGGATGTTGATCTCATGCCATCTGGAATAGGATTTCAAAATCACAAAAAATTAATTACGCAGGGCTTTCCTTAACTTCTGATTTGTCTTCATTTTGAATTGCTAGTTTCTCAAATTAAAGTGAAGGGAACCCAAAGAATTCTAAAGCTGTTGGAAGAAATGCAGTAATCACATCAGAATGAAATTGGGTAGACCCATCCAGTATACCAACACGTGTGGGGAACTTTAGTCTCCTGTGCCAATTTAGAGCAAAAACAAACAAACCCAACCACTGACTCTGATACTGAAGAAAGCAAATTTTTGGTTTCTAATGTTTCCTCCAAAAGACCTGTAAGAAAACTAAAACAACTGAAAATCATTGCACCTACTCAGGAAGGATGGAAGCCTCAAAAAACAGCCTTGAGACTGTTAAAAATTATGTTTAATGGAAATCTAGGAATTTCTAATCTTATGCTTAACCTCACTAAGAAACCCTTTCAGGCTATTTTTGCTCTTTTCCTCCCTGCTAAGCATATAATGGAACAAATACTCACATGTACCTACTGAACTGACCCTGGATTCCTTGATCTGTTTTGTTCATTGTTTTTTCATTATATTTATTTTAAAATTAAACATGACATATGAAAGTCCCTTCCAGCCATATAAAATGGAGAACAGAATGAGCTGTTCTCTACTCATTTGATTTGATGTTTTTGTCCTTGCAATATGCCAGTTCAGTAGTTCACATTTTCCACTGGCTTTTCAGTGCTTTCTAAAGCCCAAATGACATTACCCTTTAAGTCCACAAGTCTACTGTCATTAAGAAAATGGTAGCACTGAAAAGTCACTGTGCACTTAGCTAAGATACAATTAAGTAACTAAAGAATATAATGGTTAGCAACACATTCTGCTCCTATTCACCTCATTTATGAAGCCCTACTGGAGAAAATAGCCTGACATTCATAAGAATGAAATCTAGACTAGCAGACCAAGTTGAGTCAGGGAGGATTCAGTTCAGTCTGTGTTCTGTCTTCTTCTAAAGACATCAGAAATAAAGCCCAACAACAAAAACTTGCAGGTATGTTATTTGTACAAGTACTTCTTTCTAGAAAGTCATTTAGGCCTTGACTCAAAATCTTCAGCATTCTTTCTATTTACTTCACAGTTCTTTGGACAAGGCTGCAATTCATTTGTCAGTTTGGGATATTAATCTCAAAATTGGTCAAAGTTAAACAATTTTCAGTAAAGGTCAGTCAGAAACATCCTTATTTGTTATGTTTGCTCCCTTGTCCCTCATTAAAATCAGCCTGAGTTCCAGGAAAGTGAGACCTAGAGTACTTATTCTATCACTACACTACTAGTAAAGCCATAAGCTATTTTTCTTATTTGAAACATAATTTTGGTTCACACTGGGTGCATCTACATGTGCACTTTACTGTGGAGCCCACTAATTAGCTCCTCAGTAAAGTGTCACTGTCTATACATGCACCTTTCTCAGGGCATGGTAAATTAATTAACAACACTGTAGGATAGTACCGTCTGGGACAAGTACTATCCTACAGCAGAGTAGTTATGGGCAATGAAACACACAGGTGAACAGTGAGCAGGGCTGGCTGGGCACCAACCCCTCCACAGCACGTTGAGCTGAAGTAGAGCAGCCCCAGGCTGGCAGGCTAACCCACCCTGGGCCACGTCAGCCTGGCGCTGCTCCACCCTGACTCAACATCCTGTGGTCCTGGGTGCATGTGTAAATGTTGTACCTTGGAGAAATAAACTCTGGCACCAACTGCACCTAAGTTTATAGTTATGTGCTAATTGCATATATAGATGCATCCACTGATACTAAACATAGAACTTGTCAAAGGTTTTTCCATCCTAATTTCTTGATGAAAGATGTTGTTTTTCCTACTAAGCCTTTCTTTTCATGAAAAAATGCCCAAAATACAAAGCTAACCAAAAATGCAGTTTTTGTTTGAACAGCAATGACATTGTTTATCAAAAACAAAAGGTTTCCTCTCCCTTTAACCCCTTTAAATATAAAAGGGTATAGTTAAAAAGCTTAGGCTGTTTTGGTTTGAAGATTTAAAAATGTAAAGCTAGTCTTACCTTTTAAATCTGTCATTTCAATTGGCCATTTATATTATTTCATGATTTTTGGACCATAGAAAGGAGAGACTTATTTCACAAAATGTTGCAAGTTATTGCTTTTTGTTAATAAATAAATAAATATAAATATGCTATAAAGTAGCTTTTTACAGAAGACAAAAAGTAAAATAGGACAATTATTGCACTAAAGGTTTGTTTTCTGTGTATAAAAGCAAGAAGCCACGATTTACCTCTGCCTTACCAAATAAATCAAAAATAGGCTTTGACTAGTTCTGAAAAAAGAAAAAAAAAAGATATATTGCCATATTCTATTCACAGATCCAACAACTATGCTCAATGTGATACAATATATTATAGAAGGCACAGGACTCTATATTCACCCCCAGTCCTAGTTCATCTGCACCAGAGAATTCAGCCTTAGTACTAGTCCATCATAAATCATGAAGTGACTAATTCTGTTTAAGTGCTAGATGTTGTCAGACATAAACCCTTAAACCTTTTCTTTTATTCCTTTGCTGCAGCTATATTTGAAGAATATTCTATAAGGATTGGCACTATTTCTATACAAGCAACATAACTATACATTACCTTGTTAGAAAAAGTGTCAGAACAAAGAGTCGATACAAACACTTTGAATATCAATGATCCCCATAATTAATCTGCAAATTCAAGAGAGTAGAAAAATTATATTAACTAAATACTTAGTACTATAAGTATTAACTAAATACTTATATCAACTAAATACTGATTACATTAACTAATACTTAGGGAAGTCTTCCTAAAATAATGGCAGGTACATGAAATATTTTTAATATCTTCAGTTTAAATATAATCTCTTTTTATGCACGAGGGAAACTGGTATTTTGGGATTTGGGTTTTGTTTTTGTTTTTTATCTTGCTGGTTTTCTTCCAGCCTCCTGTTGCTATCTGATGATAAAAAGGTCAACATTTACAAATTCCTTTAAAATTGTTTAACTAATAAAAGTCAACAACCTAACCACAAACTGCAGTTTAATTACTGTGACTACAATAACTTAATCCAATTCAAAGAAGAAAAGGAACGTTTTGGCTAGGTGTCTGTTATCAAAAATACATTCAGACAAATTTCAGTTCTAATCTAGTTGGCGAAACATTAATCTGTCTGGTTCCTGATTTAAAAGATGTCATTCTCAAAAACTTGCAAACAATCCAATTTGAGTGTTTTAAGACTTACATAAAAACAATGTCCAAACACAACCTCCAGAATACTACAATTGCCTGTAACATGCAAGCACACTTCAGGCATAATGATGTCTCTTGGTCCTTTGTAGTTTTCAGTTTATTTCATTTCTGCATTATAATTATTAGAAACTTCAGGATATCAGGAAGAATCTAGACAAGTTAGAGGACTTCTGAAAGAATTACATCTTTTCAAACTAAAGATTTAAAAGAAAAAAATGGATAAAATGTGAAACAGTAGAACGATTTAATACTCAGCATTAGAAAAGACCAAGTTCTAGAAGACTTCTCATCTTCCTGCCAGAAATCTCCACAAATCAAGGAGATCTCAAAGTTGAGAAGATTTTTACTACAGTCCTGGAATTCTCCAAACCCAGTAAAAAGCAGTATAATTTCAGCTTTATCTTTATCATGTCTTGACTTTGGTGACTATTTGGGCTCTCTTTCATTTCTTAGAAATCAGGCAATTTGGGCATAGCCACCATAGCAACTAGGTTCACATGTGCTGATGGCAAGAGAAATAATTTATAGGTCTGGGTAGAGCATACTCTAAATACTAATTCACTTAATATATTTGATGCAGTCCCTAGGAATGTTTCATATTTTCTAAAATTTTCACAGCTGCAATACTTGCAGAAACAAACCGCTTTTTCAATCCAGAAGTGTACTCAGACACAGCTGCATGAATGTTTGTGTGTGTCAAGTGGAAGACATCCAGAAAATCTGCAGAAAATTCTCAGCTTGATCATTCACCAGATGGATGGCCCCCTCAAAAAAAACAAAACAAAACCACACACACAAAACAGTGGAGTAAATAGTGCAAAACAACTGCCTAAATAGTCATTGAAATTCAAAGTAAAATTTTGACAGCCTTCTTTTTATGTATGTCTTCTACTATTAGGCCTGTGCGAGTTGGCAGTGATCCAATCCGGCTTCGGATGCAGCTGGTTCGGATGCTAGGGATCTTATCCGGAGCTCCGGATTGGGTTTCTGCTTCGATCCAGCCGAAGCAGCTCTGAAGCTTCGGAGGCGCCTTGGAGATCCGGCCATAGGGTATAATGGGGAATCAACGAAATAGCTATAACTTTGTTGTTTTTTGTCTGATTTACATGAAACATACAGAGATGGCAGCATCTGCTGAGGGCATAAAGCTTGCCAAGTTTCAAGAAGATCGATACAGAGGTTTGGGGGAAACTGTACCCCAAATACTTGAAAGCAAACCTCATGTCACATCTATAACACAGGGGAGTCAAGACTGCAGGGATGGTAGCCCCTGGTGAGGCCTCAAAGCCTGCCAAGTTTCAAGAAGATCGGTGCAGCGGTTTGGTGGGGGGGAGAACTGCACCCCAAGCTGCTGACAGGAAAAACTTGTGACATAGATGACCCTGTGTGCTAAGGTGCAGCAGGGTGAAAACTGCAGGGATGGTGGCCCCTGCTCAGGCCACAAAGCCTGCCAAGTTTCAAGAAGATAGGTGCAGGGGTTTGGGGGAACTGCACCTCAACCTGCAAACAAGCAAAGCTTGTAACATGGGTGACACTGTGCGTGTTAAGGTGCAGTAGGGTGAAAGCTGCAGGAATGATAGCCCCTGCTGTGGCCACAAAGCCCACCAGCTGTTGGGGAAGGGAGGTACAGGGGAGTTCTGGGGCCCTGCACTCCTAGCTGTTGACAAACTCGTGATGTGTGCTTGTGCAACTGACTGTGTCTTGGGACAGTGGATTATCTGTATTGATTATTTCTTCTCCTTGGTCTCTGGTTTTGTAGGTGTTATCAATGGTAAATAACTAGTTATATTAGCTAGCTACTGTGTATTGAGCTGGTTCCTGAGTGAATCATGATTGGTTGGTAACTGGTAACACAGTAGCTTAGCAGCCAGGCCTGTAGTAGTATCTCCCATGCCCCAAGCCAGACAGTTGGACAAGCACCCATGTCACAAGTTTTGTCTGTCAGCAACTAGAGGTGCAGGGCCCCAGAAGCCAGAATGCCTGCACCCATCTCCTTGACAGCTGGCAGGCATCGTGGCCTCAGCAGGGGCCACCATCCCTGCAGCTTTCTCCCTGCTGCACCTTAACACACAGTGTCACCCATGTCATGAGTTTTGCTTGTATGCAGCTTGAGGTGCAGCCCCCCCCCCAAACCCCTGCACCAAATCTTCTTGAAACTTGCCAGGCTTTGTGGCCTCACCAGAGGCCACCACCCCTGCAGTTTTGACTGCCCCCCCCCCCCCCCCCCCCCCGTGGTTTAACACATAGATGTGACATGAGTTTTGCTTTCAAGAATTTGGGGTGCATTTCCTCCCGAGCCCCTGCACCAATCTACCTGAAACTTGGCATGCTTTGTGGCCTCACCAGGGGATACCATCCCTGCTGTTTTCACCCTCCCAAGATGCAACACATACACATGACATCAGTTTTGTTTTCAAGAATTTGAGGTGCAGTTCCCCCTGAAGTCCTAGACCAATCTTCTTGAAACATGGCAGACTTCATGCTCTCAGCAGAAGGAGCTGTGTAGCACCTCCTGTGAATTTCATCCATATCAGGCAAAAAACAACAAAGTTATGGATATTTCAGTTTTTCCCTATTATACCCTATGGATGGATCTCCAAAGCGGCTCCAAAACGCTTTGGAAAGCCTAACAAAGTCAGTGCTTTGATCCAGACATGCTGCTTCAGATGCTGAAGCGTCCAAAGCTTCTCCGGATCCAAAGCTTCACACAGCCCTATCTACCATCATGAGAACTTGAAATTCTACCACATTCGTAAAATCCGCAACAGACAGGTCTCCACTATTATGCCTCAAATAAACCATACAACTTGGCTGTTATGTTGAGGAGGTGAAGATGAATCAGCGATAGGTCTTGAGCAAAAAGGATATGTGGAGAGGAACCCTTCCAATAATTCAGGGCCACAAAGTTGTCCTAATTCACATACCTTTGTAATGTTCAACGTACTTTTGTTCTTGATGCTTGTAGTTAATTGCCCTTAGTTTCTGCATCATATTCTGAATTTCAGCGTACACATTGAAATCATGTCCTATGTAAGATCTTATCCCAGATTTTACTCTGCAGTAAATTTAGCTTGATACTTGCTGATAGAAAAATCCATGCTCTCCCCAACATCAGCATGAATTTGGGATTTAGATGGGAGAGCATCCCTTATTGATTCATCAGCTGAACTTCCTACACTGCTAATATGACAGTGCAGCTATTGGGGGTGGGGGAGGGGAAGGGAAGGAATCAAAAGGGCAGGATGAGTGTCCTGTATCCTGATAGTTACTTAAGCCATGCAGCTCAGGGTATTTCTACACTGAACATTAATAACTCAGGTACTATAACATGGAGCTCTATGCAGTCTAATGTTTCCTACAGAGTTCTACTGCAGCCAACTTGCACCTGGTACCCAAGTAAGCTCTCCTCTAGCTATCTTGATAATCCACACATTGCACTGCAGTGTGTACTGTAGATGTACTCTTAGGTAACTAGCTAACTGAGGGTACCTTTCAAACATTCCCAATGAATTATCTACATTGACAGTAGAGATTTAAAACAAATGTGAACAATATCAAAGAATAAGTGCTTTAAAAAAATATTCAAAATCTGTTCAAAAACCATTTCTGAGCAAAAAAAAAAAAAAGAGGCACAAAATTCAACAAGCAATTTTGTTGCTAAGTCATTACATAAATTAAAAGGAATAGAAAACTAATTAATATAACCTCCAATACTGCATCTTTCTAGCCAAAAATAGATATTTTAAGACACTGATCTTAAAAAGTCTTTTTTCCGATCAGATTTTTTAAAAACGTTTTAAATGTGCGCCCCATTTCAGGAGGGATGTGGACAACATTGAAAGGGTCCAGAGGAGGGCCACCCGCATGATCTGGGGACCACAGGGCAGACCCTACAATGAAAGACTGCGGGACCTAAACCTGTTCAGCCTTCACAAGAGAAGGCTGAGGGGGGACCTGGTGACTGTCTATAAACTCACTAGGGGGGACCAGAAGGGTTTGGGGCAGACACTGCTTCCCCTAGCGCCCCCTGGCATGACAAGGAACAATGGACACAAATTATTGGAGAGCAGGTTTAGATTGGACATCTGCAAGAACTACTTCACAGTTAGGGTGGCTAGGAGCTGGAACCAACTTCCAAGGGAAGTGGTGCTGGCTCCTACCCTGGGGATCTTTAAGAAGAGGCTTGATGCCTACCTGGCTGGACTCATTTGAGTCCAGTTTTTTTCTCCCACCCAGGCAGGGGGTCGGACTTGAAGATCTACAAGGTCCCTTCCAACCCTACTTCTATGATTCTATGATTCTATGAAATGTATGTCTTCTGGGTTTTAAATTATACATTTCTAACAACTGAACTAGAATTTCACAATGCAACTGCATCACCAAGCTTATTTTGATACTGTCATCATTGTAACTGTATCTTATTTCTATAACCATAGACTTGATTTCCTGGTAGCTTCAAACTCTGTGGTTGTTTCAAACTAATAAACTAGATTGCAAATGAAGGTAGTAGGACAATAACTGCAGTTCATTCCATGAGGAATTGGAATTCATGGCAGAGGTGATATCTTTTATTAGACCAACTAGATATCTGCAGTAAAAAAATTCTTTTTATGCAAGCTTTTGGGCATAGGCACCCTTCTTCAGGCACAGGAGAATGCAAAGATTGTAAAAGTTCTCATAGGTAGAAATGAAAATTCATATTTCACAGGAGAGATGAAGGTGTGGTAAAATATCCTGTTTGGAATAGTTCATTTTGTGCAGATTAGGCTCAGAGAAAAGTTGGAACAGTCTTTTTACCTCAACGTTGTAAGGCATAGGTCCTCTGTAGAATTAGCATGCGGCGAAAAAAAATCTGAAAGATGCATACTATTTTTAACTTGTTCTGAAGAAGATACAACTTTGCTCTTCATCTAAGTTGAGAGAAAGGGTATATTGCTTTAACTGAAAGTCAGTAAAAAGGAGAAGGAAATTCATGCAGGACCCCTGAAAAGGATGCATTCATGAGCACATATTTTTGGGGGTTCCATTATGATACACAAGGAAAAATGTATGGGACTTAAGTAAAAGAGAACAGAATCAATCATTGTCATCTGCCAGTAGGACAGGAAAATAAAATCATCTGTAACACCACCATTAACATTATAAAAATAAAGTTTCCCTTCCACATCTTGATAAGATTAGAGTGACTTCTTTGCTAGGAAAAAAAAAGCCTCATCTATTTATAAACTACAATTACTGTGGACTGTGCAATACAGACCCTATATATAGCACTTTTTTTGTCAAATACCTATCAAATTATATTACCAAAACAGAATTAATTGACCCCGAGTCAGCAGATTAAAATGCAGATGTTCAAAAAGGTCTAGAGACAGTACCCTTACTATACATGGGCAAGGAATTTCAAAGCTTCATTGCATGACAAGGCAATATGTTAGCACAAAAAACTTTGACCTGAAAAACAGAATGGCCACTCCCTTTGCATTAATAAAACCTGCATGAGAGAACACAGACAACCAAGATGGCAAATGCTAGATTGTATAATTTAGGCAGAGTCCATAGTAAGGGACAGAAATAGCTGTAGTCCCCCAAAAGGGAATACTGTGAGGTATACTTTAACTTTTCCCTGCAGTGTAGTATTTTACTCCAAGACCAGGACAGGACAGGTGACTAGGACAGGCCTATAACTTACATTTCCCTAAGTTCAGGGTCTGGAATTTTGTCCTACATAGAGTAGTAAAGAGTAAGCCTGATCACGTAACACAATACATCTATATCTAAAAAGTACAAGCTACAAAACAATTCTATGCTATGTAATTTTTCAATTTACATTTTCAGTTCTTAGACGCACAAGCTATTTTTCCGTCGGAGAAAAACTGGTAGGCTGAGTCGTATATAGTTTGTTTCAAAATTAAAAGAAAATGCTTATTCCTTTGAAACCAAAATAGTATCAGAGGTTACCACCCACCCAAAAATATAAACATTGCCAGAGGAAAAAAAATACAATCTTATCCTGGAGGTAAACTGTAATACAACAAAAAGTATTGACACTTGGCATGTAGAACAACACTGTCATAGCCCCGTTTTATGGCTAACTAACAAGAACTACAATATTAAGATGAGGGAAAATAATTAATTTACTTAGGAACTACTAATAGCTTCCACATATATATCTAAAACAAGAGTTATTGCTCCCTACTTTAATTATTTAAACCTGATTCATTCTTAGGGTATTGCATAGCACAAGGCACTCACGGTGCTTTTTTCATGACACTGACTAGCTTTAATAAAATCAAGAGTGAAGAAAGTTTAAACGCAAAAATAATAAACACTTCTTGTGACATGCTGAGATATTTTTCAGCTAGAAATGAGCACAACTATAATATCTAAGGGCAGAAGACAGCCATGCAAACCTCAAAAGTTTAGTTTATAACCCCAAGAGGCCTGTAGTTTTGGTTGCCATTTTGCACTAATCCCACTCTTTGGGCACTTTTACACATGCTCTAGGGGTGGGAACGAGGGCAGGGGGCAGTACTTTAAGTAGATAGCTCCAAGAGCCACTCTAATTAAAGCATCACAACATCTCATGCATCAGCATTCCCCGATTTAAAATAGCAGCAGAGGCACTTGAACTAAAGTTTGTTGAATGAGCTTTAGTTCAAGTGCCCCTGCCTCCATTTTTAAGTGCAGGGATGCTGATACATAAGACACAGGAGGCTGCTGAAGCACACCAATTGTCATGTTCCAGCAGACTCAACTGAGTCTGCTCCAATGCACTGGAATTCCAGTACACTGAAGCAGCCACTGTGCTCATGTACAGGTGCCTTTTGAGGTTAGGGACAGACATCATACATAAACTGGTATAAAGTGATTGGAAACTGGTTCAAATCTGTAACGTAACAGAAGTTCAGTGCACATAAACTGCTTTCAATATGGCCAAAGCTCATTTAAGATAAACCGGGATGGATCAGACTTAACTGATTTATGTTAAATCATGTTATTGAATTTCTGTCCCAGGTCCCCTCCAGATTCAAGTTAACACACAGTCCTCCAGCTCCCAGGATGCTTTGCATTTCTCCTGCAAACCCCAGCATCCCTTGCAGGGTAGGTTGGCTAGCCTTGGCCCAAACTCTCTGCTCCAGCTGACCAGGGAGTATGCTCTAGGACCCCAGGCTTCTGATCTAAGCCACTGCAGGCATGTGGCTGCATTACCAGAATCAAAAGTGAATGCCTGTTCACTTGCTTATCAGTTCAATCTATGCAGCTTAGACTAAACTTTGAGGATTGGATCAATTTGGGCCAAGTCAATTGCGTTGGGCTTCTTGACTGTTTGTACTTAGCCTTTTTAATTATGAACAACCTCTCTGAACATGGTTTCCAATATAAAATAAGTGCTATAGTGCATTAAGTACATAAATTTCAATGAACTTCTGTGTCACTGAATCACACAGTGGTGTATATAGCTACCATCACTTCCTTGTGCATTTTTAAGTAGCTGTGTGGTACCTAAGGTCTTCCTTTCTACAAGATGAGTATTATCAGAAATTTAAGTCGAGTCTGCACCCTGGACCAATATCACACTTCCCAACCAGGTGCTCTGCCCATAAATTTAATCTCTGCAGTACCCAAGCTTCCACCTGCTACGTTAGTCTTCTTTTCTCTGTGCTAAGAGCTGCTCTATTAATCTCATGCACCTCTACTGCAGTTGTTGCCCCTTACCTGTGATGCAAATTACTGTTGCCACCAACTGCTACAAGCAGTGAATTTGGGGTCGAGAGAGAGAAGGCAATTGCAGTAGCCAGCAATGAGCGCAGAGAGGACTATAAAAAAGACTAATTGCTATAGCTAGAGCAAGAGGAACATGAACATATTCTAGAAAATTAAAATGATAAATAATGATCAACTCATTGAACTGATTTTCTTTGACATAATTCCATTCTAGTTATTAAACTACTCATTTTATTCAATTAAAACAGTGGAAGTAATGAACAGTACCAGTGGGATTAACTCCAGAACTACATCACCAAAACTGAACACCTTAGAGGAGGTGTTAGGGAAGATCAGGACATGGGTGGAGTAGGGGTAGGTTTGGGTTTTGGGGGACCAACTAACTTAAACACCAGAGCATCTGTTCATCATCCAACCGTAGATTTCTGTCCTGTTGGAATGGTGATATCAGCTGCCCTCCATGTATTGTACCCCTTGGGACTACCCTGGACTTCCCCCCTGGATTAAGACCTATTCTGCCACAAAGTATGGGGATGGTGCATTTGGTTCTGATAAAGATGGCATAGTTGAAGTGTTCAGGGAGTGTCATTTCGGGTATGGAGTTTGGCAGTATTTCCAACATAGGTGCATTCCAATGTTTGCACCCTGGTTTTGGCAAGGTTGGGTGGGGTGAATCCTGGATGCCCTTTATATTATTGCTACAGGAAACCATCCCTAAACAACAGGTGATCCATTGCTGTGGATGGTTAGTTCACTATTTGGACAGTGGAGATTTCCTGCGAGTGGGGTGATCCACAGGCAGATGATTCCCCACAGGCTCCAGATCCTCATGGTTAGAAATGGGAATGAGGCTATCCAACCAGTTATTTATTTTAGGGAGACATTGGAAGGGGATGCGTGTGAAACAATTACTTTTCCCTACAGATGTTTTGGCTTACTGCCTTTATCTGCCTCAACATTGAATACAGGCACAGTTCAGCCTGCTCGATACATATTTACTAAGTCATCCTCCTCACTATTTGAAGAGGGTAGGTGGCACAGAGAAGGAAATTCACCCTATCCTAGGATGACCAGCTGGAGGTGGAGTGCTCTTTCTGGACAGTGGTCTCTTACTGTGGGATCCTATAGGAACAAGGCTGGTTTTGCGGTCATCCCTGCCATGTTCCTTTGAATAATTTTAACTATGATACATGTACCCGCCCATTTTCCAGGGTGTCCTTTGTCAGTTTGGACCATGGTTGGGCTTATTCGGTTGATAATAGAAAAGGGACTGCGGGACATGCACCTTTGGGGTGAGGCAGAGGTACATGACCTGTTGTAGCTTGGGGAGATGTTTGACTTGCTTGCCCATCTGCTGCAACACCTGTTAGATGGCCTCATTGCCTTGCAGCTCATGTTGTTTGAGCTGATAGAGTAGCTCTTTACCCAATTGATGATATCAGTGGCCCAGGTGTTTGTTTGTGTCGGAATGTCAGGATTCTCGGGTAATTGTATGGCTTGTGGGTTTGGTAATGGGATTATATAAATTGTTTTGTTTAAAGAAAAAAATGTTGAGCTCACATTTTGTTATGGGGTCCTGTTTGTGCTGCTCTGTAGGTGCATCTACATGTGCAATTAGCACTTAGCAATAAACTCTGGTGCGGTTCAGGCCAGAGTTTGTTCCGCGGCTCAGCATTTACATGTGCGCCCAAGACCACAGCATATTGAGCCTGGGCGGAGCAGCTCCAGCTGACACAGGGTCCAGGGGCTCAGCCTTCCATCCTAGTGCTGTTCCCCACCAGCAAAATATGCTACGGAGAGGCTAGCTAGGGCATGAGGGTACTACAGTGTGGGGATAACCAGCAGGCAGCCCCTGCACTGGAGCACCTTCATGCCCCAGCCAGCCCCAGTTACCATCTACACATGCATTGCATTTCAGACTTCTTGATAGCCATATTCATCCTTTCCACCTGTCCAGAAGACTGAGGATGATGGGGAATGTGTAGCTGCTGCTTTATGCCCAATGCTTGCAGTAGCTGTTTTTACAATGGCCCCCCCAGTTAAGTGCGGGCCTCGGTCCAAATCAATAATTTTGGGGGTTCCAAATCTGCAAATTATCTCTGCCCATAATTTCTTTGGTGTGGTTTCAGCAGTGTGGGTATGCATTGGAAAGACTTCTACCCATCTACTGAAGAAATCTATAATTACCAGTAGGTATTGGTCTCCTCTGGGAGTGCAGGGAAGTTAATGAATAAAGTCCATTTGGATTCTCTGCCATGGGCCCAGAATCTGCTGGTGGTGGGAGGTCCAGAATCCTTAGTCTTGGCACCCTCCTGCACAATGCAAACAGTTTTGCACCCACTCCTTTACCTCTTTTTTTATCCCCAGTCACTATGTGATCTCTTGCATCCTGGCCATGGTAACATCCTGAGCTTCATGCCACAGATTGTAGGAGGCACTTATGATTTCTTCCCTGCACTCCAGATGCAGTACCCACCTAACCTCTTCTGTAGACTGTTGAACAGCATAATCTCCCTGAACCTTCCAATTTTGGTCATTTGAGTACTGGGTTTGGCCCACGGCAACACTTTCTCACATTTTTCTTTTTGCTGTGGCATTAGCTAACTGATTCATTTTGGCTTCCAAAGTGTCAGCCTCTTGATGTCCCTTAACGTGCCAAACACACAGTGCAAGGAGCTTCTTTAAAATCCATTTCCAAATCACTTGCCAATCTTCTTTGTGTATAATTTCCTTACTATCAGCAGCATGCCAGTTATTTTTGCTCCAGCCATGTAACCAATGCAGTACTCCACATCCTTTTTGAGTAGAGAACATAGTAGAGCTTTAGCTCAGAAGTCTGAGTTTGTGTACACCCACAATTTACCCTCACAGGAATCATACTGTTCAAGCAACACCCTAATGGCTCTAACCTCCACTGCCTGAGCAGAGTACCCAACAATCAGAGCACCTCCTAATTCTTCTTTGTCTAGGTTTACCACCCCATACCCAGTAAACCATTTTCCATTTTCACAATTTGAGCTCCCATCAGTATTTTCCTCCAGAGGTGGAGCCTCAGTCACCCCAGTGCCTTCCTGGTATGGGTCTATGCCCAGGCACTCATGGTTAGTGCCTTCAATCAGGAGGGCATAGAGGCAAGTTAATTTTGGAGTGGGTCTCATGCCCAACCTCTCGCCCTGTTAAGAACAATGCCCACTGAGTGATCCTGGTATTGGACACCTTTGAACCTGTCATCTTTCTGGACAGGATGTACCTTTAGAGGGGAGTGGTAAGTTTGAATCACCAGTGGTACCATCTATGTGGGCCCTTCAAACTTTTGCACTGCCCAAACTACTGCCAAACATTCCCTCTCACACTGATTGAAATTCTGTTCAGAGCCTGTCAGCTTTATGAATTCATATGCCACAGGCAGCAGTTTGTGGTAGGAATCCTTCTGTAAAAACACAGCTGACAGAGCCTTGGCAGTTGTAGCTAATATGATATAAAAAGGTTTGGTGGGGTCTGGGTAGGCCAAAGCTGGGGCCAATGCCTCCTTTAACATTTTAAAGGTTCCCTCTTCAACTTCACCCCATTCCCACTGTGCCTTTTTCTTTAACAATTTCCATAACAGCTGTGTGATCTCTGCAAATTTATAAATGTGGGAACAGAGGAAGTTGAATCCTCCCACCAGTATTCACCGCAAGTGCAGATCTGTGAGGGCTGGCATATTCAATAGGGCATACAACTTTTAGGAGTTGATCTTCTTCCCTTCAGCCCCAATTAAGTCACCTCTTGGGTGACCAGCTGGGCTTTGGGGAGGGTGACCCTGAATCCAGTCTTCTGGATCAGAGCCAGCACCCTCTTAGACCTTTCCTCTACCTCCAGTTCATCTCCCCAGACCAGGATGGCTGGTTCCCCCAGGTTCTGGAGCATGGGCGCAATGTGATGATGGGCTATGGCTAGGGCACTGTGGAACCCTTGTAGGACACTGGTGAAGGTGTATCGAGTGCCTTGAAACGTGAAGGCAAACTGATTCCATGACTCAGGGTGCAAAGGGATTGTGAAGAAGCAATTACCCAAATCAGTTATTGAAAACCATCAAGGACTCTCCTGGACTCTGTTCAAAATGACAGGCATCTCTGCTACAGTTGGTGCCATGAGGCATGCGACTCTGTTGATGGCTCTGTAATCCAGTTAGCTTCCATGGCACCTGATCCACTTTTAACACTGGCCAAATGGGGGAGCTAAAAGACAATCAGAATTTAACAAGAACCCTTTGTTTTAACAAGTCCTCAATGATTGCTTGTATAGCTCCCTCAGCCTGTTTGGGGAAGCTATACTACTTCTGGCAGGGCACTGGATCACCTATGATTATAACACAGGCATTGATCCAGCTGCAATCACTCTTACTTTTAGCCCAGACATCTGGGAATTGTTGCACCCATTTGATCCCTGAGACCAATACAATCACTTCAATACCCCCACATCACTCCCACCTTAAATATCCGTTGGTTCCACATGGCTCAATCACCTGTGACCACCACACAATCCCATTGGCCAAGTCCAGAATCCAGCCTTCCCGGTTGAACAGGAGTGCTCCAAGAATCAGCTGTTCTGTGGAACCTCCCTGCTGAACCTCTTCTATATCTTGGGAACCCTCTAGGAAGTGGACATAGATGTTCACACCCTTGCACCCTTGCAGAGGTTTCCTGTCTGGTAAAGGATCAGAGCGTTACAAGTTCAGTCCCAAACTGCTCCAAATTCCATCTCTTCCCAAATATGTTCAGTGCAGCTCCGATGTCTAGGAAAGCACTGGTGTGCCCTTGATTTTGCACCATGACAGGAATTCTGGGTCTCCCTCCTGTATCCCTATTGAGGGTCCCCAATTTTTCCCCCATGAGCCTGAGCTTAGCTCATGGGTCCCATCATGGGGGCACCCTCAGCACTTCCCTAAAGGTGGAGTTGTGGCTGCAACCCTATTTGAAGGGGAGTGCTCTAGTCACTTCCTATTGAGCTCTGCCATCTGCTCAATTAGTTCAGACAGTGGCCACTTATCCCACCTCTTTTTGGATTTCCCATGTTCCATAAAAAACCTCCAGATTGACACACAAATGCCCGCCTTACCTGTTGCTGGCCTTGGCCGGGGTGTTGTGTAAGGATAGTAGTTCCCTGGGTAAGAATTTACCTCTCGTGGTCATGGATACTGATCTGTACCACCCTCCATGCACCTATCCGCCCCGGATATGCGGTTTCATTAGAGTATGTGATTACTTGATCTGGTACATGCTCTGGGGTTCCCTTGGTCAGCACCCCTCCCCCTCATCTCCCAGACAAATGTTCTGTGTCCTGGACTCAGAGAAGGACCTCATCCAGGGTGTAATTATGCTCATGGAACAGCCCCATTAAGTCAATTATGGATGAGTGCATCCCCTTCTGCACCTCTTTCCAAAAAACATGGGGGTAAATCAATTCCTCTAATGTTGGGGGTTCTGTTATCTCTCCTGTTTAGGGGCAGTACCGATTCCAACCGCAACCCCAGCATCATGCACCATATCACATAATCCCTCACAGGTTCCCCTGGGTTCTGGTGGCTAGCCTCAAATTGTCCCTTAAAGATCTTCCTCCCCATTTTAATCCCTATATCCACAATGCTTTGGGAGATTGCTTCCTTCCCAAAGCCACTATCTTAGTGAACAGCCACCTGAACCTCAGGAGTGGTACATGATCTCAAGAGGCAATGCCACTGTCAGGCTCAGGGACTAGTTCTCCACTACGTTCAATGAACTTTGCAGCCACTGAGACAAGTTCCTTACATTTGCCTGACCCAGTGTTTTCCCCAAGGCAGCCAGATCCAATTCACTGAGAGGGACCATGATTTGGGTGGTCTGTTTGGGGTTTCCATGGGCATCCTGGTCCTTGTGACCACATCTACACCAGCCACTGGATCACTGCCTTTCTTGGTCTTGGGGGTTTCTGGGAATGGTGAAGGGTTTGTGGGATCCTTGAGAGCCTCCCAGCTATCCCTCCCCCAAAACTCTTCTGGGTAGAAGAGAATATCTGGATCCAGCCTTGGTCCTCCTGGATCACAGCCACAATTTGGAGGCTGCGCTCCTGGAGTTCCTTTTTCAACTGGTTAATGGTAGCAATACAGGGGCCATGGTTCACTTTTGCACCCTTCTCAGCTGAATCCTTTGCCATTGTATTAACCAGACTCTGCAAGGCCTCTCAGCTGGCTTTCTTCTGACCCACTGTGTCCAATTGTTGGGTCTGGCTTTTGTAAATATTACACAGGTCTTCATTTTCTATTTCCAAATTTTGATATAGCCCTTTTAGAGTTCAATTACTGGTTTCTAATTGAACGCATCTGTCTTGCAGATCATGCAAATGGGCTTTTAGGTCTTCAAATCTCAGAGGTCCTTTCAGATTTTTCTTGGGTTCCAGTTTCTCCTGCATGCCACAGCAGCCATGCTAGGGTGTTGTGACACCTCTGGGGCTGAGAGATTTTCACAGAGGTGGTAATTTTAAAATTGATCCTCCAAATCACTAATAGAGAAGTCTGGGACACAGACATTCTCCTTCCATGGGCTAACCCTGCTTTTTAAGATTTCCTTATGAAGGGAGGGGACATCCTTACTTTTAACCCATGCAACCTCCTGTTTTCCCACCCCAATCTTAGGGGTCCACCTCTTGAATAGCTTGAACATCGTTCCTAAATACAAACAACAACTACACAATTACAGATCACACACCACCACCCATTCAGCACAACTGCAATGCCCTGTCCTGCAGGAATTCTACAGCCACAGTATCCAATTCCACAAAGCACAAAATTTGGACAATGCCCAATTCAAGTCCCTGCTACATGCAGGCAACTACTAACAACAGCAATAACACTACAAGCCTGTCGGTTTCCTTAGGCCCTTGCACCCCCAACTGACTCACAATAACACTCTCAAATGCAAACAACAAGAACCTGTAGGCAACCCTACCAAATGCAAACAACTGTCCCTGCTGCTGTATTGATGTGAGGGCCAGATTCAATCTGCATCCATTAGAAAGCTTTAAAAATGAACTTGAACAGGAAATTGTGGAACAAGCAATCATAACAAATTGCACAAGCAACTCACAACAACAACAACAACAACACTGCAAGCCTGTTGGTTTCCTTAGGCCCTCACACCCCTGACTGAGTCACAATAACAACAATAACAATTCAATAATAACAATACCAATGACAGAGCCAATAGGCAAATTGACAATACATGCAATTTTTTAACACAAACACACACAGGGGATGCACACAAGCACACTAGAGCTCACTCAACTCACATTATGCAGTCCTGCTCACTCACACTAACAATTGCAATATGCCCACGTTCTCCACCAAATACATGTTGACTTGACATGAGTCAGATCAGTGCTTGGGATATCAATATTGTGCTGTTAGACAGGAGGGCATGACACCAAATTCTACACACACACACACACACACCCCCTCTACATATAACATTATGGGTTCACACACACATACACAAACTCCCCTACGCACTCACACAATGGTAGCAGGGGAGAAAAGGCTTAATGGAGTGATCTAGGTCAAGGTGTGCAGAGACAAAACTCAGAACCCTTGCTTGGGGACGAAGGTGAGTGATACCTACCTATCCAGGCTGCGAGTTGATCCTGGATGGCCAGTTGGGGTCTTCTTCAGCAAGGTGTTGCCAAGAAGGGATCATGGCAGGGCCTCTGGAATGGCACAGTGCTGGTGCAAATGGAGAGGACATCCCAAAGAGGTCATATTCTACCACCCCTTTTTTAGGTGTGGCCTAGCTGCGACTCCAACAGGAAGGACATGTCCAGGTTCCTTTAGGTGTCCTCACTGTCTGGTGGGATACAATGGTGGAGTTGTTGGTTTCTATTCTGTTCTTTGTTTCCATGGTGCTGGTTTGGTTTGGTGGGTTTTTATCTTTCAAATATTGGGTTTTGTCTCTGGTCTTAGGAGCAGGTCTGTGGTTTCAGGGAGAGTTAATGCAAGGTGGTGGTCCAGTCATTAAGTTGATGGTCCAGTTATTGAGCAGGAGCTATTTTTAGGCCTGCTACCATTAGGTCTCAAACATGCCCGTTAACTCTCATTCATCCAGGAACCAATTTACATAGGAGGGGTAGGTATGAGTCACAGTTGCAATACAATTACAATAGGGTATTCCCCGGGCATGGGACACAAAATGGAGACTTGACATTGCAAGATGGAGACTTGACATTACTGTGGTTAACTTATAGGAACAAGCCTAAATCATACAATATCAGTGTAAAACAATTAAAAAAAAATACAAAACATAAAAGAAATACAATAGAAAAAAAGTAAAAAAAAACAAAAAACAAAAAACCCACCAATAAAAAAAACAACAGAACACTATTTACAGTATAAAAAATGTGCTTGTCACAATAATGGACTATAAGAACTTAGCTTATCTATGACTACTTATAAGGAATAGAGAGGGCAGAGAGAGTCAAAAATGGTTGGGGAAGTGGAGGAAATGTATTGTTAAATTAAAAAAAAAAAGAGAGAGAAAAACTGGGGCTTTTGCTACAGATGGACCAGACAACTGGATAGAATTTGATCCATTTATAAGATTGCCATAAATCTTTATGTTTGCAGACATTTGGGCATATCCACCAAGTTATAAATGAGGTACAAGATGTGTATGTGTACAAATAAATCATGTTTAGATTGAAAGTCACCAGAGACACGCACTATTGACCAGAATGGCAGCTCCTAGTGAAGTAAACAGGGCTGGGAAGACAAGATGATAATAGACCCTGAGATGTAAAAACTAAGTCCCATCAATCTACCTCTTCAATAACCCTTTTTAGTTGCACATTGGGATGAATTTGCAACTGACTGTTCCAAGGGGTTATTTCATCCCTTTGATTTCAATTGAGTTGTATCAGGGATGAATTTACCCTTGGAGTTTTACTGATGCTTTGAATTCCTGATAAAGCTTATCTGCCAATGCTGAGCTGAACAGGAGGACTGGGTCAATAACAAAATACCTTCTAACTTATGCTGTAGTAGTAACTCCCATAGCCTAAATGTGACTCTACATTAAAACATACCCGCATGAGCCTTATTATCAGAGCTGCTGGAAATAAAATACAGTTATCAGAACTCAAGTGAACATAATATAGAATTGTTTTTAAAAGCCTCATGTAATCCACCAGATACATTTTAATATCTGCATTACTAGCCCCCATTTCACCCAACTGCCAGGCTCTTGTTGGATCTTTCCTTTGCCAGCTCTGCTGATTACCAACATATCTGTGTACACAAAAAAAATGTTCTCGTATCTTATCTGTTCCTTCCTCCTGCTGAATTAATTCAGAGAAATTGTACCTGTCCCAATGCTATGGAAGCATCTCTATCAAGTCTGACTGGCCCATGAGCTTACGTTTAGAAATACCCATTCTCAGTAGTGCAAACCACAGAGCATGACACCCTGAATAGCATGTTACCAAGCTATTTGAAAGGTTAAAGTAAAAGATTTGACTCAAACTAGCTAATATTTTTTGCCTGAGAAATAGAATCCCTACTGTTCTTCTACTCAGGCTGTTAGAGTTGGGTCTGTGGCATAAGCATCAGAAATTTAGTAACTACTGGAGCCCCAAGTTTGAAAGGTAGCCAGCATGCATGCATCATTCTTTCTTTCACAGTGCATACACCAGATGAAAATCTGGTGCTCAGTGTAAGTCACTGTAGCTCTATTTAGCCAGAGTTCCAGTCAGTTTACACAGACTGGGATTTTCCTTGTACCTTAGAAACCAGAGTCTGGTCCATCTGCTCTGGAGGTAACATAAGAGCATGCATTTTAGGTTTGTGAGGGGGGAGGGTCAAAGTATTTGGCTTCCCGTGTCTTTGCCACAGCTCAAATCTGTAAGGCCGCTGTAATCTCCTCAGCTGCTACACAAGTGATATTTTTTGCAGTGCTGTATTAAAATACTTTAAAGGAGATGCTTGCTAAACATGCAGTATTAATATATATCCAACAGTGGACAGACTACAACTATTACAACATGCTTATTTAGCTAAGTAAAAGGAGCATAGAGTTCCATGCTCCTTTTGTTGCACTGCTATCTGTATCACAGTGACAGATCATTATACTGGGTGATGAATATGGATAGATAAATCAGAAAGTGATTTGAATTTACTAGACAGGGAAGGGACAGAGGGGAAAGAGGAGCAGTATTAGGAGAAGTAAACAGGCAATAAACCCATAGGGACAAGGGGATCACAAAAGCTAATCCAAGTAATGGGATAAAAATCCATAGTCCTTGTTTAGACCATAGTTCACACTCTCCAGTCTGTTGAAGATTGCTTGTTCCACAATTTCCTGTTCAAGTTCATTTTTAAAGCTTTCTAATTGATGCAGATTGAAGCTGGCCCTCACATCAATACAGACTACATCATCACTGGACCAAATAACAGTACTTACAAACATCCAGTGATCATTCACCTGCAACTCTAGCAACATGATGTGTGCCATCACCTTATTGTAATGTCCCTACTGTCTACATTGGACAGACAGAGCAATCCCTATGTGTAAGAAAACCAAATACCAATCTGACATTATTTCCAGAACACAAAAGCCTGTGGCAGAACACTTTAACCTCCCTGGATATTTCACTGTTGACCTCATAGCAGCTGTTCTTAGACAACAAAACTTTCAAGACTGATTTGAAAGGAAAATTGGGGAACAAAATCATCCACAGACTAGATTTCATAGACATTAGGGCTGGAAGGGACTAAAGAAGATCATCGAGTCCAGCCCCCTGTCCAAAGGGCAGGAAGTCAGCTGGGGTCATAGGATCCCAGCAAAATAAGCATTCAATTTGCTTTTGAAGGTGTTCAATGTAGGTGCTTGAACCACCTCTCACGGCAGGCTATTCCAGACCTTGGGGGCCCGGACAGTAAAGAGATTCTTCCTGAAATGGTCTTGCAGTACTTTATAACTGTTCCACCTCATCATCCCCTGGGGCACTCTGGTGAACAAACATTCCCCCAGGTACTGGTGGTCACCCCTGATAAACTTACAGGTGGCCATCAGATCACCCCTGAGCCTGCACTTTTCCAGGCTAAGGAGCCCCATGGCTCTCAGCCTGTCATCGTAAGGGCTGTTTTCCTGACCTCTGATCATGCGCGTGGCTCTTCTCTGGACTCTCTCAAGTTTCTCCACATCCTTTTTGAATTGTGGAGCCCAAAACTGGATGCAGTACTCCAGCTGCAGTCTCACCAAGGCTGAGTACAAGGAGAGAATGATGTCCCAAGATTTGCTCGAGAAGCATCTATGGAGGCACGCCAGCATTTTGGTCGTTCTACTAGCCACAGCATCACATTGCAGGCTCATGTTCTTGCAGTCAATCATAACCCCCAAGTCCCTTTCATCCGTAGTGCTAGCCAGCGTACCACTGCCAAGCCTATAAGGATGCTGCAGGTTTTTCTTCCCAAGGTGAAGAACCTTGCATTTTTCAACATTAAACATAATCAGGTTCTTATCCGCCCATTTGCAGAGTCTGTCCAGGTCAGCCTGGATCAACCTCCTCTCTTCAGGTGCGGATGCTTTGCCCCAAAGTTTGGTGTCATCAGTGAACTTGGCCAGTCCGCTCCTGACTCCAATGTCCACATCATTAATGAAGATGTTGAACAATATGGGTCCAAGGACAGAGCCTTGGGGTACCCCACTGGTTACAGGGCACCATGACAATTGGCTTCCGTTAATTATCACCCTCTGGGTCCGACCACGGAGCCAGTTCTCCAGCCAGCAGATCGTGGTGGACTCAAGGCCACAATTGGCCAGTTTGGCCAAGAGGTGATCATGGGATACCAGATCGAAGGCTTTTTTGAAGTCAATATATATGACATCAATCTCTTCTCCCTTGTCCAGGTGATAGGTCACCTGGTTGTAGAACATGAGATTGGTCGAGCAAGACCTACCCACAACAAACCCATGCTAGCTATCCCTCAGGATGTTGGCATCTGCCAGTCCATTAAGGATGGCCTATTTAATAAACTTTTCTAAGACCTTCCCCAGGATAGAAGTCAGGCTGATGGGCCTATAGTTAGCCGGATCCACTCTCCTCCCTTTCTTGAAGATAGGCACCACGTTGGCCTTCTTCCAGTCTTTGGGCACTACACCAGAGTGCCAGGAGTTCTCAGAGATTCGTGCCAGAGGCTGGGCTATAATGCTAGCCTGCTCCTTGAGTACCCTGGGGTGTAGATTGTTAGGGACAGCTGACTTGAAGGTATCCAGCCTCTCAAGGTGTTCCTTCATGAGGTCAGCATTAATGGAGGGCAGGGGATTTCCCTCACCCTGACCTCCCTGTCCCGTGGTTGGCATGGATGTCCCATGGGACTGAAGAAAGACCGATGCAAAGTACCCATATAATAGGTTGGCTTTTTTTTTTTTTATTGTCCTTGATGCTTGAAGCCAGTTGGAGTTCAGTTGCAGCCTTGCCTTTCCTGGTTTGCTCCCTGCAGGACTGGACCAGTGCAAAATATTCCTCCTTGGAAGTGAATCCCATCCTCCATCCTTTGTAGGCCTTTCTTTTTAGCCTCAGGAGGTTTGCTAGCCCCCTGGAGAGCCAGGGCAGCTGCTGTGCCTTCTTGCTGCCTTTCCTCCAAGATGGAATAGAATTAACTTGTGCATTGAGGATCGCTCCCTTGAGGAGCGACCACTCTTCCTGAACTCCCCTCTCCCTGGGGTCATGGTCCCTTAGGGCCTCACTGATAAGCCTCCCGAGCTTGTCAAAGTTGGTTTTCCTGAAATCAAGGATTTTCATGTTGCTAACCGACTTCCCAGCTTTACAGCAGATGGTGAAGGTGATCGGCTCATGGTTGCTGTCACCCAGCTTCCCATTGATCACAAGGTCGCTGATTAGGTCATCCCCAGTAGTCAGTACCAGGTCGAGCAGCGCTTTACCTCTTTTTGGCCCCTAGACTTCTTGAGTCAGGTAGAGGTCATCCACACATGATATGAAGCTTTGTGACCCTCGGATTCTGCTGCATGATCCTCCCATGAGATGTCTGGGTAATTGAAGTCACCCATGACAACCATTGTCCTGAGGCACGCAGCCTCAGCCAGTTCCTGTGTGAACTCCTTGTCAAGATCTTGACTTTGGCTAGGAGGTCTGTAGTAGACTCCCACCGTTGTGTCCCCTGTGCCGTGTTCCCCATGGACTTTAACCCAGAGGGTCTCCAGTCGTCCACCCTGGTCACCAACATCACTTTGCAGGGACGCATAGCTTTTTTTTTTTTTTTTTTTTAAACATAGAGAGCTACACCCCCACCCTTTTATCTACTCAATCCCTCCTGTACAAGGTTTAGCCATCTATACCCATGCTCCAGTAATGGGTGGATTCCCACATCTCTGTTATCCCTATGACATCATAATTCTTTTGCTTATTCCCCAAGCTCCTGGCATTTGTGTACAGGCAGAATAGTGTCCCCTTGGGGGTTCTGGCCTTGCCCACAGATTTTACCAGGGCTGTGGCAGGGGTAGGCTCCCTTAAGTGCCTTGGCCTGCTGGCTTTGGAATGGTTGCCCAGTGGGCCAGCAGTAGCAGTAGTCCCCCCATCCTCCAGCAGGCTCAGTTTAAAGCCCAATGGAGCAGGTCAGCCAGTCTGGCTAAGAAGAGCCTCCTCCCCAGGGGACAGAGGTGGAGGCCATCCCTTCCCAGCAGCTCGCTGCCTCTCTCACCAAAGGGTGGGCTGTGGTCATGGAAGCCAAAGCCTTCCCAATGACACCAGCACTGCAGTCTTTTGTTAACTAAATAGTATTAAGTATGTTCTAAACAGGGACTTACCCCATTACGTGGATTAGCTTTTGTGACCCCTTTGCTTTATGGACATACTGGTTAGCTACCTCTCCCAGCACTGATCCACCTCCCTCCCTTTCCCATCTTTTGTATTCATATCACTTTCTCCATTTAATACCAAATATGCTCCATCCATGTTCTTTCACAGCATCTGATAAAAATGAGGCTCTAACTCACAAAAAGCTTATGTTATACATCTCTGATGCAGTTAGTCTATAAGGTACAACTCAACCCTGCCTTCTGCATGGCTTTACAGAGTAATGCAGCTAACTAGCTCTCTCTGCTCCAAGATAATCAAGGCCAGGGAGTGGAGAGATCCAAGACACTGAACTGTGTGGCCATCTGCACCACTCTCTCCACACTTTCTTTAAAAAAAAAATATATATATTAGTGAGAGTCAAAGCTTTCCTTCCCTGAATGCATGAGACAAAGCTGCTGCCAGCACCATGCCAAAAAGGGCTGTTAGCAAGGGAGAGTAAGGAACTGCAGTGACTGTGGCAATGCAGTCCTTGTTCTGCTCCAGGCATAATACAACTATTTACTGAACTTTACTCAGGGTAATATATAAGAATACTGTCTAGCCCTATAGTGATCTTCTGTGATAATGGGAGAACATTCAGAGTCCTACATGAAATAACAAAAAATGGAAAGTTTATCAAATGAAAAGATCTAAGGCAGCATGAAGACAGATGTCCTCAGATTCCAAAACACTGCCACAAGATTTTTCCCCTAAAGATTTTTTTATTGGCTTGAAGTTCTTCTTCTACCAAAAGGCCTGGAAAATAGAGAAGAGAAAAAGAAGATTCACCTACTTTTCAAGTTCTCTCACCTCCCTGCCACACAATGAGGAGTCCCACAGTCTCTCTGACATAAATTATCTTAGTACAAGATAAAAATAGAGATTTAAAGCTAAATGCCTTAATTCAAAAGGCATAAAAGACTGCGGGACCTATGTCCATAGCACAGTGTCACAAAATGTAATAAAGTGATGTTACAAGGTTCACAAGAGCCAGTAAAATTTTATGATGTCATATAACTGGCAGAAAAGATTCACACTATGTTCTAGACCTTTTGTTTTAATCTTTAAACAAAGAAATCCCTATTTGCTTTTAACCCCTGCTTTTAATTTATGGGTGGTTGCAAGTTTATCCTCAAAGCATTGCAAAATATTAGATACAACACCCATATTTGTTTTACATACTTCAAGGCAAAAACCAAATTTGATACTTTTGACTTTGTTTGGATCCCAAACTCAGAGGACAAGAAGGGAAGCAGAGAGATAAGGGTCACAAGAAAGACTAAAGTTTGCTGTGAAATCAGATACGTTTCTCAGCGTTTAGTTCTAATCAACCTCAAACCCATCTCTGTATTTTGAACCAACCTGAGTTGAACTGCTGCATTCCATGATCTCTGCAGTTTCACCTTTTGGAAACAAAGATGTGCAAGTACATTGGGTGAAATATGGATACATCTGGCCCTCTCGAGGAAAAACCTTGCAGGAAATGAAAACAAGCACAGCATAGCTCCACAAGTTTAACCATATCACAGTTCTACCCAGTACTCTTCTTAGAAAACATAGGCTGCTGAGTGGGCACCAAATCACATGAGCTTTAGGGTGCAAGTAATATTAGAGAAAATATTAGGGAATCCAGAAACCATCTTGTGGCCAACCCTGCCCACTTCCCTAGAGCTCCTCTACTCTAGCCAGTCCATCTTCATCCACCTCTCAGCATGGAACCTAAGAAAACTGCACCCCGCAAAGGACTTCTGTGAAAGGGACAAAACAGGACAGGGTGTTACTCCTGCTCCTAGAAGTGAAAACTTGTGAGTTTGCTTCTGTAAGGAAGTCTGCTAACTGGCCTAAGGAACATGACCTAGAACAGCTGCTCCCTTCCACCCTGCCCCCCCCAAATGTAGCTCTAGTCTCCGTAACTCCAGATCTGCAACCCTGGAAAATTGAAGAGATTTGGCCTCTTAAGACAAGAACAATCTAATGAAATAAATCATAGAAGTAGGGTCGGAAGGGACCTTGTAGATCTTCAAGTCCGACCCCCAGCCTAGGTGGGAGAAAAACTGGACTCAAATGAGTCCAGCCAGGTAGACATCAAGCCTCTTCTTAAAGACCCCCAGGGTAGGAGCCAGCACCACTTCCCTTGGAAGTTGGTTCCAGCTCCTAGCCGCCCTAACTGTGAAGTAGTTCTTGCAGATGTCCAATCTAAACCTGCTCTCCAATAATTTGTGTCCATTATTCCTTGTTATGCCAGGGGACGCTAGGGGAAACAGTGTCTCCCCCAAACCCTTCTGGTCCCCCCTAGTGAGTTTATAGACAGTCACCAGGTCCCCCCTCAGCCTTCTCTTGTGAAGGCTGAACAGGTTTAGGTCCCGTAGTCTTTCATTGTAGGGTCTGCCCTGTTGTCCCCGGATCATGCGGGTGGCCCTCCTCTGGACCCTTTCAATGTTGTCTACATCCCTCCTGAAGTGGGGCGCACAGAACTGCATTCAGTACTCCAGCTGTGGCCTGACTAGTGTCGCATAGAGGGGGAGGATCACCTCCTTGGCGCTACTTGAGATGCACCTGTGGATGCACGACAAGGTGCCAGCCGGGACCTCGCATTGTCGGCCCATGTTCATCTTGGAGTCAATAATGACTCCAAGATCCCTTTCTGCCTCCATGCTCTCAAGAAGGGAGTTTCCCATTCTATAAGTGTGCTGCTGGTTTCTACTGCCTAAGTGCAGCACCCGCACTTGTCAGTATTGAAATGTATCCTGTTTACGTTAGCCCACTCCTGTAACCTATCCAGATCTTGCTGCAATCTTTCCCTCCCTACTAGCGTGCTCACCTCACCCCAAATTTTGGTATCAGCAGCAAATTTAAACAGGTTGCTTTTCACACCATCGTCCAAATCGCTGATGAAAAAATTGAACAGCATGGGCCCAAGGACCGAGCCCTGGAGGACTCCGTTGCCGACTTCCCCCCAGGTTGAATATGACCCATCCACCACCACCCTCCGAGTACGACCCTTGAGCCAATCTGCAATCCATCTGACTGTGTAGGCATCAATGCCACAGTCACCTAGTTTTTTAATGAGGATGGGGTGGGAGATGGTGTCAAAGGCCTTGCTGAAGTCTAGAAAGACTACGTCCATGGCGACACCTGCATCCATTGTCTTTGTGACCTGATCATAAAAGGCAATCAGGTTGGTCTGACATGACCTGCCCCTAATGAAACCATGCTGGTTGCCCTTGAGTATCATCCCTGAAGCCAGCCCATCACAGATATGCTCCTCGAGGATCTTCTCAAAGAGTTTCCCTAGGATTGAGGTAAGACTGACAGGCCTATAGTTGCCTGGGTCATCTCTCTTCCCTTTTTTGAAGATGGGGACCATGTTAGCTATCTTCCAGTCATCTGGCACCTGGCCTGAGCATCATGAGTGATCATAAAGCCATGCCAAGGGCCCTGCAATAACCCCAGCTAGCTCCCTCAACACCCTGGGGTGGAGAGCATCTGGACCTGCTGACTTGAATACGTCCAGCCCCTCCAGAAGCTCTCTAACCCGGTCCTCCCCAACCTGAGGTCTGGAGGCATTCCCCTCGAGTCTGTCTGGCATCACAGCAGGGAAGTCCTGGTCCCTGCACAAGAAAATGGGAGGTGAAGAATTGGTTAAAGAGTTCTGCTTTCTCCTCTGGTGCAACTACCAGATTGGCCAGCGTACTTTGCAGGGGCCCCACATTACCCGGTGCCTTCTGCATCCTCCTTATATATTTGAAAAAGGACTTTTTATTATGCTTGATCTTGGACGCTAGTCCTAGCTCTATGTCCACCTTAGCTTTCCTGACAGCCCCCCTACAGGCCCGAGCAGAGGAAGTATACTCCTCTTTGGAGATAGCACCCCCCTTCCACCGGGTGTATGCCGCCTTTTTTGGCAATCAGGCATTCCTGGACGCCCTTGGTGAGCCAGAGGAGCTCTTGGGCACTCTTGCCCCCCTTGCTTCTTGTTGGGATGGACGCCCCTTGGGCCCTGAGTATCGTTTCCTTAAGGAATGGCCACTTGTCCTGGACACTGAGTTCCCCTGCCCTCAAGGACCCCAGCGCCTCTCCCACTAGTGTCCTCAACTTGTTGAAGTTGGCCCTCCTAAAGTCTAGGGCTACCGTCTTGCTTCAGGCCCTTAACACCCTGCGCTGGATAGTGAATTCCAGCAAGCGATGATCGCTATCGCCCAGGTGGTCAAGAACCTGGAGGCCCCTGACCAGGTCCCTGTGGCCAGGACCAGGTCCAACAGGGCATTTCCTCTGGTGGGACCTTGCAACTCCTGAATTAAGTGGAAGTCCTGTATCTCAGCCAGGAACCTCCTGGAATGGTCTGTCCTGGCTGACTGTTCCTCCCAGCAGATGTCTGGGTAATTAAAATCACCCATGACAACTACATCCCTTGCCTTAAGTGCCTGCAAGCTGGCCCAAAAATTCCCTGTCTAGCTCCTCCCCTTGGTTGGGGGGGCTGTAGTAGACCCCCACCGTCAAATCGCTCTCCCCACGGCCCCCTTGAATCTTGACCCAGAGCACTTCAGCCTGCCCTTCCTCTGACCCCATTCTGCTGGCAGAGGATGTGTAGTGCTCCTTGACAGAGCGCCACACCCCCACCTTTCCTTCCTTCTCTATCCCGCCTGTAAAGCCTATAGCCCCTAATGCTAACCACCCAGTTGTGGGACGAATCCCACCACGTTTGTTAGTCTTAAGACATCTGGGTTTGAACTAGCTATTCTGAGGGCGAGTTCCTCCTGTTTATTCCCCATACTGCGAGCATTGGTATATAGGCATTTAAAGCCTTGCAAGACTGTGTGTGCCACCCCCCACTTAGGGAGACTGTCTGGACCCCCGTTCCTTACCTTAGCACTCCTTGCCTTCGTCACCCGTCTTGCTTGGATGGCATCTCCTCATCTTCCGGCGGCCCCCTGGTTCTCCCTTTCCCTTTCCTTTCTGTCTGTGGAATATGCTGCTAACTTCTTTTCTCCATCACTGCAAGTGGAAGAGATGACCTGTGACAATATAACTTTACAACTACTCTGTTTCAAATGCTCCACTTTTCTGTACTTCCTGAAAGACAGCATATACATTGAATAAATAAAATGAATAAAAATATATTATCCACTCCAGAAATAGAATTCTTAGCACTGAAATATGGCTGAGGTTACCACATACAAAGTGTTCATACAAAAGGGGCATTTCTGTAGCCCATACACATTGCTGAGAAATCATTGTGCTAACTCTTTACATGATCTTCCACGATGATAAGAGCTGATGGGGAAAGAAGAATGCTGGACAACAATCTTATCTACCAGTTCCACTCATTTTGAGACGCACAAGGTTAGATCATACCCTTATGCCAAGTGTCTCATGGCATTAACTTTTTCATAACAGTGCAAGAGTGAAGCTGCTGGAGAAGCCTGTCGTATCAGTTTCTGTAGTAGTTCTTTAAGAGCTATCAATGTGATATCATTATAATTAAACTGTATGCAAGTGTTTTTTCTGATATCTTCCTCCTCCGTTTATAGCCAGAATATTTTTATTCTCTTTGTAGCCAAGAGACTGCTATATTTGGTGAGGGGAAAATAGAATAAATCAAGATTCACAGATACAACTCAACTGTCACAGAGCCTTTCTTTCCTTTCCTGCAGGATCTTCTCCAGCAGCTGCCAGAGAACTCTTCCTGCCAGCCCCAGTCCTGGGGCTTAGATGTGCCCAGGGCCCTGCATCCTTCCATTCAACTGACTGGGGACAGTTGTTAGTGGTACAGCTGTTAGTCTAAGGACATGGCACTAGCAGACAAGGGTCTTTTGGTCAATCTGGTATCTTTCAGTAGACCAACTGAATAGTTAAAGAAATACGTTTTAGCAAGCTTTCGGGTTGAAAAATGCTTTGTCAGGCTGAAGAAGCACCTGCAGTTGTTGCGTGTGCTCTTCCTCGCAGACTCAATATAGCCACTGGAATTCTGACACGCTACAATATGCCAGATATCTGACTTCTCAGGTACCTCTCCACTTTTACCTGTGCTGCTACATCCCCTTCCTCCCACCTCCCCAGCCTGTCCCTCATCCCCCTGATGCCTCTATTTCCATTTTCACTGCCTGGCTTTCTGGCCTGCATTGCATGCCAGCCTCTGGCTTCTTTACTATTCTTTCCATCCAGGAATGGTGCACACACCAAGTACAGATGCTTCTGCAGCCTGCAAAAGGTTTCTCAACCCAAAAGCTGGCATCCCAAGCAGCTAATCCGAGCTCATCTAGAGCCTCACAACTCCACTGCACCCAGCAGGCCTCAGCTCTGTCAAAGACGTGACAGATCTGGGCTTTCCCCAGCCAAGACTGTGTGTGTGCATGTGGTGGCAGGAGGTTATGGTGCCTCCTACCCACCTTTCACCAAGGAAATTCTCAGTCCTGGCATTTCCTAGGGCTGCTGCACTGCTGGCAGTTCCAACAGACCTCCCAGCCCTGGCAGAGTGCAGTTTTTGTGGTCATGCCGAGGACTTGGGGTCTCCTCCTTCCCCGTAGCCCCAGCCCATACCTCCAAGTTATCCCTGGCATGGGAGCTCAGCAGGGACATGTTCTTCCCCTGCTGGCTGGTGATGCAGTGAGTGCCAGACCCCAATGCAGAAAGCAGCTCAGTTTAAACAATGATAGCTGCTTTTTATGCTGTTTTTCTATTCCTCCCCCAGAGCACTGGGATTGGAAGGGACCTCAGGGAAGGATCACAGTCACTGGCCAGCTACACAGTCAATATCAGAGCAGTCCTTCCCGTTTCCCTGTGAACAATTCCAGCTTCAAAACTTGAAACATTTTGAAACATTTCAGCTTCCCTTGTTTCATTTCAAGGCTGTTTTGAAGCCTTTCGTTTTATTTCAATTTCACTGTTTCAAGCTTGAAACAAGTTGAAACAGCATCAAAATGAAACATCCGGCAAAATTTCACACTACGCTATTAGCTGGTACTGCCACCACATCCTCCAGGTTTTGCAGAAAGTATCCTGCAAACCCAGACCCAGCACTGGTGGAGGGTTAGATTAACAGCCTTGCAAGAAGGTAAACACTTCTCTTCTGGTATTCTGATAGTCATGGGCAGGAAGAAGTTCCTGGTAGTGCAACTCCAAGGAAACTGTTTAACCCCCTGATGTGAGGCTGTTGCAATTGCTTAAAATCTACCAAATTTAGAAAGATGCTAGGTTCTTTATTCTTTGCCAACCTTTTTTCCCCAACCAGGTGAAATGATGGGAAATATTAATAGAAATTTCTCTCAGAGTCCCATTCCACTGGCTGCAGAGATAATTATGCCTTCAATATTTGTTATTGGCAACCTCACCTCTTCCCCTTGTCACCTCAGATAGGTAGGTATAAATACATCTAAGACACACACACTAATTATATAGGGTATCCCCAAGTAACCCACCCTTCAGCCTCTCCCCTTTACATAGACATATTCCAAAAATAGCCAAAGATTATTCCTAAGCCATCCTAGAAGTTTTGGCCTCCTTTGTTGTCTCATCCCACAAACTACCCAATATTTTATGGCTAAAAATAGCAATTTTTCCCCACTGTTCTTCCCATCTCCAGATTCCTTTGATGCCTTTCCCTTCCATCTATATTCTGTCGTACCTGGGTTCCTCTTTTATTCTTATCATAGTGGTATCAAAGCACACTCCAGGAGTTGACAAAGCACCTTGGCTGTCATCTGCATAAGCATGTCTTTCTTCTTCACAGAAAGGACCTCCCCAATAAGTGTGCAATTTTTCAGTAAAGCAGGTCCCTTTTTTGTATGAAACCTGATCACAAGAGCACTAACATCAGCAACAGTGGGCATAAAGATAGCAAACAAGTAGACTGACCTAGAGTGGAAACCTCCTGCAATACACCATCTTATTTTCATAATGTGTCAGGGGGCCATTCACCCAGATGACCTACTTTTGCATCTGTGATTGTAACAATAGCCTGCCTGGAAAAGTAACATCAAGTGAACCATTTCAAGCTACTGTATTTGGCAATTAGAAGTATAGGATCAACAAAAATGGCTAAGAAGAGTTTGGAAACTATTGTTCCAAAACACTACAGACTGGAACATAAAAAGAAATAAAGGAATCACCTTTTGTAGATTGTTTCTCTTTAATCCTCTATAAGATTCCAGGCACCAAGGGTCCCCTGGATGTGTACATATCTCCCATTAATGCCAATGGCAATTATATCTGGATGTAGAACAGAGTTCTGAATGTCTCCTAAACCTTGAACTAAAATTGCAAAAGTAAGTCGCACACACAATTATCCCAGTGTGTAAGTGAGAGAGAGAGATATGGAATGGAAATATAGTTACTATTCCCTTGTGTTTTCCCACTATTTCTATATCTATAAGAAATAATAGTGGTGAAATTGTATATTTTATCCCTATTTACATATACACACATGCACACAATTACACCAATATATTAACTATATATAATCCCATACTGGTGTAATTGTACCCCCATTCACTTCCCTGGAGCAGAACTATTCCCTCAGACACCTTCAGGGCACTAAGATGGGCAGTGCACCTGTAGCAGGGCATTAAGATGTGCCTGATCCTTTAAGACTGAAGCAGAGTGTCCAGGGAGCTCTGCAGGCTAAGCAGAGCTCCACAGCTGTGGGTTGCCTGGGTGACAACCTAATGAAGTAATTGGGCAGCACCCATGGATGTCAGATGACCGGAAGGAAGCAGGGTTTCAGGGCATATAAACCAAGGGCTGGAGCCAAGGGAGGGAGCTACCCAAGACTTGGTGCCGCCTGCTTTACTACCCAATTACAGCAAGACTCCAGGAACCTCCTAGGGCTAGGAGCATGTTGCCCTAAGGGTGGATGTTTGTCCCCTTAAAGGGGTATAGTGCTGTTGTCATTGCATTGTTTAAGTTATAGCCCAGGGGTTTATGCTTGTGTTACTGTTTGAACCGGAAGACTGGGATGAGGCTATAAAGGGAGGTTCAGAGGCCTCATTAGTGCCTGGAGAAAGGGGCACATGATTCAAGTAGAGCCTAGTCACAGGCACAGAGAGAGTCACCAGAGAGAGAGGCACAGCTATAGGGGCACAGAGAACCCAGTGCCAGTAAGGATCGTGGCTACAGAAGCCTCAATAGTGTCCCAGTTCCAGAGCTGTGCAGAGACATAGGGTCACAGAGAACCCCGTGCCAGAGGGGCACAGCTACAGGGTCACAGAGCCCAGCACTAGAGGGGTGCAGAAGTGACAGATAGTAGTATAACAGTTGTGAGGCTTGGGACACAGTAAAGGGAAGGTTGGAGCTGTGCATTGTGCCCTTGGTATTAGGACATAAGAGGGGCAGCCTCCCACCTAGAAAAAACTTATTAATTATATCAAAGGTGTGGTGGGCAGGCCAACATAGTGATCAGCCTTGGGACTTCCCCCTGTCATATCACCCTTTCCAGAGCTCTCAAACCTAGCTGAAATCTTCCTCCACTACTCAGCATATACTTCTCACTAAGGCCAAGTACAGACAACCAAAAGGCCTGAGGCTAAGTCGATTTAATCTTAACAGATCAGTCTAAGCTGCGCAGAGTGAACTGATAAGCAAATGAACAGACATTCACTTTTGATTCTGGAAATATAGAGCATGACTCCCTGCTCATTTGGAGCAGACAGCTTGGGCCAAGGCTATCCTGCACACCCTGAGAGAGGTGAGGTTTTCAGGGAAGGTGCAAAGCATTTTGGAATGCTGGGGAAAACATTTTGGGATGCTGGGGGACTGTGACTTAACTTGAATCTGGAGGGGATCTGAGACAGGTTAAATCAGTTTATCAAACTTCTGAATCAGTTAAGTCTGATACCACATCAATCCAGGTTTATCTTAAACCAGTTTTGCCCATTTTGAAAATGATCTATGTGCACTGAACTTGTGTCCTGTTACAGATTTGAACTGATTTCCAATCACTTATACTGGTTTGTGTGTAACTTCTGTCCTTAGCCTCATGGTCTGGGCTTTCCTGCTTAGCTTTCCCCCAAAATCCTTAAAGGGCAAACTGCCAATGCTTTATGCTAAGCAGAGTCCCTCCTGCCTATTCACCAATACAAATCTCTTACGCTTGGTGATGACAAGGCACAGGCAAAGCAGGACTTCCATTACAGGGACAGGTACTTAAACTAAACTAAAATGCTCTATGGATTCTCTTTCCCTACAAGGTTCTTTGCAGACCCAGAAGGAAAAAAAAAAAAAGTTTCCTGGTGGTAGGTCTATAGTTGAGAGACAATCTGTCAATGGCCCCAGACTGTAGCCTCAATGATCCTTCCATGGGGCATCAGACTCTTCTCTTGGCCAGGTCAGTTAACCAGAATGCTATACAATAGGCTGCCCTGGGAAAAGTTCAGACTTGCAAAGTCCCAGTGCTAGCATTTCCTTCATTTACATTCACACAGGATTCATAATTTGATATAGACATAGCTCACTCTGTCATAAAGCTTTCTTCATATAGCATCTCAATCAAATCAGATGACATAGGTAGAAAACAAGGTCAGGATTTGGTCAGGCATTTTTACAACTTTTTTTGAGGCACCATGAGAGCTGCTGGGCCAAGTCCGCAGAGAACGTCAATGCACTAAGAACACATGCTAGAGTTCCTTCCTGAACCCCAGGATCTTTCCTAAAACCTCTATCATTTCACTAAATCATATGGCTAGAAGGTTCAGCAAATCCCTCCTAACTGCTTCTTATAAGCACAAATCTCTTGTGGTTACTGTGCTGCCTACATTTAAGAAGCTCTGCTTCCTGTCACATGAGCCTGGGTTACCCAGGACAGAGGCCATAGCTAGCTAGATGTCTTATTACAGACTTTATTTATTTGTTTTTAAGAGCTGAAAAATTGGAGTTCCTGCAGACAGTGCTGTTCCTTATTGTACAGCCTTGATCACCTTTCCATTCTTACAGATACCACACGTTCATAAGATCCCAACCAGATCCGACTAGGAAGAGGAAAGCATACAAATTCAAAAATAACGGACAGGGATCTCAAGCATGTAAGCTTCTGTGTCCCTGTAGCTGCAGTTGTATCTTGTTTCTGTCACTGCAATTGTAGGTCTGGAATAGCTTCACCACCACTTAACAGCCTCAGAAGACTTCCTGCAACCTGTGCAGTTGCCTTTGGTCCCAAAAATGGAAACTAAAAAAAATAGTAACCTTGCGACTAATCCAACCCAAAGAAGCCACTGTCTTTCATTATCATTTCCAGGTCATATTTCCAACATCACTGAAGGAACAGGAAACTGCTATACAGCAATGTTGCAACAGACAGAGTTAAGCAGAACACTGGAAAACTTTTGCTTTGCGGTAGCGATTAGAAACCTGTTTAAAATTCCAGCCTTTGAAACCAGAAACATACATCCCATTGCTATTTTAATGGTTTATTTCAATTTATTAATATCCCTATTTAAATGGAAGAGTCATTCTTGCTAGGGTGCAACACACTTCATCACATAATCATCTGTATATTCACATTTCTATTCCAGTATAGCGGTTAAGCAAAAATCACCTCCAGGAGTGCAGTTTTTAAACCTCTGGAACTCACTGGACTGGAGATAACTTATGTGGGCTTTTTATTAACAGAGATGGTCTTAGAAGTACATGAAGGAAAAAAATAATCACAGCTTTAATTATATGAGACTATTCCAAGGCATTCCCTTTGTGAAAGCTGAAAAATTATGAGAATGAATGGAAATGGATTCCTTAGGACAAGCAGCCAAGCTTCTGGCTCCTACTTCTTCAGGGGGTAGCTTAAAAGCCCCCCTCAAACACATTTTTGATGTAAAATAAATCCAGTCAGTTGGCAATATAACGAATGGAAGAACTACCCCCTTGGCTTCAGTGAATTTAAACAAAACAGATAAAAATCTCTTTGTGCTTTTTCAGAATTCATACAATTTAAGAAACAAAAGAAGGTGGGGATAAGCAAAGAATGTCAGGAAACACTTCTAAAGATTTTTTTTAATTCACAGTTACACTGATTGAACTGATTAGCTGAGGTTTAGCATAAGAAACCAAATAACAGCATTTAGCAGGAAACTAATATTGTTATATACTTCCGTTAAAGGACTCCTTTAGTTGGCACAATCTTAGCTTTAATTTAGCTACCACTTTAATGTTTTTGTATTTTAAAAAAATAGGTAGTCTGTTTTTAATTTTGAGTAATAACATGGTGCTGAACCACAAAGTATGACTGCAAATCATAATTATAGCTGAATTACTTCATTTATGGAGAAATCCAAGAGCAGACAACCAAAATTTAAAGTATGGCATGCTCATTAAAGTCCCTTCCTAGATTCTTCTCAAGGTGGGGACTGCCTTTCTAAGTAATAAATTATGTTACAGTATACCTGTATTTCAGAGAGCTACAATCTACAGATTAATGACAGTTGTTCTGTTATGATTTTCTTGGGTCAAAAAAACAAAAACAAAAAAACCCCCCCAAAAAAATCAATCTTTGCTTCTGTACCCCATCTAGAAAAGGGAGTACTTCCTTTCTCCACACACTTAGTCAAACTAGATTCAAAGTCTTTTTTGAGTCTTGCTTGCTTTGCATTTATACTATGCCTACCTAACATGGGCCTCAAGAGACGCATCTGAAACAATGGCAGAGCCAATTAGGTTGGCCAAGAATGCAGATTTCCTAGAATGCACTCCATATGTTAGGCTAAGCCAATTCTTCTCAAACTTCCCTGGCAGAAGGACTAGTTTATGATGGATGGGGGGTTTTTTTGTTTTTCCCCCCAAATTGAGGGCATTTTAAGTCTTCTTTTTCCATTAAGACACACTGAGCCCCAGAGCTGCCGATGAGCTCTGTGAAAGGAAAGCCTACACCAGCATTGGAGTCTGTTAAGATAATGCCAGATAAATCCTCCACAATTCTAATAATAATAATAAAATGTCTACTTGTTTTTAAACAGTGCATTTTTCATTTTATTTTCCCAAAGGGGGTCAATACCATCATTCACATTTTATAAGAGGGAAAACTGAAATCCAGACAGGAACAGAGACTTGCAAAGGTCAAGCAACAGGAAAATGTCAGAGCCAGGAATAGAGCTGGTGCTCCGAAGTTCCCGTTTATTGCTCCTTCCAGTAACCCACATTGCCTTCCAAAGCAGAGGTTTTGTTACACAGTATATTTTCAGAAAACAAAATGCTTGTCTTTTTGCTGCGTTTTTCTTCCTTCCATCAGCCAAATGCAAATGCCAGCAATAGGAAATAAATGCCCACCTTTATACAGTTGACCTTATTTCAGTGGCAATAAGCATGAAATTAAAACCCCTCCCCCATCTCCCCAAGTGCAGAAGTCCTGAAAAGAGATGCCCTCTTCTAGAGACAACCGAATTGCCAATACAGTTAGTAAAAGAATTAATAAATGGAGCATTTAAAGTAAATAAAAGCTCCAGTGGTCACTATTAAAATGTCAGAACTCTGCAGCAAATGTAGAAACTATTGATGTTTTAAATGTCGACTACTTTATACTGGCAATATTACAGTAGAAACCCTTTGCCATTTAAAAAGGCACTGCCCATTGCTTTAAAATCATCAGATATGTGGGTTTACAAGTGTTTTTTGTTTTTTCATTTTACCAGTATTTTCGTTACCTAGAAAAAGAAGCAGTATGAACTCCCAGCACATCTGAAACCATGGTTACTATATTTCTCCTGTTCTGCTTTAGCAGCTATATGGAAACAAAATAAAGACCCTTTGCCAGCTATTGCAAAATGAAGAGAGTGACTCTAGTGCCTCTACTTACCATTCTTCTCCAAGCAGCAAATGCAATAATGTACAAGACTGCAGTTTCTGGAGGGTCACTGTCAAGTGTGCAATAGTTCCTGATACAAGCACCACATTCTAAAGGAGTAAAAAGTAAAGAGTAGAGTAAGGAGTAAAGAAGTACTCATTCTAAACTCTGCTCCCATTTTATTTCCATTAACTTCACTGGAAGCAGTGTTAGGTTAAGACTGTCCACTTCTGAAAATCCTTACACTTCATGAACATGCACCATTGTATAAAACAGTGATTCTTAAATCAGGATGCTACTGCCAGAGTGCAGTGAAATCCTTTTAAGAGTGCCATGGGGTACTGCAAATTTTAGCTAACCCCTTTAAAATGCCTCCTAACAGTTAGTTAGGCAGAGGAACAGATTTTTAGTAGGCTCCCATAAAAGCCATATTGCTGCAGCCTTCTTTCTTAAATTTGTCTACTAAGTCTGCAATGGTATATGCATCAGATACTGCCTGCTTGGTCTAAGGACTATGTCCAAACCACTGCAGCACTTCTTTTTTTTTTTTTTTTTTTTTTAAAAGACTCATATCTTGCAGATATGTAGGCAGGGGATCTTTGACATCTGCCTCACTCTTTACTGTTTTTCTTCTGAACATTTTAACTTGCATCTCCTGTATTTTTCTTACTGCTTAAAGTTAGTTACAACTCAAATCCAGTATACAAATCCATAAAAACATGCCAAAAAGTCCAATTTCCAAGATAACCAAGCCTGAAAACAAAACTCAAACCAAAACAATGGACCCCTCTCTATAGGCAGTCCGGACTACCCTGGCAGTCCATAACCCACAAAGCAAGCTTCTTAATTGTTCACAATCACAAAGTAAGCTTTTCAAGATAAACAACTTGTCCAAGTATCCCTCTATTTTTCTAAGTGGTCGGTCTAACCCGAGACTACTATACCCGGCACTTCTACCACTGGGTGGTGTGCACACCTTTAGATAGACAGACACACGCATATACAGACAAGACTTGCTATACAGATAAACACACAACTGCTCAATAACTGCAACATAGAACCTTATTCACCCCCACACGCTTTCTCCACCAAAAATGTTACATGGATTGCCAATTGCTCAAATCACGAGCAAGACTTTATAAAGGGAGACAAGGCAAGATGCCACTTTTATTGATTACATGAGTTAGACTTAGAGGTTCAGGCACACCATTCATACAAACACACACAAATCATCATACACTTCATTACACACAGGCATACACATACACAAAACCACCATTTCATCCACATATACACCAGATATAGTTACCAGCAATAGTCGCCCAATATCAGCCCAGGGTGGCCAACCCGGGCTTACTGAGTAGACAATGATGATTTGAAGATAGCAGATTTAAAGATAACAGCTGGAGCGTGGTGAACAGATTCATCTGTGCTCCGATGAAACAGCAGTAGAGAAAGAAACTCACCCAACTTGGCATTTTCAAAAAGTGTTCTTTTCTAGGGATTGGCATCCTTTGTTTCAGTGCTTTGGGGTTTTTCCATACCCAGCTTGTTTTTGCAGTTGTTCTTCTTTTGTCTTCAGCTTATCTTAGCCTTGGATTGTTTTTGTTGCCCATGAGGCAGAATTTCTTCTTTTGTTATCTCCTTCGTGCCTTCGAGCTTCAAAGGGATTCTTCAGCCATTTGTTAGTTACTGGTTGGTAACTTCCATCTGGCACCTTGTTGCTTACATAAACAGTTGAATCTTCTTCTCCTATCTCTATGCCATTCTCTCACCATTCACCCTTTTACACACACTGATACATAAAGGCTATGCAAAGTTCATTCACTTACATCAAGCAGAAGTATACAAAATGGAGTTTTCAAGTTGCTTACAGGACAAAACTAACAGTTACATTTCACTATTATTACACTGTATGTTAACATCAGCTACTTTAGTTCAGTTCATGCTACAGCCTTACATTAGCACAGTTACATGTGCAAACACTTACACGATTCACAAGATAAACCCATGGGTTTCAAACAGGTAACCATTGTGTCAAACCTGTTGTAGTCTTTTCCTATTCCTTGCAACACAAGAATTGCTCTATTATTTTTCTATATTCAAGAAATGAGTGAAATGTACGAACTGGCATTTTCTGCGGGTTGTCAAATCTAAGGAGGTTTAGGACCACTGCTATAAAGGAACCAAACCAGGGGTGAAAGTTAAATGAATAGACAAAAAGCATGTCTCCTTTAAGATTGCTTTCTCTCTAAGACAAATCTCATAGCAATTCATGAACCCCTTACCTCTAAGGTTCAGTCCCACAAACCAATGGCAATGCATGGGGGGGGGGGTGCATGGGTGCACGTGCATCCCCTGAGCATGGCAGTGTACCCCCTGTGAAAAGGTGCCACCGCCACTACTGGCGGCACCTGTGGGCAGTCCCCACTCGCCACCAATACCGCCAGCATCATCTGTGAGTAGTTGCTGACCACTGGTCAGTGCTCACCACTGCCCCACAAACCCACCACTGACAGCACTACAGCTGCCTGCAGGGGATCCCCACTTGCCACCACCATGCTCCCACTGCCTACAGCACTGCCACCACCTGCACGAGCTCGCCATGCCCCTTCAGCCTCTGGGGGTACACTGTGTTCATGCCACAAACATTATCAGTATGAACACACAGGCCTAACATCTACGAAACTCATCACTCAGGAGAATGACTGTTGCTTACTATAGCAGCCCACTCACACCTTCAGGATTGTCCTGCTCAGCTTCCTCTTCCTCTTTATATCACCCAGTTCTGGGGTAGGACAGGGCATCTCCTTAGAGATACATTTCAAGAAAATGTGCCCTAAAGGTGTAGTACACTCTGTAACATGTCTGAAAATAAAAGCTTACTGGGGAAGAAAACATCAGAGCATATAGCACTGAACCAAAGATTTGAGGATATTGTCCATTTAATAGTAATCCTCTGAATTGGAGAGCATCATTTCTTAGTTTTTCCTGTTTTTACACCCCAGTTAACCTCTTTGCGTGTGATATTTTCAAGAATGACTAACACTGTTAGATTATGCTGAGTGCCTAATAGTTTAGGCTTGTTCTTAAAAGTAATATCTTGGCTTTGAGGTGTCAAGAAAATGTTAAGTGGTAAGTCTTATGATATTTTCTCTTCCCATTAATTTACTATACCTTTCCTCACTGATTAATATAAGAAATTCTTCACAAAAGTGCAAATTTTTTTTATCAAGTGTTTCAAAGCATTAATTAAGCATGGGGAATATAGGTACTGACAAAACCGTACATATAAATTTCTTTGCTTTTTGATTATGTGCTAGACCCCTGTGTTTGGGAATAGGGGTGCGAGTAGGCAGGGACAGCAGGTTTGTGTTCACACACACTATGGGTTCTCCTTCGCAACTTGACTTGTTTACTTTAGACTTAAAGCTTTCAAATGCAGTGTATTCTTCTTCAGGTCTGAAGATAAAGCAGGCAGAGCAAGGGCTAGTCTGCAGGACTGTGAAATTGGAGGGGAAAAGTTCCCAGAGGCAGTTGGCAGAAACTTTTCAAAATTTCCAAACAATTTGCATTACCAAAAAAAAAAAAAAAAAAAAAAGATTACTTCATAAGGTTATTAATTTTCTTCAAGAAGAAGGTAGAGCAGAGCGGCATCAGAGAGACTAACTGGTTCATAGAGGCATGAGCTTTTGTTGGGAACAGCTTGCTTTATTTGCCAATTTTTTTTTCTGGTTATTATTGAACCAGAACTCTCCCCCCCACCCCTAAACTATTAACATATTTGATCAACTCTAAGCTTTATTTGTTTTTGTGAAGGCAGTTGCCATTGAGGTCAGCTGTGCTGATGTGCTTGATTCAGTGAAGAACATTTCTATGACAACTTGATTTACAAAAGAAAGTCAATTCTTTATAGGAATGTTCTGCAGTGAACATAGCCAATACCATTTAGCTATTTTTATTAGATACACAGTAGCCCATTATTTTAGCTGGGGTCCAGAATAGATTTAAACAAGAAAGATGAAAAATATTTACAAATAAACTAAAGCCAATCTGATGGAACGCTGTTGCATCAAGGTGAACACCAATTAAAAGCAAACAAGCTAAACAACAAATTATGTAATAAAATGTGCTACAAATAACATTGGGGAAATCTGCTGTTTTAAAGACTTTGACAGGGTTGCCCAAAATGTAATTATACCAATACCCTTGGCTTCCTAAAAGCAACAGAAAGGACAATACCAAATAATATCAGGATGGATAGTTTAGACACACACACACACACACACGCACGCACACACACACACACACACCTGTCCACTTGTATAATTTAATCCCAAGAGAAGCATGGTTGGGTACCGTGCATCAGATAAAGAGAAAGCAAGTCTGAACCCACATCTTGTTTCTTCCCTTGATATGCAAGAAATGTGGTAGGCTCAAAACAACCATAGGCTAAAGACAGTGCCCCTCCCCCCCAGATGCTTATGGCACAGAATCACCTGGTTATTATGTGAATGCACTATAGATTCAGTACCACTACAGCTCTGGAGTACTGTACTATCTGCTTACTATCTTACTGTCATCTACACTCATTTGGATCCAGATATACCTCCTCCATTGATGGCTTAAGTGAAAATCTAATTTATTTCAATGCAGCCCTACAAGCAACATATTTAATTGAGTTCATAAGAAACATTATAAACAATAAGAATAGTCTGCCTTCATTGTTACTGCCTTTGGCTCTTCTGCTGCTTTTCTTTATGCCCTCTTTTGCATATTTGTCATGTGTGTACACAGTTGCACTGCAAGACTGATCCTCCCCCCCAACTTTTTCTAATACAACACCAACACCAAGAGACACTGATTTGAGGCCCTGAATGTGCATTTAAGACATAAGTGCAGCATAATTCTCAGAGCAATAGTAAATTCTCACATAAGATGCATCTAATAACAAAGGTCACCCAAACAAGATAATACTTAACTCTGGTATCTAAAGTATAAAAGAGCAATGGCTCTACTATACCCTTCTAACCCAGCCTAACCTTTCCCACCTCTCAAAATCATTTGACACTGTTCCTATTACCAGCTAGAAGCAAGTACATATCCACATCAGCATTTAAGAACCCAGAGTGTCTTGGCATCCAGGTTCGTAAACTAGCTGAGGGATCTGGAGTAGAAAGGGAAGCCTATTGCGACCGAAATCAGCACGCCCATCCTTTTTGTAGGAACAAGCCTTTAAAAACCCACTGCAAAAGACTTGACAGCATCCATCAAGGAAAACAACTCCCTTTACTCTAAGGAACAATGTGAACTTTGAGACTTATAATTCCAAAAACATTGCATTTCTTTCAGTTTCACAATGTTCATAGTCCTCTGTGCTTTCACTCAGAAATAACTTGGCATAGCTTGAAGAGAAATGTGGCAGACAATACATTTGGTCACTGTTAAGAAGTAGATGTGTATCATTTCATGTTAACCAGGTGTTCTTTTTTCACAGATTTATTGGATGCGATGGTTAATCCTCAAAGTGTGCAATTTAAGACTGGGTACAGAAGTTATACCATTGCTTGGTAAGCACTCAAAAAGCATTCTAGTCATAACCAAACGTGCTGTCAGGACACGCAGAACATTGTAAAAACAGCAGATCCCACTCTAAGGTAACCCTGAATGGATGTGGTATCAGACTTGAGCACTTTAGGTTCCAGCACTGTAACAAACACCTGTACCAGATCCCATCGTAACTCACATTGGGTCACATTCCACCAGCAACCCATGGGGCTTTGCAGCACCCTACTCACCCTTCTCTCAGGGCAGTGCTCCTCAGCCAGAGCCCATCTGGTCTGCCCAAGTGCCCAGCAAGCCCCACCTCTGGGCAGCTGCTGACAAGAGTCAGTCAAGCATCTGTCCTCCGGCCTGCCCATGTTCTCCCTCCAGTTAGCATAGATGCATCCATACATAAAGAAAACTGCTTTTTCTGAATTTCTTGTATTGCATAGCATTATGGGTGCTGTTGAGCAAGGGTTGAATGTGCTTCAGCTAGTATTTTTGGCTCAAAGAAACTAGGACTGCTTTTGCTCACAGTTAACCTGTCTTAAGAACCAATTCATTGCACTGATTTCTGGCAACGGGCAAGTTCCCTTATGAACATGAAGCTTTTGACATGAAATCATATTTAATTCCCGACTATTTAACGTGGCTCAGAATGGCATCAAGATCAGTTTGGTGATGAAAATACCCTCTAACCCCAGCCTCTACCAAAAGTATTAAATAGTTTTGTTACACTGTTAAAATGGCTTGTACTTTTCAAATGCTGTTACAGAGCCCCTGGTGTAGACAGGAGCCCCAACTCCTATTACTGTAAAAATACACACACACACACACACACACCGGGATACCTATACATACTAATATGTAGCACTACTATTTCCCATCTTGCCTGGGGAAACCAAATGCATGTGTAAAATGTAGACTGTGAGAAGCACTTACACTGCCTGCACTCTGTACAGGATGGAGAAGTGGAAACTCATTGCGTTCAGCTCATAGACACGAAGTCCCAGAAACCTTGGATGCTTTGTACACCTGCTTGTAAAACATCCTTAGCTGAACCTAAAATTAAAGTTACTTTGGTTACACACAGGGCACATGTTACAGACTCCTGCATTCATTTATCTGTTATATTCAGATCATGGCCACCCATGACTTGCAGCTTGGGGGAAGAAAGGGAGGAGGGTTAAGGGGTCTCCATCCATGCATCAAACCCAGGAACGGTCACCCTCACATCTAGTCCGTGCCCCCCACCCCACCCCCATTGGGCACCTCAGAGACGGCCGCCCAGACGGAGCCCATGGTTCCGGGCTCCATGCAGACGGAGCCCCTGGCTCTTGGCTGCGGGGGCTGCCTGTCCCTTTTTCAGGCTCTGGGGCCCAGGAGCATGGCCCCCTCCCCTTGCGGGGTCTGCTCCCTACTGGGGTCTCTGGCGCGCCAGCTGGAGGAGCTCCAGGCCACAGTCCAGAGACTGCGTGGCATCAGGGACTGCGAGCAGGAGATAGACTCCTACTGCCAGGCCCTTCTCCCCCAGGAGCCGCAGGGGAGAGCTCCGTCTCCCTCCACGACTAAGGAGGACACTGGGACCTCCCGCTCTGCCCAGTCAGGGGCATGGACCAAGGTGGTCAAGGGCCCTAAGGCCCGCCGCACCAAGGCCCCCCCCTCGCCGGAGCTTAGCAACAGGTTCGCACCTCTTGCAGCCCCGGCAGAGCCTGCTCAGTTGCCAGCTCCTGCAGGCAACCCAGGCTCGACCGCAGCTACTGGCCCCGCTCTCCCCAAGACAAAGCGAAAGGTGTTTGTTGTGGGAGACTCCATCCTGCGGGGCACTGAGGGGGCAATCTGCCGCCCCGACCCCTTAGCCCAGGAAGTCTGCTGCTTCCCAGGGGCCCGCATCCAAGACATTGCGGAGAGGATCCCACAGCTCCTCCAGCCCACAGACCATTATCCCATGCTCCTTATTCATGTGGGGACCAATGACACGGCTCGGAGCACCCCCAGCCAGGTCATGAGGTGCTACAGGGATTTGGGAGCGGGGCTTAGGGGTCTGGGAGCTCAGGTGGTGTTTTCGTTGATCCTCCCAGTCTCAGGCTATGGGCTGAGGAAGGAGAGGAGGATCCACGTAGTGAACCAAAGACTGCGGAGCTGGTGTCATCGGGAAGGCTTTGGCTTCCATGACCACAGCCCGCTCTTTGGTGAGAGAGGCAGCGAGCTGCTGCGAAGAGATGGCCTCCACCTCTCCCCCCTGGGGAGGAGGCTCTTCTCAGCCAGGCTGGCTGACCTGCTCCACTGGGCTTTAAACTAAGCCCCCTGGGGAATGGGGGGGACTACTGCCACTGCTGGCCCACTGAGTAACCCTTGCAAAGCCAGCAGACTAAGGCACTTAAGGGAGCCCACCCCTGCCCCAGCCCTGGCACAATCTGTGGGCAAGGCAAGAGCCCCCAAGGGCACACTTGCCTGCCTGTACACTAATGCCAGGAGCCTGGGCAACAAGCAGGAGGAGCTTGTCCTCCTGCTCAGTGCAAAGAATTATGATGTCATTGGGATAACGGAGACCTGGTGGGACTCCACCCATGACTGGACCATACCCTGTACAGGAGGGATCGTGTTGACAAAAGGGGCGGGGGTGTAGCTCTCTATGTGAAGGAAAGCTACATGTCCCTGCAAGCTGACGTTGGCGACCGGCATGGACAGCTAGAGACCCTCTGGGTAAAAATTCGTGGGGAATACAGCACAGGGGACACAATGGTGGGAGTCTACTACAGACCTCCCACTCAAAGTCCTGAGCTTGACCAGGAGTTCACCCGGGAACTGACTGAGGCCCCTTGCTCCAGGACCTTGGTTGTCATGGGTGACTTCAATTACCCGGACATCTCCTGCGAAGATCACTCAGCGAAATCCAAGTGGTCACAAAGCTTCCTCTCGTGCGAGGATGACCTCTACCTGACTCAAGAAGTCTAGGGGCCAATGAGAGGCAAAGCGCTGCTCGACCTGGTACTGGCTACGGGGGACGACCTAATCGGCGACCTAGTGATCGTGGTCGCTGTCACCTAGCTTCCCATCGAGCTGATCACCTTCACCATCTGCCGTAAAGCTGGCAAGTCAGTCAGCAACACAGAAGTCCTTGACTTCAGAAAAGCTGACTTTGACAAGCTCAAGAGGCTTGTCGGTCAGGCCCTTAGGGACCAACACCCCAGGGAGATGGGAGTTCAAGAAGAGTGGTTGCGATCCTCAATGCACAAGCTAAATCTATTCCAACACGGAGGAAAGGCAGCAAGAAGGCACAGCAGCCCCCCTGGCTCTGCAGGGACCTAGCGGACCTCCTATGGCTAAAAAGGAAAGCCTACAAAGGATGGAGGACGGGATTCACCTCCAAGGAGGATTATTCTGCGCTGGTCTGGTCCTGCAGGGAGCAAACCAGGAAAGTCAAGGCTGCAACTGAACTCCAACTAGCTTCAAGCATCAAGGACAACAAAAAGTCCTTTTTCAGATATGTGGGGAGCCAGAGGAAAAGCAAGGGCAACGTTGGACCCCTGCTAAACCAGATGGGGCAACTGACAACTGATGCCTAGGAAAAAGCCAACCTATTAAATAGGTACTTTGCGTCAGTCTTTCATCAATCCCATGGGACATCCATGCCAACCACAGGACAGGGAGGTCAGGGTGAGGGAAATCCCCTGCCCTCCATTAATGCTGACCTCATGAAGGAACACCTTGAGAGGCTGGATACCTTCAAGTCAGCCAGCCCTGACAATCTGCACCCCAGGGTACTCAAGGAGCTGGTAAGCGTCATAGCCCAGCCCTTGGCATGGATCTTTGAAAACTCCTGGCGCACTGGTGTAGTGCCCGAAGACTGGAAGGCGGCCAATGTGGTGCCGATCTTCAAGAAAGGGAGGAGAGTGGATTCGGCTAACTATAGGCCCATTAGCCTGATGTCTATCCTGGGGAAGATCTTAGAAAAGTTTATTAAGGAGGCCATCCTTGCTGGACTGGCCCAGGCTAACATCCTAAGGGATAGCCAGCACGGGTTTGTTGCAGGTAGGTCTTGTTTGACCAATCTCATTTCCTTCTACGACCAGGTGACCTATCACCTGGACAAGGGAGAAGAGATTGATGTCATATATCTTGACTTCAGAAAAGCTTTTGATCTGGTATCCCATGATCACCTCTTGGCCAGACTGGCCAGTTGTGGCCTTGGCTCCACCACAATCCGCTGGCTGGGAAACTGGCTCCATGGTTGGACCCAGGGGGTTGTAATGAATGACAGTCACTCATCGTGGTGCCCTGTGACCAGTGGGGTCCCTCAAGGCTCTCTCCTGGGACCCATACTGTTCAACATCTTCATTAACGATGTGGACATTGGAGTCAGGAGCGGACTGGCCAAGTTCGCCGATGACACCAAACTTTGGGGCAAAGCATCCACACCAGAAGGTAGGCGGGTGATCCAGGCTGACCTGGACAAGCTCAGCAAATGGGCGGACGCGAACCTGATGGTGTTTAACACCGAAAAATGCAAGGTTCTCCACCTTGGGAGGAAAAACCTGCAGCATCCTTATAGGCTTGGCAGTGCTACATTGGATAGCACTACAGAAGAAAGATTTGGGGGTTATCATTGACCACAAGATGAACATGAGCCTGCAAGGCGATGCTGCGGCTAGTAAAGCGACCAAAACGCTGGCTTGCATCCATAGATGCTTCTCAAGCAAATCCTGGGACGTCATTCTCCCTTTGTACTCAGCCTTGGTGAGGCTGCAGCTGGAGTACTGCGTCCAGTTTTGGGCTCCACAATTCAAAAAGGATGTGGAGAAGCTTGAGAGTCCAGAGGAGAGCCATGCGCATGATCAGAGGTCAGGAAAACAGATCTTATGATGATAGGCTGAGAGACATGGGACTCCTTAGCCTGGAAAAGCGTAGGCTCAGGGGTGATCTGATGGCCACCTATAAGTTTATCAGGGGTGACTACCAGGATCTGGGGGAACATTTGTTCACCAGAGCGCCCCAAGGTATGACTAGGTCAAACAGTCATAAACTCCTGCAAGACCGTTTCAGGCTGTACATAAGGAAGAATTTCTTTACTGTCCGAGCCCCCAAGGTCTGGAACAGTCTGCCATCGGAGGTGGTTCAAGCACCTACATTGAACACCTTCAAGAGTAAATTGGATGCTTATCTTGCTGGGATCCTATGACCCCAGCTGACTTCCTGCCCTTTGGGCAGGGGGCTGGACTCGATGATCTCCCGAGGTCTTTTCCAGCCCTGATGTCTATGAAATCTATGAAAATCACCTCACACACCTGACACAGAGCCTGCACAATCCCAGCCCCGGCACTTGGAAAACCATTCCAGAAATCCCCAGGGTCAGGCACCCTACCACGCAGACCCTCTCATGGCTTCTCTAGCTTCGAGCAGCAGCTGGGTGGAAAGGTGCAGGAGACTGGCACTGGGCCTGCATGGAGCCAACCCTGTGGGCTCACTGGCTTGGGCAATGGCATCAGGCATCTGGGCCACAGGTACATATTGTACTGGAAGGCTTTTTGGTTGCAGTTATAAGTTCCCAGGTTCCCATACTGAAGACAGTACACTGGGGGAGTGGGGGGAAGCAGGGAGTTGTCAACAGGGCACTGAACCTTTAAGCTGGGGAGAGCATCCTTGGAGCCTTCAGGGTGTCTGTCTGTGGGGCACGGCCAGCTGCCTCCCCAATTGGAGGTCAAGGACCCTTGAATTATACAGCCCAGGCAGGAATGCTGGGGTGTAGGGAAAGGGGGAGGGTGAATCACCTGCTTTCTCCACACCCCAACCCTCCCTTGCTGAGGTGCCAAGTTCTCCCCTCACTCCACTCCTGGGCACTTGAGAGCATGTCCTATTCAATGGGAGTATAAATCTGTGCAATTGACACATCCTTGCCGCCTCTCTCAGGGCCATGCCACAGTCTATAGGTGATTCAAGCCTAAGTACAAATACCCTGAGCATTGTATATGAACAGCTCCCTTTCACCCAAAGCACACTCTCAGAAAGGCATTGATAGTGTTTATTTGGCTCAGTAAGCATAGGGTAAACACTAATTTCAGCACAGAGGTACTTTTTAGTTATGTCTGGCAAACACTTCAGGAACAAGAAAAAATCCCCTTTGTCAAAAACCCCCAGACCTCCCTCCCTCCCTCTCAGTCCAGGAAAGGGACACATGTGATAGAAGGATTCCCACATGGGAACCATTACTTTGGCCATGAGAGCCGAGTGACTGAGTGACTCTTGGGATGTTCACCTGGATAGGCCAGCAAGCAGCCCAACAGCACTTTTCACCCACAGATCAGATCAGAGGGCAGGGGTAAGTCCAGTGGGTGCCAACTGATTCTGATTCCCACAGTGCACTCACTGTATTGGCCCCTCAGGGCAACCCTCAACCCCCTTCCTGCAATTGCAGCACCAGCCCAGCCCCAGACCTGCCCCCCTCAGTGTCATTAACCCCCTTTCCCCCCCCCCATGACTAGGACTGGGGGCGCAGGGGCTCAATGACATTGCTGAGAATAAAATTAGGGACCCCAGGAGCCACTCTCCATCAATCCAGGGAAGAGGGATTTGTGCAAGATGTAGGTATCATCTTGTAACAGGCAGCCTTCTCCAAGCCGATCTCACCGGGCCTGCCTCCCTGTTTCTGGGCTAACTGCCCACCTTCTCACCCACCATGCCTTGCTGGTAATTAATTAATGATGTAATTAAGCAGGAGGCTGCCCATTTTTGCCCCAATGCCAAGGGGCACTATCTGCATCTCTGCTCCTCCCCTACACTGCAGCCCAAGCCTCGCAGCTGGCATCTTGATGTTATCCTCATCACCAGCCCCCACACTGGGCCCCAGAATCTGCCTAATTGAACCCCACCTGGATTCCTCTTGTCAGGCAGTCTCATCCACCTTCATACTAGGCAGCATAGCTCCCTGAACTGCCTCCCCTTCAGGTGTGGTCCCCCTGGGACCTTTGGCTCACTAGCCCTGGCCCACCTCCAGACCTCTATGGCCTTTTCTCTCTCTCCGGGGGTCCACCCTCCAGAACCTACAAAGGGGTAACCCACTCGGTTGTGGGGGCTAGGAATTAAGGTGCCCTGATCCACCTTTCACTGGGGTGGTAACTGGCCTGGCATTGCCTGGGGGCACCCGTGCCACTGGGAGCCCAACCAAGCCACTCACTCCCAGCAGGGTGCAGTTTTAGGTTGTACCCAGGACCAGGAGCCTCCTGACCATCCCCTACAGCTCCTCCCTTACCTCTAGATGATGCCTCCAGCAGCAAAAAAACTGTCCTGTTTGTATAGGCAGCTCCAGATTCAAAACGCCTGCCCTCATGAGGCACCTGGCAGCTGCCAGCTCCAGGCCCTTAAAGTGGCAGACACAAACAGTGCCCTGCCACACATCCTCATCAGCCTCATGAAAGTCAGTGGCCCATTCACACCCTGGACACCTGAGTTGCGTGCGTGGGTGCACACGCACACACTCCATCTAGGCATCCGGGGTGCACACATGCATGGTGAGCACAGGATGCACTGGGGGGCCATGTGCAGGATGGCCAACTGGTGACTCATGACCATGAGGGTGCATGCCATGATGAGCCACTGCTGTATCAGGTCCAGGTGGGTGGCCACAGTGTCCCACAATCTCCAGTGAGACTCACACAGGGAAATGAGCAGGACCTGCTGCAGCTCTTGGGTCTCTTCACTTGCTTGAGTGTGCAGGCCAGAAAATGAAGGCACATGCAAGTTACAATGCAGAGGATTGGGGGTGTGGTGGCCCATGCCCAGCAGCCAGTCAGGGGTGGGTAGGCTGTTTAGCTTTATTCAGGAGTTTTTAGCAGCCTGGGGACCCTGCAGGGTACACTGGGAGGCTTGCAACAATCCCTCCCTTCTGGCTGGACTTGGCCCATGCAGACAGGCTCCAAGTCCCACCCTACTGAAGAGCTAACTTCTGTTTTGTTTGCTCCCGGTCTAATCTTGGGTGCTTAGAGCCAGGCTAGAAAATTAGAGCACTTCAGCCTCAGTCTTCTTGAATGCCTGTAGACTCTTAGCCTAAGCATCCAAAACTCTTTCAGAAGCTTTATTACTGTTATAGCAAAACTGTTTGAATTGGTTTACAGCTTGGACTATACATTGGTTTGCAAATCTGGTTTTCCATGGAGTTTAGGCCAATTGTAAAAATTCTCTGAGCTAAAAAACACAGGGAACACAGAATTCAGTGCAAGTAGGGTGGGCTGGGGGCAAGCAGAGTGCAATTCCCAGGCACCAACTAAGGGGTGCCAGAATGCCACCCTCTTCTTCCCCTAAGCCCCACAAGAATCTGCCCATGGCAGACTGCTCTCCACTGCCTGGCCATAGAGGACAGCAGCATGTAAGACTTTCTTTCCTTCACCTCGTTTCCTACCTACAGTGGTTAGCATCCTCCCCACCCAGTCCTTGGTGCCAAAGGAGCTTGCTACACTTCTGACAGGACTAGAAAAGTTATGCAAGACAGACCTATAAGTATGAGACATGAGAACAGGGTTATGTTCAGCCCTTTAATTGATAGACGGTGGTCATATCTATGCAAGACATTTACTGTGCAATTGACTAATTAGCTGTGCAGAAAACATCTTGGCATCTACACATGCACCCCTATTAGGCTGGAGTAAACTAATTTACTCCACAGCAGGATAGTTTACAAGTACTGTCCTGCTGCAAAGTAAAAGACACCACACCAGTACACGCAAGACACCTATACAGGTACAGCAAGGCTGCTCCAACACATTGTAATTACAGTATATTGGAGCACAGTCAACTAATCAAGTCAGCTGGAGCATGATAACTGCTGCACTCCAGCAGACTCCAGTCATGTGTATTAGCATTCCAGCACTGAAAAATGGCAGCGGGGGTGGTTTAACTAAAGCTTTTTTTTTTTTTTTTTTTTTTTTTTTTTTTTTTAAAAGCGCCTCCACCACCATTTTTCAGCACAGGGATGGTGATAAATGAGACACTCTGGGTACTTTAATTAGGGCAGCTCTCAGAGCCACTCTAATGCCACCCTCCCCCCCACACCCCCCCCCCCCCCGGAACATGTGTATAAACATGCCCCAGCCAGCCCCAGTGTTGATGGGGCTGGCTGGGGCACAAGTGTGTTTCAGTGCAGGGCTTACTGCTAACTAGCCCAGTGCTGAAGCACCCTCATGCCCCAGCCAGCCCCTATGCAGCACACTGAGCTGAGTCCAAGGAGCCCTAAGTTGGCAGGCTGATGCTCCTGGGCCCCCCTGCCAGCTGGGTCTGCTTTGACACTGCTCACCATGCTGCACATGAATAAACTGTGGAGCTTGTTACTCTGGAGCTAGTTACTCTTGAGTGCATGTTCAAACAGCATGCCCAAAGAGCAAGCAGCTCTGGAGTTTATTTATGAACCTTAATTGCTCATGTAGACATGCCCAGTATGAAGGAAGAGAAACAGGGGACACATCAGTATTGATAGTCCCTATATAAATACTCTTCAGCTTACCTGCTCTATTTCAATATGAGATACAAAATGCTGAGGAGCTAAGTGGACAGGTTATCTGACCCACTATAACCTCTTATGTTCTTATGACTACAGATTGATTAGAGCTTCTAGCCATTCCTGTAACAAATGAGTAAGAATACTGAACACCATCCAAGGCAAAACATTAAACACAAAAGAGTGCAAATGCAAAAATTCGTTAGTCTAACTCTAAGCAGTAACTAATGTCTCAATGCTTTCATAATCCTGACTGGGTCAAAGGCCATATATGCTGAACTAATTAAAACAAAAGCCAAGAAAGAAGAAACCAGCAGGGTAAAGAAGAACAACACAATGGGTGAGGGGCAGGGAGAAGGGCAAAGGGGAAGAAAGGTAACGTTCTTGTGAAATAAAAATTAAATGAGTGTTAAATACCCTACTGTGAATTAAGCATCAAGAGCAGTATTTGAAATTATATGGTTAAGTTATCCAAGGAAAGGGCATGTACTTCATAAAAGAAACATTATTCAGTTGTCTGATGCATGATCAGCATTAGATAATCCACTAAAATTACCAGCGGAACATATAGATACTGCCAAAGGAAGGGGGACACTGAAGCAGGAGAAAGGGACTATCATTGAATCACTAACCCCAACAGAAAGCCTAGCACACCTTGAATGAAACACTGGAGGAGAACCCCAAAAAGTAAATGGCAAAATAGGACAATGAAGAGTCAATAGATTGGGCAGAGAAGACTTTAATGTAAAGATGTTCATGTCACAAAGAAAGAGCCATAATCAGACGAGCCAGATCAGACGAGCATTCCATCTACTGCAGTAGCAGCTTGTTCATTACAAGAATCACAGGAAACCTCATAATGGGTAGAATAAGTTTCTCTCGCTAACCACCATAACATAACAGCTGGAACATAGATCAAAAGATATGAACCCTTTCCCTTTTTCCCCCAATCTTAACTAACTAACTGTAATCTTCTCATTAGCCAAATAATTCTCTAACCCTAAGCTTACTAAGCATTTGGCTCCAATGTCATTTTGTGGCAAGTCCCATTGGTTAATTATATTCTTTTCAAAATCACCTGCATCTTCTTTCATTTGAAATGTAGGAGGAACAATTGAAGTCATTTGACTTACAAAAATATTTTTTTCTTTAGAATCAGAGTCCATTCCTCTAAAGCTAACATAAAAGCAGATTTGATTCTTCCTGTAAGCATCTCTTCCAGTATATTTTGGGATTTTGGGTTAATCCACATTCACAAAATTCTGTGCTTCTGGAGAGTAGACTGTAGATGGTTGGCTCAAGCTTTCTCCACCAATTCATGGTTTCCCTGATTGTGGAAAATCATTAAAGTTGTCAAGATATGATCCTTGTTGCTGCAGAATCCTGGAGATCACATTTATATGTAGTTTGCTGTTACTACAGTAACGTGTAGAAGCTACATCCAAACTCATACACATGGTAAGAAACATTGACAAAGAAGTTTTTCTACCCAGGACTTTGTTCAGAGTAGCTGCTAAGTAAATTCATGCCTTAGCTTAGTGTACACAGAGTTTTCTTGTGGACACAAGGCCCTAAGCAAAACAGGCAAGAGTCAGGGCAGGGGAAGCAGGAGCAGTTAGGCAAAGTAACTAGCCCATGGCCACATAATGGTCAGTAGCAAAGTAAAAAAAAGATTTTGATGAAATGCTACCATCTTCAGCCATGGCAAGCTGCTGCTTTATAGGTTCTCTTTAGACACAGGAGTGGAGGTCCATGTTCAATGAAATTATTCCTACACATTTCTATGTAAAGTAAGTTAACTCTTTACTGTCTGGCCAGTATTTCAGGGCAAGGCAACTGACTTACCCCAAGGCAACATTACAGCACTTCAAGTAGAAAATGCAGAACGTATTGAGAAACCCCAGGTTAAAACTCCAGTGAAGACAAACTCATGGTCTCAATCAACTGCCAGGTGCCTCTTTCAGTTTATGTAATTCAGCTTATGTAATAAGCATTTTATATCACTTACAGTTTTTATCATGTACCTGAATGGATTTGAAATGCTTTGGTGGGATTTAGGGTGCATCTAGACACCTTATAAGATACCAGATACAGTACAAGCAAAAGTAAAAACCAACACAAACACAAACAACCCCCCAATCATGCCAAACTAAGTAACCCACACCAAAATTTGCTTAGTGTAGAAAATTCTGAGGTAAGCTGCAGTGAAAGTCTCTTGCGCATTTAAAGTGTACACCTTGACATTTTCCCCCCCCATCAGATTAGCAGTGCAGCTGTTGTAATAATTGGGACCCACTTCCTAATTGTGGGAACTAGGGTAGGTTTCATAAGAAGTTACAACAGACTGTAATAAATGTTGACAGAAGGAATACATAAAACACCACCACACAGAAAAACTGAAAGTTGCCAAAACAAAAAACTTCATTGATACAATCTGAGGGCTATAATACATTTCTGCTTGACAAACAAAGAGGACCATGAACTTGTTGTGGGGGGAAGGAGAGGGGGAAAAAAAACAACAAAAAAACCCAATCAATCAGCCAAGAATTGCTGTGTTAGAATTTGAGGCTAATAAAAAATAAAATAGTAAAGAGATGGTCTGTTTTCACTGGAAACATGGTGGGGGGGGCAGGGAGGGGTGCTGCCAGGACCAGGGCCGGGCAGCAGTGGGGGTGATGTCAGTGGTGCAATTTCTGTGCCTACAGTGGGGCATAGGGCTACAACCTGGCCAGACCCTATGCCCAGCAGCAGCGGCATGGGGTTGTGCTCCCCCACTGCCACCACTTATGCATTGCCTATGTGTTTTCCTACTCCTTTTGGAGGTTAACCAGAGAGACCTCGAGGGCTAAAATGGTGGAACAGACTCTTTGTGGTTTCCTTTCATTCTGTCATTTGTTGCCAAGTCTCTACCACCAAGACACCAGATCAGCAGGGATCCCAAACTGATACACAAAATCCTGATCTGTCTTCCCCTACTTTTTGCAATGCTTTGTTCCCCTTCAAACACATGCTAACTCTGTCCTTGTTAGCTTTTCACTCAATCCTGAGGTCAACTGCACTATATCACGTCAGCATAATACAATGAGATGGTCCTTTTGATGACTCCTCCTCTGCTCAGTGAGGTCAAAGGATCGGACTAGACAAGTTATGATACCATAGATTGGGAAAATGAACTTGTGTCCAAAGCTACAGCTTCCATCTAACATACCAATGCATAGCATCCATCCATGACTGACCAGCCCTCCCAGTATCCCAAGAACAAAAAGTCACATTTCCTCCACTTTTTCCAAGCCTGTATCTCCTCTTACCTGGCATCCATCTAGTTTGTCAAAAGCAAGAAAGTCACCACAATCTTCACAGTAGTCAATAGACAAACAGCATTCACCCTAAATAGTTAAACAACAAAAACAACTCACAAAAGAAAACAAAAACAAAAACATAATACTTTTTAGTAAAGGGAATTTGACAGATATTACTGAAGATTTTCCATTAAAACATGGACTTTCAGTTTCAAAATGTTTTGGTTCTGATTTTCTTCTTTTTTTCTGTATCCTAAATGATAAGTTTCAAAGTCTGGCATAAATTTTCAAATATGTCTACAGGCCAAGCTCTCCCCTGTTTGAAATCCCAAACCACATTTAGCTGTTTACCCTTTTGCAGAGGCACAGTCATCTTAAAGAGGCCCAGAGAAAAAAAGGGTTAAGTCAGTGTTGTGCTCATGCATTTCAGTATAATACTTTGACAAAACTATGAGCTGAACACTTTGAAAATGGTTAGAGAGACTGCACAGTTTTGGACTGCCACCAAGAGACATGGAAGGGCTTGTGTATTTCACACACAGAACCTGCATGTTTCCACAGGCCACAAAGTACTGCATCAAGTGAACAGCTTTTGTGTTTTAATTATGATAGTAACCTCTTTATCATCATCTATAACAAAGTTACCATACTTCACAATAGTATTGGAGGTGGAGTTTGGGATTGCAATGCCCAGCACAGAGTTAAAGAAATTTCTCTTATTCCATTCTCTACACCCCACAAAGCTATAGAGAACACTATTCTCCAATATATACATTGGAAGGTAAATGAGCTTCCCCCACCTCCTCCCAATTTCCCTGCTTATGTGTACTACTCAGTGATCTTTCTAAACCCTAAAACTAGCATGTAGTATTTAATTAAATCAGTGGTTCTCAACTGGGGTGCCACAAGAACCTGCCAGAGGTGCTGTCACAGGGTGAAACTGCCCTTTATGCCTCTCTTCAGGAGACACAGAGCCAAACTGCCAAGTAGCTGCATCAGAAACGGTGCACTTACCTACATAATACTATGCAGGCATATGTGCCATGTATATGGTGGCTCTTCCTAGCTTGACTCTGACATGAAAGAGGCACCGGGGGCAGTTTCACCCCATGGCAGCAGCAGCCAGGATATAAATGCTACTGACAACAGATACTGTGCCACATGCCTCTCTGCAGAGCCAGGAGTGCTGCAGCAGGAAGGGCATACCTGCCTGAATAACGTAATGTACACAGGAATGACCTTTCTGCTACAGCTGCTTGTCAGTTTGGCTCTAGCGTGCCTCCGGAAAACAAAGGTGTGCAGGACATCACACACCCTGCATGCCTCTGTTCCCCAGAAACACTATGCATGGACAGACTAAAAAAGGCTACCAAAAGACTACATGCTCTGGCCACAGATGCTTCCCGATCTGGTTCTGCAGGTGTGCAGTGCAGTTCTACTTGGCTGTGGCAGCAGGAAGAATATAATATAACTAGTGAATTGCCCGAGGAGAATGTCCGGGGAGGGGATGCAGCAGTGACTTGGTCATGTCTCTTGACAGCAAAATAGTGTCTGCTTAAGAGTGCTTGCTGAGGCATCCTGCAATGGCTAAACTAGCTTTCTGAGGGTAAAACCTGGTTTTCTGCTGCTTATCTATGTATTGTGGAATGTTTATAAACTAGAAGAAAGAATGTAAAAGGAAGCCATTGTGGTTAAGCATTTCCTGTATGTGGTTAATACAGTTTGCCATAGCTTAAAGACAGCTTCATTAGCGATGGCACAGCTATAATTAATCATAAGGAAAGCACAAAGGCTTGTACTGCTATTGGTCAGTCATAAGGAAAGTTTGTAGCATAGAACTATAATTGGATGTAAGCCAACAGCTAGCTCAAAAAAACCCAGAAAACAAACAAACAAAATCTATAAATTTGCTGGCACATCCCCATCCAAAAAAAACCCAACAACAACAAAAACGGCTGAAGGAAAGCAGCATAATAAACGAAGCTATCATTGTGAAAGAGAAACTAGAGATCTGAATTCAGTAGGGTGGTGGGTCCTGAAAAGCCTGAAGACTAAATATCAGGGTCCTTCCTGGTACCCCTTTGGACAGCATAGATTGGAGATGCTCGACTTTGCTGGATTTCAAGAGACTTGTTGTATACAAAGAAAGCATAAAAGGGGAATGCCGACAAAGTTGCCGACTCAGAGATTTACTGTCGGTCTTTGTTGTGCTGTTAAGCTTTGTCTAATTACACGTTTGTTAGATCAATAAACCTTTCCTACCTTTTCACCCCAACCACACTCTCCATCCTGAACCAACCCATTGCAGGTAGCTGGGACAAAATTTGGTGTCATGAATAGGACTGAGAGACTCTGATCTGGAGAAAAACATCAGAAGAGGAAGTTGGGTGGGTGGGCTCAGTTGCTGGTTTTGCTTAAGGAAGTAACAGGGATGGAGAATCCTGAGTGGGATGAGGATAAGTTGAGGTCTGCCCCAAATGACCCAGGAACCATACCTGATCAGTGGGCTAAGTTCACCTCTGCCACCCAGGGTAAACCCAAGAAGAGGTGTCTGTCATGGCTGCTGGCTGTGTGTCTGCAGTTGGGGGCTGAAAAGATTTCCCAGCTCCGGGAAGAGAACACCCAATTAAGTAAACAACTAAAAGATGTAAAGAATTCCAGCAGTGTGGTGTGTGAAGCTGCAAGAGAAGCTCAGAGTTGCTTGGAGGCTTTAGAACAAAAAGAAGGGAAGGTTATAATTGCATGGGTTGGGCAGCTGCTTCCCTTCAGAGGAAGGCACAGTTAACACAGGCTGTGGAGCCTCCTTTCAAAAAGGTACAACAGCGCTTGTATAAGAAACAGGAAGTAGAGCTCTGGGAAGATGAGGGAGAAGAGATTGATGATGAGACTTATGCTGAACCGCCCCCATATGTCCCTGCCCAGAGGGAAGAAGTCAGCCAGACATTTCCTATAATAGTAACTCACTCAGAGCCTCAAGAGGAAAACCCCCAAACAGAACTACATTCTTTTACCCATGCAGAAACACAAGATATTTAGGAACAGCATAAATCCAAGCTGGGGGAACCAGTAATAGACTGGGTAGTTCAAATGCATACTGAAAGGGATTCAGCAATCTCTGAGAATCATGCTGAGGTGGCCTAAATAATTCTGCGCCCCAAGCTCCAGTTGAATCAATTTTCAGGAGCCAGTGAAAATGTGCCTTTGTTTCATAGTTTCTAGAGTCGGAAGGGACCCGAGTAGATCATCTAGTCCAACCCCCTGCCATGACAGGAAAGAGTACTGGGGTCAAATGACCCCAGCAAGGTGTTCATCTAGCCTCCTCTTAAACACCCCCAGGTAGGAGCATGCACCACTTCTCTTGGAAGTTGGTTCCAGACCCTAGCCGCCCTGACCGTGAAGTAGTGCCTCCTGATATCCAACCTAAACCTACCCTCTGCCAGCTTGTGACCGTTATTCCTGGTCACTCCTGGCAGTGCTCGGGGGAAACAGGGACTCCCCCTGTGCCTGCTGATCCCCCCTGACTAGTTTATAACAGGCCACAAGATCTCCCCCTTCAGCCTTCTCTTTTGGAGGCTGAACAAGTTCAGGTCCCGTAACCTCTCCTCATAGGGCCTGCCCTGTTGTCCCCTGATCATGCGAGTGGCCCTCTTCTGGACCTTCTCCACGCTGTCCACATCCCTCTTGAAGTGCGATGCCTAGAACCAGAAGCAGTACTCCAACTGCGGCCTGACCAGTGCCGCATAGAGGGGGAGGATCTCCTCCTTGGACCTGCTCGAGATGCATCTGTGGATGCATGACAAGGTATGGTTGGCCTTCCTGACTGCCTCCCCATGTTCATCTTGGAGTCAATGACAACTCCAAGATCCTTTTCTGCCTCTGTGCTGACAAGAGGGGAGTTCCCCCAACCTGTGGTATGGTGCCAGTTTGTTCCTCCCGAGGTGCATCACCTTGCACTTGTCTGTGTTGAATCCCATCCTATTCTCATCCGCTCACCCTTGTAACCTGTCTAGGTCTGATTGTAGCCTGTTACATCTTTCCAGTGTGCCCCCGTCCCCCCACATCTTAGTGTCATCAGCAAATTTGAACAGGGTGCTTTTTACCCCCTCGTCCAAGTCACTGATGAAGATGTTGAACAGTGTGGGTCCGAGGACCAAGCCCTGTGGAACCCCGCTGCCCACGTCCTTCCAGGTTGAGAAGGACCCATCCACCACCACCCTCTGGGTGCGGCCCTCCAGCCAGTTGGTGATTCATTTGACTGTGTGGGTGTCAACACCACAGTCCCCCAGTTTCTTTATGAGAACTGGGTGAGAGACAGCGTCAAAAGCCTTCCAGAAGTCCAGGAAGACTATGTCCACTGCTACCCCTGCATCTAGTGATCTGATCATAAAAGGCCACCAGGTTGGTCTGACAGGACCTGCCACTGATGAACCCATGTTGGTTGCCCCTAAGCATGCAGTCCCCTGCTGGCCCCTCATAGATGTATGCCAGAATAATTTTCTCAAACAGCTTGTCTAGGACTGAGGTAACTAACTGGCCTATAGTTTCTTGGGTCCTCCTTCTTCCCCTTTTTGAAGATGGGAACCACATTGGCCTTCCTCCAGCACCACACCAAAGCACCATGAGTGCTTTTAAAGCTGTGCCGGGGTCCTGCAATGACCTCCGCCAATTCCTTTAGAACTCTAGGGTGGAGATTGTCTGGACCAGCTGACTTGAATGTCCAGTCCCTCCAGAAGTTCCCTAACTAGTTCCTCACTAACCCTTGACCCAGGTGGGCCTCGCCTGGGGCCCCAAGGGGGGCCCAGCAGGGAGGTGGCTGTTCTGGTCCCTACTTAGGAAGACGGAGGCAAAGAAATCATTAAACATGTTAGCTTTGTCGTCTGGTGTGACGATCAAATATCCCAATGTGTCCTGCAGGGGCCCCACATTACCCAGAACCTTCTTTTTACCCCCTATGTATTTAAAGAAGGATTTTTTATTGTTCTTAATCTGGGAAGCTAGCCCCAATTCCATCTCTGCCTTGGCCTTCCTGACTGCCCCCCTACATCCCCAAGCAACAGCAGTATAGTCCTCCCTGGTGATGACCCCTTCCTTCCATTGGGTGTGAGCTTCCTTTTTAGCAAGGAGACATTCCCAGATGCTTTTGGTGAGCCATGGAGGCTCCTGCTCCCTTTGATCCTCGTTGGGATTACCTTCCTTTTGGCTTGGAGGACCATCTCCTTAAGAAGCGACCACTCTCCTTGGACACCTGGCTCCCCTCCCCTCTTGGACCTCAGCACTTCCCTAACTCGTTGAAGTCTGCCCTCCTGAAATCTAGGGCTGCTGCCTTGCTGCAAGCCTTTGCCACCTTGTGCTGGATGGTGAATTCCAGCAGGCGATGATCACTGTCACCCAGGTGGTCAAGCACCCACAGCCCCCTCACCAGGTCGTCACCCATGTCCAGCACTAGGTCCAAAGCATCTCCCCTGGTGGAGCTGTGTACCTCCTGGGTTAGATGGAGGTCCTGCACTCTAAGAACCTATGTGAGCAGTCAGACCTGGCTGACTGCTCTTCCAAGCAGATGTGGTAGTCATGGGGGACCTGAACTTCCCAGACATCCTTAGACTTCACTACCTCAGTGAGCTGACCCAAGAATTCCTGGTCAAGCTCTTCCCCCTGGTTGGGAGTTCTGTAGTAGATGCCCACTGTTAAGTCTCTTTCCCCTCAAGTGCCTGTACTCTAACCCAAAGCACTTCAGAGTGCCCTTCCTCTGACTCCTTGCTAATCGACGAGGATGTGTATTCCTCCTTAATATAGAGTGCCACGTCCCCACCTCTCCTTCCTATCCTGTCCCTCCTGTACAGCCTATAGCCCTTGACATTCACCGCCCAATCATGCGTTGTCCCACCACATTTCAGTGATCCCCACTATGTCCGGGCTGGTGTCAGCTAGCAGGAGGGTGAGTTTTCTGCTGTACTACAGTCAACTGACAACAGCTATGATAATATTAGAAGAAAAGCTTAACCCTACCCTTCAGGCATCGGCTAATTTAGAGAAGGCCGTCCACTATTTGTATCAGTTAGTGCTGACTGACATCATCCGTGCAGGAAATGGGACTCACACACTAGATGAAGAAGTCGTAACTGTACCAATGGAGGAGGTTCTGCTGGCGAGCACTAGTGTCACTGGAAGAATTTTCTGCCCTAAAGGCAAAACTGTTAACACTTCCCCAGGTGCATGCAAGGCTATCACCACTTACCTCCTCTAATTTCCAGTCCTAGGAAGTCCGGCCAGCCCAACCCCCAAAAGAAGGACCCACCGGGGGGGGGGGGGGGGGAAGCAGTAGTTAGCTCCTTAATTCAGATCCCCGTACAGATTCAATAAAAAGCAAGAAGTCAAAATCAACATGCTATTAAACACAGGTGCCCAGATTTGCATTTTAGATTCCATGAATTAAAAAAGGAACCCCTTATCAAGTAATTGAAGTTGGAGGCACTAGATGACCAAGACATCTAGTTTGAGCAACCTTAGTGTTACCTAATGGCTCTAATGTAATGACAGCAGCAATAGTACTTAAAGTGGGGGCCAAACTTACTGGAACTAAATGTATTAGATGACAGCAGTTTGCCCTTGAGCAAAAAAATTAGCAGTTTGGGTGTGCAGTCTCTCACCAAAAAAAAAAAAAAAAAACCCAAACCAACAGCTATGACAGCTGCTGTCCCGTCTTTACCTGCCTTAACAGAAGACATCTAGCATTATGGGCCTGCGTGGATCAGATCCATTAATATCAAAAAACATGTAGCGACAGAACATGTTTGTAGCTGTAGAAGTTGTCATGGGAATAATGTCCACTTGTGTCTCTGCAAGAGCTACTGCCCAAGACACGCATGCAGCACTGGAAGCTTTGCTAGCCATATTTCCACTGCCCATTTAATTACAGTGATAATGGCCCTTATTTCTGCAATCATCTTATACATGACTGGACTGTGAAATATAGCATGTTATAGACTTATCAAGTCCCTTACCATCTGCAGTCTAACAGATTGGTAGTGAGCCAATGGCATCCTCAAATGCAATTTGCAGTTGGCCGCTGGCCCGGCTCTCAAAGACTAGGTCTTGCACTTGGATTGAGCTATCAATTAGGCCAATAACTGACCTTGTCCAGGAGGTATTCCTATGCAATAGGCCTTTGGATTTGGGTGGTCCCCAGGAGCCGGGAGTAGAGCGACCTAGGGCTGGTGACCCAGGAAAGCTCCAGACAGGGGATCAAGTAGTAATGAAACATCCCCAGGGAGATAAATGGGAGGGAACATTACTGGCAAAAGGTATGCGTAATATTTGGTGGGTATGTAAGTTAGATGAATCTAACAGAAGCCAAGCTTCTTATTGTCTTGTTCCTACAGATTAGATCTGTCTGCAAGTATGGCCGTAGCCATTCCTAATTAAACCTGCTACTGAAGAAGAATCCTATCACTCAAGCCCAAAGGAAGGTAATCCCAATGAGGATCAAAAGGGAGCAGGAAGGCACACAAGCCTCCATGGCTCACCAAAAGCATCCAGGAACGTCCCCTTGCTAAAAGGGTGGCATACACCCAACGGAAAGACGGGGACATCCCCAGGGATGACCATACTGCAGTCGCTCAGATCCTATCACTCATCTAAATCAGTTGGCACCACGAAGGGGTAGACTGTTATAATTGTGTTCTTCTTACACGCCTTATTGGATTTCTTGAGTAGGGCATGTCTACTATCCTTCCTATTACCCAGATATTAATAAACTTAATCCTGAAGATTTAAGAGTGGCCTGACCCTGAAGAGCATTCCCCAGAAACACACTCCGATGACCTTCATGTGGCCCAGCTGCAGTATCCATATTAAAAGAAACCTCCCACTCCAGAACAAATAAAATCCTGGCCACTGAGCAAGAGGAACAGAATAGTTAATTGGCATAGTAGTAATGGTCAGTGCTCCTGTGGCACCAGTTACTATCTTAAGTTCATTCCCTACCTGAAAGCTGAAATAGCTAACTGTGGGAGGGGAAGTAATTGTTGTAGTTCTGCTCGTCTATGAATTTGTTGTTACGCTCTTCCTGAGGGAAACCCCATTGAGCTTAACATCCCCGAGTCTTCACCTCCACCACAGCATTCCACATCTGTTCAGTCTCTCAAGCCACTGCATTTACAGAAAAAAAATCTACCCCCTCCCATTCCTATGGCCAACACCAATTGCAAGTGATAGTGAGACCCACCAGGTGAGAGGGCATGCTACAAGTTATTACATGGTTTGTAAATCATACATATACAGGTGTAGTGAAATACCTACATTAATACAACTAAAACAAAGCTGTATCTTCAAGTTTCCCCCAATTATCCCTATCATTTTATACAAATAAAATTTCTAAAGCAAAATTAGTGCTATGATTTTGCCAAGACAATGTTGTTTTTACCAGCACAGTATTATATCATCCTCATGAGCGACAGTGGGAGCTTTTCTACTCCTTGAAGGGCAAGACATAGTTGCAGGCTCCCCCAGGGGGAGGATAAAATGTGAGCTGTGAGGAGACAGTGTTCACTGTTGTTTTTAGCCATTCCCCCCTTGAGAGGCCCCGACACTGGCTGTGTATAATACCACACCCTGGTGACAGTCACAGATTAAAGCCCCGACCCTCTTAAATGCTTCATTGTTCACTGCCCGAGTATTATTCAGAGCAGAACAATGTCTGAGCTGCCTTTCCAAACTGTTCAGCAGGAGCCTGTGTAGCTAAGGGGCTACTTAAGTGAGTATGACCAACCATCTTCCGTTCCACAAATACAGTTGAGTCCCACAAATAGAGAGGCTCCAAGTTATCTTTAAAAATAGACAACTCAGCTATGAATGTATGGAACTTAAACAAATCCCGGGGGGGGGGGGGCGGAAAAAAAATCGCTAAAGTAGTAACCAACTTCCGACAAGCAGTGAAGCTGCTCACCAGGGGAGGCATGCTTGAGAAAAAACACCTTAGACCATACTGATGAATTAACAACAAATATAAGATTAGAAACAGCCCGTCTTGCCAAGGCCACAATAGACACTGCTTTTAAAGCCAATACAAATCAAACTTGAAGTACTGCCTGTGCACAAATTCAGTTATCATTAAACATGCATTTTCCCCAAGTAACAAACAAACAAAGTTAAAAACAGAGAATAGCCCCCTGGTTTAAAACATCATGTAATACCCACAATATTTAAAAAGAAATACCCCTTTCAAAGCACCTAGATTACCACTTGAAAAAGCTGTGGTAAAGGAAAAAAAAAAAAAGTGTTCATTCCTAGTGAATAAGGTAAAAAATAGAAGTTAGACCACTGCTTATTTGCTTAAACACAGAGCTAGGAGGAGAATGCTTTTGAGACTGAAATCTGCATCACCCCATATGGGAGAGTTATTCCCGATAGCCCTTGGTATGTAGCACAATTCCTCCTAGTTCAAATCAGTAACATCTTAAATTAATTAAAAACCCTATAGAAAGGATGGCCTCTTAGTCTGCCCAATATGACCCGTGTATATGAACTACCTAGTGTATCATATGTAACAATAGGGCAATGTGTTTGTTAAGACAGACCAGGTTCCTTACTATATAAAAATGGTACCACAGGGCTCGGTCCTCGGGCCCGCACTGTTGAACATCTTCATCAATGACTTGGATGAGGGGGTAAAAAGCACCTTGTTCAAATTTGCTGATGACACTAAGATATGTGGGGATGTGGGCATGCTAAAGGGAGAAATAGGCTGCAATCAGAGCTACACAGGTTACAGGGGTAGACAGATAAGAACGATTCAACACTGACAAGTGAAAGGTGATGCACCTGGGGAGGAAAAACCAGAAGCATACCTACAGGCTAGGGGACTCTCTTCTTGTCAGTGTAGAGGCAGAAAAGGATCTTGGAGTCAGTGATGCCAAGATGAACATGGGCAGGCAGTGTGGGAAAGCAGGCAGGAAGGCCAACCATATATCTGAAGCAGGTCCAAGGAGGTGATGCTTCCCTTCTATGTGACACTGGTCAGGTCAGTTGGAGTACTGTCTAGTTCTGGGCACCACGCTTCAAGAAGGATGTGGACAACATGGAGAGGGTCCAAAGGAGGGCCACTTGCATGATCAAGGGGCAGAAGGGCAGGCCCTACAAGGAGAGGCTATGGGATCTGAACTTGCTCAACCTCCATAAGAGAAGGCGAGGGGGGTGGGAAATCTAGTGACCCGTTACAAAACTAGCCAGCAGGCACTGGGAGAGTCCCTGTCCCCACCCCCCCAGCGCTACCAGGAGTGACTAGAAACAAGTCACAAGCTGGTAGTGGGTAGATTCAGACTAGACAGCAGGAGGTGCTACTTCGCAGTCAGGGCGGCTGGGATCTGAAACAAACTTCCAAGTGAAGTTGTGCTGGCCTTTAAGAGGAGGCTAGACAAACACCTTGCTGGGGTCATTTGACCCCAGTACTTTTCCATGCCAAGGCAGGGGGTTGGACTTGATGATCTGCTCAGGTCCCTTCTGACCCCACCAACTATGAAACTGATTTAAAAACACCAAACAAACAAACCCTGAAATAAAAGTAAAAAGCTGCAAAGCCTTGAAGCAAAAGCTCGACAAGGCACTCTATTAACCCTCCTTGCTCAGGAGAATGAGAAAAAGAGTCAATGTGCCTGAGCCATATAAATAATATGATGCAATTTGTGCTGTTCAAATGTCACCGTATATCACATCAATCACATGGCTGACCACCTTAAGTGTTATAATGCTCTGTCTTGCCTTAGTAGCCATAGCTAAATAGCGTTTTAACAGTTGTAGTAAATCTGCCTGTGCTATGCAAGTTAAACTCAAAAATCCCTTCCCATTCCCTAATGAAATATAGCTTAGATGCTAAAGCTAAAAACAGGTCCCAGGATGCTTCAACAACTAAGGAGTAAAATGTGGTAGAGACTTGGCCATGTCTCTTGACAGCAAAATAGTATCTGTTTAAAAGATTGCTTGCTGAGGCATCTGCAACAGCAAAACCAGCTTTCTGAGGGTTAAACTTGGTTTTCTGCTGCTTATCCATGTATTGCAGAATGCTTATAGCTAGAAGAAAGAATGTAAAAAGGAAGCCATTGTGGTTAAGTATTTCCTGTATGTGGTTAAATGCATTTTGCTATAGCCTAAAGCCAGCTTCATTAGCAATGGTGCAGCTAAAAATTAATCATAAGGAAAACCCAGAGGCTTGTACTGCTATTGGTCAGGCATAAGGGAAGTCCGTAGTATAGAACTATAATTGGCTGCAAGCCAACAGCTAGCTCAAAAACAAAAACCCAAAGAGACAAGAAAAAACTAACACCTAAATTTGCTGGTGTCCCAAAATTGGCTGAAGAAAAGCAGTGTAATAAGAGAAGCTATCATTGTGAAAGAAACCACAGACCTGAATTCAGCAGGGTGGTAGGTCCTGAGAAAGCCCAAAGACTAAATATCAGGGTCCTTCCCGGTACTCCATTAGACAGCAGATTGGGGACACCTACCTTGCTGGATTTCAAGAGGCTTGTTGTATACAAAGCACAAGAGGGGACTGCCAATAAAGCTGCTGACTTGGAGATTTACTGTCCTTGTTATGCTTTTAAGTTTTGTGTAATTACATGTTTGTTAGATCAATAAGCCTCTTACCTTTTCACCCTGACCACTCTCTCCATCCCAAACCAACCCACTGAAGGCAGCTGAGACAGGGGGAGCGTGGGTGGCACGTGGGAGCATGGGTTCTGCCACCTCTAAGGAAGTGGGGGATGGGGTGGGCAGGAGATGACATGAGGCCAGCCCCACTTTGCCCCCTCCATCATGGTGGCGTTCTATTGTACTACTGCTTCCTGTCCGTAAAACACACTTGAAGTACTCTGGTTGGTTTCAGTAACAACTGTTCAGCATTATGGACAGATAGAGATGGACTAAGCCCTTTATTGTATTTGGATTACAAGTCACCCAATTAATCAGTAGCATATTAATGTGCAAACCACAATTACAATATTATATTTAAATTAGTTTCCTTATAAATATTATGGCTTAAGTCTAAAAAGTTTGTGCACCTGTAGACTAAAATGCAGATTTTTGATGAGGGCAGAATTACTATAAATCAAGAACAAACCTTCAAACAATTTGATTAAAATATTACACAAGTTATGCTCTTTACATCAATAGCAAGGGTATTTTGGTATTATTTTGGATTGTTGCCAATACACATACACAAATTAGTAGTTCTATTTTTCATATATCTGGAGTTTGTCTCACCGTATTCCCATTTCCAGACTGTTTAGTATAAATAATAGTTCTCTTTTCCCCCTGGAACTCTATATTTACTCCACACCCATCCTGCTTGCCTGAGAAGGCTAAAAAGCTAAAATTTTCCCCAAGCTCTATCACCACATCATGTCCTTGTGCAGATGAGATTTCCCTCAGCAAAATAGTCATCTCTTTAAAAAGGTAAAAGAATGCAACAGGTACAATGGCAACTAGTTTTCCTTTTCAAATAACGAAATCAAGATATACTGATTTGCTGAACCATCACTGCTAATTCTTTCCCCTAATCCAATCATCCAAAAAATAAAATTAGAAGCCCCAAAAAACAAACCAAAGTCTTTTTTGTGTAAAAAGTTGGTTTCAAACTGACTCAAAGCCAAAGGTTTTTGTTTTTTTAATATTGTTTTTGAAGGAAAGTCTGGAATATAAAGCAACTAATAGTTTTAATCAGTTATATGCTTCTACAACCATTTTCAGATTTCACAGGAGTCTTTCCAGGACTGCTCCCTTTTCCCCCCCACTTCTGAGTGTCCCATAAAATTCCCCAAGACTATTAATCTATTGTTACTCCCATCAAATCAGATGATATCAAGTTAGGTGAGGAGAAGAGGAGAAATTCTATAAAATAATTAATTATTCACATGTTTATTACATATAAAAACTTGGAGAAGGGGAAATAGATTCAAATGACACATTAGGGGAAAGAAATAGTGCATAAAACACAGCACAGAATAAGGGGGGGAAAGAAAAACACCCCCCAAAACCAAAACAAAAACAGTTGATTGTTAAAATTAAGAATTATAATAGGAGGAAGAATTGAGGACTTTAAAAACAAAAGAGGGCTGGCTAGAAAATAAGAATTCCACTTTTTCTTTTTTTTTTGGCAAAGTGAGGTTTCAAAATGTTTAATTCTCCATCGGAATAAACAGAGCTTTCAAAGTTTGCCACAAAATGAACCAAAAAAAGCATAAACCAATGCTCCAGATTTTGCTTCAAAAATTCAGGCAGGCAATCAAATAAATCTCTTAAATTCTGGGCATCCACACATCTTGAATAGACTAAATTATGGAGACCGTGGTTATGCTGGACCATCTTATGTCCTAAATATCCATTCTGACTTTGTTTCTTTTTGTAAGCAAGGTTTTTTCAATAAAACCAAAGGATTTCTACAAGTAGTATCAAGTTTTGACAAGCCAGAAATTGTAGTTCAAAAACATCCCATCAAAAGGAGGCTGGCAAAACATTTAAAGTTTATTAAAAATGTCTCCCCCTACATTCAGAACCAGCTTTTTCATGCCTGTAACAGACTTCTAGTTCTTTTAAACTATTAGGTGATACTATTACATTCCACTTACTTTAAATTCTACCCTGGTTTACAGCTGTATGGGGCATTCTTATCCTGCCTAGCTAAAAGTGCAGTCTGGCTCTGTACTCTTCAGCTGCCACATTTCACTCAAACTTGGTTGTCCTTTAGGGATAGAAGCAGCAGCTACCTAGCTTTCAGTATACTTTATCTGAACTTTTAATCTGAAAACTTCCTAAAGTGCCAGTAAGTTATAGGTAGGGGTTTCATTTGTTTGTTTGGGGGGAGGGGGGGGCATGCAGGGAGGAGGGGAGCTGGTAAAGGAGCTTGCTGTTTTGCTTAAGACAAGACCTCAAGGTGAAGGCTTATTTTAGTTAACCCTCCTGTAGTGACTGATAGCCAAACTCCTCAGCTGCTGACATACCAAATCTAAGAAGCTTTGTGCACAGCTGCCAGTGGTCAGTAAAACGTGGTATTAAATAGCACGTAGCTACGGCTAGAAAGCTTATTTCATGACACTGTCACCCTTCTTGCTCATATTCATACTACTCAGTAGCCTGGTTCCATTTGTTTGTTTCTTATGGTAACAAACATCAAGGAGGCACAGACAATACAGCAGAAGCTAGAATGGGGGTGGAGGAGAGGATTGGACACTACATGGATAATGAGTTACATTAGATCAGGGAATAATAGTTTTCATGCTTCAGAACTTAGGCCAACTGCTAATAAAAGGGATTAGAAGAGAATCCCCCAGTGGCCTAGCTATTTAATTTATGTCCAGCATGAGGTTCTCCCAGCACAGTGGCGGTGCATCAGCATGATTCATGTGACAATTCCCATGTTCTGCATCTCCCAACCAGCTCTGACAAAGCAGAGCAAATTTCAAGCCACACGATCTGTTAAGTGTTCCTCTTAAATCACTTTAATCCGTTCTTCTCACATATCACATTCTGTTTTAGTTGGTTAACCATAAGAATAGGAAACATTTTTCTTGCTTTTATTTTTCCTTACTTAAGGGAAAACACTGTTCTCCGACTGATGCAAAGGGATATTGATCAGAACTCATTGTAGCACATCAGTGTCCTAGTGGTGGCCATGATGCCTCCTGGTGCCTCTGCAACCATGCCCCACTCTGGCCCTAGTGCACCTTCCTTGATGAAATAAGGAAAATAGGGAGGCTGTCCAAGGTCCTTTGCATGAGTCCCAGTGCAATTGAACTGCATTAGGGTCCTCACACCCCTTGCTAGGCCTCACTCTATAAGATTGTGCTGATGCAGGGCACCTCAAGCTTTAGAGAGCTAATTGTAGGGTTCCAAATCTCCCCTACACTACACCCCAAGCTTTGCAGGTGTTACCACCACTGTTGGGGCTTCAGTCTCTCCAGCCTCCACCTTTTTACTCAAGGTAGACCTGCTAGCCTGGGCCCACTATATTGGACCTGGCTTTGAGGCACCAGCTCGCATTTGCCCATCCAGGTGCTGGGCCCCTGGTCCTAGTCTGGCACTGTGGCCCTGCACTCTGCCCACTCTGGGCTCAAGAGTCACTCAAGCCTTGAGCCTTCCCTGGCAGGGCTCAAAGACAAGCATATGCCCTTCAGGCACCAATAGGGCCTCCGTAAACAGCCCCTTACAATCCCACCAACCAATGTAGACACAACAGAAATATAAACCCCCAAGGCTATAAACATAATGAAGTGGAAATAATAGCCCTGCCACTTTATTAGCGGGGCAAAATTTTCCATCTTAGAGTGTACCTCCCAGCTCAAGCTCCTTGCAAACTCCCAAGCCTAGCATCCCTAGGCAAGAGATCCTTCCCCTGCAGTTGCCAGGAAGAGACTACTTTGCCGGCCCAAGCCTCAGGCTTATATGCTCCCAGAGCCCTGCCAAATTCCCCATCAGCTGGCTGCCTACAGGTGCCTACTAATTGCCTCATTGGCCTGTTGCCCCAGCAACCTACAGCTGCTGCACCCTGCTTATCCTGCAGTGCTCCCTCACTGGGCTGCTTTCATCTCAAAGGAACAGAGAGCCTTCTGCTATAGTCATCCCAAAAATATTTCAAAATTAAGACGACTGATAGGAGCCTGGGCTGCTTAAGGAGAAAACTGCATAAAAGAGCAACAAATTCTAATCCAGGTCAAAAGAAACCAGTAGTTTGATCTGATTAATTGAGACAGAAGTGCTGATGCACTTAATGGTAGATAAGAGTTTGCATCACAGCGAGTGCCATGATTGGCAAATGTTGTTGCCATTGTTAAATGGAAAGGCCAAGAAGGTATAGTCGAAGACCAAATAATCTTCTTGTCCATCTAGATAGCTGTATGAAATCAAAACTGAATCATCCCATCAGCAGTATATAGGGAAGTTTATATTCCAAGATGTTCACCAACTGCACCGACAAAACTAGCTCTTGTGCCAGAGCACAAGATGTTCAGGGTTTGCCTTGCTCCTCAGAAGTGTGACGTCATAGGCAACATGTAAGAGTGGTACAGGGGAGCATGTGTTCCCCCCACCCCCCAAAATTGGCTCTCACTGGCCAGGGAGTGGGGAGTGCCAGCTGGCGTCTCCCCAGCAAGCAGCACTTCATTTTGCTGGTGGTACTTCTGGTTTGCCACCAGCACTTACGGGGTTGGCGATTGGCCACTGAGAAACCCCTCCCCCGAGGCACCAGGCACCCATGCATGGGGTAGATGGCTGGGGCCATGAGTCAATGTAATAACTTCTTTCAAACCCTACATTAAAAAGATACCATACAACTACAACACAGAACTGAAAATACATCTAACAAACAGGAAGCCAAGAGCCACTGATATTTTGTCTACAATACTGTTGGGTGTAGCTATGCATTCATTATAAGATAGGAGTAACTGCTGTACTACCTAAAGAGAAGGGCCTACATCTGAATAGAAAACAATTATCTGTTGTGTTTGGCACAGATGTAATGTTCTCTTTTCTTAAATTTTGAAAGATATTTATGTTTTCTAAAAGAAAAAAAAGTGTACGTTGTTTTATTCTACCTTGGATTTCTCTCCCCTTTAAAAGATTTTATAGCTAAGCAACTTCATTACTGAGGCCCTTCTAGAAACCATGGGACTGGCACTGGGTCAATATCATTGCTTTTGAAAACTATGTTTGCAAAATAGTTCAAACCATCAAGAAAACAGATTAAATGGTTTTCTGCTGTCCAGTACAGACTCTTAGAAAGTCATAGCTTTTGGATTGCTTCTATTTTTAATTGATAGAAGATGAGAGAAAAATCAGAACTATTGGATCTAAAATGTGGCCCCACCCACCTGCTGCCCCCCCCCCCCCCCATTACAGTTCCAACAGCAAATTCAAGAACCACTTTTCCAGGCAATGCCATTAAAGTTCATTCTCTATTTTTCCAAAGTCAATGAAAAATGAATAGATGTAAAGACACTTCCAACCCAAGTGAAGATTGTCTTAAGAACAGCTGTTTAAGTTACAATAAATGAAGCACATTTCTATAGGAAACAAGACTGTGACAACTTCCTACATTCCAATATTAGAATAACAAAACAGATGCCCTTAAGATACCTCAGTGTTGGGTATTTGTATTGGTTTGGGGTTTTTTGTTCTCCTCAAGGTCCTACAGAGCAGTGAGTTCCACATTTCAGCAGTTCACTGGTGCTCCCAAGCCCATGAGAATACTACTCCAAAAGCTTGACAGTCTGCCTCATGGACATATCACAGTCAAAGCAGCAGGACTAGAAAGAAGTACAGGAGAACAATGAAGATGTAGTGTTCTGAAAAATGGACATCCCATATAATAAAGAAAGCATTTAGGTTATGACACAACTACATATAGAAGCTTGTGCTAGCATGTGGCAAAAGCAAGCAAAAAACTAAGAAAAGGTTGTAATGATACTGCAGCCAGAATTGGTCCGTCTGCTCAGGACTCAAAATTCAAGTCTATGGGTACACACAGACATTCAGGGACATTTGATATTAGACATTGATCTATCACCAGAAGGGGGGTGGTGGAAAGGGGGAATAGTGAGATCTGGGAGGGTTTGGCAGAATCAGGAGGCCTGTGGGGCGCTCCTCTCCCCTGCTCCCTAGGAACAAGGGTTATTTTTGCCACCCTCTGCCCCCTCCCCCCCATAATTTACTTCCTTGGCTCCTGGCACTGGGAGTAGCTTGTGGGATAGAAAGACTTGGTGGTCTTGGGGAAGGAGGGAAGGGAGTCTGCTGGCTGGTCTGTGGGGGCTGGAAAAAGCACAGCACAGGTGCTGGGGTCAGCAGCTGGGACTGGTCTCACTTGACCCAATCCAAGTTAAAATTCTTCACCAGTACAGTTAACATGGATCTGATCAGCCATTTTTAAGCTGATCCAACTGTCCTGAACTCCTGTACAGTTTGCACTTCAATCCCTAGGTTGCTGGATCCAAGTGTAAAGGTCCACACTTAGGCAAAATGAGTTGGATCTGGTGGTCACTTTTAACATGATTTAGCCTCCCCATACAGATGTCTACATGTACCCTATAGGAAAGGAGTCCGTTAGGATCACACAAGTATCCAAAATACAAAGATGTGGCATTGCTACACCTGCATCTCTGTATCTAAGAAATAAGATACTCTTGCCAGTGAAAAAAACCCTAGTTGCAGGGTTTAGGAGAAGGCTACTTTAAAGACCCACTTCTTCAGTACAAATAGATCTAGTCAAAATTCAACTGCTTTGTCAATATTTATCTAGCATATAGATAAACACAAGACTTTAAAAGGGCACCGATACACGAACTGTGGAGCGTGGCAGTTGCCGTGCTCCAGCAGACTCCAGCATCTTGTATATCAGCATCCTTGTGCTTAAAAGTGGCTGCAGGAGCACTAAAGCTCATCAGCATTTCTACCCCCATTTTTAAAACACGGGGGCACTGATGCATGAGATAGTCCAGGCAGTTTAATTGGAGTGGTTCCTGGAGAGCCACTCCAATTAAAGTGCCCTCCCCCCAGAGCACTTGTATAAATGCCCTAAAACTCTTAAGTTTGAGGGCTTGAGTTAAGCTTTTCAACAAGCACTACAAGGAAGAATTCACTATAAAAAAAAAAAGTTTACAGCTAACAGCAAGTTAACTGAGAAGTCTTAGACTGACTAGTACTTTAGGCAGTTCCTCAGCATTTATAAAAATCAATGGCCTCCAAGCACTACTCATTCTTCTTCTTCAAAAGAAAAGAAACAAAAAAAACCACAAAACCACCAACAAGCCATGGATTTGGAAAGGTTAACCACATTTTGTATTTCTCTTAAGGTCTCTACATACCATAGGTTACCAACTATAGAATCTTGTCATCTGTTAAAAACTTACAGGCCTTGGTGTTTACCCATTAGTATCAAGTCCATTCAAAATAGATCTCAAATTACAGCACTAACTATGGAAAGAACTTATACTAGACACTTGACCACTTTTAGACTGAGCGTGTCACAAACCAATCCTAAAGTGATAATTATCTAATGATGCCTTTTCTCCCTATCATGCAAGGCCTACTCTAACTCATCTATGTTAATAATGGTCCATATAAATTCATGCTGCAGCAAAAAGTGAACAGATATAAATGTAGCACAGTAGATCAAATAATGCATCTACTTATTATGTGAGTGGTGCCATTTTCATGGATGTTGGGATGGAGGCTGCATTACAATCCACAGGAGATATTTGATGTGATGGATGAGAGAAAGCAAGATCTCTTCTTAAAGTATTTTAAATTGCCTGTTGCTTAGATTTTTCCTGGTAGTCTGTTAGCCCTGTAATGAAGAGAAACCAAGTTATAGCTTGAAACCAAGTTCTGTTTGCTGTATCTTTTGTTGCCCTCTGGATAATTTTTGTCCTTCTAGAAGGAGATTGACAACAGTACAAATGAATTGTGACTTGCCCTGGAAGATAAATCAAACAAGCACTCCCCTGCACCATCCTGGGGCATTCCAGTTTCCCAGGTGGTTTCTCAGTTTGTTGAAGGCCTTTACTTGTTTATCCAAGTATTCAGACTCCAAGAAATCACAAAAGGTAAGGGATGGACTTAGGTCTACTTCTACTTGCAGTACTGAAGCTTAGGTAAGTTAAACCCTCTCCCAAAGGTAAACTGGGGGAAGGCACTATTTCAATTGTTCTGACAGAAGTTGAGTCAGTTACGGTGAGGCAAACAAGGAAGCTATGCCAACTAAATTAGTATAATCTACAATGAATTGGAGCTCTGCAATCCACTTGCATTTATAAGAAATTTAAAAGCAGACTGCAGAAGCTATTTGTGATTTGTCAGCTTGTTGTTTGCAGTTGAATTTAGTAATTTCCTTGGAAACCCCCTCCCACCTATCTACTTACATGCAGACAGATGTATCCCGTATGCCTCCAGTAGGTAGGGCAATATTTATTGTTCAATTTATACATTGGCCCTAAATTATCCCTGGCATAGTTAACTTTTTAGAGTTAGACCACTGACCCTAACCACTGGTTCTGAAAGCTTTATTGGCTTTTATGACAGCTTCTGTTTCATGAGCCCTAAAAAGAAGTGCATTTACCACATTACTTGGCCAGTCTGCAGTGCATGTGGTCCAACCCAGAGCACAGCTCTATACCCAGTGCACAGGGACAAATACAGCCCATCCACAGGCCTGATCTGGCATATGGGACTGGCTCCTCATGCTGACCCCACACACTGGATCTGGCCCATGAACCAGCTGCATTTCACTCATGCAGACCACTGATCTACCCAATACTACTCTGGGTTAGGCTCCAGCAAAAGCACATACGGTAATGCCAGACTTGACAGAAACAACAAAGAACATCCATCACAGACTTCAAAAGACAATTTACACCAAGCTAGTTGCTGGGAGTCAGTTGTAACCAAGTCACAGGGAAATAGAGCAATGCCATTCTTAACAAATCATTCCTAAATTCCTTAGTACATCCAACCTCCATTACAGTTCTGAAAACAGCCCTTCTCTTCATAGCAGAGGTGTCACTCTTTGTCCCGGCCAACTTTGTATAATTATAGGAACTATACAGTGAATGAGCGAGTAGCTCTGCTACACTAGTGCTATTATAGGGGGAAGGAAGGTTATCACCAACTATAGCTAAGCTTATTAGTAGCTGGTGTGGGAATCTTAGAACCCCCCACAACTCTTAGCACAGCTCAAATGCACCCTCTAGTGTTACTGCTGCAGGTGTTAAAAGGCTACATGTATAAATACCTTCCTAATAAACAACTTCCTTTCATGAGCAAGAAAGATAAAATTGCAAAGTGAGTTATTGTAACTGCTCTCTGTTATTTCTTGTAAGAAGCATTAATACAGCAAAGAACTTCATCCTATAGTTTACTCATTTCTTACAGTGTGTCCATAATCCTTTTGGTAGATGCCAGTTTGGTTTTATGCCTTGCCTTGACACTCTGCAGGACCACACACACACACACACACACACACACACACACACACACACACACACACCTCTTGCTTGTTCTGATATCTGAGGATCTTTCTGCACCTTGTCTCTACTCATGGGACTGCTCCCTCAGCAACTTAACCACATGCCTAAGGCCACACCATCTCAATCAAAGTAGTAGACTAGAGAAACAGAAGAGAGGAGTGCAGAGATTGTAACAAATCAGATTTGACTATAAACGTATAGATAACTATGCTATACTGTGCATCTCACATCAGTACTAAAACTCCCACACTCACTTGTTAAGTTAGCATACACATGGATCAGAGTAGAAGTTTCTTCAAAAACACAAACAAACAAACAAAAAAAACAAGAATCTTTCTACCTCTAAGTGGCACTATGTAAAATCTTGTCTTATTAAATGCCTCCGCATTGAAAGCTTCTATTAGGTCTATTAAATATTTGTACCCTTAGAAATTGCCAAAGTGTAAAACAGCTGAACTGGTAAAACAGTTCAAGTAGCTTAAAACAGTTACATACTTAGTAGGACTTAACAAGAAACCCAGGTCAAAAATAAACTGAAATGCAGGCATCCCTCCTCCCTGCCCAATACCTAGAGGCAGCTAGCATACAGTTCCAGGTTCACCCTGCCATGCAGCATATAAACATTGCCCCACTGGAAACTATCTTGCAGAAAGAAAGGCCTGTCATTACTTGCAGCTATATGGAGGCTCTCTCTCAACATGAAACCATAGTCTCAAGCCAAAGTTCTAATAACATTTAGAAGGCTAAGGTCATGATTAACAATGAGGGCTGACTGATGGGAATTTCTTTCCTTATCAAGAAAGAAAGAGCCTTGCAGGTGCAGCTCTAATTACATTTTTACAGCTGAGCATGCAACTCAACAATAACCACACGGCATTGCTGCCATGCAATGAGGTCAGCCCTGTCAGTAATACAGTTGTTTTTGAAATTCCTTCATAGCCTGCTGCTCACAGAAGTTATGCCTTGAATCAAGTCCTCAACATTGTTGTTTAGTGGTAGTCTCATTCTGCCAATTGTTTCACATTTATAAATATATATAAAAGAATATTATATACAAATAAAAACAAAAACAAAACCAAAGTTACCACTTATTCCTAGAAAAAGAGGTCCTAATTTACTTGACAAGTAATTTTGCCTTACTCCTATCTTTAAACATGATAGTTTGCAATTATGCAGCAGGAATTATTAGCTTCCAAGGATACCAGTATTTCTATAAAGATTTAGCACTCCTTACCTTTGGGAAGTTCCTGAATGCTCTTTTATTAAGAGTTATATAACTATTTTTATAATGGTCAGTAAATAACATTACTGGGGCAGAGAAAAACTCTTCCCACTATAATTGTTTCAAAGCAAGTAATCCCCACTTAGTCCTATTCCAGGAAGTGAGGCATCTCCTTCATTTGGATTACTCCCAGTAAGCAATCTGGGCCAAAACTTCACTTGCTATAAATTGGCTACAAGGGAGCTATACTAGATGCATAGCTGCTCTCTTCCCTATTCATATCCCCATCCCCACAAACACCTTTGCTTGAATGGAAAGTGTGCCACCTGGGGCCTGTAAAGCTCAATCTCAGAGTTGCTCCTAAAGACATCTTTCTTGTGCTGTTCCAAGCCTATTCCAGCATGCTCTAATGACTGCACCTACCAGAAACCCTTGTCTTGCAAAATTAAGATGCTTCAGAAAACAAATAGGTAAGTCAAAGAATTAATACTTATATTTTGGTCATATGCTCTCAGGGGCACTATTTTCCTAAAAATGTTTGTTTTGCTTAGGTTTTTGCTGTCAGAAGCCAGCCAGCATGGGAAGAACTCTTCACAAACTCTACATAACATTTCTTCTGCCTACGTACATCTGCTAGCCATGGCATTTTTTCTACTCGGCTTTATGGATGTTGAAAGAATGTCCTTGCCTTCCTTGGGGCAGTAAGGGTTGCTGGGGGTGGTCTTTCCCAGTCTTCTGCAGAACTTGCTTTTCTTCAGGCCTTTGTGAAAGCCCTTGTATCATGAAAGGTCAGCCATGCATTTCAGTGCCATAATACAGATACCAAAAATATCACTTCTCCTTAACAGGCATGTAATTCCACATCCACTTTTTTTAGCCCTTGTTTCAGGGAAAAAGCTATTCAAAGACTGATAAGATAGACAGGAGAGGAAGGTACAGTACTGGGATTTCTCACCAGCAAAAGCACTGGTAGTAGGTCGTCTCTTCTGCCTCCATGAAAGCTCGCCAAGGTCTTTAGGGCAGGAAAGCAGAGAATGATTAGTTACAGCAAAAGAATTAGCTGTGCCAATTAAGGCAATGGAGGTAGCTAGTAGCCACTTCTATCCCCCTCCTTTCAAGTTTGAGCTCTATTGAAGTAGCAAGAGCATTAGATGCAGTTTCCTCAAAAAGGTTGGTTCCTAGAAGCTAAAATTCCTTCTGTATATTTTAGTAAGTTTGAGCCCATCAGGTTATTTCAGGTTAAGGACAGAATTAGTGCTCCAAGGCAGGAAGTCTCCACAATTAACCTTATTGAAGGGAGCAGGGCTCAGCAGTGCTCCCATGCTATGCTGTTCTGAGAGCTACCTCCTAAACCAAAGCGGATTTGCATAGCACTGCAGGTGAGCCAGTTAGCATCCTGGAGCAGGGATTAGCCTCCTCTCCAGAGCTATAGAACATGGCCCTGCTGCTTCGGCTTCAGTAATTCCTGCAGAGTGATTAATTAGGAGAGTACCAGTGCCTCATACAATACAGTTGCAACATAAATATGCCTTTCAGGGAAAATAGGAGTCCTTGGTCTGGTTCAAAAAGAGTGCATCTGTGCTACAAAATGCAGTGTTCGGAGCTCTGCCAGATCTGTTTTCACTCAAACTAGGCAACAAGTACAGAGGTGCTCAGTATAGAAGCATATGGTCAAGATGGACTCAAACCCAGTCCCATACAACCGAGTTGTGTTATTTGACATGAGGGCCCTCTTAGAGCAGCGCATTTCTCAACCCATGGGTCACAACCTAGAAGTGGGTTGCAAGAATACATGAAAGGGTCATAGAACAGAATTTAAAAATAGATGCTCCTTCAAAGGAGGAAAAACCATGGGAAGCTGTGGCCTTTACCTTTCAGGCTGGCCAGCCTGCTAGGGGCTCCATCCCCCTCCACACACTGTAGGGCTGGGTCCTCGGGGCAGGGAGCAGTAGGTTGGGAGTGAAGGACACCAGGTTGGGACTGGTCATTGACATTTATAAAGCGGGGCCTGGTTCAAAAAGAAAGTTGAGAGCTGCTGGACTAAACTAAATTCCCCACCCCCCTGATTTCCACTTGGACACAGCTAGCTCATCTATAGGTAGAAGTAGAATCTTATCTTCTTGCCCACTTGTTTCAGAACAGCCTCAACTGGTTCAAAACCTAGTACACATATTGAAGCCACACCACTCAAGTCACCTGGTAATTAGTAAATTTTATATGGTCAACAGTTGAACATCCATGAGTGCATCTTTGCCATTCAAAGATGTCATCCAGAATAGTCTCAGCTGTCAGTGCACTTCTTGGTTACTCTCCCCCAGGGAGAGTCTGTCAAACAGGTACTCCCCTACACCATCTTGGGGCACCTTGAGGCGCTTCAGATTGGTTAGGTGGTCTCCAAATTGCTTAATGGCCTCCACCTGCTCATCCAGGTACTCAGACTCCAGAAAGTCACAGAGCTGCAGAAACAGACAGTAGGTGATTAGGAAGAGAAATGGGCATCTATTTCTCATAGGCACTATACTGGTATAGACGTTCCAATCACTTAGACTAGTGAGAGTGTAAACTGGTTTATTCCTGTGACAAAACAAGAGAGTTTAGCACACAGACTAGTTTAACAATGGCAGGACCCAGAGTAAGATTTATTCCCTCCAAAGGACAAACATGGGTTCTGTTCACTTCTGATCTAAAGTGCACTGCTTACAAAAAAACTGCATAGTTTGGATTCCACCTTGCACTTTAAAATTTATGTCTGCACCTAGCTGAAGGGATCCTCATGGAACAATCTTCTAGGATGTGCCATGTCAATAGGACTATTACTGCATGGAACATCTAGTTCTGCACAAAGACTGCAAATAAATGCAGTTGTATAGTACAAGATTCAGATTCTAGCTCTGACAATGGGCAATAGAGTAGCAGTGCTATGGTTCAGCTCAGTTTTACTTATCATTTAGGTCCAGGTCACAAGATCAGATGCTAGAAGTAATTCAGTAGAAGTAAAAAGGCCTTGGAATCATCCCTTTAAAAGACCATTTTTAGAGAGAGAATAGGTAGCTGGACACTTGAATCCCTTCCACATTTGAGAGGGCTCTAATTACAGAAAGATACAGCACAGCTCTCTCCCAGTGTCAGAAGCACACATCTCTTTAGCAGCTCCTCCAAAGGAACACACAATACCCTGGACAAGGTATTGTTTTCTCCCCCACTCCTACTTCACTCACGTGAGGATCATTTTTCCCTGTGGCCAGCTTATGGAGGTCCAGCAGGGCCTGGTTCACAGCCCTCTCCAGCTGCAGGGCAGATTGCATGGCTTCCAAGCTGTTCCCCCATTCATCCTGCTCTGGTTTCTGTACATAAGCAGAGAAATACAGGTTCCTCCCAGTGTGATGTAGTAACTCTTTATTGCTCCCTCCATACCCTCTGGGGTTGCAGGTATGGTACAGTGTGTTCAAAGACTCTTACCAAAGAGCAATCAATTTATCTCTATAAACAGGACACTGAAGAAATAGGCATTTAAAAGGAAGACAGTTTGAAAATTTGTCCCTGACAAGTGACTCTCTTCAAGTACCTCTGTTTCCTTCTCCATGGGCTGAAGACCAACCTAGAAAGAATCTTACAGCAATAAGATGGGACAAGGAGAGAAGGATATAGGTCTTAAAATGTCACTTGAGGTCTTCTCACATTGAAGTCAATGTTAATTTTACTACATGGCACAGGCCTCCCTTCCTATGAGGCATAAAACTATACCATGACAAGTACACAGTTTATTTTCTGAGGTACTGTTGAAGGCTTTTGTACTTAACTACTAAAGTTCTCTCTCTCACTCACAAAATTAGTTTGCCAAAAGGACTCAAGACAAGAAGAGAGCGCAAGTTTTTTTGGTATTCTACAAGAAACCTAGCCAATTTCTTCACATTATAGGTTTTAGCTCCCAAAAGCTGTAGCCTAGAAGCTTGCCTTCTCCATGAGATTTACAGTATAGATCCATCTCTGCCTACCCACACCTCACCTCAAAGTCAGTATTTTTTGGATTATGAGCTCACCTTGATCTCGTGAAAAACAATGCATCCACCTCGCTTGTTTTGGTATTGCAGGAGCTTTTCAGCCTGCTCCCTGTGCTCATCTGACTGCTTCTTCAGGAGTTTGGCCACATTCTGCAGGGCCACATCATCACGATCAAAGTAGTATGACTAGAGAAAAGGGACAGCAATATTTACTGTCTGAAGCTACCAAAAGCACACCATAGGGAGGCTACAGGTGTAATGATTAGAGGACAGGAGTCTGACAAGATGCTTGGGTGACAGCATACAAGTCATTTAATTTCTCTATCTTTCTTTCCCCAGCTGCTAACTGGAGATGCTGCTGCTTTTAGAGCCTCTTTTTAAAGAGACACTAGTTGCCTTAATCTGATGATCAATTTAGTTGCCTTCATCTAAGGATGTTATAGTTTGGATTAAAAGGTAATATCAAATTCCTCAATTAGCTTTTCAGTCCATTATATCCATTACCCTGGGTTGCAAGAACTGTCCCTAGCTCACATACCTGAAATCAGAACCAAGCCGAGCAACCCATTCATAGATAGAAATGGAAACAGAGTGAGGTTAAATAAATTTACCTAAAGGGCCTACTAGGAAAGGCAACAGTTTGAAGGCAAATCTGATTAATTCCTTACTGGAGTGCTTTGTTGGGGTTAGCTGATTCACTTATCCTTGCATCTGAGGATGTAAGGATAACCTCCCTCCTTGCATACAAGTGTTAATGCAAAGTCTTCAGAGGAGCAACTTGAAAGAACTGCACTTTACAAATCTGAAGAGGGCAGCTCTTCAGTTACAATGCAGTGGAAGTTAGAAGCTCAAACATAAGACTCCAAAAGTCTGATTTTTAAAGAGAAGAATTGAGATCATCTGACATGATAAAGACTTGCATAATCCAAACACTCACCATGGATAAGTAGACATAGCTAGCATACAACTCCAAGTTTACAAAGCGGTTCACAGCTGTCTCAGAGTCAGCATGGAAGTTCTGGTGCACCTGAGACTCCATCTCTGCACCTGTATTAGCTAGCTGATAGTAGCAAAACAAAGTTATAATTCCAGCAAGGTCTGCTCCAATACTGCTAAACCAAGAACCCACACCCCCTAAAGAAGAGAGAGACTTTTTTTCCTGCACAGCTGCTATTAATACCATTCAAAGGAAGAGTTAAACATGATTGACTGTTGCTGCCACCCAGTAGAAATCTCCATTCTCATTGCAAAGCAAATCAGGTTGTTTTTGAGGTTGTCTGAAGAGTTTCATAGGAGAAAGAAAATTCAGCAGTACCTCCTAAGAGTTCAGAGGAATGTCATTCTCATATTTTTTTAGGTAAGGCATTGGACTTGATCCTTATGCAATGAATTAAAACATTTATTGCTGGGCTGGAGGGTGGTCTTTGTCATTACAGTGAGGAAGGTTACAGATTTGTTCTGAGCTCATTGCATTCCCAAAGCCAGACTCAGAAATGTCTCCCATGCTCCAGAAGCATTGTCCAAAAAGTTGAGGTCTCCGTAATGCACAGGGCATTATACAACTACACATATCTGGAATAAGTCATGCACAGAAGTTGATGCTTCCATCATTTAGGATAAATTGGGTTAGGAGCTTATTTTGGTGCTGTAGGCTGCACTCCAGAGGCTGGACACCTAAAAAATTTGACACTGAGATAATTCCCTCTGTGGATCTGGCCCTTACAGAGCAAACTAAGTGGCCTGAGGTTCAGAATGCTGACCATCTGAAATCAAGTCAGTTTAAAAGACCTAACATTAAAAATCGAACCCCTGTTTTTGAAAGATGAGGACTCCAAGAATTTGTATAGGGAGACCTGGGGAAAGGTATTTCATCCCTGAAATCTTATCTATATGCCTCACAACTATACAGTTGGTCCAATAAAAGATATCTTACACAAAAATCTTTGCCTCTCACATAGTGTGTAAGCATTTTTTTTGAAATATTTTAACCACCTTCTATTGCCATTGCCATTGCCAGCAATATCCTGGATCTGGGTAAGCATTTAACCCTGGTAGACAACACACAGAACCATGATTTGATTTGAAACTTTGAAGGTTTCTTTTGAAGATGCAGGATAGTAACGGAACAAAGTAAGCAAAACCAGAACAGAGGTAAAGAATGTAATCTACAGGTTAATGGAAAACAATCATGTAGTATCAAGAAACTGTATGCTATTTAAGGGGGGCAGGGAATGCAACATTCTGTGAAAAGCTAGTATTATGAACCAGCACAGTGTGAAGATCTAGTTAATAAGGGTATGTTCCTTAATGAGGTCAACAGTGAATTTAGATGATGTGGGAATTACAGGTTCTCTTATTTTTACCTCTAATCACCTCTTTTATTCTTCTTCCCCACCCCTCACTCCCATTAACAGAGCTACAAAATAGGGTTCCACTTCTACCAGTAAACAAAGAGACTCCTCATTCCAATTTACTGCTCTCTGTGTGCTGCTACACACTGAACATGTAAACAGGAAAGCTGCCAGAAATGGACCAAAAGGAAGAAAGTAGATCTACCAGAGAAAATACGCATTTGGCAAATATATGATTCCAAAGGCAAATACAACTGGTTATTTCTCCAGGGTTTTTTTGTTTTGTTTTGTTTGGGGGGGGGGGGGAGTTACTATGCAGAGAGTGTTCTCATGATAGTAGCATTCTTGCTTTATTTCATGAAAGCCAAAAAACCCCAGCATCTGATGAACAGTACTTTCAGAAACCACAGGCAGTCTTTCCACACAGTGGCTACTGCTCTGTTTCACTAGGAGAAAATGGGTCTGTTGTCTAGCTTGCAATATTTCTTGTAAGGAACCTTTTATTCCAGAATGAAAGGAGAGATATGTTTATTGATAAGGTGGTGAGCGTAATTGCTCTATTCACACAGGGGTGCATTTAAGAATAAAGGCCTAGTCTGGAAATAAAGGAAGGGGATGAACTACAGCACCTAGAAAGAACAATTTTCTTTGGAGCAATCTGGTTTCCTTTCCCATAAGCATAGGTGGTATTTAGACAGAGGTGGGGTAGCCCACCTCTTTCAGTAGGCCACTTACTTTGTTATTCAAAACCCACACAGGTGGATCTTTCTCCTCTGAAATGTGAAATACCAGAGATTGGTGAGGCTCAATGTGGTGGAAAGGAGTTGCTTTCATAGAAGATGCCTGAAAGATCAAGGCCAAAATAAGTATTTAGGCACCTAAACCTAAAAATTGACATCTTTAACATTGGTATGTATTAATTTAATTTCCTGTACTCTTACGACTTAAATTCTCATTGCTGACTAATCCACTTGTATATACCTGAAGTTTGCTTAACAGAAGATGAGTTTCCACTGCTAGAGCAGAATCAGAATCTTCCAAATTATTGATCTGCCAAGTTAGTTTTCCTCCATGGACTTAAGCCTCACCCTAGAGATGAATAAGCAGCTTTGCAGGCTAGGGTATAGGTTGTTAATTCAATGTCCTTGTCCCTGGCTCTCTCTTCACCTTATTCCCTCCCCCTTTGCCACACTCTGTAAAATGACAGTATAGATAATAAGATAAAGCCAGTGAAAATATTAGTCTTGGTTCAATAGAACATGTTCTTTCATTGTTTTATCTCCCCCAGAACCTCACTCTTACCTTGTATGGTTGAGTTGTTTCATTCTTTAGAAATGTAACTTGCAATTAAATCATCAAGTTACATAACTGGTTGAAGCTAGTAACTCTTGATCTGTCCTATTTTATCTCTGTCCATGTATTTGTTAATCCTACTCATCTGGCAACATTCAAATTAAGAGTATCCTCTTCACCTCTGCCACACATTGTTTCTGAAACGTTGCACACTGACCATGTGTGGGTTCTAGAGTGCTGCCAACATCTCAGCACTCAATATTATCTTCATTGTCCCGCCTGTCACATTCCTAGAAAAGAATAGTGGGGATTTTAGAGGAAGTGGTCCCAGCTTCTCCACTAGTATGGTGCTAAAATTGCAAAAGATAAATATAAGGGATATTTTGGAGATGGCACTTTCCCTTTTGTGGTTGTTTCCCTTGCAGAATGTTACTTAATTGACTTGATGTTGAAGGATTTCAGAGTCCTACCTTTTGCATTATAAAGTGTAATATTAAACTGATTCCCCTTTCCCCAGCACCTTAGTTTTTAGTGGAGTGTCTACACTTTTGATTTTATTTGAGGGACCCACTTTTGCAGCTGAATTTCTGCATGATGGGTTGAAGGAATAGGAAATGGGATTCTTATGTGTATATAGCTGAGAACCAAATCAATTTAAGAACAATCTTGTAATTATCAGCAGCGGCCTCAATATAAACTAAGGGGATAACAAAGGAAAGTACGTGCACAGCCTAATTTCATATTGAGAGCTTATGCAAGTGACCTGTTTTCCATTCAGAAGATATGGAATATAATTGGGGTCTACACAGTAATCCAAGTTGCTGTTGAGTAGTTTAGTATCTATAGAGTCCCTGTTCTTCCAGAGAAATTGTTCAGTTTGTGGAGCTAGCTTGCATAACTTTTAAAAGCAACACTCAAGGAGGGTCAGTCCCAGTCCCAGTCCCAGTCAGCTCAGGGCTGGTTTTGGCTTTACTGGTCCTTCACACATTTTGGCTGAGTTCTGGTCTTGGATTCACAGGGAGCAGGTATCCAGCTCAGCTGTTTTCTCATCTTGGCTTGAGAACTGGTTCTAGTTTTTTTTTACATCTGCACCAGTCTCTCTAAACCTGTTAAATCTTCAGAGAGGTAAAAACACCATGAGCCAGGCTTACAGTTACACTTTGTTTGCATCTTAATGCAAATGTTTTATGTAACTATCTTTGTGGGCGCTAGTAGATGAGAGCTGATGATCTGTGTGGTCTTAAATGAGACAACTGCATAGACCTCTGCCAGGGGCTGAAGAAAACCAAACATGCCAGTTTCAAGGTTTCTTTGTTTTTCAGCACACACTGTACTGCTCAAATCATTATCTTAACAAGTTAAAGGATTTCACCTGTATAAAACTTTACATATTATTCCAAGGGATTTGGCTTTCAAAAAGATGAAGATTTCTTCTTTCCATCCTTCCCATCCACTGGTTATATTGGCAAGACCATGATCTTTAGAAACCAAACATCTTGTGTTGCCTTCACTTATTAAAAAAATTGGCACAATGTTTTCCCAGTTTGAAGGCATTATTGAATTTCCCTAAAAACACTGGGTCAACTGAAATGTGTTATCCAGGATTAGATTGTGGAAACATAGTTAGTAATGAGATTCTAATTAGATTGTGATATTTAAGCCTCATGTGGGAAGGGTCAGAACTCTAATCTAGTTAGTTTTTAAAATGATTATGGAAACACTTTATTCTTTGCAGAATTGATTGCTGACATATACTAGGAGCCTCTTCAGTCTCACCTTTTTAAACAGAATATAACAAAAAATTAGCTAAATGAAATGCAGATGCTTTATGCTGCACTAAAGTTCAAAATCATCCATGTAACTTTTTAATTTAGGAGAATAATTTGACTAAGTAGAAATATGAAAAAGATTGTCTGTGGCTCTTTGTTAGTTCCTCCTCCCCCTTCTCCCATACTCCTAGAACAAACTGTTGGCAGCGTTATAATTGTCCAGTCAGACAAGTATCATCAACTCTAACAGCATTGTATTTTGCCTCTCGATAACCTAGTAGTAGAATCATAGAAAGTTAGGGTTTGAAGGGACTTCAGGAGGTCATGTAGTCCAAACCCCTGCTCAAGGCAGGACCATCCCCAACTAGATCATCACAGAAAGGCTTTGGCTAGCCAGGCCTTAAAAACCTCCAAGGATGGAGATTCTACCACCTCTCTGTGTAAATTGTTCAAGTGCTTTACTGCCATCCTAGTGAGAAAGTTCTTCCTAATATCTAACCTCAACTTCCCTTGCTGCAACTTGAGACCATTGCTCTTTCCCTTGTCACCTCTTGACCAAGAACAGTCTAGTTCCATCCTCTCTGGAATCACCCTTCAAATAATGGAAGGCTGCTATTACAGCAGAGACAAATGATCTCAGAAATAAGAATACTAGCAACACTTAAGCTACCTTGTGAAATTTGTATGATTCATTACTTCTGTTTTGGTGGAAGGTACACCTAACAATTATTGGAGATAACAGATCCTTTTTTTGAATATGTATTTCTTTTCAGGCCTGTACAAAAGCAGAGCAGCAAGGAAATACACAACAGTGATGCAGGAACTGCTATAGGGTGGTAATACTATAGCTCCAAGGATGTGTGGGCAGAAAAGATGTCTCCCTTATCATCCCACACCTGTGTTACCAGATTTGCCCACTACTTTGGGGTGTGCTTATTTATTAGGGCTAGGGTCTTGGTAATTCTATTAATGTGCTGCTTGTGTTACTTGTGTTTCTATATGGAGCTGTATCTCTCCCCCTGCAAACCCTTACCCCCAATGGAGCTATCTTGCAGGACTCAGTTCAGTGGGGCTGGGTTCCTCCAATCCCCAAATCAGTCATACACACATACACTCATACACAGATTAACGTGACATGCCTGACTTGGCCGGGTTGATCAGCATGGACAGGCTGACACCTTCATATGCCAAGAATCAGTTCATCAGAGCAACAATAACTACAGTCAGACAAAAGCACACAGTTAAACAGAATACCTCTGAATCTGGCTGGGTGTCCAGATGACACCCTCATGGGCCAGCATTCAGTTCATTAGGGCACGTCTGAGCCAAACTGGGTCAATCAGCCTGTACAAGCTGATCCCCTTATGTGTTTCAAACTCAGCACATCCCAATCTTATAGCCTCTTGATGAGCAGACCCCACAGTATTTTTGGGCTACACAGGGATCTTTAGCTTAGGTAAAAGGAGTGTTGCTGCAGAGCAAGTGGGGAAAGAGAAGTAAAAAAGGAAAAATATACCCAATTACCACCAGTTTGACTATAAAAGTTATTTATTGCTAAGTAGATGAAATATATAATGACACTAGTAGTAACAGACATGCAGAGGAAAAACAAACACAAACAGTTATAGTATACCCTGGTTTCACTAAGTATTTGGGGAAACTTAGCTCAAGCTTAACTAATACAGTTCAAGTTCAGAAATCTATGCTTAGAGGGAGAGAAGAGAAGAGACAGAGAGCTGGGATCTCACCAGTTCAAGGCACTTGGGTTGCAAAGCTGACAGGTCAAAGTTCTCAGCACAGTCCTTGAAGGGAGATGATCTGCCTCCTGCAGCCTCGCCAGAAGAAAGTGGGTGGTGTCAGCACACACACTGCTGCTTCTTTTACAGATTTTTATACCCTCAGTTCAGCTTCTTTCAAGCATTCTCAACAGTGTAAATCCAAATGTCTTTTCTACTGACAAGGGGTTATCTGGTTGGAATATCTCGGGAAACTGATTGATACTCAGGAAACGCATACTTACGAGCCAGCTTGACATTCCTATGGATAGCAGATATACTTGACGGGACATTGCCTGGTGTCTTCAGAAACAATAGATAGCTTGCAGCATCAGGGTTTTGGATTTTTACTTACTGTGAACAAGCCTCAGCTTAGCATGACTTTTCCAGATCTTACTATAGTCTTTTAACAGACTTAAGGCAATTATTGGAGTGTTCATAACCTGTTGTGGAGAGGACTTCCACCAGTCATCTCGGGAAAAGTATGACAACACTTGTGGACAGGTCTCCAACAGGCTGGACGCTGTGAAGAACCCTGTACCATTGTTCAAATGTTGTCCATACCCCACTGATTCGGTCTATTGCCTCAGCATTCCCTAACCCGGCAACTGAGTTGTAGCCAATTAAGTTTACATCGGCCTCCCATAGTGGGACCGGGGAATGTACGGCCCGAGATGCCTATTAAACTTACTTCTGCTTAGAGGTGTGTGTGGGCGGGGGAGGCAGAAAAGTCCTTTGTAAATCCAGATTAGAACTGGTCTGATAAATGCTGAGCTGGGTGTGTGGGTTGATTAGCATTTGGAGCACAGATTCCCCATCATGCAGTGCTCCCCTGCTTTGCTGATCCCAGAATTCACTGCAGTCTCTGCTTCAGGCTTTCTGTTCCCCATCTCTCATGTAAATGAATGGTCATCTGGTTCCATCTCAGATGCAAATGAGACCTAGAGCAGTTGTTTCACTCGTCACCCTTATCTGGAGGGTTTTAGGTGCGTCTCTCACTGCATCTTAATCAGTTTCTGTTTGAGGGCGGGGATTCCTGGACAAATTTTTATTAATTCTACTGAAATTGCACAAGACAACAATGCCATTACTCTAATAATTGTTCATAAAGTTCCCTAACCACTAAATAACTCATATCTCACTGGAACAAATGCTTACAGATTATATATTCTGTCTATACAGGTTGCAAGTAAGTTTCAGTCCCTGCAGTTATGGAAACTCTTCCTTAGACGAGTTATTTTATAAAACAAAAATGATACCAAGAGTGTAACTTACTCCTCCAAGGAAATCTCTCCTTGCACCCAGAGTTCCATTAATTCTGGGACAGGCCAAGGAAAGATGCATGCCTATTATGATTGCCAAAGACTTTTATCATGATTCTTCAGAGATGTTGAGATCCCTGCTGATGGCAAAGAGAGCTGGAATTACTCTGACCATTTGGAAGGCCTGTAGGAAGAGTACTTTGATAGGGGCACTGTTAAGTGTCTAGGAACCAGGAGCAAAATAGGTCCTTTGAAGTCTACGCTAAATTGCATTTTGGAGTAATGGGGGAGGGAGGGGAACTCGGTGTAAATCAATACTCTTGAGTTGCTGCTGAATATGGTTGCCAAATTCTAGACACAGAAGTATCTACATAATTAAAGACTCAGTACACAGAAAAACAAAGGCGTAAGAGTCATAGAGTTGCATTCACCTCAGAAAGCAAGGAGTAGAGGGCAATGCTCATTTACTTCCTAATCTCAATATGTTCATTTTAGTTTACCACCTTGGTTTTCTACTTTGATAAGCTTCTTTGAGGTAGGAAATTTTCTCCATAAATGCAGGCAAGTTGTCAAGAATGGTAATGAAGGGGGCAACATTTAGTGCATGTTTTATGAAAGGCAGAACTGAAGCCTACCTGGCAAGACAAGAGTTGTGTTGGTTTAGAGTCTCTAGACCATAAATAGAGCTATGTTTTAGCCTTGGCACAGCTGGCCTTGGAAAAAACTAATTGAACATGTCCTTGCAAAAGATGAGCAGAGCAGTCCACAAAGAGTTTTATTATAGGAACTGTTTGTGTGGATTCTCTGGCAAAAGCACATGAAAGAAACCCAACTAAAAATACACTCACTCTTGAATATAGTCGATTTATTATCATGCAGGGTATTTCCATATTTCATTTAGATCTTTAATGTTTTTCTGGCAATTTTTTTGAACTCCGACAATTAAGCTCATAATAATTGCTGTTTTATCTAATGGGAACCAAACTAAAGATTTAAATTGTAAATCTGAAACTGAAAGTAGAGCATATTCTCTATCATTATAACCTAAAAAAAAAAAATGTTTCATATTGCATATGTGACAGAAAATGTGCATTACTTTAGGCACTGTGCTGTGGGATGGCATACAAAGGCTCCAGTTAGGCACCTACATTCCCTCTACAATGTATGGAGAGAGTTGCGGACCTCACAAAAGGGAGCACACAGACAGGCGCTGCTGCCAGGGGGTGCAGGTAGGTTTCAGCTGGACGTGGCCTTCAATATTTCTAGCATTAGGTAGGAGGTTTGAGAATCTACATTTTTGAAGGTTGCCTAATCAGTAGTTGGACATCTCACTTCTCCCCTGTGAATCTAACCCAAAGTACACGTGTAGGCCTCCTAAGTAATCCTTTTCCTTGGTGGCCCAGCTGACATTTCCCTACCTTCCGAAGTTGTGAGAACTCATTTTATGAGACTTTTAACACAGTTTGAATTCTGAGCCCAGCCTCTGCCTCTGCCAAATTAATTGCCTGCCTCTGCCATTTGTCTATCTATTCCCAATGAACACAATTCCATGCATGTCAGACATTGTATTGTATGCATGTCCCTCCCAAGCCTTGCCTTGGTCATTACACAGCTACACTCCTTCAGCAACATTCCCTCTAAGAGACCTCCAAATATGTGGGACTCCCAGCTCTTAAATCTGGGAAGATGAAGAAGAGCAAGAGCTTTTAGAGCTGCCACAGCAGCTTGAAATGCTATGACCAAGCAGAGGTCTGCACAGGTGATTGGGCCCCAATGCCTGCTAGTGGTGGAGACATACCTAAACGAGTGATTCTCCCTACAGTGACAAAACTGATCTATTTACCATTTTTACAATAGAGTCCCAACTCAGGAAAGTAACTATCTGTTCTTCTTTCATTTGAATTGCTGAGGGGCAGGGACACTTCAATCTGAAATGTTGTTAGAGTTTACAGAGTGGGATGTGAGCAGCTGTTGGGAAAGATTCTCTTCATCAGTCTAATGCAAAATTTACTGTAACCACTGTTGCAACCCAGCATGACTGAAACCTGATATAATGGGGTACTTCACATTTTGGGAAAGCAGCAGGCATTGCTACCTGTACAATTACTGAGATTTAAGAGAGTTTCATAGTTTTTAGGGGCTGGAAGGGATCTTACAGTCCAGCCCCCCTGCACTTGGGCAGGAAAGACTGCTGGGATCAGATGAACCCAGCAAGATGGGTGTCAAGATGCCTTTTGAAGATTGCGAGGGTGGATGACTGTACCACCTCTGGGGGAAACAGGTTCCAACCCCTCATTTGAAACAGATGTTTGTCATCAGCTACAAGGCAGGACAGAAAACTGTTTTCCAATCCTGCAAACCTGAAAATTCAACTATGCGGCAGTTTCACTTTGGAACAAAACAAAGACCTTTCAGTTTTCTAGGGAAAACTAGAGCTTCAGCCTAGAACAAATAGGGCAGGGAAAATGTCTGAGGTTGAAATCTCCTCTCTGCAGTTTTTTTCAGAGCCCAGGCAAATGCATTAGTGCTACATAGTATTGGCTATTCCTGACCAAGCAGAAATAAAAAATGTGTGGGTGACATATCTTGTAGTACTTACATTTGAGAAAAAGAAAAGCATGAAATCTGCCTTCAGAACTGTCATGGGAGTTTTCAGTGGTTCAATGTTTCTTATTGGAGCTATTCCAAGAGTAAATAATTATTCATTATGATGAGGGCTTTGAACCGGGCCCACATGAGCATCCTCACTAAGGGATTACAGGCTCAGTCTTTCTTCTCTACCAAGTACATTGGTACAATGCAGAATACTATAATAGGAGACAATGGTCCTGTCCCAGAGCAGTCACTAATGTTGTAGTCAGAGCTGTTATGTGAGAGGCTGAAGATACAAGCTCAAGTCCCTAGTCCCCGAATCAGGCAGCCTATTAGATATTCTGGGAAGTTCTTCCCTTGTGTTGGCCAGCTATTCTATCCTGTATATGAGAGAGCTTTCCAGATCAGAGTTTTATCAAAAGTGGTATATTCACTTCATCCCTCTAGATAAGCATCTTTTGACAAAATGTCCTCATCGAGATGGGTGTTTCCCACCACTCTTATCAGCCTGCAGTATGTGTGTTCTCCTGTTCTTACATGGGGGTTTCAGTTTATGGGAGGCTCTAGCAGGTGCTGTGTTAATATAGGCTGCACAAGCATTCCCTTTGGGATGCGGGGGAGGACACAGCTCTGAATATCACCCATGAATTTAGTGTTAGTAGCATCTTCACACAAACCTGGGCCACTTGATATAATTACCAGAATATAATTACTTCAAACTAGTCTGAGCACCTATTGATCTTCCACACATATTATAAGGAACTTTATAATTTGTAGGTTTTGGCATTAGATTTAAGACCCAGGTGCCTTGCTCCAAGAAGACCCAAAACCCTCAGACTGATGAGGACCTTTCCATTTGATAATAGGCAAATTTATCGATACACAGAGATAACAGAAAAGAACAATACAAGCAATTTTATAGCTACCAATCCTAAGGCTGTCATCAGAGTCAAGATACATCTGGCTAGGATGCAAGCTTCACTCTGAGGTGCTGTCTTGAATGTCAGATGTCAGCAGCTTGCAGGTTGGAGGCTGAGGCCCACCTCTGCACAGTGGGGTGGATGAGACAGGCTGCTGGTGTGCCCTCTGTCCATAGTGCCTCAGGTTCCCCTCTTGGGGACCCTGTGTCAGGGAACCCTTTTCAGGGATGGGGGACGCTTTATTGCTCTAAAGTCTCCGCTTTTGCATTCTTTTTCCTTACTGACGACTCTTCATCCATGGCTATTACTGATTGGTCTTTATGTGGTCGTCATACTGTCTCTGTTTTGTCCTGTCAGCATATTCCTTTGTTTTACAAGCCCAGTCACATGCAGTGCACTACAGCGCACCACAGCACTGAACACTTTGAAAAGTGCCTGGTGCTGTGACACATCCAGTTGTATATGTGGCAAAATGCACATCAGTACGCAGAAAATGGTGGTGGTGTGCTTTGGAACTAAAACACCTCAGAGGGGCTTTAGTTCAAAAGCGCACTGCCATTTAATCGAGTCTGCTCCAAAGCAGCGGATCTCTGGCATCTTGTGGGACAAAAGGGTACATGTATACATGCCCTGTGTGACCAGGCCTTTAGAAATCAAGTAACCCTTGCTGCTGCCCTAGACTATTGTTCTAATGCATAGCTATATTACCTACTGGTCAATTCCCAAAAACAAACCTCTAAATACAATTTTCTAGCCATGAGCAGGCAGCTGCTGAAAAAGGTAAATATTGCTGGGGTGATGCATATAAGAGAAAATGGGAAGTCTGATTTATTTCTGTATAGTAAGTGAAAATTTATTTTTTGATTTATTGGATTCTTTTTACTCATCACAGATGCTTAGAAATCAGATAGGCATCATTAAATAATATTGAAAATGTTAGTTATAAACATTGTTTTATAGGTGATACAGGCAGTCCTCTGACTTATGAAACAATTGGTTCCTGAAAACCGCATCTTAAGTCGAAATGTTGGAACTCGGAACCAATTTTCCCATAGGAACAACATTATAAATGGGGGATTGGTGAACCAAGTCCCAATACCCTAATTTCACCAAAAATAACTCAGAATTTTGTACTCAATCAATTATAGATGAGTAATATAGCTATGTTAATGTATTTATATTGTAAATAACAATCATTGATTTGGAAGGACTTCTTTGAGGTGACTTTGCTGGACTTTTTGAAGGGCTTTTTGCACAGCAGATCGGCACAGGTAGGTGGGCAGCACAGCAAACTTATTCACTGGCATGGCATGGTGTTGCATCAGATCGAGCGTTGTAAAGTCAAAACTAATGTTGGAAAGTCAAAACAGGGTGTCAATTTATAAACGTCATAAGTGCCGTTCATTGTAACTCAAACATCACAAAGTCAAGGACTGCCTGTACTGGTTTTAGTATTTCTTCAAGTGAACAAAGTGAATAAATGACTAGAATACTAGTGCCCTCTAGTGGATTATACTGTATGGAGTATTTTCTGTAGAAAGTATTTTCAGCAAAGATTCAACAGTAAAGCTGCCCACTATTGGGGTATAGAAAACAACTGTTCAGTTTATTTTTGTAAATTCCTCTTGCAGAAGTGACTACAAATACCTATACATCAATGTCATCAATATTTCTGCTTACCCAGACAATTGAAGGATGGGCAGTTATGGCCTCTTCTTTCAAGTTGTGCACACAGTGCTAAGGAGCTTAAGGTCTACCTATGCTTGTAATTCCATTTTGGGGAGAAAATGAAGTTTCTGATTAAAGATGAAATTTCTACTGCAAGTGTGTCCCATCTCTCCACAATGAAGGAGTCCTACCTTGCTATGTGACCATGGGTCATTTCCATGGAAAACAGAAGTTTGTTTGTTTTTTAAATCTTCCTGCTACTTATGGGTTCGTTGCTGTAGTTCATTGTGTTGTATTTTTAAGCTTAAGTTGTCTACCCTAAACTGCAGTCTAGAGCACAAAGGGGATGAAGGATGTCTGCTCAGTTACCCTAACAGGAACAGAGCCAAACACTACCTTTTGTTCTTTTCTACTTCAATTTTACTGGAATGTATCCTATTCTTAGTATGCCAGCTAAGACAAAAACTACATTTTAGAATTCATTATATTTAGACTGACTGTAACATGTACAGACCCAATATTATTTCTTCTGCTTGCCGGTGTGTTATGTTGCAGTCAAAATCAGGATTTGAACCTAGTGCAGTTAAGGATTGGCATACCTTATTCAATTATAATACAAAGGATTTAATAACTATACCACAAATGAGCTATAAAACTAAATGATAAAAAACAACTCCTCCCCAATATTCAATAAATGAGGTCTCACAAAAATCCTAGTATGTAGCTGCAAGACTGTCTCACCAACGCAGGCAGGAAGTGGTTTTCAGTTTTGTCGGCCTTCACCGGGTGCAGATGCAACATTGCAATGATTTCTCCCTCTCCTAGACTGCACTGTTTGGTGGCAACTCTTATTTTCATAGTTTCGTAGTTAATAGGTTCGGAAGGGACCGGAGCAGGTCATCAAGTCTGACCCCCTGCCACGGCAGGAAAAAGTACTGGGGTTAAGTGACCCCAGCAAGCTAGCCTCCTCTTAAAGATGGTTCCAGATCCTAGCCGCCCTGACAGTGAAGTAGCGCCTCCTGATATCTAGCCTAAATCTACTCTCTGCCAGCTTGTGACCGTTATTTTTAGTCACTCCTGGTAGTGCTCGGGGGGAACAGGGACTCCCCCAATGCCTGTTGGTCCCCTCTGACTAGTTTGTAACAGGCCACTAGATCCCCCGTCGGCCTTCTCTTGTGGAGGCTGAACAGGTTCAGGTCCCGTAGCCTCTCCTTGTAGGGCCTTCCCTGCTCCCCCTGATCATGTGAGTGGCCCTCCTCTGGACCGTCTCCATGTTGTCCACATCCCTCTTGAAGTGTGGCGCCCAGAACTGGACGCAGTACTCCAACTGCGGCCTGACCAGTGCCGCGTAGAGGGGGAGGACCACCTCCTTGGACCTGCTCGAGATGAATCTGTGGATGCATGCCAAGGTGCGGTTGGCCTTCCTGACTGCCTCCCCACACTGCTGGCCCATGTTCATCTTGGAGTCAATGATGACCCCCAGATCCCTTTCCGCCTCCGTGCTGACAAGAGGAGAGTTCCCCAACCTGTAGGTATGGAGCCGGTTGTTCCTCCCGAGGTGCATCACCTTGCACTTGTCGGTGTTGAAGCCCATCCTATTCTTGTCTGCCCACCCTTGTAACCTGTCTAGGTCTGAATGTAGCCTGTTGCATCCTTCCAATGTGCCCACGTCCCCCCACATCTTAGTGTCATCAGCAAATTTGAACAGGGTGCTTTTTACCCCCTCGTCCAAGTCACTGATGAAGATGTTCAACAGGGCAGTCCTGAGGACTGAGCCCTGGGGAACCCCACTGCCCACATCCCTCCAGGTCAAAAATGACCCATCCACCACCACTCTCTGGGTGCAGCCCTCCAGCCAGTTAGCAACCCATTTGACTGTGTAGGTGTCCACATCACAGTGCCCTCGTTTTTTTAACGAGAATGGGGTAAGGGACAGTGTCAAAGGCCTTCCTAAAGTCCAGAAAGGCTATGTCCACTGCTACCCCTGCATCTAAGGATTTGGTGACCTGGTGATAGAAGGCCACCAGGTTGGTCTGACAGGACCTGCCTCTAATGAACCTGTGTTGGTTGCCCCTAAGCTTAACCACCACACTGGCCCCTCATGGACATGTGCCAAGATAATTCTCTCAAAAAGCGCACCCAGGATCGAGGTAAGACTGACTGGCTTATCGTTTCCTGGGTCCTCCTTCTTCCCTTTTTTGAAAATGGGAACCACATTGGCCCTCTTCCAGTCCTCTGGCACCACACCAGAGCACCATGAGCGCTCGTAAAGCCGTACCAGGAGTACCACAGTGACCTCAGCTAATTCCCTCAGCGCTCTGGGGTGCAGATTGTCAGACCAGCTGATTTAAATACGTCCAGTCCCTCCAGAAGATCCTCACTGACCCTTGGGGGTTTCTGGTGGAGGGGATGATCCAGTCCCTGCTCAGGAAAATGGAGGCAAAAAAATTTTATTCTTATATTGTTCAACTGTATAGGCTTTAACGCATTCCTCCTTGATAGTTGATTAAAATCTGAACAAAGCAGGTAGGAAGGAACAATTACAATTACAACTGCTAAATGCTCAGATCCTGTTCTGGGTAGTCCAGGTGTGAAACTTGTTTTTGATCAGTCCGGAAGTCACACTTCAATCAGATAGGAGGGGTCTTGATTGACTGAATGGGATACGTTGAGGCACTGATCACAAGATGCTGTTTTGGGTAGCTGCTTTAACAATGGGGCAGAATCCACAATAGTCTGCACCAGTGATGGTCTGTGGAGACATTTGCAAAACCCCGGACAGACACTGAATCTGTGTTCTGAGAAATATATCTTAAGGGAGGATTTGTAAACAAGGAAGATACAGTCACAAAGGGATATGCAGTTATTTATGAATGGTTTAACATAATAAGACAGTGGGTACACTTGCAACTAGCACAGGAGATTAAACCAATTGGGACTGCTTTATTTTACATGGTCCCAGTCATTCTTGTGCAAGATGCACTGTTGTTTTAATTTGGTCACTTAAATTTCATGTGTATGTCTGGGCAAACTTTCACAGTCATCTAGATATATCTATATATTGCACAGCCTACCTTGCACAGAGTAGCTCCTTCATATGCACTAGAACATAGCTCAAGTGGGGTGCAGTATAACACAAGCTGCCAACTTTAAACATTGAGAATAAAGGCCCGCACCTTTATACATGAATGTGCAGTAGATGGCACTGAAGTCATTAAATAATATAGAGCCGAATAAAGCAAATGTCATAGGAACATGTTCTCTTTCATAATGAACAAACATTAACATCCGATTCTTTGAGTGTGGTTACATTTGAAATATATATATGATGATCTGTGGTGGCATCAAAAGTTAATCCCTCCTATGTTCTATGACATTCTAACAACTAAGTTGATGCTACCAAGAAAATTGCCCCTCTGATGAGATGCTTGCAAGTAAGGGATGGTTATTTTGAGTGTCTTAAATTCAAAACACCTAGGTCTCACATTTTTCATCTGAAGAGCTCTTTACAGATATTTTACACTTTATCTATGAAGCAAAATTCATCCTTTCAAATCATAATAAAAATGCAGGACACCCACACTTATATGAACACCTATCCAACCAGGTAACCAGACATGCAAGAAAGTGAATACCCAAGCACACACAAATTCTCTCTACTAGGTTCTATAATATGTCTCTTAGAATGTTTCCTGCATGGTTTTGTGATTTATGGCTGCGGGGTCTGGCTTGCAGTTCAAATGGCTTGGGAAGAAAATCAGCTCTCCAGTACAAAAAAGGCCCTGGGGTCCTTTCCTGGGTGTTTTCTTGCAGGGAGCTTACTTGTGCTGGTACTCTTCAAGAGTGCATCCCCTTGCACCCTTCTCTTCCACTGGAAGAACCAAAGCTATTCTTTTCCTGTAAGTGTAAGGTCCATTAGGGTGCAGTTATTTTTGTGGAAATGGCTGTTTAGAGAGTATGGGAACTGGGAGAGATCAAATGTGGAGAGTTAAAAGTTACAGGTAGGGTTTATATGAATACACCGTGACCAGATAACTAGCAAAGAAAATATAAACAAGAAAAGATGGAGTGCAGATCATAAGTAAACAATGCCAAAGAACCTTTGACAAATCTGAAGTAGAGTCAGCAGGATCTGACCAAATTCATGTTAGCATGCTGAAGGAGTTAACTGAAGAAACTTGGAAACTTGCAAAAATGCTTAAGTCACAGATAACAGGCAAGGCTACAGAGGGCTGGATAATGCCTATTATAGGAAAATAGGGCTGGAAGGGACCTCATGAAGTCATCCTGATCAAGGCAGGATTATCCCAGACTAAGCCATCTTGTCATGTCATAAGTAGTTGAGTAAAGTTGAGCTGGATTATCAGACTGGCAGGAAAACTCAGCTGGGTTTCACAACAGGCCGTTCTGGGCCCAGTGTTGTTAATGCTTTGGAAACAAGAATAGAGAGCTATCAGAAATGGCAAATGCTTTGGATGATTGGTTTACATTTTTAAGACCTCCTGATAAATTGGAGAACTGGAAAAAAGACAACTAATCAAAATTCAAAGATAAATATTAGAGTATTACACCCAGGAGTGAGAAATCAGGGCCAAATACAGAATGTAGGATAGCCTTCCCAAGAAGGAACTGGGGTCATCGTGACCCTACAGTGTGGTAATGTGACAACAAAAAAGCAAGTGAAAATTGGAATTTCATAAACAGAAGCACTGTGTGCCACACTTAAGAGGAGAAGGCACCCCTCTAGTTGGCTTAGGCCTCAGCTGGAGTACAATATCTAATACTGGGAACTGCATTTTACGAAAGACAGAAAAACTTGTAGAGAATCCAGAGGTGAGACAAAGAAGACAGACACTCTGGAATGCAAGCATACAAAAGAAAATGGTTGAATAAAACTAGGGACTTTTATTTTGGATAAAAGGAGATTAAAGGGGCCAGGGAAATGATAGATCAGTTTTCAAAGTAGTAAAAGGTTGCAAATAAAAAAACCAAGCAGCATTGTTCTCTCTTCCCAAGAAGCAATGAGTTTAAACCACGGCAAAGCAGATTTAATTTAAATCTAAGCAAGAGAAATGGGGCAGAACCAACTTCCTACCTATATAGTAGAACAATGAAACAAGCTGCTTCTGGCATCTCCTTTCTTTTCCAGAAGGCTGGGTGAACATCTTTGGGATGGTTTAAACAGTAAGCCCTATATCTCTGCAGAGGGCTGGGGTCCCTTGAAGAGGTTCTTTGATTCTGTAAGAATAAGTTAACTCAGCAGATGAATTTGGGTCATTCCAAGATAAGTGACATCAGCAAGAGTTTCTGCAAACAAAAAAGAAAAAGAAGATGATAGCAAATCAGTACAAGTGAAATAATGACACAGACTATAGTTCTGTGTCCATGTCAGACTTAACATTTTTGCCATGCTTTGAACCATGACAAGGCCAATTATTAAAGACAAAAGAAATATGACTTAGATCCTCCCATTTTCCACATATTTTAGTACTAACTAGCAAACATGAAGAGATGTCATTCTAAACAGATGAGTGACAATATCAGATCATTGGCAAGTTGCACATAAACCTTATCTTAGTCTAGAAAGAGGGGGAAGCCAACAAGTTAGTGGAGCATACATTTAGAAGCTACTAAGTTTTCAAGTAGAGCTGAGCAGATAATCATCTTCCCATCTCATAAAAATTAGACTTCCTGCTTTTTTCTGGAACAAAACCAAAAGCTTCTTTGCTTTTCCATGAACACTGAAAAGCTCTCACTTCATCTCCCAGTTACCTGAGACATCGGACACTCAGGTTCAAGTTTATGATTTAAATCAGACAGCACAAGGACCTAAAGCTATGCATCCACATCCCAAGTGAATGCCCAGATCATTAGGGAGTTCATTACTCCAGTCAGTCTCTAGTTTTGACTAAGAATTCTACCCTGGACCTCAGTAACTTCCCTGATTAAAGTTTAATCTAAACTGTCACGACTGCATTTTAACAAACATACTTTCAGACAAAATTTTGAATTGCCAGCCAGCTCTAGTTTAACACAATGTACAAGGAACCTGTTATTACAGAATCATATTATAGAAAATGAGGGCTATAAGGGACCTCAGGAGGTCATCTAATCCAGCCCCCTTTATCAAAGCAGGACCATCCCTAAATAGATCATTCCAGCCAAGGCTTTGTCTAGCTGCGTCTTACCTCCAAGGATGGATATTCCCCAACCTCTCCGGGTAACCTGTTCCAGTGTTTTACTACTCTCTTAGTGAGAGTTATTCCTAATATCAAACCTAAACTTCCCTTGCTGCAACTTGAGACAATTGCTCCTTGTTCTGTCATCCATCACCACTGAGAACACTCTAGCTCCATCCCCTTTGGAACCCCCCTTCCGGTAGCTGAAGGCTACTACTAAATCCCCCCTCAGTCTTCTCTTCTGCAAACTAAATAAGCCCAGCTCCCTAAGCCTCTCTTCATGAGTCATGTGCTCCATCCCCTGAACTATTTTTGTTGCCCTCCACTGCACTGTCTCCAATTGTCCACATCTTTTCTGTAGTGGGGGTCCCAAAACTGGACACAGCACTCAGGATGTGGCCTCACCGGTACCAAATAAAGGGAATAATCACTTCCTTTGATCTCCTAGCCACTCACTTCCCTTGATCCTACTACTGCACCCCAGTATGCCATTAGCCTTCTTCATAAAAAGGGCTTGCTATTGGTTTATTCAGTTGATTGTCCACTGTAATCCCCAGGTCCTTTTCTGCAGAGCTGCTGCTTAGCCAGCTAATAATCCCCAGCCTGTAGCAGTTCATAGGATTATTGTTTTAAGTGCATAACTCTGTATTTATTCTTATTGAACCTCATGAGACTTCTTTTGGTTTAATCCTCAAGGTCTCTCTGAATCCTAGCCCTACCTTCCAGAGTATCTACTTACTCTCCCCAGCTTGATGTCATCTGCAAACTTGCTGAGGGTGCACTCCATCCCACCTTTCAGATCATTGATGAAGCTATTGAACAAAACAAGCCCCAGGACCAACCCCTGGGGCACTCCACTGGATACTGGCTGCCAACTAGACATTGAGCCATTGACTGCTAACTACCATCAGAGTCTGATAATCCAGCCAAATTTCTATCCACCTTACAGTCCATTCATCCAACCCATACTTCTTTAGCTTGCCTGCAAGAAGGTGTGGGAGACTGTATCAAAAGCCTTGCTTAAGTCAAGGTATATAACATCCACTGGTTTCCTTGCATCCACAAAGCCAGTCACCTCATTATAGAAGGCCATTAGGTTGGTCTGGCATGACTTGCCTTTGGTGAATCCATGCTGACTGTTCCTAATCACCTTCTCCTCCAAGAGTTGAGAAATATTAGTCATTAAATATTGAGCCATTTATATTATTATAGTTTCATAGTTGTTAGGGGATGGATCATCAACTATGTATCTTCATTACTACACAGTTTAAATAAAAATGGGTGAAGTATAATGCTTCACAATATACCAGCCACTAATAGTGTAAGGTAAGAAGACAGACACCAACATCCCTCCCATTGGTGTTGGTACACAGTTGCCAGTTATGGACAATTAAAGCTTCTCTTGAAACTCGTTCCTGGGCAGCAATCATACTGTAGCTGGGATGACAATTTTTGCACTTGTCTCTGGACTACACAACTGTCTTTTAGCAATTCCAGTCCCACGCAGCAGAGGGCAGGTATAAGTACATGTTAGTTAATTCAGTACATAAACACAACTGAACATAGTTTTAAGTGTATGCAACATTTTATTGAAAAAAAAATATGGACATTCTGTACAGAAAAGTACAATGTGATTGGGTTTGATAAAATTTCCAGAGACTTATCGGTTAATAGGAGGTTTGGCTTTTTCTCTTTTTTTTAAGACACAAAACCTTACAATGAAGCAGCAGGTCCCCTGTGTTTGTGCAAGTGCAATGCCACTATAGCATGTGCAGTGCAACACTTCTGTTTCCATGTGCTGAATTTCAACAAGTTTTATGCACTGCAAGTCATACAATGATGGCTTGCAAGGATTTTAACACAGGGAAAAACTGCAAGGACTGGTCATTGAACCAATAGCTGTATGAAACTAAAGAAACCTCTCTATGAAACTCCCAGACTGTTTGCACCTATGTTTCCAATGTTTAGGACCAATAAATATAAAAAATAAATAGGGATCTGCCTCCCAAAACCTTTAATCTCAGAAGGAACACAAGGTTTTGTAGCAAGCTACATACATAATTATCAACTATGGCAACATAATTTATTTAAATCTATATCAATAAATGTATTGCAAGTATAAATTCTGATCCAATACTGAAACTTAGTTCTGGAAATAAACCCAGAAAACTGTAGCTCATTCAGGCAGTTCTTACAATCTAGTTTTTTTTCTGTTTAGAAAAGTGTATTTTAGCTGAACATCAGCATAAACTACCTGCTCTATAATGTAATTCTATCCCCAAACCCAATATAAAAAGCTTTGAAATCTTTTTACAGTAACCGACTGTCAATTCCTAACTTAACAGTTACTAAAATACTGCATGTTAGCAAATATGGTCTAAAAATAGGTTTAGTGTTAAAACTCCAAGAACAAATGGCAAAGTATCAAAGCAGAAACTGAGTAATGTCATAGATTCACGATTAACTTGAGTTGCCTGTTGGATAGTGTAACAACACTGCAATTCAAAAGATATGTAAGTTGCAAATGAGGAGTCACTGAAAACGAAATTGGTGGAAGCAACACTTAGGAGATACAGGTTGAAGGGAGTTAGGAAGAGAATTTATGCTGTCCTCCATTCAAAACTGGAATGTCCATTTTCAAGAAGACAGTCTATGTGGGCTGGCATAGAAGGCTGCATTGAATCAAGAATAAATCGTGATGACCTCACGACCACCACCTCTAACAAGTAACACTCTCTCCAAACCTTCAGTCAAGACTTCCAGGAACTCCATATCTGCATCAGTAAAGTCAAGAACATAAGCATTTGTAAAACTTGCATGCAAGTAGAGAATGATCAGCATCGCTTATGGAAAAGTGTATATTTACAACTTCCATAATGAATTTAACTAAAAAACTTGTAGCACTCTCCATTCTTATTAAATATGAATGTGTGCACATGTCAGGTGCAGCTTAGGCAGAAAAAAGCAGTTTTTCAAAACTGGATCACATCAAACTTTCAAAGAACTTATGTATCAAATTAGTGTTTTATGTTTATGACAGATTGTGCTTCAAAGCCAACCACACTATGAAAGGATAAATTGGTTCTTAGCTTAAATAAATTAAGTTTACTGGTAGACAATGAAGATTTGTTCAATTTAGTCAACAAGGGCCAATATAGAATCAAGATAGTAAGTGCCAGAATGCTTCAGTAACACTTGTGTATAAACATATCAAACACTTGCTTTTTTTTTATAACTAAACTTATATACAACCAGTAAGAACAGACATGAGTTTGCATTTCCTTAAGCTCAAATAACTGTAGAACAGCAGCTGGACAAACTACATTAGAACATGGTTCATTGAGAATCATGCCTGAACTATGTTCTAGCTAGCTTTCCAACACTCCTCATTTTTTAATATACAGTGGATTTATGATGGAGCAGGAGTTGAACTGGTGCAACACAGAATTTTAATCCAAACCGTAGCAGGAGATGGGGAAAGCAAAGGAATATCTGAGCTCACAGACAACATGTACTACAGATTTCTCCTGTGTTACTATTGTTCCGTAAGCTTTCGAGTCGCAAAAAGGGGGGGAAATTAACACAGTTGACTAATACAAAACCTAAACCAAATGGCATGTAATACCAAGCCACTCATGCTGAGGGTGTTCTTAATGACTTCAAGAAATGTTTCTAGCTTCCTTGCACAATGTGATGCACTCCAAAAGTTGCTTCTGGCTCTACAAATCAACTTGAATTTATTCATTATGGCATTACCAATATGGGGCAAACTGAGAATCGGAAGGTACCATATCAGAAGTGGACCCTCTGGTTGGCTTTAATTATGATGCAAAGGTAATCTTCAGACTCCAGTCAAAGCTAACCACCTTCCAACTATTTCCTTGCTGTTTTTTTGTAAAGAAATTATTTTTATTCACTCAAATGCTTCAAAATACAAAAAGAGAAACACAGCTATTGCTTCCTTGGAACTATCATTCCCAAGTTAAATAATATCAAATTGTTTAGCCTACTTCTGTAGCTGGCAAGACTCTCATCTGTTTAATTTCCTCGTTGTTGCCAGATTCTAAGCTTATAGAGGCCATGGAAAATATTAATCTAGACAAGTGTAAACGAGATTGTCAGATTGTCTGACCAGATCCAGGGAGCAAGGCATCCAGGGTATGATAAGACAGACAGTGGTAACGTTTCCTTTAAGTATTTATAATTTAGTACTCTCACGGCATTACAGCAGCAAGCTTGTTACAATCAGAAGCATAAGAATCACGGTGAGATAGAAAGGCATATATTTTGTATATGATCTTAGCTTTCCCTGCAAGGATACAGTTTTCATCACCATCAGTGTTCTTTGGAGGGCCAGGCATGTTGAGAAGAACAAGTCTAGCATCATGGGATCTATTTACAATGACTTCATTCAGCTTCACGGCTGTGTGCATTCTTCTGACATTAGACTGATTCCTGTTGAAGAATTGCATTCATATTTGTTGTTAGGAAAAAATTCTTTAAACTGAACTGTAAAAGAAAATCCCCATTAAAATGCTCTGCAATGTTAATAGAATGGCAACTTGGTTTGAACTGGTTAAACTCGATGAAAAGTGTCTTCCATTCAAAAGCTTGTCTAACTTTATATCAAGTATGTGCAGTTGGTCCGATAAAAGATATTACCCTAAGAAATCCTTACCTCTCACATAATTTCTGGACCATCATTGCTACAACATCACTCTTACACACTACATCTAACAAACATGCATTCTTTTCTCCAATTTATTTTAAAAGCTATATAGGGTTTATAAGTCAATGAAATGGGCTTATGCTAATACTTAAGCCTTTTGAAATCAATGTTCCAAGAACAAAACTCGTTTAGTCTACATTTCCTCCACTATCTTTGGTTTCTCTTAGGCATGTACTTATAGATCACTTTAACCTTAAGACTGGAACAGCAATACAAACACAAAACTAATCTATTAATTGAAGTCAACATAAAAATTTGTATCAGCTTCCAAGTGGCCTTGGACCAGACTGAAACTGAATTAGGTCTACAGTCCAGAGTGATTTTCCATTCTTAAAAGCAACAGAGATTATTTAAGTAATCTCCGCTGTGCCCTTATATTAGAACTGACATATCAAAAAGTCTGACTTAAATTAATGAACTAAAGCACTCAAAGATTACAAGAAAGCAGTAAGACATGAGTAAGGGATGTTATTTAAAGGATTTATGTTTCTACCCAAAGGATTTGATCACTCAGATTGTGTCTGTGGGCTTTCTTTGGGAAATACCATATTTTCTTGCATTCAACATGCATTGTTCCCCAAATTCAGGCCTCCAAAACTGGGGTGCATGTATTAAATGAGAGAAGCTGATTTTCTGCTCAGGAGAGAAACATCCTGCTTTAATTCCTGCTCCACAGGTCAGTTGATTTAATGGCTCATTGTTCTTTACTCCAGAACTATTAATGATTGTCTCTTCTTTTTAAGGATCTTGAAGTTCTACTACTCAAGCTAACTTTTCTTAGGGCAATTCTGCTGTCTCACAGGCTTCTGGGTTCTCCTCTCCTATTTCACAATCTTATAGACTCTTTAGCTCTTTTCAAAATCACTGATTCACTAATGGAAACCTGTCTTCAGCAGCACCTAGGGGAGGCTAGTGAGCTGAAAAGGAGGGTGAATCAGCTAAAAAATGGACTCTGTTCATGTTCTATGCAGCCATAACCCTGGAAAAATGTTTTCCCCCTTCATTCTGCCTTTTAAAAACAAGGTACAACCCCCCTAGGAATATAATATGTATGTGAGGAAATATGGTAAACTTCCAAAAATATTCAGGAAATTATTCAAAATGCTGCAGCACAACGTTATTTAAGAATGGGATAAACTAGAAGATAATGAAACAAGAACATCCCTTTTACAAGGAACGTCATGGGAAACCAGAAAATCTGTATTTTCCAAGGTGATCTTTAAACAGACACCTACCTACTGAGTGGAGCAGATTCCAATATCTGTTGTGCAGGCATCTAATCTAAAGCTCTAGAAACACAGTTATAGCACTGTTAGCCAATAAGAGTTTGTTCTAACCGAAACAATAAAGGAATCCCACATCATAATCTATTAAAAAGCTGAACACCTATATCTGAAAACTTCATGTTCGTTTCTTCAGTCACACTTTCAGAAAAAGCTTTTCCCAGCACCCAGTTGGATACCAACCACATTTATACTGAAAATAAAATAGAGAAGTATTCCCTACTCCACCCGTTCCAGTGTCCCAGAAGCTGTTGCTGCCATAGCTCTAGTATCCTTAACAACATGCCAGGTACGCAGGAACAGTTCCTCCAGCCCAGTTATTTGCTACAATCCCAATTTGTGCTGTCTGGGAACACTGGTTTTGCTGGGTTTCATTGGGGATAGGGAGGGCAATGTGTATAAAGCAAAACATGAAAAAGCTAATTTTAAGCTGCCCAGCAGTTGTTATAAACATTAAAGAGTAAACACATTATGACAGGGGCACGCTCGGGGTCTAGACTCAAGTTGACCTGCCCACCTGTCTATGTAAGGCACTCCACCCAGTCTTGCTTGCCACAACTTTGCTATTACAATAAACTGTTGGTAAATGCAGGAGGCTGCTCATTACATTCCCCCATGCCAGAGGGCGCTATCCACAGCTCTGTACCTTCCCTACACCGTGGCCCATGCCTTGCAGATGGCATCCAAGATGTTCTCATACTCCCTCTCACAGGTTCTTTTGCTCGCCATACTGTCCCCCTACACTCTGCACTACTCTCTCCTAGAGCAACCCTTCTGGCTATCAGGCTTATCCGAATCACACATTGGCTGGTGACATGCAGTCTCTAGGGCCTCTCCCACAACCCTCACCTGGGTAGTGCCAGCCAATTCACCAAATGGAGGGCCTACTTTGCCCTAGCCCCTCACCGGGCTTCTTATATACAACACCAAGATCTTATGGATGTTGTACCATGTGCTGTCCTTCTGGCCGTCCTTCAGCCCTACTCAACACACCCCCTCAGGCTGCCCTTCAGACCATCCCTTTAGGCCTACTCAACCACGAATTATGCCCAGTCCTTCAGGTCATGAAGACGCATCTTACGCTGAGCGCGCCCACCGACACCCCTGCTCTCTCAGGGTCTCTCAACTGCCCTCTTCTCTAGGGCTCCACAACTGCCTTCTCTCTGGGGCCACACAACCATCCCTCCCGGGGCCTCTGGGGTCTTACACCCCTATGGGTTCAGGTGGCCATAGCCATGCCTGGCCCCACCCCTCCCTCTTAGTAACCCACCTGAAGGTGGGGCCTAGTGTTTAGGCACCCCAACCTGCCTTACACCAGGGAGGTTCACAGTCTTGGTATTTAAGTGGGACTGCCATGAAATGGGCAGTCCCACCAGGCCTCCCTATCCTGGCAGGGTACAGTTTCAGGTCATATTCAGGACCAATGAGGCCTCTTCTGTCCCCACAGCCTCACCCTTACCTCCAAGGTGTTCCAGGAGCAGCTCAGCCCAACGTTGCCTCCTGGCTGCTCAACAGAGACTGCTGCCTCTCTGACCTGTGTTTGAAAATGGCCACCCTCATCAGGTACCTGGTGGCTGCCTGCTCCTGCCCTTCAAGTGACAGGCACGAAAGGTGCACTGCCACACACATACCAATTACATACAAAAGCAAATCAGCAGTGTCCTTGGAATACTATATTTGAGCTAGGTTCAATATTGGCACGATCCCGAATTTGTGCTTTCTCCCACTGCCAAAATCTTGGTTTTCCAACCTTCTGCTATGGCACTCCAACCTAAAAGATCCTTAAAATGAAGAAGGCATCTCTCTCTCTCTCTTTCATATGGCTGACTTGGAGCAACAATTATAACTTCAGTTTAAGGTTAATTAACCAGTCTAATATCCTTGAGGAAAAAGAACGTATCTCTACAATGCCACCATCAAATTTGTATAGAGGGCAGTGTTGTTATGTGGTCCATAGTTTGATCAGGATTGCCACAGTCTTATTTTGAAGAGCTCCTAATAAACCATTTGTGCATCAAGTGACCACAGCGGCCATGCCCAGCTCAAATGAAATTTAGAACTTTCCATGTTTTTGTGGAAGGTCAAAATCAGAAGACTTTATTGTTGGGAGTGATGTTGTACCTGGGAGAGTCCAGGAAATAGGTGAGAGGAAAGAATTTTTATGAGTGATATCTTTTATTGGACAAACTGCAGAGTTGGGAAAGATTTAGACAAATTTTGAAACGCAGGGCATCCCTTTCCAGACATGAAGACGGATGCCTTGCATTTGAAAGATGCTCTAAATCTATTCCAACCATGTAGTTAATCCAATAAAAGATACTCCTACAAAATGTTTTGCCTCTTGAAATGAAGAATGCTGTTCTTGAAAACAACTGATGATGTTGTTGTTCTTTCCGAATTAGTTCTCCTTAATATAACTCCTGAAGAATTTGTTTGGCAATATTTCTAAGGTATTTTTCCCTAAAATTTAAGGACCAAAATTCAGTCCTTTTAAATGGAAATGGCACAGCTCTTCTCAACATCAAACAGGTAGGACCAGGCCAAATTAATATAGTTTCATGAGGTTCAAGGAAAGTTAAGAATTCTCACTCTTGTCCACAGAAAAATATTTTTGAACATACAAACTTACAGGTTTTCCCACTCTCTGAAAGCATGAAAGAGACAAGAGTATATGCAATTAAACTCAACAGCAAATCAACAGAAATTCCATGTTACATAGCAAACCACCTCTAGCTCATTCTACCTAGATTGGACATAAAGATTCTCACTAAGTAATACTTAGCAGAACATCAGACTGATAATATCCTAATTACTACCCAGCTGGTTCTAGATGGACACTGAGCTAGATATATAAATTGGTTACAAATAAAAATTTCTACATTCTTATACAAGACTACAACTCAAGTGCCATTTCTAGGGAGTTTTTGTTGCTTACTTATGTTTTACAGGTACACTGGGTGATCAGTGGTGACTAGCTCTGCTGACTGTCCATCACCAAGACTTAGCTGAGGTAATAGAGACCTGTGCAGCATTGCAGTGATTTTTAATGTTCAAATTGCTTTGTTTCTAGTTAGGAATGGAATAGAAGGGGCAGAAGTACAATCAGATTTTATCTTAAGGCAGACAGATACAAAGAAGAGCAAGCCTCACGGTTTAATGCTGATCAGTTCTCTAAAGTTTTCTACTGTGCTATTTCGGCTCCGTTTTTCAAAGTCACATTTCTCTTTTGTCCAAGTCATCTGAATCTTCTCGGGTACTGAGTCTCCATCATCTTCTTCATCTGAGTACAGGCTTTCCAGTCGGATTATTGAGTGTCTATCCTTTACCAGCTGGGCCTGTAAAGTGAAAGTTGAATCCTGCATTCACAAGCTAACTACTTTTCTAGTTCTGTTTTACTGCAATAAAAAGGTAGGTCAGAAGACAAATGGGCTCTAAAATGGGATAAAATAAGATATACCGGAGTGAAACAAGCTTATGATACCCCACTTACACAAGGGACAAGTTCCTTGCTAATCAGTTAATTGAAGATGAGGGAAGAGTCCAAAAGGCTTTTCCAGCTTACTGATGCTTACACACATTCTGTTTTAAGATTAAGCATCTCTATAGCATGGTTGGATTAGGAGCTTCCAATATGTTAGCTTATGAAAATGTATCCAGTTTTGAGACAGCACTATGGAAAAAGCCACACAAAAATTAGCATATATAGTACTTTATGTTGTGGGGACACAAGTTAGTGTCAGATTAAAGTGTTTAAATGAAATGTTGTCAGGGAAAATATTTTGATTCATCCACCTTAGCTCTTTCTACAGTGGCACACAATGAATGACATACCTCCCTTTCCCTCTCTGTTTTGGTCAGTCTCATTTGCCTCAGCATTTGAGATCTCTGTTCCATCATTAACGTTCGCTCATAGGTATATGCTGAGATGTCACTGTTATGCTGCAAAAGACAGACAAACATTTCCTTGTGTAATCATGCAACATACTAGTATTCAAACTATTAAGAAGAAATAGTATCAGGGCCTTACCATTTCTACCACCTCCACCTCTGCCTCTATTCGAAGATGATAAAGGAATGTAGCAAGGTCTTTTTTCATTTGAATACTGTTGTCATCCATCTGGGCTACAGTGAAAATTCTCATTTTACATTTTCGCCAAACCTGTACGAAAGAAAAATGCAGATTCATTAATCATCTGGAACAAACCATTCTTCTCCCTACCAAGGAGAACAGCAATAGATACAGCATACTCATTTTCCAGCATAGTGCATTGTGCATTTTTGTTTTGTTTTTCTTTCCTTTTCTTTTGTTCACACATAGACACACAGACACACCCTGCTTTTCCCATAGCAGAAGTAAAATCATGCAAACCCATGACCCACAGCTGAGAAATGCTACATGACAAACTACATTAAAGCTATGATTGTGGCAATATCGTGGTTGACATGGTGTTTATGTTGCCACAGCCTAAATTTTTAACCAGCTTCACTCTTGGCTTAAAGACAGTAATAAAAGGAAGCTACCCAGTGGTGCTGAGAGATTAAAGGTTCTTATTAGTGAACCCACATATTTTTTTATAGCTATGATCTCTTCTGGGAAAACCCATTAATTTGGGGGGGATTGATAAAATATTAGTATTTTACCTTGGTGTCCCCATTCAAGAGATTTGCACAAAATCTTGGCACATTTCATTCTTGTGGGGTCATCTATTCTCTTTTTACTATTAATTAAACTTGAAAAAGACAATAAGCTTAATGAACATTATAGTGCACGTGCATGAGTCTGTGGGTGGGAGAAAGGTTTTAAATCTTTGTGATGACAACCAATCTTACCCATTACACTGGATGACAAGGCCAGGACTCCACTGTCTAGTGCAGAAGTGACAGTGGGCTTAATGTTGTCTTATCACTTAGTTTTCTTAACCAGATGTGGGGCTTGACTGAAAGAATTTCAAAAACAAATTCACCCCAGATATCCTCATTTCATTCAGAAAACTAAAGGGCATTGTACTTTAAAACAAGACATTTATCTCTGTATTAGGACAAAATTACTTTTGGGGGGGGTCCTGGCAACATAGGTATCAGGTTGTACACAGAGTTAGTGAATCTTCCATTCACTTTCAGAAGTCCTAGGATTAAACAGTAGCTATCTATAAAGTAGTCATTTTGTGGCAGCCTCTGTTCAATGGAGACCAAAGTAGAGCAGCAAACTGGCAATGAGAACACCAGTCTCTACAGAAGAGGTACCTTCATTGGAAAGTGGAGTTGACAGGAGGCGGCGGCGGCGGCGGCCAACATTAAAAAAAAATAAAGCTGATGAAAAACTTTTACAGATAATTTTGGTATTATCCAGTCAGGTCTAACACCAATACTATTGTACCCCTTCATCTTATTAAATATCATCTTTACTAATGTATGGTACAAAATAAATAACATTTAAGCCTTTGAATAAGTAGTATATCATCTTCCTAACAACCAATCTGCCACTATTCTTCCTCTATGCATGTATCTAATTATACTGGAATACAAAAATATCAAGATTCTAAAACTATGACACTGCTTGGATCCTTATGAAAACAGCGTTTGGTAAAGAAGTATGGCGAGTCCTTAGTGGCACAGTAAGCTTGCATAGTTATCAACATGATACAGATACAAGGAGTATGCGAAGTGGGCCATATTCGGTTCAGATTTGGCTTGATTCAGGGGACAGTGATTCACTTCATTAATGTGGATCACTGTCCTGATTCGATTCGGCCAAATCCAAATCTGAAGAGTCAATGCTAACTCAGAGAATCAGTGATTTGGCCGTGGTCACAGCTTTAAATGTTTTTTCTACATACCCTGAAGTACTAGGCATGGCTCATGAATGCTGTGATGGTAGAGAGGATGGAGCGTTCCACAGGAGCATGGCAGGGAGGGGGCCCCACATGCTCAGCAGAGGACCTCCCACCCCGTGACCCTCTGGCTCAATGATCAGCTCCAGGGGGACCCTGGGAGCCACCCCAGACACAGAAGGCTCCAGTCATTGAGCCTGGGGCATCCTCCATGGCAGACCTGGAAGTGGACTGGAAGTGCTTCTGGTTCAGTTCTGGGTCCACTGCCGAGTATGCTGGGGATCCCCCGCATGCTCCTGTAGGATGCTTCACCTCCACAATTCTAGTATGGAGTTTTTTATTATAAGGGAAATATCCTGGATGAACAGTATGAAGAGTATTGATACCAAAACCAACAAGTCTACTCTATATAGGAATCTTACCTAATTTCTGCTAGCTTACTATTCCACACAAATTATGTGGCAGACAAACTAGTCATCTAGTTCCTGAATCCTTACTTTATGCTGCTTGAGTAGAAAAGGGAGCAACATCAACATGCCTCCATCATGCACAATCCACCACACATCAATGTTGCCTTCACTGTAACGCTCGTGGTTGCTGGGGTAGAAAGACACATTTTTAGGAACCAAGAGAGCCAAATGAGCTGCAGTGGTACAACGAACAGTATCTGCAGTTAAAGGAAGAAAGCAAAGTGTTACCTTTCTGTGGTACTATAAGAGCTAATGATAATGGAAAAAAAAAAAACATAGTTACCATTCATGTTACAGAATTATTTACTATTCTGACAGGAAAGATTTCTGATATCTAGATTAGTGTGCTATTAAACCCACTTTACAGTTTGGATTATTTTTTCTAATGCTTTGTTTGTTAATTACAGAATATATTTATACTAAACAGCAGGAAAGCATGGATGGTTCTGCAAAAGAAATCTGTTCAATGGGCATACAGTGTGTCCTATGAATAGTGAAGAACTTGGTTTTGGATGTCTAGCCACCCGATATATTTTAAAACTAACCTATAAAGGTTTTCCAAGCTCTTGGGTCTTCACTTTGCCTCCAGCCATATGGCCATCCCAAAACCACAGTGTTATGTTTCATGCCACCTAGTCCACAAGACTGTATTAGATGAGCAATTCCTTCTCGAACTTTATTGGCTACAACTACTTGGCAAAATCCTTTCACCTTCTCAATTTCCATCATATTCTTAATGGTCTGGAAGACAGAAAAGAGAAAACTGTTCTTAATTAAAATGCAAATGTGCATCAGAAATTTCTGAATCTGTATATACTCAAAGCTCTACAGATAAGAAGCCTTTCACAGGCAAAATTCTGGTGCTTTATTTTGCATAGTTAAGTACAAGAGAATTTGGATACAAACAGGCGTAACAATTGTATCAATATCAAAGGATAAAACTATAAACTGTAGGCCTGTGCGAGTTGGCAGCGATCCGATCTGGCTTCAGATCCGGCCGCTTCGGATGCCAGCAATCCGATCCGGAGCTCCAGACCGGGTTTCTGCTCCATAGCCGCCTCAGAGATCTGGCCATAGGGTATAAGGGGGAATCAATGAAATATCAATAACTTTGTTGTTTTTTGTCCAATTTGGATGAAACATGCAGGGCTGCTAGCCTCTGCTGAGAGCATGAAACCTACTAAGTTTCAAGAAGATCAGTGCAGGGGTTTGGGGGGAACTGTACCCCAAATTCTTGAAAGCCAAACTCATGTCACACCTGTGTCACACCGCACGGGGGTCAAAACTGCAGGGCTGGTAGTTCTTACTGAGGCCACAAAGCCTGCCAAGGTTCAAGGAGATCAGTGCAGGGGTTTGGGGGGAACTGCACCTCAAGCTGTGGACAAGCAAAACTCGTGCCACGGGTGACACTGTGTGTTAAGGCGCAGCGGGGTGACAGCTACAGGGATGGTGACCCCTGCTGTGATGCCTGCCAGCTGTGGAGGAGATTGGGTAGGGGGGTTGGGGGCCCTGCACCCCTAGCTGCTGACAGACAACACTCGTGCCAAAACTGTCTCTGTCTTGGGGCAGTTGAATGTCTGTATAGATTCTTTCCTCGTCTTGCCTGGTTTTGTAGGTGCTAACTGATGCTCATTAAGGCGTTAATTAAGGCATTAAGTCTTATGTAGTAGCTAGGTCCCGTGCATTGAGCTGGGCCCTGAGTCCCTGGTCCCTGAGTGAAACATGACTGATTGACTGGTAACTGGTAACACAGTAGCTTAGCAGCCAGGCCTGCAGTAGTGTCTCTTACACCCCGAGACAGAACGTCAGTCCCACAAACACCCATGGCATCAGTTTTGCTTGTCTGCAGGTTGAGGTGCAGTTCCCCCCAAACCCTTGCACATATCTTCTTGAAACTTGGCAGGTTTTGTGGCCTCAGTAAGAGCTACCACCCCTGCAGTTTTGACCCCCCACTATGTTGTAACATCTAGACATGACATGAGTTTTGCTTTCAAGAATTTGGGGTGCTGTTCCTCCCAACCCCCTGCACCAATCTTCTTGAACCTTGGCAGGATTCATCCTCGCTGCAGATCCTACCACCCCTGAAAATGTCATCCAAATCAGACAAAAACAACGAAGTTATACATATTTTATTGTTTCCCCATTATACCCTATGGCTGCATCTCCAAGGTGGCTCTGAACTGCTTCAGGAAGCCTAACAAGGCCAGCGCTTTGACTCGGATGTGCTGCTTTGGACCCTGAAGCATTTGAAGCTTCTCTGGATCCGAAACTCTGTCCGAAGCCTCGCACAGCCCTAATAAACTGTTGTGATGCATCTTTGCAATTTTGTATCAGTACAAGGATAGCAAAACTGCTCCAACACTAATCCTATTTCATTCAGGGTCAAACCTCTATTGCTCAAGTTCATTCAAAGTTTCATCATAGTACTTAATGTGCCCTCATAAGCAGCAGCTCCCCCTCTTCCTATAAAGCCTTTAAAAGTATGTCTGTTCAATTCCTTATGCTACAAATTATATGAGAGGTGCTTAAAGTATACTAAAATTCCTACAGGATTTTAATTATTTTAAATAATTAGTTGTGCAAACTATTTTATTTATTTTTACTATCATTGCACTTGCTTTTCTCCTCTGGCTTGAAGAACAACTTGTATTTGACAGCTTTTTTAACTGTCCCAACTATGCATTTGGTCCAATAAAAGCTATCACCCAAATAAATCCTTGCCCCTCATAATTTTTTAAACAAATTAAAATATATTTGTTCCTACAAGGCTTTATGCATGCAGCAAAAGATAAAAAGAACAAATAGGTTAGTCTGTAGTAAGCTCTTGGTGCTATTATTTTGCTACTCAATTTTCTCTTGTAGAATATATATTGCTTTTTCCCACATCTGTAAATAAAAATTAAATTGCATTATCCAGACTGCAAAATACTGAAAAGCAGAAAATGGCTGTGGGAAACATGTTAATCTAGAGACTTAAAAACTAGCTTTCCATTTTTTAAAATCTCCTGCCCCTACAAACACTTTTAGGAAAAATGAATATAATAATATGATGTTATTGACATTATGATGTCATAGTAGCATCATGTGACCTAAGAGGAAAAAAAAGGGGGGGAAAAATGAAGACCAACCTTGGAGCCTGAGAGCTTTACTATAATTACTACAGCAAGTCTGCCAAATTTAGGAAACTTTAAAGCTAATATTTCCAGATCAGTTCTGAAAGGGACAATAGTTATTTTCCCAATGAAACAGCCTACATCATGAAATATTGACTTCTGTCATTATATGCGACAGAGATGCATATATGTATGACCAAGAACTTCTAACGTGCATCAGCTCAGTTTGGTTTTTAGTTCTTTAAGCTACCTATACACATGATCAGAGGTGGGGAAAGGAGAGGGGGGAACATTTTAATTAGAGCCACTTCCTCTCTAATTAAAATGCTGCAGCATCACGTGCATTAAACCCCTTCATATCTAAAAATGGCTGTGGGATGCTCTATCTAAGCCTTATTCTACAAGGTTTCACGAAAGTGCCCTGAGGCCATTTCTAAATGCATGTGATGCTGTGGCGACGTTGCAGCTTTCTAATTAGAACACACAGCAGACTTGATTAATCGAGTCTTCTCCAATGTGTTCCAGTTAGAACATGTCGCCGTGACCCCTCGGCACACGAGGTCTACTGCCTACCTGCAGCAAGGATTCAGGACATGACAGGGATGCTCCAAACCGTAATCCAGCCCACCGATTATTACCCCATGGTCCTAGTCCATGTGGGCACTAACGATGCAGCCAGGAGGAGCCCTGATCACCTGATGGAGGACTACCACGCCCTGGGGTGTGTGCTGAAGGAGATGGGCACACAGGTGCTTTTCTCTTCTATCCTGCCAGTGAGTGGACAAGGCAGATGGCATGAAATGTGCATCGCGGAGACCAATAGGCGGCTACAGGAATGGTGCTTCGAGGCGGGCTTTGGCTTCCTCAGCCATGACCGGCACATCACAACGAGAGGCATGCTGGGATGGGATGGGCTCCACCTTTCCCCTAAAGGTAAGCGTGTGTTCTCTTCTAGGCTGGTGGACCTACTCTTGCTTTAAACTAGGTTCATCGGGGGAAGGGGTAGACGAGGGTGGAGGAAACATCAGACTGACAGACCAAACAGCACCCACAACTACAGCCCAGCCCAGACCACCGAGCGAAGCAAATAAACAGGTAAGAGATAGGGGCCAGGGTAATGCTGGGACTAGGGGGTCAGTACACACATCTACAGGAGGCCTCAAATGCCTCTACACAAACGCTCGTAGTATGGGTAACAAGCAGGAGGAACTCACCCTCCTGCTGGCTGACACCAGCCCGGACATAGTGGGGATTACGGAAACGTGGTGGGACGCAACGCATGATTGGGCGGTGAATGTCAAGGGCTATAGGCTGTACAGGAGGAACAGGATAGGAAAGAGAGGTGGGGGCATGGCACTCCATATTAAGGACGAATACACATCCTCGTCAATTAGTGAGGAGTCAGGGGAGGGGCACTCTGAAGTGCTTTGGGTTAGGGTACAAGGCAGTCGAGGGGAAAGAGACTTAGCAGTGGGAGTCTACTACAGACCTCCCAACCAGGGAGAGGAGCTTGACCAGGATTTCTTGGGTCAGCTCACAGAGGTAGTGAAGGCTAAGGATGTGGTCGTCATGGGGGACCTGAACTTCCCGGACATCTGCTCAGAAGAGCAGTCAGCAAGGTCAGATCATTCACGTAGGTTCTTAGACAGAGTGCAGGACCTCCATCTAACACAGGAGATGCATAGCCCCACCAGGGGGGACGCCTTGTCGGACCTAGTGCTGGCCACGGGTGATGACCTGGTGAGGGGGCTGCGGGTGCTCGACCACCTGGGTGACGGCGATCATCGCCTGCTGGAATTCACCATCCAGCGCAAGGTGGCAAAGGCAAGCAGTAAGGCAGTGGCCCTAGATTTTAAGAGGGCAAACTTCAACGAGCTAAGGAGGATAGTTGGAGAAGCACTGAGATCCCAGAGGGGAGGGGAGCCAGGTGTCCAAGGTGAGTGGTGGCTCTTTAAGGAGACGATCCTCCAAGCCCAAAGGAAGGTAATCCCGACGAGGATCAAAGGGAGCAGGAGAGCACACAAGCCTCCATGGCTCACCAAAGGCATCTGGGAATGTCTCCTGGCTAAAAAGGAGGCTTACACCCAATGGAAAGAAGGGGTCATCTTCAGGGAGGACTATTCTGCAGTTGCTCAGGGATGTAGGGGGGTAGTTAGGAAGGCCAAAGCGGAGATGGAACTGGGACTAGCTTCCCAGATTAAGGACAATAAGAAGTCCTTTTTTAAATACATAGGAGGTAAAAAGAAGGTCCTGGGTAATATGGGGCCTTTGCAGGACGTGTTGGGAAACTTGGTCGTCACACCAGACAGCAAAGCTAACATGTTTAACGATTTCTTTGCCTCCGTCTTCCTAAGTAGGGACCAGGACAGCCACCTCCCTGCTGGGCCCCCCTCGGGCCCCGGGGGAGGCACACCTAGGCCAAGGGTTAGCGAGGGTTTAGTTAGGGAGCTTCTCGAGGGGCTGGACGTTTTCAAGTCAGCCGGTCCGGATAATCTCCACCCTAGAGTTCTAAAGGAACTGGCCCAGGTCATTGCAAGTCCTCTGGCATGGCTTCATGAGCACTTGTGGTGCTCTGGAGAGGTACCGGAGGACTGGAAGAAGGCCAACGTGGTTCCCATCTTCAAAAAAGGGAGGAGGGATGACCCGGGAAACTATAGGCCAGTTAGTCTTACCTCGATCCTAGGCAAGCTGTTCGAGAAAATTATGCTGGCACACATCCAGGAGGGGCCAGCAGGGGACTGCATGCTTAAGGGCAACCAGCACGGTTTCATCAGTGGCAGGTCCTGTCAGACCAACCTGGTGGCCTTTTACAATAAGATCACCAGATCATTAGATTCAGGGGTAGCAGTGGACATAGCCTTCCTGGACTTCCGGAAGGCTTTTGACACTGTCTCTCACCCCGTTCTCATTAAGAAACTGGAGGGCTGTGGCGTAGACACCCCACATAGTCAAATGGGTCACCAGCTGGCTGGAGGGCCGCACCAAGGGTGGTAGTGGATGGGTCCTTCTCAACCTGGAAGGACGTGGGCAGTGGGGTTCCGCAGGACTCGGTCCTCGGGCCTGCACTGTTCAACATCTTCATCAGTGATTTGGACGAGGGGGGGTGGGGAAAGCACCCTGTTCAAATTTGCTGATGACACTAAGATGTGGGGGGACGTGGGCACACTAAAAGGAAGCAACAGGATACAATCAGACCTAGACAGGTTACAAGGGTGGGCGGATGAGAATAGGATGGGTTTCAACACAGAGAAGTGCAAGGTGATGCACCTGGAGAGGAACAACCGACACCATACCTACAGGCTGGGGAACTCCCTTATTGTCAGCACAGAGGCGGAAAAGGATCTTGGAGTCATCACTGACTCCAAGATGAATATGGGTCAGCAGTTAGGAAGGCCAACCGTACCTTGTCATGTATCCACAGATGCATTTCAAGCAGGTCAAAAGAGGTGATCCTCCCCCTCTATGCGGCACTGGTCAGGCTGCAGTTGGAGTATTGCGTCCAGTTCTGGGCACCGCACTTCAAGAGGGATGTGGACAGCATCGAGAGGGTCGAGAGGGTCCCACTCATATGACCAGGGGACAACAGGGCAGGCCCTATGAGGACAGGCTACAGGACTTGAACCTGTTCAGCCTCCAAAAGAGAAGACTGAGGGGGGATCTTGTGGCTTGTTATAAACTAGTCAGGGGGGATCAGCAGGCATTGGGGGAGTTCCTGTTCCCCCGAGCACTACCAGAAGTGACCAGGAATAATGGTCACAAGCTGGCAGAGGGTAGGTTTAGGTTAGACATCAGGAGGCGCTATTTCACAGTCAGGGCGGCTAGGGCCTGGAACCAACTTCCAAGGGATGTGGTGCAGGCTCCTACCCTGGGGGGTTTTAAGAGGAGGTTAGATGAACACCTTGCTGGGGCCGTTTGACCCCAGTACTCTTTCCTGCCATGGCAGGGGGTCAGACTAGATGATCTGTTCAGGTCCCTTCCGACCCTAGAAACTATGAAACTATGAAAATATGTATAAGCAGCTTTAGATCACAACTTAGAGCATTTATACCTGCCCTTAAATTCTTTGCTAAATTGACTTGGGATTACTCATACTTTTACAAAATTTACCGTCTTGGAGTCTTAATAAAGTACTTTATTTTCCAGAAAACTTTTATAAAAGCTTGCAAAGCCTTTGTATACAATCTTTGGTATTTAAAACACTCACCTGTTCAGCAGCTTGGGCTTCTCCATAACTCTCCAGGAAATTCCCTTGGATTACAGTCCCTATGATAGTCAAACCTTTGCCAGCTTTCAGCTGAGAAGCAAATGTTAACAACCTAGGGTATTTGACATGCAAGTCTTCATCTAACTTCAGAAGCACCAACAACTGGGGCCTAGAGAAAAGGCAAGCAATCAGGATTATTATTTTGCAAAAATCTTCAGAACAAATTTGTATCTGTCATAATATTACATATGTTTGAATGTTAATGCCAATACCAGCAGCAGCGCAGTACATTTTCTCTGTACTATATTTATTAGTAGTACTGTACTATAATTGGTTTTTCATTTCTTTAGACTCAAGCAGATTTGGTACTTTCTGAGGATCTTCTTCTATGCTAGGGGTTTTCAACCTTTTTTAACAAGTGTACCTCTTCTGTCTCAAAGTTTCAGTTCATTTACCCCTTTATAGCTTTATATTTTGTTCCTGTTTATAAAGGGGGGGCAGATTGAGGCCCCTGCGGTGATGGAGGGAGGGAGCCATGAGTGGCTCATCCGGGGATGTCAGGAGAGGGGGCTCCTGCTGCAGTTTGCAGCCTCAGAGGACATGTGGGTCGTGTGCCCCCGAATCTGCCCACAGGGCAGAGCGGGCTGCTGCTGCAGTCTGGGGCCGGGGCAGTGCCGGGCTCTTTACAGTGAGGATGTTGGGCTGGGGATGCACTTGGGGCGGGCAGCAGCAGTGCTGGGAGGGAGGTCTGGAGAAACTACTGTGCATTCTGGAGTGGCTGCAGCCCCTTCCATAGCCCCCTTCCTGTAGGCCCTCAAAGTGAGGGTGGGAGTGGGGCTGGGGCAGGCACTGCACAGCCAGGGTGGGGTGCAGGGCTGAGCTGCATGAGGAGGGAAGCTCCCACAGCTACATGCACCCCAGGGAAAGCATGGCAAGCATGTGCCCCCAGATCTTTGTGGAGGGCAGGGCAGGCTGCTGCTGCAGGCTGGGGCCAGGGTGGTGCCAGTCTCTTCTTGGTGGGGGGCTGGACTGGGACCCCCGCACCACCGCACCGGAAACAGCCCAGTGCAGCCTCAACCCACAGAGGCAGCTTGCCCTGCCCTGTGTACAGATCCAGGGTCACCCCCTTCTCATGCCCTCCTGAGGGTGCATGTAGCGGCAGCTGGGAAGAGAGGCTCAACACATGGTGGCCACCACTACCAAGTGTGAGATAGTGCTTATGCTAAGCAAGGCCTAGCATCAAGAACAATGCACTAAAACTCCCAGAATGCTTCAAGGAGGTTGAGAAGTCAGCAATTGACATTCTGGTGATCACGATCTGACCCTTGAATAGAAATGCTGACAATGATAAAAATTGCAAGCAAGCAGCTTATATTGTTAAAACAGGAAACCGCATGGCTAAACCGCAATGACGAATGATAACCGCATATTATGCAAGCAGAGTCTAGAAAATGATATATTTAAAGTCAAGCAGAGTCTGGAAAATTTTATATTTAAGGTCATTAGGAATTAACATAAGCGTATAAATTATAATAAAGAGCGTATCACCTGATATTATAATATAGATGGGTTAACTAGTAACCAATAGAAGTAAAAATTAGAAATACATATGCATAAATGTTATCATATATAAGTAATAGTAAAGTTATGTTAGATGACTCACTCTTAGAGTGTGGACAGTTTTGTATCTTTTGTCTAAAAATTTGATTTGGGAACCTCGTGAACCAACAGACCTCCTTAGTTTATGACTTTGTGAAACAATAAAAGTTTTAAATTGAACATCCAGGTCTGAGCCTGTGCTTAATTCAGCCCTTACATAATTCAGCATGAACTCACACACCAGGCACCGCAGCCCCCCTTGGCTACGTGCCATACTCTACACCGTTGTCCCACAGGTGGTAGCATGTGCAGCTCTACGGGCTGACAGGCCTCATGTCCGGCCAAACATGCGTCACTGGGGTTGGGAACAGAATGCACTTCCTCTCTCCTCTGCCACTGAGACCCCTGCAGGAAGAGGGTGGCCATGGCGCCTCCTCGCCATTGGCTATTGGCTGAGGGTGGTGGCTCAGCAGCCAATCAGGAGAGCAAGCTGGGGTGGAGGCAGGAAGCACCATGATATGCTGTGTGGGGCTGGAGGTGCCTGGTGTGCCCCTCCCCATCCCTCACATAAGAGGCAAAGTGTGGGTACAGGCCAAGGAGATGTTGCCACACCCCAAGGCATACTCCATCCCCTCCCTCCCATCCACCTACCCGCATTCCTGACCACCTTTCTAAGTACCCCTAAGAATACTTATACCCCCAGTTGACAACCTCTGTTTTGTGCAGTTTTGAACTTAGTATTAAAAAAATTCAAGTACTCAGTTTAAGAGATATGCATTAGTATTTTACTTACATGGGAGGATTTTCATGGTTCTGCCCAATGTTTGTAGATTATATACATTATTTATGCAGTAAGATGATATGACTATTGTGTACCAAACCCATGGAAATTAAGAACATTCAAAATAGACAAGTGGTTTCTGCCTACTTGCTGCATGCATCTTGAATGACAGCACTAGGCAGTCATTGTTTTTCTTTTCCCAGAACTCAAAATATGGTAACAATATCACCAATATCAACAAATATGAATTTTAATTCAGTTTGTTTTATTTAAGGTATGTCACAAACCCCACTATAATTCAAATTGTTTGTGGGGTGTTTTCTTGAGTTTGTTTTCCTAATATGGCTCATGTAGTCTCAAAGGACAAGGGACAGTAAGCTGTACTCAGCTATATGAACCTTGTGCTTATATGCATTGTGGTATTTGATATCCAATGCATTTCTTAAAAGTTATAATAAGACCAGAATTGCATACTGAGTTTCACACCTGGAAGAGGCTCAGAGACTAAATGCCTGAAAAGAGGTAGTGGGGAAATTAAATAAGATGATGTCTTTGAGATATATCTGAAAGGATAAAAATATTCTCCTAGTCATACTTAAATCAGGAAAGATTTTTAGTCTGATAAATATGCACCTTTGGGTAGGAAAGGAAGTTACAAGCATAGTGTGGACTCTCCAAGAATCCAATGGTAACGTACATAAGCGGACAGATAAGAAACAATACTTAAGCCTGGAGAGCAAGTCTTTGTCTTTAGTTTTCCCAGGCATAGGGAAATACTAGAGTCCCTCAGCTAGTGGGCTGAGTAACAACTGCATTCTCGGATGTAAGAGGCAGGGTAAGAACAGGTTACTGTTCTAATATTTCCTTTTGTTTGTTTATTCTTATAGCCCTGTCCATGTCTTAACATATGGCTACTGATTTCTTACATTTTCTCTTGTTTTTAAAATAAATCTTTTTGTTATTTTTACAACCCACCTATTGTCAGGCAGGTCTCTTCCAAGGAAGGGGAAATCTGTCTTTTCTGAGCAAGTGATCAGAAAACAGTGTGCTTCTTCTACCTGGAAAACCCCCTCTGCTAAGAGCTGGCAAAGACCCTGGTGAGGCAGGTAAAGATGAGGCACCAAGGGTCAGGGAGGTGACCTCTGGTGCATCTCATTCTGTTCTCAACAGTCAAGCAGTAGACAGGGGAGAGGGACTGAAGAGTATCCCTGAAAGTGTGACAAGGCCCCAGGAGTGTACCTCTGGGGTTGAAGTATGTCACAAGGTAGGCTTCTACTCCTCTGAAAAGGCAGCAGATTGCTCGGTAAGCCTGTAACATATTTCTAGTTTAGAGGTTGAGGTGTGCTATCAACAATAGTGATGAGCAGGGAAAATGTACATATGCAACTTTCCATTAATTAGGATTTCTTACCCCATTGTGATTTGCTTTTTCTGGTTACCAACTGTAGAATTGTTTTTCCTGTGCAAAATTCACTTAGCCTATGTGATCTAGTTTTAAGCTTATAAAACAGAAGAGGTCAAGAGAAGTCACTCTTGGCCACTAACTCAGCTTTTAAAGCTGGAACCACACCTCTCTGCAGTAGTACTACAAAACGCAAGGGTCCTTGCATTCACTGAATTTATGTTACCTCCAGCCCCTGAACTTATGCAGAGCCTGGGCAAAGACTCTGTGACCAAAGGCAAGAAAAGGCACACAATATGGCCCAGCTGACTTGAAGGTCCTCCAGCGTCTCAGGGTGTTCCTTCACATGGTCAACACTGATGAAAAGTAACAGATCCCCCTCACTCTGGCCATCCCGTACTGTATTAAGCAGGGCCTTCCCTCGGGGCTGGTGAAAACCTGATGCAAAATACCCATTAAGCAGATTAGCTTTTTCCTGCGTGTCAGTTGTCAGTTGACCCATATGGTTTAGCAGGGGTCCAGTGTTACCCTTGCTTTTCCTCCAGTTCCTCACATACCTAAAAAAGGACTTTTATTTTCCTTGATGTGTGTAGTCAGTTGGAGTTCAGTCGCAGTCTTGGCTTTCTTGGTTCGCTCCCTACAGGTCCAGATCAGTGCAGAGTACTCCTCCTTTGGGGTGGATCCAGCCTTCCATCCTTTATAGGTCTTTCTTTTTAGATTCAGGAGGTCCACTACTTCCCTGAAGAGCCAAGGGGGATGCTGTGCTCTTTTGCTGCCTTTCTTCTCAGAAGGAATAGACATTGCTTGAGCTTCCAGGATCGCTCCATTGAGGAGCAACCACTTTACCTGAACTCCCCCCTCCTCTTTGGGTCATGGTTCCTTAGGGCCTCACCAACAAGCCTCCTGAGCTTGTGAAAGTCAGCTTTCCTGAAGTCGACGACTTCTGCTTTGCTGACTGACTTGCCAGCTTTATGGTGGATGGTGAAGGTGATCAGCTCATGGTCATTGTCTCCCAGCTTCCCTTCAATAATTAGGTCACTGATTAAGCCATCCCTCATTGCCAGTACCAGATCAAGTAGTGCTTTGCCTCTCGTTGGTCCATAGACTTCTTGAGTCAGACAGAGGTCATCCACGCACATGAGGAAGCTTTGCGACCATTCAGATGTGGCTGAGTGCTCTTCCCAAGAGATGTCTGGGTACCTGAAATCTCCCATGACAACCATGTAACGGGAGCATGCAGCCTCAGCCAGTTTCCTGGCAAGTTCTTGATCCTGGCTAGGAGGTCTGTAGTATCCCTGTGCCTTGTTCGCCATGGATTTTGACCCAGAGAGTCTCCAGTTTCTCCCCTGGGTGCCAATGTCAGCTTTCCTTGACATAGAGAGCTACCCCCCCCACCTCTTTTGTCCCCATACTCTCTCCTGCACAAGGTATAGCTATCTATACCTGTGGCCCAGCCATAGGTGGAGTCCCACCAGGTCTCCATTATCTCTATGATATTGTAATCTTTCTTGTTTAGCAGGAGGGGCAGTTCTTCCTGTTTGTTTCCCAAGATGCTGGCATTGATGTACAGGCTTGTAAGTAAGTGTCTCGTTGGGGGCCTCTGCCTTCCCTACGGATCGCCTTAGCCTGCTGGGTTTACAAAAGCTGCCCAGTGGGCTTCCAGTGGCAGTACACCCCCATCCCCCAGTGGGCTCAGTTTAAAGCCTGGTTGAGCAGGTCAGCAAGTCTGGCTGAGAAGAGGTGGAGTGAGGTGTAGGCAGTCTCTTCCCAGCAGACCACTGCCTCCCTCACCAAAGAGCGGGCTGTGATTGTGGAAGTCAAAGCCTTCACAATGATACCAGTGCCACAGTCTCTGGTTGGCTACCTCGACCTGTCTCTCCCTCCTCAGCCCATGACCCACATCCGGGAGGAGCGACCCCCTAAGTCCCGCTCCCACAGCCCTATAGTCTCTCATGACCCAGCAGCAAAACTATTGCTCAGGATCAATCTAATCTTTGCATGCCATTAATTTATTGTTTTAGACACTATACGCAGGCCTAGAAGCTGGGCAACGGCTGCATTTTACATATCAAAATGCATACCTCCAGTTCTTGGTGTGAGGAGGCCCTTCTTCCAGTCGGAGCAAGGCATATCTGGCTGCACTGAGTGACAGACCTCGGATACCATCACCCCATTCTTTCTCTGCACTATAAAGAACACAAATGTTAGCAATTAGATTATTTTAACGTTGCTCAACTTTCTGGCTATGGCAGGAAAATTGGTTATTTTTCAACAAGCTTATGGTTGTGGTACCTATGTTTTTTAGCTTACAATTTATTAAAAGAAAGAAAAAACTTCTCAGTGAACAAGATCTCCCACATACACAGACAACATAAGTTATGAAAGTGAAAGTATATGGGCAAACTATCACTCTGATACCATGTTATAAACAGCTTACTGTATTCCAAACAAAGTTTCAGAGTTTAGCATGCTGATTCCCTTACTCCCATTATAGTGGGTCAACCCTTCTGCCTGACCAATTTATAAACCATAAAGGGTGGGAGAACCAGCCGTTGGGAGAGGCCTACCCACAGGCTTCCTTTGTTGCCAGTAATATAAGTCAAGAAAGTAAACAGCAGCAGGGAAACAGATTGACAAAGGGGCCTCCAAGTTCTGTGGTCAAATTTCTAGGGCCACCCTGCAGATGCATATAAAGGAAATCTTTTAAAGTTTTCCTTTGCAAAGTGGTTGCAAAAATATTCTAACAAAGAAAAAATTCCATGACTCTGCCATGATCCCAAGGCTACGGCAATCCATGCACTAAATGTTAAATCTAAAGATAAGTTATTAAAAAAAGAAATATGTTGTTTCTTCCTTATCCCACTCTATTAGAAACACTTACCCTTGATATTCAATGTACTTGTAAATCATGCCTGCAATAAGCATAGCCACCAGGGCATAATACCAGGATGAAATGAACATCAATGCAAGACAAATACTCATGCCTAAAAATGACAATGCCCTAAAAACAAAGAAAACATAAAAAATATTGGCAAGTATTTTGGGGGTTGGAGGGCTAAAAGCAAATGCATTGTTTTTGTTCCTTTCCCCTAAAAGGTTTTTTCATCCTCTGATTTTTTTCTGAACTAAACAACAGTAAAATATACTCTATGCACTCCTCCTTATCACTGTTACAATACTCTATTGTGAGAATGGATACTATTACTATCTTAAACATCTTAATTCTGATCCACACTGAACACCACAGGATTTTCTTCCTGCATCCCTTCACACTACTAGATAGTAGGGAGAACTTATGTAAATCATAAATGATCCTTCCTCAATCTCTGCAGCCTCAGGACATGGCATCTTTGTTTCATTTTGCCAGACACCCGAAGGTGATCAGAGGGACTATTTCTCATGCTGGGTGCCAGGATAAACTATAGAACTAAAGCTGCATTTCATATCTCTATCCAGAAGAAGAGAACACTTAATCACCCCCTCTCCCCTACAAGGCTCCTGCACTTATATGGAGGGTTAGCATTCTTCCATACACACTAAGGAATATGGGCCCAGGAAAAAAAAGCAGACCAGCTCATTTGCTTACCAATGGTAGTACTTAAATCGGGGCCGCCAATTTGGAGTTCTAAGAAGGGTTTGTACTGCACATGCCAGATTAACAAAAAGGTAACACATCAAGAAAAACCTAGGGAAGGAACAATTTAGTAAACATATTCAGAATTGTTTATGCAGACTATGTCTGTGAAGTTCTGAGTGTCGCCCTCTCTCTCATACACAAATAACACAATCAGCCTTGTTAATGATGCTAAACCTCTAACCAATCCAAGTCTGGCAAAAATAACTTCCACTCATAAGCTAAGGACACAAGTTACACATAAACTGGTATAAGGGACTGGAAACTGGTTCAAATCTGTAACACAACAGTTGTTCATTGCACATAAATCACTTTCAAAATGGCAAAACCACTTTAAGATAAACCTAGATGAGTATAGTATCAGCCTTAACTGATTTAGGCTAAATCGGTTTATTGAACGTCTGTCCCAGATCCACTCCAGATTCAAGTTAACTCACAGTCCCCCAGCCTCTCAGGATGCCTTGCACCTCCCCCACAGACCCCTCCTTGCAGGGTGAGCAGGCTAGCCATGGCCTAAGCTGTCTGCTCCAGCTGAAAAGGGAGGCGTGCTCTAGAGCCCCCCAGCTTCTGGCTGGGCCACTGCAGGCATGTGGCTGCATTTCCAGAATCAAAAGTGAATGTCTATTCACTTGCTTATTGATTCAATCCCATGAAGCTTAGACTAAATTGCAAAGACAGAATCAATTCAGCCTCAGGCTTTCTGACATCTGTACTTAGCCACAATGTGCTCCACAGGCAAGAGACTTTACATGTGAATGTAGCTGGATATCAGGATGCTTATTTTATTAAGCAAATGGATCTTATGTTCCGGTCACAACTTTCTAAAAATCAATACAAATAGCACAATTCTAAAAGCAGATCCTATTTACTTTGTGATTCATATATAAAACTGACACTTACATTGAGAGAATTGGAGCCACCATGTCCAGGGAAGCTATAAGAATTCCCAGTTCAGCAATTAATGCTGTTAGCAGAAGGGCCCATGTTGGTTCACCATTTGCTTTCCCATGACCAAAAACCTGAACATGAAGAAAACAGGGATATTTACTAACTTGTACTATAACATTTGATATTTTGTTCAATGTTGCATTGCTTATAAATGGTTTTAATAATGACTGAAAATAGCCTGTATTTTTTACCTCAGCAGGATTTGCTTTATGTTTTCATCTTTCATTTAAAAAGTAGAACAGGGTCCAGCTAATTCCAATCCCTCTCTCTTGGCCACTGAATTAGATGCTGGACTTGTTAATAAAGACACCAAATAAACATCCAAATTGTTCTTTAAAAACACATTTTTTCCATTAAAATGTTGCTTTTTTAAAAGACTATTCAGGTAACAGAATTTGAAAATATAAAATACTTGTCCCATCCTTTCTCCCAGTTTTTAGGGAAAAAAGAGAATGTTTCCTTCCTGCTTTGGGAATTGTTAAGTAAATGGGGTAGACTGCACCCAGTTGTTTAGCAACAACTAAAAAGTAGCTACTGCTTCAATATTTGCTTCTCAGTTCTGGTAAAAGGCAATTTCTTCCTAATTCTTCAGGAACAATGATAGAAAAATAGTTATTGAGTAGAGGAACTGAAGTATGTCCCTCTTGGGACTGCTCCCTGATGGCACAGGCTGTCTCTTGATACTTAACAGAAGCCTGAGAAGAAAACATTAAAGCAAGATTATCAGCTCTTTCAAAGTCCCCATGTTTTAAAGTGTTCAGTACAAACAATTCCCAGTGCTTGACTAAGGAACTTACTAACCAATCCCTCCTGAAGTTCTTCTTGACTATATGTTTTTAGTGTTGTAGTGCCTCACATAGTTTTAATCATGATTCTCCTGTAGCACTTAAATATGGACCATCTTATTTTGGTCTCCTTTCTTCCAAATTTTTGTAAAGACCTAATTTTTCTCACCTTTATTTATTTAACCAAAAAATATGTCTCTCAGACTCTCTAGCCTTATTGAAGTGTTTCAGCTTCTGTATTACGGTAACAAACATTTAAAGAGAAAAAGCAAAACCAGCACAAAATATAAACAGGCCTCACTAGGGTTTTCACATTGATCAAATTATTTCCTGCAGCTTTTGCTTTCAGTTCTTGTATTCTATACTTCCACTTTCACATCTCAATTATCTTTCTGAGTAATGGCCATTTACTCTAAAACATTTCCTTATTCTTGGGCCCCTTGCAGATGTTAATGTAGTCATATGACTGGGATCAAAGGAATTCTATACCTGATCACACATCCAGCCACAACAGATATGAATGGCAGGAAGCATGGCTTTTGGAACTGAGGGATAAAATTCGTCTGATCCCAGTTGCATGGTCTGCCTCTACCTGCAGCAACTTGAAAGACAGACCTGTCCCCAGTGGGCTCACAGCAAAGCAGGATCTTAATAAAGCACTCTGTAAAAGTCCAGGGGTGCCAGGAACCCAACATCAGGGAGAAGCTCCTCAATTTCAAGCTCAGAGCAGCACAGGAACTTAAACCTGGGATTCTGCTACCCACTGGGGCTCAACTGCATATCTATATTTTAAATGCGCCAAAGCACTAGGAGTCTGACATAAGGGAGTCTTCCTGGGCTCAGGTTCTCTAGGCCTGAGACATTTAAAAGGCTTACTGCAGCCCAAAAGCACCACTGCCAGTTTCCCACAGGCTAACATGTTTAAAAGGTTCACATGCAGCTGGGCTGCACACACTGCTCCTGGATGCCTATATGGCATACACTGAAAAATAAGCATGATACAAACCAACCACAAAGATGTTCTGTGTTACATAGAAACATTTACCCTTCAGGCAGGGGGCTGAACTCGATGCTCTTCTGAAGTCCCTTCCAGACCTAATGTCTATGAAAACTATTAAATCTTTGTGGTTGGTTTGGCATTTTATTGCATCTTAAAAAACTTGTATGTGACACATACTAAATTTATTGTACAATTAACATGTTAATCACATAAAAATGGCAGTCTGCTAGGGGTCTTGGGTTCCATCATTAACTTAATCACTTTATGCTTCTCTACACAGAGATGCCTATGTTACGTGTGCATAGTCCTCAACATTTTATCACTCTCAAATGATCTAAGTATCAGGTTTATGGCATATGCAAATTCAGATCTCCTTCTTCCAGTCCCCAGAAATATAACTTCTTATGGTTGGCTAGGCCACAGGGTGAATGGTAGCTGCATACAGCAAAAAAACCAAAACAAAATAGCCTCCATTTTAATATATACTAACCCAGAGAAAAGGAATAATGTTGTCCTTGGCTATGGCTTGTAGCAGTCGTGGGGCTCCAGTGAGGCTCTGTAAACCTGCTCCACAGGTAGAGAAGAAGGACCCTATCACAATGACCCAAGGTGAGGGCCAAGAGAGTGTGCCCACCACTAAGTTCTTGTTCACTGCATCACCATACCTGTAAAAAAGAAATGCTGGCCATTCTGACTTCATTTTAAGGGAGACTTTTTTATTACTGCATTTGCTTTCATTTGAGTATATTTTTTAAAGATTTTATTTAAACAAAACTGAATGTTTTCTTGAAAAGAAACTCTAGTATGAGGAATATTCCTAAATACTTCAGACTTCCACATCAATTTGTTTTGCCTGTCACTTTGTTATCTGAGCACTACTTTGCATCCTCACCTGGTGAGAAGCAATTTGTAATACAAACTGAACTGTACTGCTAAAGCCCTGACTAGCAATGTTCTTCAGATTTCTTTCCCTGAGCTTTTTAGACATAAAACTGCCACTGTTAAACACAGAATACTTAATACAATCCAATATCAGGCATTCCAACATAGAGCAATAGTGATGGTGGATCATTTCACACTGCAGCTTTTTGGCAAACTAAGTGGACAAACAAAAAAATCCAAAAAAACAGGGAACAATCTTCTCCCACCACAAAACATGCTAAAATGGTAAAACAGTTCATGGTTACTTACTTATCTCTAAGAACTACACCTTCTATGCAGGCTCCAAATAATACCACACAGCTGAAGTCTTGGATACAGAATATGTTAAGGAAAGTAGGTGTTTACTATTATGGCTGCAATAAATTCAAACAAATTTTAAACCAATGATTTAAAATATGGTAGGGTTTTAATTCGTAAGCTACATACAAATTAAATCAGCTGTAAACAATTTCAGCTTGCTGGTTAAACTACTGTTTAACCCTGAATAAGGCATAACACCAGACATTAGATCCCAGGACCTTTTACAGTTGTTTTTCTCATTTTATGTTTTTAAGAATATTAGAAGAGCCTGACTAGTCCTAAAAGTTTTTCTAGGTTATGAACCTTCCAGTGGATGGCGTATAAACGTCTAGCTATGAAGAGAGTCATCCAGCAGACAAAGCTTCAATTATCTAAAAAGAGAGAGGAAGAAGGAGGGGGGAGAAACAGGGAGAGAAAGGCAGGGAGGGAGAGGGAGAGGGAGAGAGAGGAAGAGAAGGAGAGAGGGAGGGAAGAGAAAGATAGGAAAATGCAGCTGTAACATAGCTCCTAAGTGGAAATGACAATTTATATTTAACAGGAGAGCTGAAGGTATATAAAGATCTCCTGGTTGGAATAGTTCATTTTGTGCAAACTGGGCTCAGATAAAAGTTAGAACAGTTGCATGTTTCCTTCTGGTTATGATATTTCATATTTCACAGTAGTCTGGGGTGATGGAAAGTTCTCCTGGCCAGGAAATTATCTTGTATTGAGGCAGTTTGAGCTGTGTGAACATGCAGATTTCACTGGAAAAATGGGCAGGAGCCAGGGTGTCAGCTTTCTTAATATACCTTCAGCTCTCCTGTGAAATATGAATTTTCATTTCTACGTAGGAGCAATTTTAAAATCTTTGCTTTCTCCTATGCCTAAAGAAAGGTGATTGTGCCCAAAAGCTTGCAAATAGAACACTTTTTTTTTGCAAATATATAGTTGGTCTAATAAAAGATATCACAACTTTCACAAGTTCTGATTCCTAAGATACCTGGCACACTAGGGGCTATAAAACTCCATTACCACCAGCCTTGTATCTTTTGATTTCCTTTTTAATGCATTCTTTACCCCTTCTTCTTTTCTACTGCTGAACTTTTGTCTCAAACATAGAAAACAGTAACTGCATCTTAATCCCTGGCCATCTTTCAGCCTTTTCCATGCCCTTTCCATTACTAAACACTCACTTTATGTGAAAGAGAACACAGACTCCCCACACTTTACTAAATAAAAGACTTGTTTCTTTTAGAAAAAGGAACTAAAATTCAGAGATTCTTTTATTTAAAGTCTTTTCCAATCTTAATGGCTGTCCCTGTTTCTTATGAATGTCTCCAGCTTTCAGCCAACCTAAAATGCCAGAGAGTCCATGAGTTTGCTTTAATCAAATGGCAAAGAGCAGAATCCAGAAAGCAAAGTAGCATGTTGTGGGAAAGAGGCACAAATTTTGAATATTTTCAGCTGAACCAGAGTATGGAGTTTTACTGACATGTGATGTGGTATTTTAGTCCTCACAGGATAGTACAATGAACTGGGAGCACAATAAAAGTTCAATTGAGTCATTTAGAATGTGCTAAAAATCTATTCTAATTTTAAAAGGATACAGACTAATGATGTGGTGATGATAGCAAGAATTGTTCCAACAGGAATAGATTTTTGTGCATCTTTGAGGTCTCCTGATCTGTTTGAACCAGCCATGATACCTACACAAACATTAAGTTTACGTAAAATATATTTGGTAACAAAAAGAGCAAAGAAAAATATAAAAATCCCACAAATTTGTCTCTTTCCAGTATTCTTACCAGTCACTGAAGGGAAGAAGATACCAACTAGGACTGTGAAAGAAGTGGCTATATCAGAAAGCACATAAAGATGAAGATTGCTTTTCAGCCCACGTATATCAAGTGATGAGTGAACAGCTTTCTCCAGTATTTCGCCTTTCTCCAAGTAATTGCTCCACAGGTTATCTGACGTAAGGAAGTGTTATCACAAGAACAGAGCAGGAAAGAAAAAAAAAGAGAGAAAGGTTAACACAAACATGTTTTTATTACCAGACATTTAGGACACATGATTACAAACCCAACTTACTAAGTGATATGCTCAAAGCAGCACAGTCCTTGGTTCAAAGACTGAAATCTAATGAGTTACAATAATTTCAACACTAGATACACTTAGCTTTCAAAACAGGAAAAAAATTCTAGGCTGTATTTTCCTGCCAACCTGACAATAATTACAACTATCTTCAAATTATCACCAATAAATAGACTAGAAGGGTTTATATTTTGATTGTATTAATTCACCACATGCAATTCCATTTTTATTTGCCACATGGATACAACTTATCTAGCCAATACAAGATAAATGCAATACTGCCACACAAATCAAATAAAACAGCATCCATATACATAAGAACTAAGGAAACCTGAAGAGGTAGGATTGACCAGTTTTCTGCCCAAAAGCTAATTTATTTTTTAGGAAGTAGAAAAATTATGGCACTGCATTGATTTGCATTTAAATATGTTTTGACACTACATGGAATACGCGCTGCATCTATTTTAGAGGCTGTGTTAATGTTTCTTGTGAAAATGAGGACACCTGTACCCTTTAAAATTTAAAACTGATTTATTTTCTATTTTCATAGCATCATAGAAAATTAGGGTTGGAAGGGACCTCAGGAGGTCATCTAGGCCAACCCTCTGCTCAAAACAGGACCGTCCCTAACTGTATCATCCCAGCCAAGGCTTTATCTAGCCTGGTCTTAAAAATCTGCTTTTAAGGGTGGAGATTGTACCATCTCTCTAAGTAACCTGTTCCAATGCTTTACTACCCTCCTAGTGAGAGAGTTTTTCCTAATATCCAACCTAAATTTCCCTTGCTGCAACTTGAGACTGTTGGTCCTTGTTCTGTCATCTATCACCACTGAGAACAGTCTAGCTCCATCCTCCTTAGAACCCCCCTGCACGGAGTTGAAAGCTGCTGTTAAATCCCCTCTGTCTTCTCTTCTCCAGACTAAATAAGCCCAGTTCTCTCAGTCTTTCCTAGTAAGTCATGTTCCCCAACCCCCACACCATTTTTGTTGCCCTCTGCTGGATTCTTTCCAATTTTTCCACATCATTTATGTAGTGGGGGGCCCAAAACTGGACACAGTTCTCCAGATATGGCCTTACTAGTGGTGAATAGAGGAGAATAATTGTAGAATCATAGACTCATAGGGCTGGAAGTGACCCCAAAGGAACATCAGGTCCAGCCCCCTGCATAAGCAGGAAAGACATCTGGGGTCAGGTGACCCCAGCCAGGTAACCATCCAGTCTTCTCTTGAAGACCTCTAGAGTAGGTGATTGCACCACCTCTGGGGGGAGCTTGTTCCATAGTCTGGACACCCTAGTTGTGAAGAAGTTTTTCCTAATGTTCAGCATGAAACTATCTTCCAGGAGTTTGTGGCCATTGTTTCTAGTTTACTCCCAGGGTATCCTGGTGAACAGTTGTTCATTGAGCCCCAACTTGCAGAAAGCAGGGAAGTCAGTAAATCACTTTCATGCATATATTTCTATGTTCCTTCCATCTAAGATCTATTAAGTAAAATGCTCCTACTGTGCTCTAATTCAGATCCTTCAACGTTCTTTTGAAAATGATATGACATATAACTTATCCTATGGTGCATTGTAGATGGCTTTCTATTAAAAGTTATCACATGTGCAGATCCAATTCAGTCATTTTTAGTGCACAAAAGCCAATCTTGTTATCAGAAAAGAAAACGATTAAAACTGTCTTTCTTTATAGGACTGTATCATTTGGCTTACCAAGAATTTTTTTTCACTGTAATTTGAATTAGTTAGTCTAGCCTCCCTCTGCAGCATTGAGCAGAACAATCTTCTCCAGTTGCTCTGTCTGCCACTTAAGAGGGTTTCCTTTAATATGGCAGCATTTGCCATCATACCTTTTAATATCCCACTTGCAGCTCCAGGAATCCCTGCTATCTCTGTAACATTGTTAAGCATAAAATATTCATCACAGTTATCAGTGGTAAAGTTTGAATTGTGACAAAAGAGCTGCCAAAGCTTGGTGACCACAGTGATGTTGTCCACAACCATCGTTTTGGCACAAATATCAAACTGATCTCTTGACAGAGTCCTGTTGCCCAACATACAAATCCTGAAGGGGAAAGGAGAAAGTAATTTAGGATTGTGTGTTATACAAAAATGGCTGCTCCCAGCTGTAACTGGCCAGGTGTGCACCTCTGGCAATCCCTCTTTTTACTTTCTGGCTTTGGAGGCTCTAGCAATGGGTAGCATGTAGCACTGGTGACGTGTAGGAGGTGCATGTGCACCCCCTGAACTTGGTGGTGCACCCCCTGCAAAAAGGTGCTGTCAAAATTGCCAGTGGCACCTCCCCTCCCCTCCCCCCTTGCCACCGGCACTGCCATCGGTGTCTGCAGGTAGTCCCCAATTGCTGTTGGCCACCACCAACACCATTGGCAGCATCTGCAGTGATCGGTGCTCAGCCACCCCCACCCCACCAACAGCACTGCAGCCACCTGTGGGAGCTCACCGCTTGCTGCCACCATGTTCCTACTGCCAACAGTGCCACTGCCACCTACAGGAGCTTGCTGTGCCCCCCCAACTTCTGTGGGCACATGGCGTTCATGGCGTGTAGCTAAGAGATGATAGGAGATGTCACCTCATTTTATGCCACAGACACCCATGTCAAGCAGGCAAAAAACCTTGATTAACATGGTCCTTGACATTGTCCTTTTTTCAGCAGCAAAAAAACAGTGTGACATCTCCCCCAGCAGCAGAGAGCTACACTGCTGCTCTACAAACTACATTTCCTAGAATGTCATTAAAACACAAACACGTGCTCTTGTGCCACAGCTGTTTGCCATGAGGCTGAAGCCAGAAAGAACAGGAGGCAGCAGAGTGGGGCTGGGAGGCCGACGCATCCCCCTTAGGCAGTAGCTAGAGCTCATGCCCCGCTCACCCAACCATCCTTACACTACTTGCTTCATACTTGGCAAAGAAGCAATTAAGATAGATGAGCCCAACACGAGAGTTAAGCAATATTTCTGGCTGTGGGCCAGTACAACCCACACCAGTCAGGAGGAGAAAGGTGGGCACTAGGACCCAGTCACCGCTCCTGTCATGGCATCACAGAAAGAGTGCCTGTACCCAAAGCTCCCAAATAACTTTGCTCTGTAAAATTAACGGAGTTTGCATGGGGAGTTGTGTGGGGTCCTACAGTGTGAGATGCTCTTTGTGGGAGGGGAAACAGTAAAGTGTCAATTTCCACCAAACCTTTCCTCAGCTCTGGAGAAGGCACCATTCTACCAAACCTAGTTAAAGAATGCAGTGGATCACTTCATTTTAGCCTAAGAAGCTTTGTTACACAGGCTTCTGCCAGAAAACATTAATTAAATTCAGATTGCAGCTACCTTATATATGAGTGACTTAAATGTAACTGATTTCTAGAGCAACGAAGCACATGCAGAACATATTAGCTAGACAATTTTAAAGAAACTTCTATAGTAAGTAAAGGCTTTCTGTTTGTTTGTTTCGGTTTGGATTTCTTAATTACAGGTTGATGTATCCCAGCCAGGAAGATTACTTACGGAAATTCAGGTGGATCAAAGATGGACTTGATAGCTCCAGCATAAATGGACAATATGGATATTATTACACAGGCCAAGAACAGAGAAGCGAATTTGTTAACATATTTTACTCCTACAAAAACCACAACGGCCATGAGGATGAGGAATATGGTTCCATAAACTCGCATGTTGTTCAGCGTAGCACTAGATGCATCATGAGCACCAGTAGGATGAAAGATTGCTGCTTGTGGAGCAATATATGTCTGAAAGAGCAAGAAAGCATGCTACATTGATGTAATAATACAAGTAAGAGTTTAAATTACATTTTGCTCCTTCCCATTTGCTTTTAACACACACTTTATATACAAAATTATAAATCAAGCTGCCATTCATAAAATACTTTTGAGAAAGGATCTTCACCCTGTAGGGAAGTTCTGTGTTAAAGGATCATAGAAAAATAAGCCTTGGAGAGATACCAGGAAGTCATCTGATCCAACTCGTTATTCAAGACAGGACCATCCCTGCCCGAGTCATTCAAGAGTCTGTCTAACCACCATCTTAAAATCTACAAGGATGGAGATTTCAACTTCTCAAGACCCTCTGTTCCAAAACTTAACCATCATCATAGTTAAAGTTCTTCCCCAAATCCAACCAAAATTTCCCTTCCTACAGTTTAAGATCCTTACTTCTCATCTTGTCTCCTGTGGCCACAGAGAACAGTCTATTGACAACCTTCAGGTATTTGAAAATTTAGCAAATTTTCCCTCAGTCTTCTCTTCTGTGGACTAGATTCCAGTTCTTTCAACCTTTTCTTGTATATAATTTTTCCTAAACTTCTAATAATTTTTGTTGTTCTCTGATAGACTCTTTCTAGCTTGTCCACATCTTCCTTGAGCACATGGATTGATTTATCTATGGTCCACTATAGCTCCTATATCCTTTTGCTGTAGTCTCACCAGTCATTCCTTGATCTGCATTTGTGGCTGTTCCATCCTAGGTGTAGGACTTCACATTTGTCCTTACTGAATTTCATTCCATTAATTCTAGCCCATTCTGAATCCTAACCTGCAACTTGACCCACCCAGGTATTATCTGAAAATGGACAGTTTTGTAGTTCTTCCCCTACAATCCAAATCATTCTCTCTTTGACAGTGATATACTGAACACTTCAATGTAGGTTTTCTAAAGTAATGATTTGGAGAACCTCAAAGTTTTATATATAAAATAGCACACCTCAAAAGAAGCCTGACTTCAAAATAGAGAACACCAGACAACTTGTGAAAGTATGGAATTGAGCCCCCAACAGACCAAGTCACCCTTGAAAACCCAGGCCTTCAATCTCTGACCCTTGTCCTCAGGGGCAGGAATGTTGCAGTGTTTTCTAAAAGTAACTTGTCACATAAGCGTTACCACTCACCAATAAAATCTCAATGGCACCAAGTATGTACATAGCTCCTGCAAATGTTGTTCCCAAATAAAAGCACAGTCCGACAGCTCCACCAAACTCTGGACCTAAAGACCTTGAGATCATGAAATAGGAGCCACCAGCTACAAGATAAGAAAGGATAAGGATATTTTTACACCACTTGTGAATCTGCCATTTCAGAATATACAGAACATATGTATGAGGTTGTAAATTAATCCTATTAATCCTCAGTGTATCGGAGGAAAGCCTGTAAATGTGAATAAACTAACACCATAAAGACTACAAAAACTACAAGGGAAATAAAAAATCTAAATTAATTTAAAAACCCTCACAAACACATCCTCATTATTTTTAAGCCAAAGTCATAGTTTGAGGCTCTAACTTGTTACTTTTTAAACACATGAAAAGTTCAACACAGTACTTTGACATATCTGGATAATGACTTCCTTTCTCACTTAATTTTGTTTTTCAATAGAAGGCAAAAAAAGTCTAAATTTAATTACACTACGATACACTCATTACCATCTGAAAGTCTACCATTCAGTTTATGTTAATAAGAGGAAGGGTAAGCAAAAATTGGTTTAAAAACTGCACCAAATAAGAAGGTCATTAATTACCTGGAACAACACCATTAGTTGCAATAGCACTCATTGATATGGCTGTCAGCATAGTCTGTGGAGAACAAGGTAACAAATATAAATTTACCCATGTAAAGTTCTCAAAATTATAATTAATCTTTTAATTTTCCTGTTACGGCAATTAGGCAAACAGTAAGGAAAACATGCCATGATAACATATAGCTTTCATAGTATGTCTTTCTATATATTCTCCCCTGCCACAGAGCATTTCTTGGCCACAAAAAAAAATAAGTGTTCATGACAGTAACAGAAATGTAAAGATTATAATATTCTACTCTCCATGTGGGAAATGAGTGTTGCTTGGACATGTGGTATAATGCAGTGGTTCTCAACCTCATTAGACTCCAGGCACCCCTTAGAAAATGCTTTTTACCTTCAACTTGTTTTTTTGACTATGGAAAAAATAATAAAGCAACTCTTCTGTTGCAAAGAACAAAGCAAGAGCACAGCAGGTCAGAATGCTTTTGATACTATGGATGCCTATTTCAATCTTATGTAGGTAACTGCATGTCTCTACAGCATGCCACATCAATCTGGTTGAGAATCATTAATGTTAGGAATGGGCTAAGCACCACAGAAGCTAAACTTGTAATAATTTCATCTTTTTAATTTACTTTGATTTAACTGCAAGCTTAGAGTGCTGTAACACTAGATTTGTTTCATTCAGCTTCAAAAAGTTACAATGGTTTAGCTCCAATATAGCTGGAGAGACAAACTGTTATATCAGTTCAGCATATGTGAGCTCCTGAGCAGTAAGTCTGGCATTTTTCTTAATTTAGTGTTGGGTCTATTCACAGCCTTATACTAGCAAAAGCACTGCTATTTGTGTACAGCTTATTTCAATTTCCCAAGTAAAATAAATTATGCCAGCATAACTGTATCTTTATTAGGACTTTTGTTTGAATAAAAATTTTATTAAAAAAAAAATCGTGCCTCCCCACAAACATAGCTATACTGGCAAAAAGTTTCTGCCACAGACTGAACCTTAGTTGCATACACATGTGTAATAGGCCTGTGCGAATAGGGAAGTACTTGATTTGGATTCGGACGATCTGGAGGACAGTGATTTGATTCAGAGATTTCACTGTCTCAAACTGTTTTGGCTGAATTGGCCTCAGAAGATTCGATGCCAGTTTGGAAAGATTTAGAGATTCTGATAGGCCAGGGAGCAGGTACAGCTGAGCAGCTCCAGATTCTCCCATGGTTCCTCCAGCTCTGCCTGCCTCTTGCCAGGTGGAGGGAGCCACAGGAGAAGCCTCCATGGCTGTCCTGCTCGGCCCCAGCCTAGTCCCAGCACTTTGGGAAAAAAAAGCCTTGTACTCACCAGCTGCAGCAGCAGCAATTGGGGTGTCTGGGCACTCCTGGCAGAGCCCCCCCGCACAGCGTCGGGCAATGGGGGGCAACAGGGATCGTCCCCCTCGCCTGGCACCCATGCAGCAGCTGTTGCATCATGCAGGTTCAGTGCAGCTCAGCAGGGCACAGCACGCTGTCTCGAATCTGGGGCTGCTGGGGCTGCGTGGTGCCACTCTCCAGCTGACAGGTGAAGCCGCCACACCTCCCAGACAGCGTGTGGATAGAACCAAGGAGGACATACCTTCCCCTCTATGCAGCATTGCTGCACCTGGAGTACTGCACCCAGTTTTGGGCTTCATATTTTAAGAAGGATGCGGATAGCCTCGAGAGGGTCCAGAGGAGGACCACTCATATAGTTAAGGATTTATAGGCCAAGCCCTATAAGGAGAGACTAAGGGACCTGCACCTCTTCAGCTTCCGTAAGAGAAGGCTCAGAGGTGATCTTGTTGCCATCTACAAATTCATTAGGGGGGTGCAGCAAGGAATCAGAGATGCTTTGTTCACCAGGGTGCCTCTTGGGGTGAAAAGGAACAATGATCACAAACTGACAGGGAGCAGATTTAGGCTAGACATCAGGAAAAACTTCACCATTAGGGTGGCCAAAATTTTGAATGGGCTTCCAAGGGAGATGGTGCTCTCCCCTACCTTGGGGATGTTTAAGAGAAGGATGGATAGGCATCTGGCTGGGGTCATCTGACTCCAGCACTCTTTTCTGCCCAGGCAAGAGGTCAGACTTGATAATCTGTTGAGGCCCCTTCTGACCCTGGCATCTATAAATCTATTAATCTATAAGTGTGGGGACTATCCCTGCTGTCTCCCATTGCCCCGCACTGCACGGGGGCACTCTGCCATGATCACTCAGAGGCCCTGATCCCTGCTGCCAGAGCTGGTGATTACAGGGCTTTTTTTTTTTTTTTTTTTTAAAGTGGTGGGAGGCTGGGCCAGGCAGGGCAGCCATGTTCTCTCATAGATCCTCTGGCTGTGCATGCTTCTGCCCCGGCAGAGGGAGCCACAGGATGCTATGCCCTCTTGTCACTTGCCCAGCCGGTGTTGCGGGGACATGAGATGCAGGCATGGCTCGTTCCAAGCAGCAGCACGGAATAGCCCCCGCTCCCATGGGTGCAGCAGTGCTGGGAGTGGTGGCTCTGCCCTGCAGCTGCTCACCCCCTTCTGCCTTGAGCTGCACCCACATCCTGCCACCTGCTTTGGCTGGGCAGTTTGTCTCAGTCCCAGCCCCAATCCCTCCCTCTCCCACGCCCCTTCCCTCCTCCCTCTCCCAAGCCCAACAGACTTACCAACTGGAGGCAACTGTGTCAGCTGGCTGTTTAGTCTATGGCCAAATCTCCAAAGTAGCCAAATCTTTTCTGAAGCTTTTTGGAATCAATCCAGAGCTTTCAATTGGTCTCCTGATTTGATTTGGATTCAGAGATTCAATCCCCAAATTGGGCTGAATCTCCTCCGAATCAAATCAGCTACCGAAACTTCACACAGCCCTCATGTGTAGCTGCATTTTACAAGTTTCACAAAAGATGCATCCTGACTATACGAGGTTTATCAGAGCCTGAGCTTGAACATCTTTTGGAAGTGCTATGAAAGCTGCCTATCTGAACAAACATTTAGCAAACAAGCTAGGGTGAGCTATTGTTTAGGGCAGGGTCTCTCTCTTATGTTGATAATCTAATTCCATTTAAGTAGTTTTGTCCTGTTCTATAAGTATTCTGATTCTTTTATTGTAAACTGCCCTGAGCTTTGTAAGGAAGGACAGAATATAAATCAAATAAATAAATAAATATGATGTGATCATATACTCACACAACAGCAGCAGATTAAGACAATCAGGAAAGACTGTAGAACACCTGCTGTTCCTACCATCCATGTCAATCGAAGGAAGAGAATAACCCCAAAAATATTCTGCATACATGGCAAATACACTCCCATCAGGGTGCCCATGCTGGGTGACTGAAAATAGATCATCAATATTCTTTAATTAACTCAGGAGAAAGGTGTAGAACAAATGAGAAAAACTGATGGCAGCTATTCAAATGGCAGTTTGCTGTGGCAGATTACTACAAACAGAAGCATAAACTGCAATGCCAGACTTCCAAAAATCTTGACATTGATCAAGCAAAAAACCATTGATCTAACTGTCACCATATTTGGACCAGGATTCCTAAAGTCAGCACTAATGAAAACCAACTGAATGTATATTTTTATTAGTTGTATTGTTGTCATGCCTGGGAGCTTCTAAAATTTAATTAGACTTCACTATACTAAGCCCTGCATGAGTACAGGATGAGATGGTTTCTGCCTCCATCAAAAGTTTACACACAAGTATCACACCAAAAAAGAGATTTTTAAAGACACAACTATCAGAAGTTTTGGAAACAGTTTAGTGTGAACATACTGCACATTTTCCTGCTCTTTGGATAAGGGAAAAGGGGATAAAAATTCTGTTTAGAGCAGTGACCAGCAACATTTAAAAGCCATGGGCTGGAACAATCCAACTCCAGTTTGAAGTACGGTGGGTAGCTCTGGTAGCATATAGGGAGCTTTGCCTGCAGCCAGGAAGGGGCTGGGTGACTGGGAGATGTGCCTGTGCTGGTGCTGCTTCCTCCTGTGCCACTGTAGTTCCCCACCAGCTGGAAGATGATCCTTGCCACTACTTCTCCCCATGTTCCCCTGCCTCCCAGGTGCAGAACTGCTCCTCACCAACTAGACACTGTGCTTACCCTGCAGCCAAAGAGTAGAAGGGGTGCTGAAGAAAGTGCTGGCAGCACAGGTGCAGCTTCCAGCTGCATGGCATTAGCATGGACACAGGCAGAGGCAGAGGCTTGTGGCTCCATGGGCCAGATCCAGTGTATTACCAACCCCTGGTTCAAGGTATCAAAATTAACACTGCCATTTGCAATGGCTTCATTTTCAATTGCTGACAGAAAGTATTCCTAACATTAGGCAGATGAGGTTCTTTAGGTAAATCTAACATCTTTTATTAGACCAACTCAAATACAGTAGTTGGAAAAAATCTTTGAATGCTTTCGGGCACAAACACCCTTCATCAGGCTGAGGAAGCATCTGCAGTATAGTTCCTCAGCCTGATGAAGGGTATTTGTGCCTGAAAGCTTGCAAGGAAGAATTTTTTCCAACTATTTGAGTCGGTCTAATAAAACATATTAGATTTACCCAAATAATTTTGTCTGCCTATGTCCTTAGACCAACATAGCTACATCCTATACTTCCAAACATTAGTGCACCCATCCCTGACAACAATTGTGAAGTTCCAAATCCCATGAGACTTTTGCTAATGAAATTCCATGACTTTCTCTGGTTGATTCTGAAAGCAAAACAAAAACTTATATAAAAAGCAGAAACATGAGAGGCAGCACTGCTCTTCAAATGGATTCATCTCACTGCGCACGTTTCCACAAATAAAACCTAAAACCCAAGTTGCACGAGGATATTTTGCTTCCACTGAATTTCAGGAAAATTACTACAAGCACCAGTCTTCAGCTGAAGACGCAAGTGCTCAGCTGAGCTGTTATTCAGTTTCAAATGCCAGTAACCCAATACAAGTAGAAAGTTGTTCCATTAAATAAAAACAATGCATTCAAGTTATGATGGAATCAATAGCCATTACTCTACTACACCAAGGCCCTTTATATGAAGGGTAATCTAAATCCATTACTTGTACAACAACTAGTTATTGTACTGCAACTTTAACAGGGATAAAGCCTCCTGCTTTACAAAGAAATATATTGACCTTTGCTTGGAATGTAGGGAAAACCAAAAAAGTGCTGTCTCATGTTGCTAAGAAATATGACCATTGTACATAAACATCCTGATTAGCAGTATCTACCTTCAAGTAAAAAAAGGACAGAATACTATTTGCTAATGTGCTTTGAGGTTCTCAGCAAAAAAAGAAAAACCACATGGATGTTTTTATCAGCTTGCTTACCTCAGTGAGGAAATAACAGGACACTTAATACTAGAGGTGCAACCAATATATCAGTCCATATTGGATCAGCACCAATAAAAGGAAAATTCACACTATTGGCAATCAGCTTTTTTTGGCCAATGTAGCAGATAATGTCACCGATAAATGCCGTGTGCACATGCGCAGCCGCAGCATGCATACGGCCAGGAATGTAGCCTGGTAGCTTGAAGAGCAATGTCTGGCTGGTAAGTCTGTGGGGGGAAGGGAAGAGGTGTGGGGGAGCAGATCAAGGTCCCCTCAGTGAGGGAGGGAGTGGGGCTGGTGAAGGTGCTGGGCATGGGAGCTGCAGGCAGCTCATCTGGGGAGCACAGGAGGGGAGGGGTGGATCCCACTGCTGCACCCTACCCTTGGGGAGGCATGAGAGGGCAAGAAGCCCGCTGAAGGCTCAGGGCCAGAGGCTCTGGCCCTGGCAGGCCTGCCCCAGTGGCTCCCTGACAGCTGGGAATCCCAGCACACAAGGCTGCCCAGCCCCAGAGGGGAATTCTTCCTCCTCCTCCTTCTTCTTTCCCACTCCCACAGGGCCAGGATGGGGGCCCTGTTCAGTGCTAGGAGGGCTCTTCTCCCTCCTCCTTCCCCCCACTGCAGTGGGGTGGGGAGGGGTCTCTGTGAAGTTGCCTGGTCCCAAAGGAAGGCTCTTTCCCCTGCTTCTCCCCCATCACTGCAGGGTGGGGAGTGGGGGCTGTATGGGATACTGCCCAGCCTCAGAAGTGGACTCTTCCCCCACTCTGCCCCCACCAGGACAGGGGGAGGCTCTGTTCCATGCTGGGGGGAACTCTTCCCCCACCTCCTACTCCCTCCAGAGGGGCAGCTGGAATGCAGAGCTCAGCTGGGCAGGGTATGGGTATGTGGGCTGTAAGGGAGGGTGGGACGTGTAGAGACCCTTCCCCCACACACACACACACACACACACTCCCACCATGTGCTTGCAGCACTGCACTCACAGAGGGGAAGCCCTGCGCCGGACTCTGCCAGAAAGCAGAGGGTAGGGCTCCCTCTACTCCTGGCAGAGTGCGGGGACCTGCACAGTGGGGAGCAGGGGAAGCAGCTGGCTCCAGTGTGCAAGTGCTGGAGCTGCAGGCTCAGGGAGCAGAGCCCTGGCGATAAGGCAAGCTCCATTCCCCTCCCGCCATGCAGCTCTGGCCAAAGCCCTGCCTGCACCAAGCACAAGTGCCCTGACCTCCCCTTCTGCTGCTGCTGCTGCCAGGCAGTGGGGGCTGCATACCATAGGGGGAGTGTCTGGGGGTCCCTACACCCCTGGAGCCTTACACCCATACCTTGCCCAGCTGAGCTTTGCGCTCCTGCTGCCCCTCTGGGAGGAGGGGGAAGAGTTCCCCCCAGCATGGAACAGAGCCTCCCCTTGTCACCCACCCACGATCTGGTGCTGGGCAGCATTACATGGAGCACCCCCCACCCAGTCCTGCAGAAGCAGGGATAAAGGGAGGAGAAGGAAGAGTCCCCCTCCACCACCGCACAGAACAGAGTTCCCCTCCCCACCCTGTGGGACAACCAACCCAGCATGTCCCCGTTAAGGTGAAGGGGCTGGGAGAAGGGTCAATTTCTCCCTCGGTCCCTTCCCTACAGCTGGGGTCTGCCATCTCTAGAGGCCACTGCTCCCTGGCAGACAGGCTGAACCCAGCTGCAGTGGGGAAAGAGGGGAAGGAGGGAAGAACAGAACATCATGCAGAACAGAGCCCCCCTCTTCCTGCCCACTTTGCCTTAATGGGGCCATGGCGGCTGGTGTCTCTGCTAGGGCCGGTCCCTGCTCCAGCTACAGAGCAGAGGGGCAGGGTCAGCCCTGCAGCTGGAGCAGAGAGCCCCTCCCAGCCCAGAGAGCATGCTGAGATGCTGGGGGAGTCTGTTACAGGTTTAAACCATTTTCTGATCTCTTAAACCAGTTTATGTGTAACATTTGTCCCTAGCCAAAGGGTGTACCTAGCAACTGCTGTGTTATATTGGTTATACTAATGCTTTTGACTTAACGTACGGCTGTCTAACATCTGAGTAGCCATGGATTGCAGACCCCCGGGCACACAACATGCAGGCTTACATCCCCCATGCCACACCACCCACTACAATGCATGATGTTAACTCATATGTCCCTCTCACCCTGTACTGTACTGTATAGTACTGTGTTGCCTGAGGTCTCCAGCTTCCCCCTACCTCCCCAGCCACAGTCTCCTTCAGCTCTGGCTCACTGCACTGCACTGCACTACACAGCCTTATGCTGCCCCCATGGGTGGGGTCAGGCAGTGGATGTAGGGGAGCCCAAAGACTGCAATGGTGACAGCTGAAGAACAATGCACAAATGGAGTAGTACTCAGACGAGAAGCCTGGGGGCTATACCTTAACTATTCAGGGGCTGCATTCAGCCTGTAGACTACCAGCTGGACAGTCCTAACTTAACATATAATAATAGAGTATACTCATAATATTTTAGATGCCCATTTTAGATGTTACTCAGTCTGCTAATCTACATTTGTATATAGCTTTTGTTTTAGAGGTTTTATACCCACTCACAAGAGAAATGACCTTACCAGGAAGCATCCTGTGTTGTACCCAAACACCACAATACAATACCACAATACAAAACATTTTAGAAATGAAATCCATTTTCCATGACATTATGCATTGTTCTATGTAACTTGTGCCATTTTTTGCTTACCCTGAAGTCTCCATTATTAACCTCTGCAGATACCCAATTGTTGGCTACAAAGGACCGACTCTCAGAATCATCATAAATTCTAGTTTATTGGATGGGAAGTAAAGTTACCAGTAAAATCATAAATGCAAACTGAGTTATGAGTGGTACTGGTCACCTTAGCACACACATACGCACATGCACTCACTCATTCAAACCCATGCAGCATAGTATACAGTAGCTGCTGTAGTGATCAAGAGAGCACTGGTGTCCGTATGTTTACCTATCCGAGGCCCTGACAGCAGACTCCAATGCTCAGCTTCCTTCAAGGCAATGGCTTCTCCAGAACAGGGGTTGCCTGCTTGTCCTTGTCTTGGTAAGTCAGGTGCTGAATGAGAGAACACCACTGAGGGCCATGCTTCACTGCCTTTTATCCCTTTCTGGCAGATTTGTGTGATTCCCCCCAGCATCATCTTGGCTGCCCAATCCGGAGGATGCTGTAGCATGTGGGTTTTGAGTACTACATGACATCCATTAGTCACAGGGTCTCTGCCTGCTGGTACCTTAAGTTTTGGGAGTCCACCCTTGACTTATTGACTTAATGGATGTATTGTCATGTGTTACAGGAATAGTCAATAGAGTGGGTGCCTAGTTCCAGGAATCAGTTTCTTGGCATGATTAGCTTAAAATGGCTTATAGGGTAGAGTTTTGTAATGGTACCTTCCTCTGGCTAGGCTATTGTCAATTAACAGCCAGAGGTACTTGGTTTGTCATTCATACTTGCATTCATTCAAGGGACTGCCCAATATAGCAGATTTTACCACTTTACAATTACAATTTAAATGCAGGTTTTAACAATGTTCCAGGGTATAATTTCATTCTACAGGGAGTACATTCCTTAAGGGTTTAAAAGTATAAAATACAAAATGCCATTGTAAACATGAGACAGATGAATTATAAAAATGCACTACGAGAAATATATAAAAATGCAATGTGAAGTTGTGAGGATCAAAGGCTAGTGGTGACAGTAAGTGAATTAGGTTAGCACCAGGATATATTTAGTGTCTTTGAAGTGGATAGTTTAGTTCTTTTATTTCTTTAGTGACACTGAGCTTAACTGATATGTAGATGTAGTTTCTAAGTTTCTCCTACAGAAAGCCACTTCAGCTTTCTGGTTTGCTCTGAGCTTTGCCACACACATGCAATGACTGTGCTAGGTCTCTGCCAATACTTAGAAGGAAAAGGGAAAAGTAATGCACAAAATGGGGGGGAAGTTTGCAGTCAAGAAGGGGCTTATATTATATCCATGTCCAGAAGGGAAATGTACAAAGGGAGTTTTCTGCTACATAACAGTATATATGGCATGCTCCAAAGATAATCAAAATTCAAACCAAAGTCAGCATGTATAAAATTTGTACTTGAAAGTGTTTACATTTTTAGTATGGAAAAAAAAAAAAAAACCTTACTAATTAAACCATCTGATCTTTGCAGCAGGAGCAACATTTACAACTGCAAGGTTTTAATAATGTTAAAGTTTTCAGGAACATATCATGGCTCACAGCAACAGAATTATGAGTGGACAACATTGTTCTCAAGTGTCCAGATTTAGGGTAACTTGACTTATGTCCCCCAGTTCCTGAAGCTTTGTAATACAAGAGCTGAATTAACAAAAAACAAAACAAAAAAAGTTTCTTGGCTACAAAGAAAACCTTGAGAACATAAAATCAATACTTAACATTTAGAAAGCAAATTAAAACCCTAAAAATTATCAAAAACAATAATTCAAGTTTGGGAGAAGTCTGAATCAGTATTTCTGAATATTTGTGGTTGGCAATATGATAAAATGCAACTATCTAAGCTACTGCTGCCAAATTTGCAGACTCTAAATTTTCTTTCCTGCCTAGACTGAAAAAATCAGATCAAAAGGGTAGCAAGTAAAATTACTTTTGGACTACTTGGCTTTCTTAGCAACCAGAACCAATCCTTCCTTTACACATTACTCATAGCACTAACAAGTATAGTACAGTTCTAAGCTTGCTAATTGCACTCTCCATGGTCCCAGGCCCTTCACTCATGGAATTGCTTGTGGCTCACATCAATTAGGCTCACTTTTGCCCCAGACTGACAACTCAGCTCCTCCACCTCTTCTGCTCCTACTGGCAACTCAACTCTGTTGCTCTGGTTCCGCTTCTCCCAAAAGCTGTTTCTTATGCACAGCAAATCGCAAGCTGAGTTTCAACCACAGGGAAAAAGACGTGTATTAGCTGCCTCATGAAGTCTACAATGCGAAAGCAAAGCAATTTAAGAGATGCTACCATGTGTGCTAAGAAACAGATCTAAGTTACAGCCTTACTAAGTAAACTTCAGACATAATCAATCACACTGGGATTTTTTTTACCTAATGCAGAAAAATGCTGCCAAAGAAAAAAAGCAGGATATGATTGCACCAATTTGTTAACATTTATGTTAGTGGCTTGCAGTGATTTTCTCCTTCTTTATAGCATTTTATATCAACAAACTTTACTCGAGTAAACGAGAAAATGAAATTAGTGTTGACATATCAATAGAAGGTAATCCAAAGTTATGAGGGAAGTACACAATCTTGTGATTTCCCAAATGGAAGGAAAAAAAAAAAAGAGCAATTTAAGCTCTTCATAGTAAAGATTACTATGAGGCTACAAGATATTTTAATAGGACGTGCTAACTAAAGCTAATGGTTTTGATCAATTGTCAAAAAGTAAAAACCCTTTCTCTGAAATTAGTTAGGTTGCAGTTATGCAGCTCGCTTTTTATTTTGCATGTGTAGTATTAACTCTGATCAGCTTCAGATGTGTAACTGATGCAAACTACTGATCTGAGTCTTAAGAATACTAGTTGCTTTATACCAGTATGATTGGTTTTCAAAGCAACTGGCTGCAGGCTTAAAGGAAATTGACACCTGGTGCTTCTATAGAGACACCCCAAATGCCATAACCATACATATTTGCATAGAGCTGAACAGCCAATTGAAGCTACAGAAGTTCAAGTATTTAATCTAAATTCCCACTATGGGGAAGAAGATCTTTATTATTTTTGAAGCACTGTAACTACTCCAGTGCTCTACCACAGACGGTATTCATTAACCTAAGAGAGAAAACAAAATCCTTGTTCAAAGAGGAGCATCTGTAATGACTAATAAACTTATCATGAATGACAGTGGTTTCTATTATATCATTGAATTGCATAATATTATTCTACTAGTGAAGCAAGGTAAAAATAGTTATATTAAAACATCATTTCTTCTGAAATTTGCTTGTCATATTATGGGACTTCCCACAAAGTTGGTGAGAGTTTTCTGTAGTCCTACTCTTTTTTAGAGGAGACTGTGTTAGCATTTTTCACACTCTTATTAAGAAGTTTCCAAGTCTCTTCCTATCTTTGCAATTCAGAAAGCAGGAGGTAGCAACAGTCAATTAGGAAGCAAGAACTCTCAAATCAGTGATCATCGCCTGCTGGAATTCACCATCCAGCGCAAGGTGGCAAAGGCGTGCAATAAAGCAGCAGCCCTAGATTTTAGGAGGGCAGACTTCTAAGGAGCAAAGGAGGATAGTTGGAGAAGCGCTGAGGTCCCGGAAGGGAGGGGAGCCAGGTGTCCAAGGAGAGGGGTCGCTCCTTAAGGAGACGATCTTCCAAGCCCAAAGGAAGGTAATCCCGACGAGGATCAAAGGGAGCAGGAGAGCACACAAGCCTCCGTGGCTCACCAAAAGCATCCGGGAGTGTCTCCTTGCTAAAAAGGAGGCTTACACCCAATGGAAGGAAGGGGTCATCACCAGGGAGGGCTATTCTGTAGTTGCTCAGGGATGTAGGGGGGTAGTTAGGAAGGCCAAGGCAGAGATGGAACTGGGGCTAGCTTCCCAGATTAAGGACAATAAGAAGTCCTTTTTTAAATACATAGGGGGTAAAAAGAAGGTCCCAGGTAATGTGGGGCCCTTGCAAGACGCCATGGGAAACTTGGTCGTCACACCAGACGGCAAAGCTAACATGTTTAACGATTTCTTTGCCTCTGTCTTCCTAAGTAGGGACCAGAACAGCCACCTCCCTGCTGGGCCTCGGGCCCTGGGGGAGGCACACCTGGGCCACGGGTTAGCGAGGATTTAGTTAGGGAGCTTCTGGAGAGGTTGGACATATTCAAGTCAGCCAGTCCGGATGATCTCCACCCTAGAGTTCTAAAGGAACTGGCCGAGGTCATTGCAAGTCCCCTGGCACGGCTTTACGAGCACTCGTGGTGCTCTGGTGAGGTAGCGGAGGACTGGAAGAGGGCCAACGTGGTCCCCATCTTCAAAAAAGGCAGGAAGGAGGACCTGGGAAATTATAGGCCGGTTAGTCTCACCTCGATCCTAGGCAAGCTGTTCGAGAAAATTATGCTGGCACACATCCAGGAGGGGCCAGCAGGGGACTGCATGCTTAGGGGCAACCAACATGGGTTCATCAGTGGCAGGTCCTGTCAGACCAACCTGGTGGCCTTTTACGATCAGATCACCAGTTCGTTAGACGCAGGGGTAGCAGTGGATATAATCTTCCTGGACTTCCAGAAAGCTTTTGACACTGTCTCTCACCCCGTTCTCATTAAGAAACTGGGGGCTGTGGTGTAGACACCCACACAGTCAAACGCGTCGCCAACTGGCTGGAGGGCCACACCCAGAGGGTGGTAGTGGATGGGTCCTTCTCAACCTGGAAGGACGTGGGCAGTGGGGCTCCGCAGGACTCAGTCCTCCGGCCCACACTGTTCAACATCTTCATCAGCAACTTGGATGAGGGGGTAAAAAGCACCCTGTTCAAATTTGCTGAAGACACTAAGATGTGGGGGGACGTGGGCACATCGGAGGGATGCAACAGGCTACATTCAGACCTAGACAGGTTACAAGGGTGGGCAGACAAGAATAGGATGGGCTTCAACACAGACAAGTGCAAGGTGATGCACCTGGGGAGGAACAACCGGCTCCATACCTACAGGTTGGGGAACTCCCCTCTCGTCAGCACGGAGGCGGAAAGGGATCTGGGGGTCATCATTGACTCCAAGATGAACATGGTCTGGCAGTGTGGGGAGGCAGTCAGGAAGGCCAACCGCACCTTGGCATGCATCCACAGATTCATCTCGAGCAGGTCCAAGGAGGTGATCCTCCCCCTCTACGCGGCACTGGTCAGGCCGCAGCTGGAGTATTGCGTCCAGGTCTGGGTGCCACACTTCAAGAGGGATGTCGACAGCATGGAGAGGGTCCAGAGGAGGGCCACTCGTATGATCAGGGGACAGCAGGGCAGGCCCTATGAGGACAGGCTGCGGGACCTGAACCTGTTCAGCCTCCAAAAGAGAAGGCTGAGGGGGATCTTGTGGCCTGTTATAAACTAGTCAGGGGGGGATCAGCAGGCATTGGGGAAGTCACTGTTTCCCCGAGCACCGCCAGGAGTGACCAGGAATAACGGTCACAAGCTGGCAGAGGGTAGGTTTAGGTTAGACATCAGGAGGCACTACTTCACGGTCAGGGCGGCTAGGGTCTGGAACCAGCTTCCAAGAGAAGTTGTGCAGGCTCCTACCCTGGAGGTGTTTAAGAGGAGGTTAGATGAACATCTTGCTGGGGTCATTTGACCCCAGTATTCTTTCCTGCCATGGCAGGGGGTTGGACTAGATGATCTGCTCAGGTCCCTTCCGACCCTAGAAACTATGAAACTATGAAATTATCTTTTCATGTCTGTCATTTGCAAGTCCTAACATTTGCACTTGCCCTCCCTGTGATTTTTGCAATTTTAAATCAGCAGTCATTGTGAGAACAACTGCTTTCTCAAACTGCTAACGTGATGACAGAAACTAAAGTGACATTGATGTTTCCTTGTCCAAGGTGAGGAAGTAACTGAGGTACCTGTCTTCTCTTCACAGAAAGCTATAGTTTATAGAACAGGTCACAGAATTCATGCAATTTAACATGCTAGATCCACTGATCAATATGCTGATAGGAGCTGGTGTATAAACTGGATCACCAAATTCATTGCAGCAACACGTACCTACTCTAGAGCTGCAGAGACTTAGGAAGCAAGACAGTGCGAGTTTGCAGAGTCCAAACCACCTCTTTGCTCTAATTGTTTCCTATAGAACGTTTATTCAAATTATTTGTGAATCAGTCACATTTGTAATTTCAGTCACATTAGTTGAATATGTTGCAGAATATATCTGTTATATTAATCAGCAAAGAATCTGTTCACTATGTTACCATTTAATAAAAAAAGGGGATGTTCAGAGTTCTGTGATAGTTTTGGTGTGTCACAATGTGTGTGTTGGGGGCAGGGAGATGGAACTTCAGGAGTGTATACTTCAAAAAGAATGATACTGGGATTTTTTTGTTTTCAGATAAAAGCCACAAGAAGAATACCATTTCCACAGCTTCTGGGAGCTCTTCATGCATTGCACTGTTGTTCTTGCTCATAATTTTGCACTCAGTTTTGTGATATGAGAAGTATTATTTCAGTATAAGGTTTTATATTCATCAAGGTGTCTAAACACTACACACTCTCTCACAGCATTAATGTTCTTTAACCCTAGAGAAAAGGGATGATGGTGGCAATACTGCTAGAAACATTAACCAATATCGATGCTACAAAAACATGTCTGATCTATGGAGTAAACACATCTGTTAAAGATAAATGCAAGGACATGGGGGAAAAAACCAGAGCTCAGTCCCATCTGCACATTCACACAGAAGTAGGTTTCAACCATGTCAAGCTCTGGTAAGTGATGACAACATCCCAGTACTATGTGGCCTACAACGGAACAAAAATTTACTCTTTAACATGAAGCTTCACTACATATAATTTTATTATAAGTGCATTTCATTACACAAACTGTAATGAAAATATTAAAACCACTTAATTTCATAAACTGTTCCACTGGGGATTAACAGCCACTTATCAGTTTCCCCATCACTGTTTAACCCAGGTGTAGACAACCCCCAGCACATGTCCCAGAGTGCAGCATGCAAGGGAATTTTGCTTGGCATGTGTGCCTTGAGGTGGATGGTGGGGAAGGAGCCAAGGCTGCGCTGCCAGAAGGATAAAGCCCTTGGTGGTTCCCCAGCCATCTGCCCCTGGCAGGCCAACTTCTTACAAATTGAGGTTCTGGGTGTTTTTGGCACTCTGCTGAAAAATGTTGCTGATCCCTGGCCTAACTCATTCCTTAGTAAAGCTGGAGTGTGTTGGGTCAGCAGTTATCTGCAGCCCAGCCACGAAATTCTCTGCATTCTTTCTAAAAGGGGAAAATAAATTACTAGCTTTCAGATTAAGTGGCATCCTGCTGTGGTATTTTGGACAACCAGTCATTCAACAGTAACAGGCACTGTTAAAATCACTGCAAAATGCTAAAGATTGAAGCTGTCATACATGCCTATACTTTGTAGTGTACACTCTCAAAATGCCTTAAGCAACCTTAACTCAGCTTTGTAATGACACTATAAAAGCCACAATATTAAGGCATTTTAACACTTGTGGTCCTAGATAAAACTGATGTTTAAAACACATTAGCTTGTTTATGTCTATTTTGCTTACTGGAATCTGATTCACACAGAAGGATTACACACAGGATAAGGATGCTGGACCAGGACTATGTCATATGGTTAGAGGGGTTGCCTTTGAAATTCATTTCCTAGTTTTCATTATTATGAACTCTGCCTCTTGTCTTGGTGATTCAAGATTTATGTACATTTGACAACAACACATGGCAACAAGATGTGAAAATAAATCTGTGCACTTCAAAGTCCATGGCTGTTTACTTAAAACTTTCTGATGAACTTTCTTGTGAAAGCCTGAAAACTGGCAAGACCGTCAAGTGTAACATGCTGATTTTACTTGTTGCAGTATTGTGATCTGGTTTTCAAAGCTGTTGAGCACCTGCAACTCCTAGAGGATAAAAAGGGAGCCATTAATTTCAACAGGTGTTTCATTTCAAAGTTGTTTTGATGCATTTGGAGCTTGAAACAGCAAAATCTAAATGAAAGGCTTCGAAACAGCTTTGAAACGAAATGAGGGCACTCAAAACATTTCAAAAAGCGTGGCTATCCAATCTGTGTGTGGGGTGTGTCAGCAGGCTGCCACTCTTAGATCTGAGTACAAGTGAGGCAAGCAGCTGCTGCAGCTCCAGAAGGGGCCAGGATGGCTCAGGTAGGGGGTGTGTGGAGCAGCAAGTGCACAAGGAAAAGGGGTGCATAGTGCCAGGAAAAGTTCAGGGAAGGGGCAAGGAGTGCAGTGGGGATAGCACAGGGAAAGTTAGCATGATATTGGTGGAAGAGTGCGGAGGACAGGGCCCACAGTACTGGGAAGAGCACGAGGGAAGGGAAGCATGGCATGCAGGGATGGGGCTCAGAGAGGGATGCACAGAGCAGAGGGAGCAGGGGGAGCATGGAAAAAGGGGAGTGCAGAGAAGGGGTGCACAAAGCAGCAAAGTGAGGTGCTGTGGCTCTAGCCCTGCCTGACTGAGGGTGGAGGCTAGAATTAGCTACTGGCCTGCCCAAGTGCTCCATTTTTCTGTGGGAGATAGAGCCAGAGCACCTGCAAGGATAAGCAGGGTCAGGGGAGGCATCAGAGGGAGGATAGGTAGCAGTGGGGCAGGCTATCTGCTTCCCAGCCACTGCTTTCCCTGTGGGGCAAAAGGTGTGGGGAGGAGGGGTAACTTTAAGAGGACCCTCCTATAACTAGATTCTGGATGTGAAAAACTAAAACAATTTTGTAATTTTCATGCCTAGAATCTAATGACTGAGGGGTTGTCTTAAATTCAAAGTAGTCTTGGATTCAGGTAAATATGGTATGGTACTACATACTAGAGGCTTGCCCAGTTTTGAAAATTGGATGATTTGCCCTGACCTATTTTATCAAAGTTCCAGAGAATAATACTATCAGAGACATTCTGCACTAGGGTGACTACAGTGCTTATGGATAAACTTCACCTCTAATTTTCTGATGGCAGCAGCTTATCCAGAATCAATATATTACAGGTAACTCTTTCTGGCATGGTGTTCACTTGGGATTCTGCCCTGCTCCCATTGAAATAAATATAATTCTTCAGTGAGAACAGGGTTAGGTCCTCATTCAGAAAGTTTCTCCTAGCAATAAAATTAAAAAAAAAGAAATCTCAAAATGCATAAGAGCCTACTGGCCATTGAGAGAAGCTCTACTTACTTTTGATATTTTCCTCCTTGAGCCTTCAGCACTTTCTGCCTCTTCATGTTCCTTGGCTCCCTGAGTAAGATTTGTGTAGCTGACCAACTTGCCAAGCAGAGAAGATACTTTTGGTCGTATATCCAATTCTTCCTGTAGAGGAAAATTACTCATATATTTCTCCAAGCCAAAATGTTTTAAGAAAAATGGAGCAGGTCACGTTGTGCCTTGGCGTGGCCAGAACTGGAGATGCTGGAAAGCACACCAAAGGAGACAGCAATGGAAGAGATGGAATGTAATAGGGCTGTGCGAAGCTCCAGGTGCTGATTTGATTTGGAGGAAATTCAGCCTGATTTAGTGGCTGAGTCTCCAAATCAGAATTGAATCATGGGACCAATTAAAGGGTCCAAATCAATTTGAAACTCTCTGAATCTTCAGAAAAAATTCAGAAAGCTTCAATGATTTGGACAGTCCCCAGTGGCTGCAGCAGGGAGCTGCAGCCATCCTCAGAGCTAGGGGCTGGAGGAGAGGGAGAGGACCATGGGGGGCCCCTGCCAAGCCCCATCCCCTGCCTGCCAAAGCTCCCAGTACTTTAAAAAAAGCCCCACTCATTGGATGGTGCCAGGAGGGGGGGGAAATCCCTGATGCCCCCCCCCCACTGTCCCATGCTGCATGGGATCCCTCCCCGCCCCCCATCAGTCCCCCAGCCCCCACATAGCTGCCCTGCCCACTCCAGTTCTGGCCCTTTAAAAAGGAAAAAAAAAAAAAGAGAGAAAAACCCTGGGACTCACCACTCCTGCAGCGGCCTTGGGGCTTCAGAGCCCCCCACATGGTGCAGGGTAGCGGGGAGGCAGTGCAGATCATCTCCCGGCCAGACAGGAATGGTGAGTCTGGGAGGTTTTGGTTTTGTATTTTTTTCTTAAAGGGCCAGAGCTGGGGTGGGCAAGGCAGCCATGGGGGGAACTGGCGGTGCAGGGGGAGAGTCGAGGTCTCATGCAGAGCCCCCCCACACAGCGTGGGGCAGTGGGGATTGTTCCCCCTCTCCCCACCCAGCAGCACTCAGCGAGTCGGAGCTTTTTTCCACCCCCAAAATGCTGGGAGCTGGGGCAGGCAGGGCAGCCATTACTGGGGCTAAGAGAGCAGGCAAGGGATGGGCCTGGGTGATTCGGCCTAATTAATTTGGGACAGTGATTTGAATTGCGGAATTGAATCATTGTACCCCAAAATCAGCCGAATCTGAAGCAAATATTAGCTGCTTCACACAGGCTGAGAATGCAAGTCTTTGTGGATTTGCTAAAAGGTTTTTGGAAGGAATGGCAGCTCTGCTAGGAAGGGGATGTGTTCACTTGGCATCAATGACAGCAGGGGCTCTGACCTTCTGCTTCTCAGGCCTCCAGTAAGTAATACAATGCAGAGAAAAAGAAGCCTGACCTCTGGGAGTACAGGAAAGTGAATGATTTGCAGTTAGCTTCTGTGTATATGTAAGCCAACATTAGAAAAAACACTTTAGTTCAGGATGATGATGAATAGGCTGAGGCTCCCCTTCAGTTAATTTTGTAGCCAAACAGCATCCACATCTACTACTTCCCTCCCCCCCAATCTCTCCATAATCCATATCTCAAATCCACCCATGTCCAGATTCTACGTGTGAACTCCTCTTATCTTTAGCCTCTTGATACTAGATACCCCCAAGAAGGAGACCAAAGTAGTAACAGTATGAAATGCATTAGCATGGTAGCTGGAATGTTACCTACTCCTTTCATTCTCCTTTTCTACCTACTGCCAGAGTAAACTTTGAAAGCCAGTTTCCCCAAGTGAAATCAAGATAGTAACCTCTGGATCTATTCTTTATAACTATAAGACTATGGATATTCATGCCAAAGTGTCTGCCAAGCAAAGTTAAATTTTACCTCAAATAAAGCCAGGTTTCTGTCATAGTAATCACCTCCCTTGCCAGCTTCAGAGTTGTTAAGGAATGGACTATTTTCTTTATGATTGCCATGACCTGCAGGAAGAATAAAGCAGCATTTTTGATGAGTTTGGAATGGAAGTAAGATCTCAGGAGAACTTAACTCAGAAAAAAACCAAAAGAAATGAGCCATTTTGCTCTTTTAAAAAGATAAGCTCAACAGAAACTAAAACTTTAAAAAGGTGCAGAACTGTTATAATCCATAACATTAGTCATATCACAATAGTAAAATCAGTCACTGATATTACCCTCCGTGCAACACAATTACAATATATACATAGAAACATAGAAAATAAGGGCTGGAAGGGACCTCAGGAGATTGTCTAGTCCCCCTACTTAAAGCAGGACCATCCCAGCCAGGGCTTTGTCAAGCTGGGCCTTAATAACCCCCAGGGATGGAGATTCCATTACCTCTCTAGGTAACTTGTTCTAGTGCTTCACCAGCCTCAAAGTGAGGAAGTTTTTTCTAATACCCAACCTAAGTTTTCCTTGCTGCAACATGAGACTCTTGCTCCTTGTTCTGTTATCCACCACCACTGAAAACAGTCTAGCTTCACCCTCTTTGGAACCACCCTTCAGGTAGTTAAAGGTAGCTGTTAAATTCCCCCCACCCCAGTCTCCTTTTCTCCAGACTAAATAAGCCCAGTTCCCTCAGCCTCTCATCATGTCAGGTCCCCCAGACTCTTAATCATTTTTGTTGCTTTCTGCTGGACTCTCACCAATTTGTCTACTTCCTTTCTATACTGGGGAACCCAATACTGTGTCCAGCCAAAACTGGACATAGTACTTTAGATGTGGCTTCACCAGTGCAGAATAGAAGGGAATAAATACTTCCCTTGACCTGCTAGCAACGTTTCTACTAACACAGCCCAGTATTCTGTTAGCCTTCTTGGCTTTACACTTCTCCTTGTTGAACACCATGAGATTTCTTGTGACCCAATCCTCCAATTTATCTAGGTCATTCTGAATCCTACCCCTACTCTTCAGCATATCTACTACTCCCCCCAGCTTGGTGTCATCTGCAAACTTGGTTAGCATGCAATCCATTAGAGGCGTGAGAAGCGGGCAGTATTTGATTTGGATTCAGCCCAGTTTGGGGGACAGCAATTCGATTCTGAAGATTTGATTCTGATTCAGAGAATCAGAGATACAGCCATAGACATAACTTTATATGTTTTTTCTATGTACCTTGTGAACGCTGAGATGCTCAGTGATCGGCCATGGGGTGACCCCAGGTGCCCCCCCAGACCCAGGAGATACTAGTCACTGAGCCAGGTGACAGGGTAGTCCCCCATGCACTCTGCAGCAGATCCAGAAGTGGACTGTAAGTACTTCTGGTCCACTTCCGGAGCTGCTGCTAAGTGTGCAGGGGGCTCCCCCCGCGCTCCCATGGGACACTCCATCTACCCCACCATCTCAGCGTTCACAAGCTGTGCCTGGTACCTTGAGGTACGTAGAAAAAAAATCATATGAAGCTGCGTCTATGGCCAAATTGTCAAATCTCTCTGAATCAAATCGATTCAGAGAGATTAATGGGTCTCCCGATTCAATTCGGATTCAAGCTGAATCTCCTCTAAATCAAATCGGCAACTAAAGCTTCTCATAGCCCTACAATTCATCCCATTTTCCAGATCATTAATGAAGATATTGAACAAAACCAGCCCCAGAACCGATGCCTGTTCTATATGAGAACAGTGAAAGACAAAACTGACCCCAAGATGAAATTTAGATGGGATCGTTGCCAAAATGACACTTAGTCTAAGAACATTAAAAAATATAAAAGGAGATAGAGTTGCACAATATAGAAGACGGCTCTTGAGAACACCTGGAAATATTTTAAATTAAGTTTAAAAAGGAAATTACATCTTGAATGCATGAAAAAGGGCAGAAGACTGAAGAATGAGCCAAGGGTTTTTTGTTTTAATGTCTTTACCCAATTTTAAAATAGGCAAAGCAAATAAAATAAATTAATTTAGCTTCTGCTGAAGTAGTACTACACAAGTGAACGTATGTATCCATTTTGATTCAATGAAACCAGGACCAACTACACAAAATTACAAAAATAAATCCAATTTACCCCAGGAGGAAGAGGTCCCTAAGTGCATACAGCATCACATACTTCCAAGTGCATGAAAGCATTTATTATGTGTAGTTAGGAAATTGCTATGGAGGAAAATATATGATTCCAGTTATTCTGGCAACATTAGGGAAAGAGGTGTTATTTCCTGAGAAGTACTCTCAGATTATTTTACCATATCCACACTGCCTCTATGCTGTGCTCAGAAGTACCACTGTGAAACATATCATGCCCATTCTTGCTCTGCATGCCAAATGCTGCCAAAATGTGATGTAGATTAGAGTTAGCATATTTCCAGGAGCAAAAAAAGAGGACACCAGGGTGGGGAGGGGTATATGGTTGAGGGGGAGACAGAAAGACAGGAAGACCCATGCCCTGCCTCTGTCCCTCACACCTAAGCCCCTGCTTCCCCAGCTCTCCCAGCACCCCCCTCACTCCCAAACCATAGGCTCCTGCCCCCCAGCCCTGCCAGTGCCCCGCACTCTGGACTCACAGATCCCTGCCCCTCCCCCGAGCCCTGCTGCCCAACCAGCATGTGCACATGCGCACACACAGTCTTTTTACCTGGCTTGCCGGGGCCTGCATGGGGAGCACATGACCCGACAGCCAATCACCTTGCCCACTGCTCCCAGTCCCAAGCAGCCAGCCTGGGAAAGCAGAGAGAGCAGCAAAAAACCTGGACATCTGCTCTTATTTTAAAGACCCACCCAGACATAGCAGAGGGGACCAAAAAAAAGAGGACATGTCCAGGAAAACCTGGACCTAATGGTAAGCCTAACGTGCACAGATAGAGATTTTTGGGGCCAATACTGATCCAATTTCCAATACAGCTGCCTCCAACTGGTAAGTCCAGCATGGTGGAAGGATAGTGGGGAGGCAAGGGATGAGAGAGGAGGCAGATTAATGCCCCCCCACAGTGAGGGAGGGGGCAGGGGTAGGAGCTGCCAAGGTGGGGCGGGGGAGGGGGCAGCGCTGCAGCTTGTAGCGGGGGCATGGCTTACACTCAGGGACGACATGGGGGATTGAATGTGTGAGGGGAGGGCTGCAGGCTCTTCTCAGCAGGGGCTAGACTTGGAGCAGGTGCCCTGCCCTGCACAGATCTGTGAGGTACACCCTCCCTGTGCCCTTCTGGGGTACAAACAGCAGCAGGAGGCTCCACCCAACTAGCCACGGCTCCAACCACAACCCCACCCCACCTGGGCAGCACCTGCCCCCTCCCTCACCATGGGAAGCCATTGATCGCCCCCCCCATGCCCCTTCCCTCCACCCTCCCCTTTCACCTCACCAGACTTACCAGCTGGAGACACCTCTACGCTGTCAGTTGTGTTCCTTCCTGCCTGAGTGCTGCACTGCAGCTGCACGCAGTATGGGTATTTATCGGCCAAATTATTGGCCCTATCGGGCCAATATTCAATATAGCCAGTTTTTTTTACATCAGTACCGAACCAATATTGGACCAATGTATATGCACCTCTGCCTAATGCAGATATGCTTAAAATAGCACTGCAGGCCAGTAAACAAGCACACCGCAACCAAAGAAAGCTGCACTGGGTGCTCACCAAGCAATTCCTACCTTACTTTTTTTCAGGCTGTGGTGTACAGAGCAGATACACAACACTCTTTAGAAGATTCAGTAGCTGCATATGCTTGTCTAACTTTGATTTAAAGCAAAAGAGCCAGAGAAGATATTTACATGCAGGGAAAGGCACTTATTTAAACCTTTAGAAACAACAGAATGGCTGGAGTTTCTACACTGGAATTAAATCTAGGTCCTGAAACATGTCCTACGGTTTCAAATGAATACCATCTTACCTGGACAAAAGATGTATTGTTATAATAAACAGAATGCAATATTTAGCCTCCAGTGAACTTTACTGAACAAAAGCCTGACCAAACCAGATCAGGAGGGCTGAGTCACAGTTCTGTTGCAAAGGTCTGGATGCCCTTAAGTTTCACCTGCCCTCAGCCATATGGCTGCAGGAGCAAGCTAGGGAGGAGCCTCCCATTTCCATAAAGTGGACTGACTATAAGCCCCAACACCTCAGTGGGTACTATACCACACCAGAAGAACAGTTATCCCCCCAGGCTCTTAAGGAAAACTACCTTCATGGACCCAGATACATGGTTTCCCCTGCGAGGTAAGGAAACAAACATTGCATTGCATTCTTGAAACATCTAGTACACATGCACAATGAAGGCAAGCAATCCACTGAAAGCAGGGAAGAGGCAGATACTAAGCTTTGGACAGCCAAAGTACTAGATAATACAGTCTTGAATAAAAGACTATAAGAAATCAAGGTGATAAAGTTTCTTCCTTTACCTTGAAACCATCCATATACTACCAAACACATTGGTTTGTTTTAAAAGAAGGAAAGTTGTGTGCAGAGCTGTATCTCTGCCACAACAAAGCTCACTGTTATCAGTCAAATTATCATTTGAATACCTGAGGACCACTGCAAAATAAGAGCTTTCTTCCTTCTGAGGAAGATAATTTTGTGCTATATAATCTGTTCTTTACAGATTTCTCAGATAGAAGAATAAAAATGTTATTGCTGTAACTGCAAGGACACAAACTCACATTACATTTTTGTAACAGTTTTTCCTTTTCCTGTCACACCACTGTTTTACCAAATTCTCTTTATTAGTTATGCAAATGCCTTGGACCTTCAGCTCTTGAGATGTATGCATCATCATTATCAACTAGCCCGACATTTAGAATATTTTATTTAGTTTGTTTTATTGAATTTATTTATATTGTGCACAAATAAAAAACAGAAATGTTACAAAACAAGCACTCACAGGGAGTGCCAAAATTAAGACAGTCTCTTCTACCTTATTTCATCCCTCTGTGAGGAGACATTATGCAATTTATGTAATCAGACTATCATGTATGCTGCTCAGTGTCCCAGTCTAGTCCTGCTTCATCCATCCTCCCCAATGTTTCTCAGATCCAGTCTCTTCAGCCAGTCAGTCCCACGTCTTCGAAGCCTCTGCAGCATCTGCCCCCATCCTGTCACCCAGGCCGATTCTGTTCATTCTGCACTGAAATCAGACAGATTTATCCTTCCTAGCGATCCATGATCTTACTTCAGGTGCCTTGTCCCAGCACAGGCCAAAACACACCAAAGCTGTAACCAGGAAAATCTGATTCCCAGAATAAAGCATGCCCAACATAGACAGAATCTTAGGCAAATTTGCTGTTTATCCAAAAAGTCTGAGCATTTTATGTACAAAAGTGGGGGGAGGGGTGCAGAGATGGTCCCCTAGGACTTAAGTGTAAAAACATTTTCACTGGGAAAGCAAAATGCACAAAAGCCACCTCCTGTCAAATTTCCAAACCCTGCTTCAAAGCATGGGATCTACAGAGTTTCTCAGTAGGATTTTTAGCATGGCTAAAAAAAAAAAAAAAAAGCTTTTTTGCTACCAATGAGCTCAGAAATAGCTAAACTATTTAGGCTGATACTTTAGTGTGTAATTTCCATGAAAAAAAAGGCAGATACTACATAGAAAATCTGCCTGGAAAAACATCCCAAATGGTTAAAATTTTGCTAAATTATGAAAAAATTATCATTCTTATAATACGAAGAAGACACAGACAGGCCCAGTTCATAAGAACTGTAGACTTGTGTGAAAGACCCTACACACCAGAGCTGTCCAACTTCCAAGCAGCTTGGAGCAACACCGCAGCGCCTGAACTAGTGAGGTCCAGAGGGCGACTAAGCTGCATCCTGTGCACATCGGTAGGCGCCTCCTCCCCACTCCCCTGCCCTGCTGCACTGCACATGTGGGCAAATGCTTCCCCACACAAGCTGTAGCACACACATGAAAGAGGGCATCCCCCACCAGCAACTGACACGGTACAGCACATTGCTCAGCCTCACCTGCAGCTCCTTGTGGGTTTTCCATAGCACCACACTGCACAGACACCTTGGGCCTCAGGTCAGACAGCAGAAGCTGGGGAAAGTACAGGGAGCCCCAAGATGTCAGCTGCTGCTGCAGCTAGAGCAATAGGAACCAGGCAGGAGTGCAGGTCCCCTATTAATCCCTTGTGGGCCACATGCTGCTCACAGGCCACCAATGGACAGCCTTGTCCTACATATCAAGTATTCCCATTCCACCCTACTTCCAAAAAAATAGTTACCTACAAAATTCTGTAACAGATGCCAGTGTAGTTAATATTGGGCAATGCAGCTTGCAAAATTAGCTTCTTTTTCCTCTGAGGCACAAAGTTATTTGGAGCCCTATCACAGCAATGCTTTTTCATGGTTACTTGGCTACAGGGTTTGATAATTTGAAGTGGTTTAAAAACAAATGAACTATTATCTTGATTAGAATTGTTTAACTGCAAGCAGCTCAGCTGGAGAGGATCCAGGAAGGAGCAGCATTCCTCTTGCTTCTATTGGAAATGAAAAAGATTGAGGCTGTGATCATTATCAGTCTTAGATGAGTTTAAATATGTCTTGAATAAAACTGAGCAACTACAGTCTTCACAGAACCCAGACTGTTTAGTTCTTGTGAAGTTAGAGTTTAACCTGTTCTCCAGATGTGAACACTCTAAATAGTTTGCTTTAGCTCATATGAGAGCTCTCTCCTTACCAGGACTGCCTCCACTCTCCTCCCCCCACCCCCAATACAAAAAACACACACACCTCATTTCTCACCAGACATACAAAAACAAAACCATAAATTAATACACTAAGATTTTCTGCTTAAGTGAGACAGTTTAAGTTATCACTTTAAAATTTCCCTGGATGCAGAAAGCAATGTTTGAAAAGCTTTCCATAATTTGCTAGCATACAGTTTCTCCAAATCATGCTTTTAATGAGCTATTTCAGTTATAGCGCACTTGGAACAGAGACCAAAAATATTTGCATAAAGCAGGCAGGCAGCTGTGAACGTTTCTTTTCATGTTTCTGCCAAAGGACCACAATTGTAAACTAGCAACAGACTCCTGATACCCACAGGTGGGGCCAGCTGTGGAAAAATACATTACTGCCAAATTCACCTATGCAAAAATCACGGTCATGCCTTCCAAAATCTTTATTTTAGACTCAACTACTTTTAAAAACAGAGTACTCTGTATCTGCCTTTTGGGTTTTTGAGCTTCTCATGTTCTACATATTTTAGGTTTTTATCCCCACAACCGCGAAGGCTAGCAATCAACATTAAAAAACAAAACAAAAGCAGAGATTTTCATGTAGTTACATATATCCAAGAACTAGGGTTAAGAAAACAAACATTTTTGCACTACTAGGTAAGATCACCAGGGTAGCAACACAGTGTTGATTTGAGAAGTTTAGTGACTTTCAAGTATAGGAGAACATCTATCAGAAACTCAGTTAAACCACCACTTACTCCCTGTCCTTGGTTAAACCAGTTTTAAGACAGTGAATGATAATATTAATAGAGCAGCCCTACCAGCTCTCTCAAAATTTAATTCCTCATTAAAGAAGTTGTGATGACTCATAACTAAAGTTTGTCACCTATATCAGCTTCGATAGATCCAAAGTTTTAAAACCAAGCTACCAGCTCATTTAAAATATACTAGTCCTTTATGTGAGCATGTTGGGTAATCTCTTCGGGTTCTTCCTGTACTCTCCTGCCACAGCTTGGATTTAATAAGAAAAGGAAGGAGTTGATAAGGTTCTTGATCAATAAATAGTACCCAGATGTTACATGCTCAAATTATAGGTTTATTTTTTCAAAGTAGCCGATACAATGACAATAGCCTTGCCAATTCCTTCATTGGCAAAAGCAGCAGGTTTGAAGATGAGGAAAACCCCTGGGTGTAGCCATCAAAGATTCATTGTTTACACTAATCTTAACCACTAACTGCCTTATTAGAGGAACACGGTTTCTGCGTCTTTTACTCTTCGCCCGCAGCTTGTTCCTTTTTTTTTTATCTTCTAAATCAGGGATGGGCAATTATTTTGTGTGGAGGGCCGCTTACTGAGTTTTGGGAAGCCATCAAAGGCCAGGTGCCAGGCAGCCAGGGGCAGATAAATATTAATTTTCTAAATTTTTTTAGGGGTCCCATGGGCCGGATAGAATGGTCTGGTAGGCCACATCTGGCCCGCAGGCCACATTTTGCCCACCCCTGTGGGCAAAATAGTCATTGTCCCAGCAGGGTCAGGGACTTATCTGTGTCTCTGTGTCATTCCACCCCCCCGCATATTCCCAAAGACACCATCTTTTACTTAGCTCTCAGCCAGGCCAGCTCCCACCACCTCGTTGTCCCTCCAGACTCACCACAGCAGCACAATCCTTTGTAGCAGTGTCTGTCCAAACCTGACCACTGAGTCATCAGGAAATCCAGAGATCCTAGCATCCTACTAAGTCACAAGTTAGACTTCTTTGTCTTGTTCAACTCTCTAGGATCTTGATTAACCCTGTGTTCAACTTCTGGTGCCTGAAAGCAATCGGTGAATGTCCCATTGCTGGTTTTATCTCCAGTTTTCACGGCCTAATCATCTCACCTCTTTCCAGGTGCCCTGTGACCAGTGGGGTCCCCCAAGGCTCTGTCCTTGGACCCATACTGTTCAACATCTTCATTAATGATGTGGACACTGGAGTCAGGAGTGGACTGGCCAAGTTCGCCGATGATACCAAACTTTGGGGCCAAGCATCCACGCCAGAAGATAGGCGGGTGATCCAAGCTGACCTGGACAAGCTCAGCAAATGGGCAGACGAGAACCTGATGGTGTTTAACACCGAAAAATGCAAGGTTCTCCACCTTGGGAGGAAAAACCTGCAGCACCCTTATAGGCTTGGCAGTGCTACGTTGGTTAGCACTACAGAAGAAAGAGACTTGGGGGTCATTATTGACCACAAGATGAACATGAGCCTGCAATGCAATGCTGCGGCTAGTAAAGCGACCAAAACGCTGGCTTGCATCCACAGATGCTTCTCGAGCAAATCCCGGGATGTCATTCTCCCCTTGTACTCGGCCTTGGTGAGGCCGCAGCTGGAGTACTGCGTCCAGTTTTGGGCTCCACAATTCAAAAAGGATGTGGAGAAGCTTGAGAGAGTCCAGAGGAGAGCCACGTGCATGATCAGAGGTCAGGAAAACAGATCTTATGATGACAGGCTGAGAGACATGGGACTCTTTAGCCTGGAAAAGCATAGGCTCAGGGGTGATCTGATGGCCACCTGTAAGTTTATCAGGGGTGACCACCAGGATCTGGGGAACGTTTGTTCACCAGAGCGCCCCAAGGGATGACGAGGTCGAACGGTCACAAACTCCTGCAAGACCGTTTCAGGCTGGACATAAGGAAGAATTTCTTTACTGTCCGAGCCCCCAAGGTCTGGAACAGCCTGCCAGCGGAGGTGGTTCAAGCACCTACATTGAACACCTTCAAGAGTAAATTGGATGCTTCTCTTGCTGGGATCCTATGACCCCAGCTGACTTCCTGCCCTTTGGGCAGGGGGCTGGACTCGATCTCCCGAGGTCCCTTCCAGCCCTGATGTCTATGAAATCTATGAAATCCTCTCCACCTGGCACTCCTCCCAGAACTAGCCCAAGTAACATGGCTCCTGCTTGATTCCCTGTTACACCTTACTTCTTGAAACCTCAGGGTCCCCTGTACTGATAAGTTTTTAAATCCAATGCTTTTGTGGCACTGGTGGATCTAGGATTGCAGCAACAGGGGGGCAATGCAGCCACACATTCTTCAGGGTGGGATGCATGTGCAGTGAAGAGTGCATTGTGCACATGCCACACAGCTGATGGAGATGTGGTACAGCCCTGAGTCATGACCTTGGATGCCAGGTGAGGTCTCAGGAGCTCCTGCAGGAGCTCTGCATGTGCTGTGAGCTCCGAGCTCATCAGCCTAAGTAAGGTCTGTCAGAGTTACTGCTTTTAAGTGAAATCTGAATGCAATGTGTGCAACAACAGGTAGAACCAGGGGAGCATTCTGCAGAGCTGTGATGTCTGTTAAAAAAAAAACCTCCCAGAAACCCCCAGAGGCTGGGGGGCAAGGGAAAAAGGAAGAGGAAGCCTGAGGCTGGAGTAAGGGAAAGAAAGAGCAGCATGCGCATGGAACATGGTCAGCCCTACAGAGGAGCGTACAGTAGAGCTACAGATCTCACTGGCTCAGTCAGCCAGGACTGTGGACTGAAAGAGCTAGACTCAGACTTGGGGACAACTGTAGGCTGCTGTTTGAGCACTTTAGGGACTAATGGCTTGTTTGGGACAACCTCCAGAGGCACAGGGGGAAGGAATTAGAATGTTGAGTATATGTTACCATAGAGCGTCTATACACATTCTCTGGGGTCAAGGGGGGTGCTTTATTAGAACACTCTAATTAAAGCACCCTCCGCATCATGTGTATGCTTGGAAACCAGGTGCGGGTCCTGACTGGGACCATGCAGCTTTCTTTAATCATAAGACTTCAGCAAAGTCGGTGCTAGAGTTTGGCATTGCCCAAGACAATTAGTTTTAAAGGCTTCCCCACAAATCAGCCCCAAGATTCAGAACCCGGTGGTCCATGACCTGTTCATCAGTGATGCATTCAGTGTGGAGAAGCAGATCTAGCTTCGGTTGGGGGGGAACCATAGCTTGAATAATGCCACAAAGCTAGCCACTGAGATGTAAATGATGAAAAAACTAGAGACCCTAGATATTCAAGGTGCTGAGGCAAGGGTGTATGTTCATGCCAGGGAGAAAAAATCATGAGCACACTCCAACCCCAGACTCATCAGCCTTGTGAATGGTGATGGTGGCTGAGAGAATCCGAGGTTAACAGGACCAGCTCAAGAAGAGTATGGAAACCCAATCCCAGAGCAGGCATGCAAGGGGAGGTTCTTCTAAAAAAATAAAATAAAATAAAATGTTTTGTACCTCTTCCCTAAACTTCAGTCAAGAGTAACACACTGCTAATCAATTGAAAGTTTAAATTTTCATCAGTAGTAATGCTGTCAACACAAACCTCTAGCAGTCATCCATCTATTGAGTGCTCATTCATAACTCTCTCTCACCATACCAGTCTTCTACTTCCCTCCTCTCACTGACTTCATTTCGCCATCCTGGTAGACCTTACCTTTCTACAGTTCCCATACTCCTTTTCCTCCCCTCCGTTCCATCTTTATCTCCCTATTTATCTCCTGAACCCATGACCTTCAGCTCCAATGCTCATGCCAATATTTTTAACCTCACACCTATACCTCTCTGACTTTTCTGTGTCTGAAATGCCTGTTCCAACTCAAAAAACCACACACACACACACACACACACACACACACACACACACACACACACACACACACACACACACACACTACAAATCGCAACCATTACAGCCTCTTCACATCTCACTTCCCTCAGTTCCCAGCTCACATACACCTGGTTTCCTTCAACTAAACTAAGAAGCCGCAGAGTTCTTTTTACAAGCGAACTTTACCACAGATTACTGTTTCAAAGATCGAGTAGTCTGTGAATTTGATTTCTACTTCTCCATTGCAAGCTTTCCTTGTCTTAACTTTGAAGGTCTTTCACCACTATTATTATTATCATCAAGTTTACAGAGATGAACCCCCTCCTCAGACTGGTACCTGATATCAGTCTTCATCCCCAAGTTATTAGAGAGCACAAAGAAGCTTGTTTCAAATTTTCTTATGCCACTCTTCACAAAGCTCCCAGTAAACATCCACAAAGCTGCTTCTTTAACCACCCTTAAATTCTGACTTGAAATTCTATTCTCCCATGATGCCCACAGGATTTCACGAACAGTTTTGACTGCTATTGTACCAAGACCTCTGCTTATGTTAATTGATTGTCTCTCTGCTACCTTATATCCCATGTCTACTAAGGCTGTGTGAAATATTGCCGCGTGTTTCATTTCGAAGCTGTTTCAATGCATTTTGAGCTTAAAACGAAACAAAAACCTTGAAACAGCTTCAAAACAAAATGAGGGCAATCGAACCATTTTGAGTTTCAAAGCAGCGCAGTGATGGGAGGCAGAGGAGAACGAGGGCTGCGCTCCAAGTGGCTCCACAGTCCCACATAGCTCAGCCCAGTGGGGAGAACAGCTCTGGCTCTCTCTGCCTCCCGCTGCCAGGCTGTGCTCTGTGGGGCTGGTGGAGCCAATCAGAGCACAGCACCAGCTCTGCCTGCTTCCTGCCACTGGGCTGAGCTCCTATCAGCTCCACCAGCCCCAGGGAGCTCAGCCCAGTGGCAGGAGGCAGGCAGAGCCAGCACTGCACTCCACCTCCTGCCACCGAGCTGAGCTCCATGGGTCTGCAGAACCACTCAAAATGCAGCTCTGGCAGCAGGCGATGGGCAGAGCTGGGGCTGCGCTCCGCCTCCTGCTGCCGGGCTGAGCTCCACTGAGCTCAGCCAGGGCTGAACGCGAGCTGTTCCAAGCACTGGTCCCAGGCAGGAGCAGCAGCCTCCTGTCATCAGGCACAGATCTGGGGACCTGCACCCGTGGGAGGGCTGCAGGGCTGTGCTGGACTTGTCCCAGGGGTGCAGGCCTCTGGATCTGTGCCTGGATGACAGGAAGCTTCCACTGTTGCCTAGGACCAGGGGTAGCATCTGTCTTCCCTGGTGCTGGGTACAGCTGCACCCAGTGCCAGTCCCAGGTGGCAGCGGCAGCCTCCCATCATCCAGCACAGATCTGGGTGGACGCACCCCTAGGAGTCTGGCACAGTCCCACAGCCCTCCTGGGGGTACAAGCCCCCAGATCTGCATGCCAGATGACAGGAAGCTGCCGCTGCTGGCAAGTTTTGCTTTCAAGATTTTGAGGTACAGTTTCCAAGAAACCTCAGCACCCAGGTCCTTGAAACTTGGCAGGCTTCATGTCCTCAGAAGGGCTACCACCTCTGAAATTTGCATCCAAATCAGGCAAGAAATTACAACATTTTTGGTATTTTCATGATTCCCCATCATAGCCTATGGTCAAAATGTCAAAACGAATTGAAACAGCGAAACAGTTTCAACAAAACAGAACAGGACAGTGCTTCAAAACTTAATGAAACTGAAACGCTGTCCCTTTGAAATGGCGAAACGGATGTCAAAATGAAATGGTGTTTCGCACAGCCTGTCTGTCTATCTGTATCTCTCTGTTCCTTGTCTTTATCTTAGATTGTAAGCTCTCTGAGGAAAGGACCATCCTTTGGTCTATGTCTTCACAGTGCCTAACATAACTAGATACTGGTTCAGGATTCTGGCTCCAAGGAATTACAGCAGTATAAATAAAGAATGCAAATAAAGCTAAAATTTAAGACTGCTTCAAAACATGAATGTTGCCTGGCAGTGAATGGCACATTTTACCTTCTCTTCTACAAAATTAGAAGATGATAGAGAAAAACAACTGGAAATATATTTCCTTGCCAAGTACATAACATTTAGGGAACCATTCTAAAGGTCACATATTACTGTGGTAGCACAAGCTACTAGTGAGCCTCTGACCTGTTTCTACTGATCCCAAGATTTTAGTCCTACTTCAACTCTCTAAGAAATATTGCACAATTTTCTATAGTATGCAAAACCATAGAGGCTGATATTCAAGTTCATCCCAAAGACATCCTATTTTAATTCCAACAATACTTACATTTGACTGCCACAGAGAATCTGTTTAATACATCTATTATACTCTCAGGGGGCATACTACATTGCTTTCTTAGATACAACAGTTGGCCAAAATCACCTTCAGCAGGATAACTCAACCTGAATAATCTCCACATTTCACACCTTCCAAATCAAAATACTGAACCAACCCTCTAATTTTCTCTATTTGTACTTACTTTGAATTTGAGTAATATCATAAACCTGATTTAAGTTCTCCAGTAAACAATAATTGTAAATATAGTTTGAATAGCTTTCCAACATTCAAACTGTATGCAAAGTAACTTATATAGATTTGCCGAGCTGAAATAAAACATTTATCTAACAGCTTGCCTCTGGCAGTGACCAATACCAAGTAGTCCAATAGAATCTTATCACAGTAAAGCCAATTATCTCCATACTGGTAGTTTTGTAGTATTGTACAAGAATAACAAAAAAGCATCACAGGGGAATTCTCTCTATAAGCTCACCGTGTGTGGGGTTCAATTCTGAAGCATGAAATAGTGTATCTTAGAAGTAAGGCCACCATTATCGTATGATACCACTACAGATTTTTTAAGGTGTGCAAGAAACTCTTGCATTAGTTTTTCCTATACAGGATTCACTGCACAGGAAACCCTTAGAGAAGCAGCTGGAAAAGCAGCAGGTTCTTTCTTTGACTTGTTCTTTGATGAAAAAGTCAGTCCATCAGGTGGAATAGCTATGTTTTAAATAAAGTACTATTTTCCTTTACATATTTCTGAATTCACTGTTATTCAAACTTTATTATCCTCTGAATAATAAAGAGATTTTACTTCTGAACAAATCCAACTCTTTTAGCGTGATCCCTCTTGTTGGCACCTTAAGTTCATCTTACATCTTTAATGTAACTTTTGAGACCTCTTAAAATTCTTATACACATGACAGACTGTGGGTTTTCTTTCAGTACAGGTACCCCACACTTAACATACTTAATTGGTTCCAGAAAAACCAAGTATTAAGTGGAACAGCGCTAAGTGAAACCCATTTCCCCATAAGAATTAATGCAAATAGAGATAATTGGTTAACGCCGCTTCTTGCCCCAGCTTCTTGCCACCACGGCTACCCCGAACACTCCAGCCTCACATGCCAGCCTGAGCCCTGCGCTCCTACCACCCTGTGCTGGGTCCCTGCCGGCCCTAGCCTCAGGCACTGGCACTGACACTGGCACTGCCCCCGCCCCGCTCACCCACTTGCTGCTTCTTGCCGCCGCCACTTCTTCCCACCCACTGCCTGCTCCAGCACCATGTGCCAGCTTGGGCCCTGACCCCATGTCATCAGCATAGGCCTGCACTTATGCCCACCCACCCACTCATTGCCACTCACCGCTTCTTGTCAACACTTCACTGAGTGCTATAACAAAACTGGCTCAGTGCTAAGTGGAATCAGGTATGAACTTTAAATGAGCACTATAGCAAAATAGGGCTAAGTGAAAGCAGGGATTGTCTGCGTTTCTCTGTTAACCGTGTTCAAGTAGTAACCATGTTGTATGCCTCAGTCTTCTCCAGGCTAACTTATACAGGGGGGAAAGAATGGGTTAAAGAGCCAGTGAAGCCAGAGTTGCCTGTGCACAGGACAAGATGGACCTTGAGAATCAGCAAAGACTTGAATAGCTTTACTGACATATCAACAAAGGTGGGATTGCTATTGACACCCAGGAGGCTCCAGGAAAGCTGCATGAGTTAAGCGGGACAATGAGCACAACAGGCTGTATAAGCAGGTGTTAGTTCCTGGATGAGGCAGTCTGGAGAAGATCAGCTGAGCGACTTTGAAGCTCAGGAGCCAGACAGACCAGAAAGGGAATAGCTGGGTAACTCTGGGGAGTTCAGGGCTACAAGGGATGGACTGGGGGCAGAAGGACTCCTTAACCCTTTGGAGGGGGCAGAGTACCTCTGTCTGGGTGGCCTCTGCCCTAGTAAATACATTTATTCAAGAGGAGATGGTTGCTTTTAGGCTTGCAACTTTGGGTTGTACTGTTCTCTCCAACCATAGATGAAGTCCCTTTCATGACCTGAACTGAAAACTAGCTTCCTGAGTCAGAGTCCTAGACCAACCAGAGAAACTCAAGTACTGAAAGGCCAGGGTCTCAGAGCAAAAAGGATGCAGGGCTCCCACCCTCTGCTCTAGAGACCACACCTGGGCTGACTTCAGAGGGCACTTCCAGGCAGCAGATAAGGACACAATTGTCCCAAGCCACCCCCCCAGAGCACTTCATGACAACACAGCATTAGAGGCAACTAATAATTAATATAGTACTCTAAAGGATATCATCCTATGGTTTCAGAATTATTATTTTTCTCATTATTACTTTATTTTTGGGTGGAAGAAAAAGCAGAAATTTGTTTTTAACTCTAATTATAATGAAAGATAAGTTATACAAGACTCATAGGATCAAAGGAAACTAGGGCTGGAGTGGACCTCACAAGGTCATCTAATCCACTCACCTGCTCAAATCGGGATCATCCCTGACTAAACCATCCCAGCTAAGTGCTCTTGAAAATTTTCCAGGATGGAGATTCCACAATTCTTCTAAGTAGCCTGTCCCAATGCTTGACCCATCTGCATGCAGCTTGAGGCCTTTGCTCTGAGTCCTGTCCCCTACAGCCACAGAGAAAAGCCAATTTCCATCCTTTCTCTAATTCCCTTCAGGTATTTGAAGAATGTTAACAACTCCCCCTTCAGGCTTCTCTTTTCCAGACTAAATAACCTTACTTGTTTCAGACTTTCCTCATAAATCTTGCCTCCCAGGCCCCTAGTCATTTTTGTTGCTCTGGGCTGAACTCTTTCCAAACTGTCCACATCTTTCTTCAAGTGGGGGACCTGTAACAGGGAATCCCTAACCCTGTCACCAGAAAGTAGGTCCACCCCTTCAAGGCCAGAATTCTATGAGCATGGAGTGCTGGTGAGGAAGGGGTTAAATGCTGAGCCTGGTCAGCTGACCGGAAGTGGCAGGTCTATAAAAACCCTGGGCAGAGCAGCAGTAAGGGAAACAGCAGCTGAAGGGAAAGGAGTGCCTTCAAGAGCTCTATAGAGAAGCTGGGCAAGCAGTTCAAAGGTAGGAATTATGGCAGCTGTGGGAAGACAGCAGCCACAGCACAGCAAGGACTGTAGCTGACAGAAGGGAGTTGAGGTATGAGCCCTGTGAATGTAAGCTGACCTGCTGCTTTCATACTGGTTGGTGACAGTTATTATTTTTTTCCTTTTTTTGATTATTGAATAAGACTAGTGGTTTGGGTAAGGCTATTAAGGGAAGGAGGAGGCCTCATTTTGGGGACCCACTACAGAGTGGGGACCCTGATGTCAGCGAGGGTGTGGCTTTTGGGGGGCATAGACCTTGACACCAGTGAGGGCACAATCTTAAAAAGGCCAGGGAGGTCTGGTGCATCTGCAGTGCAATTTTATTTCAGGGGGGGAGGTTGTTTTTTGAACTGAGAGGGGTAAGTTCAAGGTAGTCCCCCTAGTTTTGACCTTGTGGCCCCCTGGCTGTGGGGCTGGCACCCGGGCTTCTGGGCCAGGCCACAAGCCTCAAGATACTAGAAAAGGCTAGAGCCTTGGAGTCAAACCCTATTTAGTGCGTTTAGATAGGTAGGCCTAGCTAGACCAAAAAACAGGGGTCAGGGCCACATAGGTGAAAGGCCCCAACATACAAAATACAATAGGCAGTCTCCCGCTCACAAAACATCATAATAATTTTCCATCAAGACATAGCAGATGAGTATAGGGCAGGACACAAGAACTCCAAAGAAGGCTCCAAGGGTGCCCCACATAAAGCACGGATTAATGGGGAAGATGGCACTGGAAAAGGTGACCTGCTACAGGACCCAGAACTGGACACAGTACTCCAGGTGAGGTCTCACCAGTACCAAACAGAGCAGTGGAATCCCTTGATTCTTCCTTGCTTTGTAAGTGACACTCCTGTTAATACAACCCCATGTGCTGATGGCATTTTTGCAACAAGAGCACACTGCCGGCTCATATTCAGCTTATTGCGACCTCCAGGTCCTTCTTGCAGTACTGCAACAAGGCTAATCATTCCCCCGCCTATATTTATGAATGCAATTATTCCATCCCAAGTGCAGGATTTTGTATTTGTCCTTGCTGAATCTCATCTGATTGTCTGCAGACCACTTTTCCAGTCCATTCAGGTATCTTCAACTCCACCCAACTTGGTGTTGTCTGTGAATTTGCAAAACATGCATTTGATCCCACTACCCACAAGGATCTCCATACATTGTGCTGGAAATGCCCCCCACAGCAGATTCTTTAATGTTTTTCACTTCACTGCTCCCTCCCCCAACTGGCAGAGGTTTCAAATGTGCTGTGGTTTTGCTTCCCTAGCAATCAGTGGCAAAGACCCAGTCAGTGGGGCTCCTCCACCAATCAGGAGCAAGGGGGCAAGCAGTGACATGAAAAACATTAAAGGAATAGCTGTGAGGGGGCACTTCCAGCATGATTTACAGAGATCACTAAAAACCTAAGTCAAAGACATTAAACAATATCAGACCCAAGACAAACCCCTAGGGAGCCCCACTTGACACCACCTCCCAACTAGACACTAGAACATTGATATCATTCAGATACAATGAAAACTGCAAGGAAAAAGGTATACTACAGAAGAAGGCCATATAATTAGAAGATATGAAATAAATGTACAGGAAAACTCTGAGCATCAGGAAAAATTCCTATGGATGCATCCATAGATCCTAAGGCTAAGAACTACACAGTTAGATGGTGGTAGTAGTAGTACTATATTTCCAGAAAGTACTGGAAATATAAGCATGTAATAATCTTGTACTGGCAGGCAGGGAGCATGGCAGCCTCCCCCCCCCCTCCCCCACACCCCCATACACACAAACCCTGGCTGGGGTCCCATACAGCCACAGAGGGAGTTTAACCCCCCGCCCCTTCAGCCTGCCAGCCCCAGTCTGGGGCATGGCCACACACCCCCTTCCACTAGAACAAGGGGAGGTGGCAAAGGCCTGACAGGGGCTGCCCTCCCAGACAAACTCCAGCTGGGGTCCAGAGCCAAGGAGGGGATTTAAACCCTGTTCCCTCCTTGCCTCCGTGTGCAAGCTCAGGGCCATGACATGGCCACTTCCCCACCCCCCACCCTCCCCCCACTCAAGCAGGGAGGGGGAGCACAGGCCTGGCAGGGACTCAGCCCCCAGACATGGGCTGGGGTCCTGTGTGGCCAGAGATGTGGGGGGTTAAACTCCTCTTCTCCCCCTCAGTCTGCTGGCTCCAGTTGGGACATGGCCACAGACTCCTCTTTCCACTTGAGCAATGAGCAAGGGAAACAAAACTTGGCAGGAACTACCTCCTCCCCCCTCAAGTGGGGTGTGGGGCAGAAGTCTGGCAGGGGCTGCCATCCCTCTGCCCCCCCCAACCAGGAAGACCCTGGCTGGGGTCCCTTGCAGGCCAGGAATTGGATTTAAAAGCCCCTCTTCCCCCCCTCAGCATGGTGGCCCAGGCCAGGAGCAGGGCAGTGGGGAGATACAGCTGGCAGGGACTTCCCCCCCCAGGCTGGAGTCCCACTGCAGAACACCGAGGGGGGGGGTTAAAGCCCCCATCCCCCTGGCCTCAGCATGCTGGCCTCCGACTGGGGCAGTCATGCCCCATTCCTTCAAGCAGGGATGAGGGAAACTTTAGAGCTTCTGTCCCTTCCCTTTGGCAGTGGCTGTTGCAAAGAGCTCAGAAACCCCACAGCAGGGCAGACTGTCTTTGAGGCTGTGTGTGGATTCCTAACTGAGCTCTCTAGTTAGGGACAGAAGTTACACACAAACTGGTTTAAGTGATCAGAAACTAGTTTGAATCTGTAACAGAACAGAAGCTCAGTGCACATAAATCTGTTTAAAATGGCTGAAACTGGCTTAAGATAAACCTGGTTGAATGCAGTATCAGTCTTAACTGATTTGAGTCAAACCGGTTTATGAAACTTTTGTCCCAGACTCCTTCCTGGTTCATGTTAAGTTACAGGCTTCCCAGTATGCTTTACAGCCCTGGGTTGGGCTGGGCTGTCTGATCCAGAGAGCAGGACTGACTCCACCCTTCTGCTCCCTAGCTGGAGCAGGGGGGACTGACTCACAAGAGGGGCTGGAGGGCAAGCCCAGCTGGGAATGCAGCCAGTCCAGTCTGCAGGAGGTGGGGGGACTGCCCCCCCCAGGCAAACCATGGCTCAGGTCTGGGACCAGGGAAGAGGGTTAAACACCCCACTCAAACTTACTGCTGACTACAACTGTGGACTACAAATCCTAGAGGCTGCTGGAAGCAGGAAGAGGAAGCAATGAGCAATCCTGCAGAGGCTTACTACTTTAATTTTGGACTGCAAATCCCAGAGACCTCAGGGGCAGCAGGAAAAGGAAGCAAGCACACAGTCCATGCCCATGCTGGCTACATGCCAGGCAGTCATGGTCTAGACCCCGCCAGCTTCTCGCCTGATCCACTGCAGGTATGTGGCTGCATTTCCAGAACCAAAACTAATGTCTGTTCACTTGCTTTTCAGTACAATCTACTTTGTTTAGACTTACTGCAAGGACTGAATCTATTCACCCTATGGCTTTTTAAATGTCTGTACTTAGCCTTGATACTCAAAAGCTTGTCCAACAGCTCTTCCAACTATATGACTGGTACAATAAAAGGTATTGCAAAAAAACACTTGCCTCTTGCATGTTTCCTCCTGAACCATCGTGGCTACAACACTCTACCCCTACAGCTCACACAAGCACTCATCCTGTTCCCATCAGGAATATATTTACACTGCAAATGAAGGTTTAACTGTAACAAAATATATACACAACTTTGCTAGCTAACATGAACAGAAACAAAAGTGAAGACATGGCAGCATGAGCTTCAGTACTGGCTAGCAACCCAAGTACATGCTTAGAAGCTGAATACAAGCCCACTGGGGATCCTATTGCTGTCTGAGCTAACTAGATTAAAGCTAGCCCACCCATGCTACAATCACATCTTTATTTACTGTGTAGATATATGCCAAGAGGAATACTGTCACTCATAGGCTACCAGACCCATGTTTTCTTGAGTAAGGCAAGCTAAACAAAGCTTCTCATGGCATAATTGCAGATACTTTCTTCTTGCGGATCAGGTGGTTGCCCATAGGCTTGGTTACAATTTGTGCTGAATACATATATAGAGTCCCAGCACCATCTGAGGAATTCAGGTATGCTTAAGGGAGATCAACAAGTGTAACACTACATAGCATGCCCATGGATTTGCTCAGGATGTACATCAGAAGCCTTTTATATCATATATTGCAAGAAGTTCATGCTTTTTTCTGGCTGGCAACAAAAGCTGCACACAGCTTCACAAGAATTTCACAATTATTTTTCAGTAACTTTAGAGCTAATTTTAAACTCTCCCTGCCCAACTGCAATGTAGAGCCAGCCCTCTCTCCTGAAATTCCAAAAGCCACATCTTAATCTAAGGTAAGCTTTCTTTTAAGGAGTTCAGGGTGAACAAAAATAAGTTATTTAAAGGGAAAAAGTGGCACGTTGAGACAGCAGCATTTATATAAAGAATTAGCTAACTGTCAAGGAGTGGGGACTTTAATAGAAAATCAGAAATTCTGTGACAAACATAACACTTAATCTGTAATTATATTCTGCTTGGGCCAGAATATAATTACAGCCAAGTACAGTCTGCTGAAAGATGCATTCAAGATGAAAAAGGCTACACACTAAGGACCATCAAATTTCTAAATCAGGCTTGTCCAACATGCGGCCCGCCAAGCCATTTTCTGTGGCCCATGGTGCTGCAACGGGAACCCCTTGTCCCTCTCCCAGCCCCTCAGCAGCTTCCTAATGGATGCTGAAGGGCTGAGGAAGGGACAAGGTTCCTACACGCACCACATCAGCTTGACACTGCTGATGCAGTGCGGCTCTTCCTCTCCCCCCTCATTTTACTGTGTCCCTTCCTCGCTCCACCCCTCCCTTCCTCATTTGCATGCCAGCTCCTCTCCTCACCCACATTGCAAGGTTTCCATTCCTAGCCCCTCCCCTCCCTCATTTGCATGTCAGCCCCACCCTGCACCGGTCCCTGCCGGCTGTATGGGCTGGAGCAGATCACAGTGCAGTGTGTGGGAGCAAGGGGCACAGATGCCGGTGCAGAGAGGTGCTGCAGCTGGGCCCATGGGAGATGCTGCTGCCGCTGCTGCTGTAGCTGTCAGGGCGGGAAGCCAGCGCTGCTCCCACATCCCCCCGCACCCACAGACATCGCGCTGGGGGTGGTGAGTTGCTGGCCCGGGGGAGGGAGGGACCCCTGCTGCTTGGGCCTGGGCTCGGGCTCCGGCTGCACTGGGGAGAGGAAGCAGGGGGGTGTCGCTACACATCCCACACCCCCCTGTAGAGTCCCCACATGTACCCCTAGCTGCTGAGCCCAGGTGCAGGAGCATCCTCGAGGCTGCCCAGGTGGCAAGGAGGACACAGCGGGGTCAGGCAGCATCCCTTCACCCCTGTGCCCCCAGGCTGTGGCTGGACTGAACAGGCTGCATGAGCACCCACTCCTGCCAGCCCACTGAGTAATAAAAAGTTCATAATCTGGCCCCACATTGAAAAAGGTTGGACATCCCTGTTCTAAATGTTACATATTATACAAACATTAGTGAATGCAGAGCTGGAGTATCTTCATATACAAACCTACACTCCTAGACACAGGAAGAATCACTTAGTCTTAAGACAGCTGTACCCATGGAAACCACTCTGTGGTTCAATTTCCATTACTCTACCTGCAAACAGTAGAACTGTACTGTCTGGAAATTTGAGAAAATAAACTGAAAGGACAAACTCTTGCAGGCACAATTAAGTTTCTCTATGTGATCCAGTGGTACATTTATCTATTTTTCAAGTGGCCAGAACAATTTTCTTTTTTATTAAGAGGCAGAAGTTTATCATAGAACTCACAAGCTGCATTTTTTCTTTTTGAGAAAGCTAAAAACTTCTCTGAAGACTATTAAAGAATTAATAATTAGGGAGTACTTGAGTCTAAAAAGAGTGTATGCTTTTCTGAGAATTACAGAAAAATTACAAGGCAGTGACTGTCTATGCTCAGATTTGTAACATCTGGGAGAAAAATAAAGCTGTATAGTTATAGAAACTATTCAATTGCAAAGGTTATAGTCATAATGCCCTGCCAGGCATTACAACTGTTAGAAACCAAGTTCAATTAAATTTAACATATAGCTATTTTTGCTTCCCACTCATCCCAAAATAATACTGCTAGTCACTTTTTTTAAATTAGTATAAAACATAGGGGAGTACAGCATAACAAAGTTAATAATCCTTTTTCTTCTACCTCTGATTTAAAAAAGTATCTTGGTACTTGCAAAAAGAATTACTTTAATCTACATCAGGTACTTTACAGAAATATCTAGTCCCTGTCTCCAAAATCTTTATTAGACAACGAAACTCTACTCCCATACTCAGCAGGAGTATTACTGAGTTTACATACCTCCACCAAATTCAAGGCAATTACTTGAGGCCTACAAAACTAATCAACTTTATGTAGCAGAAGTTGACACTAAAAAAGACCTCTAGATTTTCTTCTAGTACATAGGCCACAAAATTTCTGTTTCCTTAAAATGGCATGTTTTGACACTGACACATTCAAGTATATCGTTTAAAAATTACCAGTACACCATAAACATTTAGCTGATTGTATAGCTGTGTAGAAAGGCAATGTTTTGTATGTTCTAAGAGTGATGACCTACTTTAAAGACTGCACTTAGGACAGTTGCACAAGATACAGTACTGAAAGACACAAATGGAAACAAATGGTCTCTCTCAGCTTGGCTCTGCTGTGCACCAAATTTCTTTTTCATTACCACAGAGCATAACACAAGCATTTCTGTTCAGCCATCATACTCCCCAAAGCCTAGCTAAAGACCCATGGCAAGCTATTCAAATGACATTTGTTTTAGTTTAACTGAGATTTCCAAATGTAAGCTACAACATAGAAAATCTGTTATTTTCTCATTTTCAAGCAATTGGCTTTCAGCCAACCAAAAGGAAAGACAAATCAAGCTGATTTAAATAAGATTCCTAAATTACTAATTATGAGAAAAGTAGAATAGGGATGCAATTACTAAAGTTACAGATTCAGTTAACAAAGACTGTTTAGATGGCATTCATGATTAAGTGTTTTTAAGTAAAAATCTGGATAAAAACTCCTTTGAATTACCTCTATAACCAGCAGACATCATGAATCTAATCATGAGGAATATTGATTGATTTTTGCTTCAGCTAATTTTAATCAATAAATGGGCCAAAGCACTTTCTTATCATGTGAAAATAGTCGCCATGATTTTAGACTTTCAAATGGGAAAATTAAAATACTGTTACTTCTTAAAAGTCACCCCCTTAAAGGCTTCACCCATGCTGAAGGTGTAAATAAGATAATGAATGATGCCATTTAATAAGTTTTATTTTTACTAATAGCATTACATTCCTCTCAAACTGTGAACAGCTGGAAATAAAGGCATTTATCTGATCAATAGCATTTTTTTACTTGTGTATAAAGTTAGTTACAGCTATTGAAGGGAGTACACGCAAAAACAATCACAAAGTTCAGCACTTGTTCACATACTGCCTTGAACCTAAGAAACCATTTCACAGAAAAACAGAACTAAAAGGTAAAGCACTGACCAGTGACTCTAGGCTTTCCCTGTATTTTACAGAGCTGTCGGAGTGAAAAGCTGTATCTATCCTAGATTACACCCTGATATACTGGAGCTGTCCAGAGTATATAATGGGGTAGAATTTAGACAGAATTATCTTTACTTGGCCTTGTTGTGGGCAAACAAATGGGATTATTGTATTTTAAATACAGAATCAATGGTTACATTGACAGCATTAACTCTTCATACATTACCAAAGATATTTCTCCACCAGCCACTCTCTCTTAGAACATAAAGCCAAGTTATCAACACTCATAGATATGTTAAAGAATATAATGCATAATGGAAAAGGAGTACAACTCACAGTTAATTTTGCAATGCCACTGCAAATATCTTACATGAAATTAATTTACAATCAGCAACAGCTTTTGCATCTGCAGTGGATTTAGTGCAACTCAGAGATTCCATAAAACATTTAAAAATAAATTAGTAACATGTTATATAACAGGCTATATTTTCCAATTCAATGTTCTTAAATTCATATTTTAGTGTATATGTTCATGCATGCAAAAATCAAAATCAGACTTATCCTGTAGGTCTGATAATTTCACAACTATAATGATGGCAATAAGTACTGCAAAAATGCAAACGTTCCGAAGTTCTCACTTGGCCTTTCAGCAAATCCTTCGAGTATATTTCTCATAAATAAGCCAAAGGATTCCTTTCAGAGCACTGCACCCCTATATAGTTATTAATATCAGTAGCGAGTACTTACCCATTAGCAATTTGCCATTTTCAGCAATTTGGTTTACCATTATTCTTCCCTCTGCTCTTTGAAGAACATTTAGCACATTATTTTTTTATAACAAAGTCTTGAAGTCTAAGACTATACAAAGTCTTGAAGTCTAAGACTATACAGCCATAAGAACTATTCACTATTGCCTCTGAAAAACTGACTGTTGGCTGCTGCACTGCCAGAGATTGATCTGGCTCAAATAGCAATAGGCTCTCTCACAGGATAGCTAAACTAACACTGATACAGTCCTGATACTATAATCCTTTAATGAAGATGAACTATATGAATGTCTTTCTGAAAATGCTATTTGTAAATCCAAAGCAAGCTGTGGTCAGAAGGCACATTGCCTATGATTTGCAGACCACTCAAAAGACTGACTGCCACAAATCTATAAGCTGAGTTTGAAAGCATACAATGTGCAGAGCTGACTAATACCATCAGAAGTAAAGCTCTCACATTCACCTCAGGGCATTTCACTGTAAGTGAAAACAGTGATGCGTTTTTTTCCATCTTCAATACAAGTTTTACTACAATTACTGGTAAAAGAATAAGTCATATGATAGTGAAGATTTCAAAAATATATTAGTATAATAAGAAAAAGTTTATAGAAAACATGCAAACAGGCCATGACTTAGTTGTTAATAAAAAAAAAAAATCCATAAAAACACTCCCTTTTGCCTACCTCTGCATTATGGTACATAGACTAAGTCAAATAAGATGTAGATAAAGTTTTAAAAAATGCTTAATTGACTTAGGCTCCTAAATGCCCACTGTTAAACAAGGTGAGCTGGGAACCTGAGTCACTGGGATTTTGAAGATTTTATTCACTAGCATCAGCTAGAGGACTTGATACAAATCAGTTTTTATACACCACTGTAACAGGTACCTAAGTTGCTTTTATATGAAAAGATGTCAAAACTTTTTGCAATTTACAGTATGTTAACATGTACTATTCTTACACCAAAATGCTACAACCATAGAGGAATTCCTACACAGATACAGACAGTACTTGGCTCAGAGGAAGTAGAAGCATTTTGGCAAAGGATAACAGCTTTCTCTAGAAAGCAAAACATTTGTTTTAACATCCACTCAGATCAGACAAAACCCATCTATGAGATCATGAAATTCAACCTACAGACCTCTGTTGGATGAAGAGCTGAGTCAGGACTGGAATCTTGTTCAAACCCAAAGCTTATTTTAAAAATATGAGAGGATGCCTTATTGCAGGGATATTTTCTATTTGCGCCCTTTGGAACACAGTCTGTAGAGGCCAAGTATATTGTTTGGCTCTTCATTTCTGCCAAAGACTTAAAAAAAAACAAACAAACAAACAAAAAAACTAAAACACCACAAAGGTAGGCAAAGTTCTTTGAATAGATGTGATATCTTTTATTAGACCAACTGAGTAGTTGGAAAAAAGCTCTTAGCAAGCTTTCGGGCACAGTCAAGTAGAAGCAGTAAAAGCTATAACAAACTTAAAAAAAAATTCAGATGTCTAGTACACAGCTGTCACAGACAATGCTGCAAACGTATATGGCTATAGTGCTCATTTGATGCACCTGTTAGCTAAAGACTTCAGTGCTCCAAAAATCAAGGCTAATATTGTTGAAATTGCAAAATACTTCCATTACAACCATTTTGCAGTAGCTGCTCTGAAAAAAGCAGGAAGAACCAAACTAACTAACCAAGACGTGCAGTGGAACTCCACTGGTGGACTGTTTTGACTGATATATTGAGAACTGGCCTAATCTGATGACAGTTTGTGAATAAAATTGTGACAAAGATGAAACTGTCATAGCCAAAGTTATAAACATTGGGCTAAAAAGAAACACAGAACATATGGTGACTATCCTGAAACCTATTTCCATAGCTTTGAACAAAGTGCAGGGAAATCACTGTTTTATTACTGATGCTGTTGAAATTTGGAAGAAACTGAGTGAGACTTTGAAAAGATAAACACAGTTTAAATGACATGGTTAAATTACAGGCATTAAAAAAAATGAATTAATCAAGTACTATCTCCAGCTCAGTTTCTTGCAAATATTTTCAAGATTGACTCTGGTACTGTCCTGAGCACAGCAGCAGGCAAAATAGGGCCCATGGGCCAGATCCAGCCTGCCAGGCACTTTCATCTGGCCCATGGGCACCCACCAACAGATTGTGCCCCACTCAGCCCTTCTGCCCACAAGGGTGGGAGCAAGGCACCCCATATACACCCCCCCCCCCAAACACAACCTATTGTACCTTGCTCCCAACCTCATGGGCAGAAGGGCCCAGTCCAGCCAGCAGCAGCTTCCAGGCAGGGCTGCTGCTGCGACTGCTGCAGCCACCTTGGGGAGACCTGCTTGGTTTCCTCAGCATCCTGCTCGCTCTGGGCAGCAGGTAGGGAAGTGGTGGGAGGTGAGGGCAGGGGGGAGCTGTAGCTGGGTGGGGGGCAGGGAGCATAGGTCTGGGGCTGGTGGCAGCACAAAGCCCACACCCGGGGGGCAGTGGAAATGAGAGGCTTGGCTTGGCAGGGTGTGGTTGTAAGGGATGGAGATGTAAAATTTCCAGAAATTTTGAAGCCAGAGGAAAAAAGCGGGGCGTTTTTTCCAGCTTTCAGAAAAAAACAAATTTGGGGAAAAATTGAAATATATGCAATACTTATTTTCTTAGCACCCTTTACAGATCTTAATTCACTCTGCTACTTTAAGAACATAAAATGTATTGTGCATAACTTGGTTTGCCCATAAAATTATCATGTTTGGTATATTTATTAAAATTTAAAAGTATAGTTTATTCAGACAATAGTTACAAATTTACTAATTGAATTTACTTTAAAATGTTTTTAATTTTTTTACAAAAGTAGGCAAAAATTATATTTGAAAATAGAATAAACCATCAATATTATAGTAAAACAAAGGAAGTTATTATTTATTCTAGACTTAGTCTCTTCCACAGTGTTAAGCAAATACAGAAAGCACTCATTTTTAGAAAAAGAGCTGAGAAAAAAAGAGAAAAAAAACCAAGACTCATGGAATACAAGTTTTGCTACATGAAACTTTGTCTAATCAGTCTCATTTTCTGAGCTATCACCATAAGCAGTTTCTGCTTCTTCTGATCCTTCATTTTTATCATCTTCATGGACTTCTGAAAACTGAAGGTTTGCCTGGATGGAGACAAGCTTCTCTACTCTTTCACATGTTAGTTTATTTCTTGATTTGGTGCATTTCCAAACACAGACCAGTTTCTGTTACATGCTGCAAAAGATGGAGGAATCTGAAGCAGGCGAGAAGCAAGAGTCAGAGGCTGTATCATGCAAAGGCCTTGCAACCATGTTGCAGGAGCCATATACTTGGCAGAGTCCCAGACTTCATTCCTGGATCAAATACCTAAAGTTGTTCTGTATTCTGCAACATTTGACAGTACCTTTCCAACATCAAGTCCTAAGTGTGTTACTTGTTTTGTAATCCATTCAAATGCTGTAGCAGTGCTATCATCACTAACATTTCTGCCTTTGAATCTTGGATCCAAAAGAACTGCAGCAGCATGAATTGACTAGCAACAAAATTCTTCCCGTCTGTTAATAAAGTCTTTCACTTTTCTTTCTTCTGTACTAGTAATCAGGGATGCACTTAGATTCTCAAAAACGGTTGATTTTATCTGGGCCATTTGGTAAGGAATGTCTGACAAAAATAAAAAAGTGCACTGTCTGATCCAGATGCAGTGATTGCTGAAGAAAGCGGCTTTAGAATTGTTAGAAATATTATTAAAATAGAAATATTATTAAAAATGTATAGTGAATAGTGTTGTTAAAACTGCACAGTTTGTATCTCGTACCTGATAAGAAAAAACACCACCAAGGACATCTCGCTAATTTACTATCTCTTTGTAACACTAAATCACACATACCTTCAAACTCCTCTGCCTCTACTCTTGTAAACTACAAAGGCTGTGATTTAATTGACTGTGTCCTTGGGAAAGGGGGGGGTTTGAACTTTTGGTAACCTGGAGAGCTTTTCTAAGCATGCGTAATTAGCTAATGCATATAAGCCTATCCGCCCCGCATACTTAAGTAGTTAATTATAATGCACATGCGACGGATGACGTGACGTCATTTCATATATGTTTGTATGAACCGGAAATGAGTTGTAAGAGTTCCTGCTTCTGCACACGTGCCCAGGAGGGAAGGGATAAAACCCAGCTGAGAGTTTTCCTCGGGGGCAGAGTGTGGTCTTTTGTCTTCACTCTGACCCTATTTGCAAATATACCTTTTGTATTGCTAATAGTGTGTGTCTGAGAGTTCTTCGCCTCCCAAGAAACGAACCGCAAATTTTTGCATCAGAATCTTGAGGGAGTTCCACAGCTGAACTCAGAAGACATCCTCCTCAAGTACCGTGTTCCTTACACTTCTGGGTACTTTAAGATCCTCAGTTATTACTGTTTCTTGAAGAGCTTCTTTGTCTTTTAGTAAGCTTTCAAAAGAGATCACCACTCCACCCCTCTGTAGTTTTACTACAGAGTTTGAGTATCACTATTTTATTCTTTACATTCTTTTCTTCCTGCTTCTTCTTAAAGACTGCAGCTACAATATGAGTAGCTTTTACATGTTTTATAACTTTTCTTTTTCAATAGCTCTTTTGTAGAGTGTCCAACTTCATGATGTCATTAAGAAGCAAGTTTAGCCCATGGGATGTACATCCTATTGCAGTAATATGTGGATATTTATCCATGATGATCTCTCATGCTGCTTTCATGTTACTTGCATTGTCAGTCAGCAAAGCAAATACTTTACCACTCCCAATCTTCTGTAGGACTTCACATATTTTACTACTGATATACTCTGCAGAATGCCTGTTCTCTCCTGTTTCAGTGTTTCTGTAAAAAGCTGTTTGAGGTGTTATCACAAAGTTTACAATTCCTTTTCCCTGCACATTTGTCCAACCATCTGTAAGTACTGGAAGACACGCAGCTTCATTGATTTTTCCTTGCACAGATTGCATTACACATTCATATTCTAACTCTAAAAGAGGCTTGCTCAAAGAATGTCAGCTGGACAAAAGGTACAATGGTCTTAGTAATTTAAAAGCTTTCCGCCGTGTGCATTTTCAGTTATTGGCACTGGCATCTCAGAAGAATATATTGCAAGAGCTTGGTCAACTTTTTTTCTGCTCTTCAGGTGTCATCCTGTCTACAAATGAAGCTATTGAGAATCTTTTATATACAATTGCTTGCAATATTTGGTTACTTGAGGATTGTGATGCTGATGTTATAAAAGCAGCAGCAGCACCAGGAAGACTTCTGGATCAAGAATGCTGGAAAGAGCTACTTGCACTTTCATCATCATGATCTACATTCCTCCTCACTTACACCCATGAAGGATTTTTTAATGTCTGCAGGACACTTCTTACATACAAGGATGTGTTTGGTTATCGTAATAGCATCTGGAAATGCATATTTCATTTGACAGTATTTGCAAATCATGTTTTTTTTCTCAGAACAACTTGCAGTGTGGAAATGCTTCCATATGCTGGAAGCTGGTCACACCATTTTGCTGAGGGAGAAAAAAGAAATGTAATTTAGTGTCTAGCTTGCATATATAAATACTAAGCTACAGCATGTACAAATTAAGTAACAGATGGAGGAGAGGCCTTCTCAGAGTTAACTGTGAACAATTTCCCTGCCCTGCAGGCCTCACCTCACTGCTAAGGTTGGGTGATTAGTCACAAAACATCAGATTAGTAGGAATTAAATTATGAATTACATAGGTTATGAAAATATATTAATGCAGCTAAAATATAGTTTCATGTACTGAATTCAGAGAAATTTAAACTCTTACTTTTCAATAAAGAAGTATACTTTCATTGAGCTCCTGTGTGCTGCTTCTGTACTTCTGTGGATCTGAAGATCACAGGGCCAGAAGGAGGCAGGTTCCTTCCAACTCCAAAACATTTAGACTTGCTCTGTCTCCTCCCCTGAGGCTTTTGAGGAAGTAAGGCAATAAGCTCCTTGTTTCTAAGCTCTACAGGAATGAATGGATGCTGCTGCCAGTGTCCACTCCCAGTCATTTGAGGTCTAGTCAGAAGGACAAGAGCAGATCCACCAACCTCTAGATCAAAAGTCAACAATCCTTCTCCTTCTCTTGTGAAAATGGGAGTGCCCCCTGAGGGAGAAATGCATCTTCCTATTTAATTTGAGAGTTGTACTGTACTGCTTGTCCTCAGTGTACAGGAAATGTAATGATCTGATACTGTAGATAGTCTTACACAAAAGTCTTCTTATTACATAGTTATTAGAAAACATTTTGGGGAGTAAAGGGTAGCAATAGGAACACCTTGTCTTAATCATTTTATTCATCATTCTAAAAGACAGTATTTCATAAGAGTTTTTTTAATTTTTCCAAACCAATTTTTTTCAGAATTTTTCTGGTTTTTTTCCAAGACTTCACATCTCTAGTGATGAAGGGTGGGAGGTATGGGGACCACCCACACAGTCCCCCACATGGTGTGCAACCCCCACTGCAGATAGCAACAGCAGGCAGGGGCACTCAGGGTGTTCATGTCCTGCTCAGGTGCTGGCACCTGGAGTCATGTGGCTCTGGCCAGTTTGTGCACAGTTCTGGTTCTACACAAACCTGCAGAGGGACAAGAGGTCTGAGGGGTAGGTTATCAGGTCTGTTACCTCTTATCTCCATATACTGCTGTTAACAAGCATGTTCTCTCTAGAAACACAAATCCACAGTTTGAGAACTGAAACTAAGCAGCAGAGAGATGCTTAATGGGATCGTCTAGACTGAGCACTGAGGCCCATTGGGTAGAGCAGTTTTCTTTAATCTTCACTAATCCATAGAGGAACCTCCAGGAACTCCATAAGACTGGGCCCCTAATATAGTCCATGGCCTGTTGTAACCCATTTATAAAACTTTTCTTAAAAGGTTACATAAATATACTACCTCAAATAGTATATAGATTCATAGATTGTTAGGGGCTGGAAGGGACCTCACAAGATCATCAGGTCCAGCCCTCCTGCACTAGGCAAGAAAGACAACTAGGGTCAGGTGACCTCAGCAAAGTGACCATCCAGTCTCCTCTTGAAGATTTCCAGTGTAGGTGACTGTACCACCAATGGGAGGACTTTATTCCACAGTCTAGACACCCTGACTGTGAAGAAGTTTTTCCTAGAGTTGAGCCTGAAGCAGTCTTCCAGGAGTTTGTGGCCATTAGTCATGGTTTTCCCCAAAAGTACCCTGGTGAACAGTTGTTCACTGAGCTCTTGATGTATTCCTCTGATGTAGCAGTAAGCTGCTACAAAGTCCCTTCTTAGGCTTCTCTTTTTTAGCGTGAAGAAGGCCAAGTCCCTCAGCCTCTCTTCGTACGCTCTGCCTTGCAAGCTTCTGATCATACAGGTGGCTCTTCTCTGGATTCTCAAGTTTTTTCCACATCCTTGTTGAAGTGTAGCATCCAGAACTGGACACAGTACTCCCACTGCAGTCTCACCAGTGCCAAGTACAGTGGAAGAATCACTTCCTTGGTTTTACATGAGATGCATCGGTTGATACATGCCAGAGTATTATTTGCCCTGATGCCTACAGCATCGGCATGATGGCTTATGTTCATGCATTGGTCAATCATTACCCCTAGGTCCCTTTCGGTCATGGTGCTAATCAAATTGATGCCACCTAGCCTGTAGGTATGTTGGGGATTGTTTGCCCCCAGATGGAGCACTTCACACTTCTAGTGTTGAACTTCATCTGGTTCCGATTCACCCAACTCTCCAGCCCGTCCAGGTCCACCTGAATCTGCAGCCTATTTTCAGGCATGACCACACTCCCCCATAACTTGGTGTCATCCACAAGCTCTTCACCCCCACATCCAAATCATTGATAAAGATGCCAAAAAGCACTGGACCAAGCACGAATCCCTGTGGGACACCATTGGCCACTTCTTGCCAGGACAACACAGAGCTGTGCATAAGAACTCTCTGGGTCCTACCTCTCAGCCAGTTACCTACCCACTTAACCATTGAGCAGTTAAGCCCACAATCTTCCAATTTTACAAGGATATCATGGGATACTAGATCAAAGGCCTTTTGGAAGTCTAGGTACATAATGTCTACCCCAATAGTAGTCAGGAACAGTACTATCCTACGGCAGAATAATTACACACGCTGAAATGTACATGTAGACGGTGACAAGGGCTGCCTTAGGCATGAGGGTACCAAAGTGTGGGGGCTGCTTGCTGCCCAGCCTCACACTTTAGCACCTTCATGCCCCAGCCAGCCTCTCCGCCACCGGACATCACCACCCAGAGCACAGGGCTGGCTCTTCCAGGTCAGCCCTGCCAGCTCAGAGCTGCTCTGCCCTGGATGAAACTGCTGCAGTCCTGGGCATATGTGTAGATGCTGCCCCCAGGAGCAGCTGACTTCAGCATGAACTGTACTGGAGTTTATTTCATCACCTTAACAGCACATGTAGATGCACTCACTGAACAGAAGCAATGTTCGCTTAAGTTTACCTTTATATGATGACTTGATTTCCAGAAAACTGCACACAAAGCACCTGTAGATAAGCACTAGATAAATATTTAATTTGTTCTGAAAATACTACATAAAACTATGATTGTAATGACTATATATTTATGAGTTACTCTGGCTGAATTTAAAAAAAATCAGAGGACCAGTTGAATATATACTGCTCTGGTTATGAGGACACAATTAAAACAGCTTTGTCCATGCAATTAGCAAACAAACTGAAATACCTTTCTTTTTTTTTCTGACTAGCCATTTTAGAGCTAAATGACTTTGTATCTTCAAAAATGAACCTGACTCTCAAGGAAAATTTGCATCTGTTTAGCTACAATGCCATAGCTGTAAGGTGGAATTTGTTAACACAGCACTATTCTTCCAAAGTGCTTGGAAATTTAAAAATTCATGTATGTGCTATAAAGAAATTAATTTATACATCATGTAAATGAAGACCAGGTATTTAACACATAACAAGAGTAAGTGGAAATTTCGGACAGGGAATTTATATAACAGAAAATGAAGAAAGAATTTGAGAGAGAAATCAATTACTAGATTTGGAATTTGATCAGGATAGTGAAGTGCCTAGCAAAAAGTAGAATGTACATATTGTCCACCTCCATGATCTTAACTGCAAGCAACACCAGAAGCAGCTGCATTTTCTGGCACTATTCTGAAGTCAGATTCTGCATTGCTCCAGAGTATCTGAACAGTACTGAGTTTCCAGGGAGCTGACCACTAGATGGGTTAACCACAGTCAAGGCAATGCAGCCTGGATGAACAGACAGGATTACACAACAAAGAAGCATTGCTACAGATAGTTTTACGAAAAAGACTTGTGCTCCGAGGTATAACATTTGTCCTTTATTGTGGCAATAAGCAATTTAAAGTACGTAACAGCAAGTCTCAACTTGCCTGCCTTCGCCAAGAGTTGTCCTAGCCCAGCAAACTGGACTACTTCAAAAAAGCATTTAATAAGAATTATTTTGCCTGTGAAATGAAAATGAAAAGACAATCCAAACTATGTTTACTAATGTCAAGATACACTTTCCTACTATATGCATGATGTCCTAATTAGCCAATTTATCATACAAGACACAAGCGGAGTCCTTCCCAACAAGAAGCAAGAGGGGCAAGAGTGCCCAAAAGCCCCCCGGCTCACCAAGGGCATCCAGGAATGCCAGCTTGCCAAAAAGGCAGCATACACCCGGTGGAAGGGGGGTGCTATCTTCAAAGAGGAGTATACCTCCTCTGCTCGGGCCTGTAGGGGGGCTGTCAGGAAAGCTAAGGCTGACATAAAGCTAGGACTAGCGTCCAAGATCAAGGATAATAAAAAGTCCTTTTTCAAATATATAGGGAGGATGAAGAAGGCACCGGGTAATGTGGGGCCCTGCAAAGTACACTGGGCAATCTGGTAGTTGCACCACAGGAGAAAGCAGAACTCTTTAACCAATTCTTCACCTCCGTTTTCTTGTGCAGGGACCGGGACTTCCCCACTATGATGCAAGACGGACTTGAGGGGAATGCCTCCAGACCTCAGGTTGGGAAGGACCGGGTTAGAGAGCTTCTGGAGGGGCTGGACGTGTTCAAGTCAGCAGGTCCAGATGCTCTCCACCCCAGGGTGTTGAGGGAGCTAGCTGGGGTTATTGCAGGGCTCTTGGCACGGCTTTACGGGCGCTCGTGGTGCTCGGACCAGGTGCCAGATGACTGGAAGATAGCTAACATGGTCCCCATCTTCAAAAAAGGGAAGAGAGAGTTCAATTTCTTCATCAGCGATTTGGACGACAGGGTGAAATGCAACCTGTTTAAATTCGCTGATGATACCAAAATTTGGGGTGAGGTGAGCACGCTAGTAGGGGGGGAAAGATTGCAGCAAGATCTGGATAGGTTACAGGAGTGGGCTAACATAAACAGGATGCGTTTCAATACTGACAAGTGCAGGGTGCTGCACTTAGGCAGTAGAAACCAGCAGCACACTTATAGAATGGGAAACTCCCTTCCTGAGAGCAAGAAGGCAGAAAGGGATCTTGGAGTCATTATTGACTCCAAGATGAACATGGGCCGACAATGCAAGGTCACCATTGGCAGGGCTAACCGGACCTTGTTGTGCATCCGCAGGTGCATCTCAAGTAGAGCCAGGGAGGTGATCCTCCCCCTCTATGCGACACTGGTCAGGCCACAGCTGGAGTACTGCGTCCAGTTCTGTGCGCCCCATTTCAGGAGGGATGTGGACAACATTGAAAGGGTCCAGAGGAGGGCCACCCGCATGATCTGGGGACAACAGGGCAGACCCTACAATGAAAAACTGCGGGACCTAAACCTGTTCAGCCTTCACAAGAGAAGGCTGAGGGGGGACCTGGTGACTGTCTATAAACTCACTAGGGGGGACCAGAAGGGTTTGGGGGAGACACTGTTTCCCCTAGTGCCCCCTGGCATGACAAGGAATAACGGCCATAAGTTGTTGAAGAGCAGGTTTAGATTAGACATCCACAAGAACTACTTCACAGTTAAGGCGGCTAGGAGCTGGAACCAACTTCCAAAGGAAGTGGTGCTGGCTCCTACCCTGGGGATCCTTAAGAAAAGGCTTGATGCCTACCTGGCTGGAGTCATTTGAGCCCAGTTTTTCTCCCGCCCAGGAGGGGGGTCGGACTAGAAGATCTACATGGTCCCTTCCAACCCTATTTCTATGATTCTATGATAAGACATGCTTAAAAAAAGGAGTTCAAAGTGAGGAATGAATGGCAGCATCTATTATGCATGAAAAAGGTACAATCTGAATCTCTCCATTATTACAGTTGAATCAGATTAAAACATTGAGTAGAAAATATGTTCGAACAATGAGGAATCCAAAAACTAACATCCCATACACCCAGCAGAGGATCTGAGGCTAGTACCACCAAAGGTTGCTGTTGTAACATCTGAAGAAACCACTTGCCAGGTTGTATTACAGTAAGGAAACTTGTAATAAAGCACAGGGATTGCTATTAAAGTTCACTTGATACCACATCAGATGAGTTGCCATGTCAATCCTTGGAGGGCTCTAGCAAAAAGAATCCTAAGGGCAACACTGGCCAGAAGGCATATTGTATGTATTGGTGACATTATCAGCTACAGTGGCCAAAAAAAAGCCAATATCCAATAATATTAACTTTCCTTGTATCAGTACCGATCCGATATGCAACCACATCAGTGTACTTCTATCATAAACTCAGCCTAACTGTTCTTAACAGTGACAAATACTTCAATAAAAGTAGATTTACAGCACTGATCCAGGCACCAGTCACTCAGGAAAGATGCACACAGTAACACGGAGGGCACATACAGAAGTGGTAGAAAGAGATCAGTTTGTTTCCAGGTTTCAGATAAGGATCATGGTAGCAAAAGTTAAATCTCTGCCACACAGTAGCTCAGAAACAACAATTCCATTGGCTACTTTTAGAAGCACCAGATCTGAGGAGGAAGAGTGTGAGGGAGAGGGAACAAGATAATGCAAGATAACATACTGTTCTTTGAGTCAAAATGCACATCTGCTTCTCCCTGAAAGATACTGAGATACCCCAGGAACAAAGAGAAGACCAAATTGCAATCTTGGAGTTCAGAGGAACTCAACACCGCAAAAGGGTGCTCAGAGGCTTTTGCCAGCTGAGGAGACAGAGCCAGGACCAAGTTGCATAGGCTGTAAGCCTCAAGACTGAAGGGCAGATTCCTTTTTCTTGATTCCTTTCTTTTGATATATAAACTGTGTTTTGATGAAATGGCACTGGTGGAGTGCCAAAGCTGAACAGAGGGAATGAAAGAAGGGTCTTAGTGCTGACCAACCTGACTAGATAATAGCAAAGGTGGGGAATCGCTTAGCTGCAGTTTGATTTTCGTTCTTTTGCTAATTGACTTAAGTAATTCTTCTGCAAGATACTGTGAAAGGTTGCTGTTTCAGCTCCTAGAAGGCTAAAAGATTTCAAGAGGAAAGCCAAATTTAGAATCCTCAGAAGCAGCCTAAAATATCCATATTATGAAAATGCTAGTTGACAAGGAAGCCAACATCAGTAAGAAAATGTTGATGGCTCTGTTTACTGGTAATGTATTTGTTTTACTGGAATCAGTCATGGGAACATCATCTTAACGAAGTTTCCCTAACGAAGTTTTAAACTGAGAACAAAGGCAGATGCAGACTGTGTATGAATCATCAAACACATACCAGATTTAAAACAGTTGTAAGCGTGAATTTAATGAAGAGTGAAAATAATGCTTGTTATTTTACTGTTATTGACTTGTCTTCTGCATTTTTCTCTATTCCTATACACCCTGATAGCCAGTTTCAGGAGGTGCTAAAATTAGTAATGGTCTATACGTAAATGCCTTGTTGAATGCTTTACAATTACCTTCTGCTGTTGCTATTATTAAATGCCAAGCTTACCAGAAACCTTATGATGATGTTACACGTGGGAATGCTCTGGCAGATTCCGCTGCCAAAGCTGTGGCTATTTCCACTCCTCAGGCTACGCCTGTGTTTTTGTCTATTCCAACTGACCAGTCTCTATTAGCAAGTCTTCACAACCTTGCCCTCCTCCAAGATCAGGCTCCAGAACCAGAAAAACATACATGGAGACTGGCTGGGTGTTTGTTACACCCTAACCATTTGTGGCGCTCCCTGGATAGCCGCCTGGTGGCCCCAATGGTCCTTCTTCCTCATCTTGCTTACATACACCATGACATGGCACATATGAGCAAAGGGGGGATGATACAAGCTGTTAAGCGTGATTGGTTTGCTCCAACTTTTCCACCTGTGGCTCAACAGTACTGCCACACCTGTCCTATTTGCCAAGCCCATAATGTGAGAAAGACTGTAAAAACAAAGGAAGCAGCACACCCCCCACCTTGGGGACCATTTGTAAATTGACAATTAGATTTTATTCAAATGCAGAAATGTTGTTCTTATGACTATGTTCTTGTTATTGTATGTATGTTTTCTGGATGGGTAGAAGCCTACCCATGTGCAAAAGCTGACACCGTCACTGTAAGCAAAAAGTTGCTCAGAGACTTTATTCCAAGGTTCGGTATTCCTTTATCCCTAAACTCTGATAGAACTCATTTTACTGGACAGATAATGCAAGAAATCTGTAAAGTCCTGCAGATCCAACAGAACTTTCATTGCCCATACCATCCACAGGCCTCAGGCCAAGTGGAACACCAAAATGGCATTCTGAAAAATAAACTAGCCAAAATTTGTGCTGAGATTCACCTAAAATGACTAGATGCACTTCCCATAGCTCTTATGAGTATGAGATCTACTGCCAACCAAAAGACTGGGCTTAGCCCACATGAAATTCTAATGTGAAGACCCACGAGGCTCCCCGCCTCACCATCTGTGGCCTCTCACTTTTGCAATATACATTCACTTGATGATACTATTTTAGACTATTATAAGGCACTAATGAAGTATGTTAAGGCTTTTCATTCACAGGTACAAGCAGCTCTCCCCAAAGAACCAGATGAGCCATGCCATTCTATCCTGCCTGGAGACTGGGTCCATGTAAAAGTCCATCAACAAAAATCATCACTGGAACCTCGCTGGAAAGGCCCATTCCAGGTACTCCTGACCACCAACACTGCAATAAAGTGTCAAGGACTCCAGACATGGATCCACGCTTCACACAGTAAGAAAACATCAGCCCCGTTAGACCCAGAGTCTCCTCCATATCAATCTTGTAATCAGCCTCCACAGACTGGCACTGAGCCTAGCACCTGCCAGCAGGAGAGCTCAAAACCAGTAGTGAGCCATGCGCCTACTGGCAAAGAGGATTTGCCACTACAGAGCAAAGAGGATGTGCCCCAACAACACAGGGACAGGAAAAAGGCCTCTACCTAGTTCCTGGTTCCCGAGGTGGAGTCAGTTAGTCGTGATTTGGGTAGTTCTCAGTATTTCCTTTTGGGCCATTTTATATGAACTTGACTCATCAGTTATAAGAAACTCTGTAAACCAAACTACACTTCCGCACCGACAAAGATCATTTCATGAAAATATGTTCTTGTCTTTAGTTAATCAAATTGGGATAGATTTAAATGGTCTCTCGTTGTTGGATATGTAGTCATGTCCGTATCTATTCTACTGGAGAAATACCCATGATACCAGTACTTTTGAATGCAACTCAGATGTTAGCCCCTTACTATTCAGATTTTCATGGAAATGAAACTTGGCAGAATGTAAGTTGCAACCAGTCTGACTATGTACAATTAGTTTATGCCACCCCTGCAAAATTCTGTTGGACCTGTAATGGATCTCGTGTTGTAGTAGGAGTCAGTAAGTGCAAGGTAGAATTTAAGATAAATGGTGCTTGGTTTTCTAATAGTTCCTGGATATCTAACTACTCCCCTGCAGGTCAATTTTCAGGCTATTATTCACAATGGATGATGTCCCCACGCTGTAATACAGGTGGATATACTGCATTAGCTTGTCACTATTTTGTGCGTGTAGAGATAAAGCCTATAAAAATCTTCCCTCCGGTTGGAGAGGAGCATGTTATGTCTCTGCAGCATATCGTGCCTTTACTATTAAATCTCACTTACCTTAAAGGAAGAATTCGTAATGTTTGCGAAATTACAGAAAATCAAAGGTTTTGAGGTATAATGTTCCCCTGCTATGGCACAGGCTTAGCTATGTCTGAAATAAAGAAAGTTGCAGCATCTCTGGAAAAGATTGCTAATGCTACTGCTGATAGTTTTGATAAAATAAATACAGAAATGAAGGAAATAAGGCAAATGACATTGCAAAACTGAATTGCGTTAGATTATATACTAGCCAGCAAAAGAGGGGTCTGTGCTTTAATAGGTAAAGAATGTTGTACTTAGAATCCTGGTAAGTCAGAAGAAATCCAGGATTTAAGTAAACATATTCCAAAAGAAGCAGCCAAATTGCATGAGTCAGATAGTTAAAATTTGAATTCTTAGTTTAGCTCTATTTTCAGTTCCTTAAGCTCTACCGTCATTCATAGTTTGTTGATATTGTTTGTTGTTTTTCTTGGAGAATGCCTAGTGTTTATAATAATTCAATGTTGCTTAAACTGTGCTGTTAAGCAAATGAGGAATAGCCCATCAACCAGAAACGAAATATATAATTTGTATGTTGAAACAGAAGAAAGTAAAGAAAAAGAAAAACTAGAAGTTTAAAAACTAATGACTATAAATATCTAACCTGTTGAGAAAAAAACTTAGGGAATGTAAGAGTGAATTTAGTCAGGCTTCTGGCCTCCCAGACTAGAAGAACAGACAGAGACCAGAAGTGCTGATACTGCTTATTTCAGTTATATGTTCTGAGATAAAAAAAATCCTGCATTATTACTGTGTGCACAGATGTCCAATTAAGTAAGTTTGTTTTAGTTTCTTCAAGGTCGTATTTTTTTTCTCTTTACCTGTCTTAAGTATAAAAATGCTTGAAAACTTAAGGAGAGAGAGGATTCCTTTGAAACAGACAAGTGAGCGATTCCCCTTGCTGTATGAAATTCTCTCCCTGTGATCACAGTATAGCCCTAAATAAAGAAAAGCTAGCTCAGTCAGTTCTGATTCAACCACAACGCGAAGTTTGATTTCTTCCACACAGTCGAGGCATTTTTTGCTTCTGACTTATTTATATACTTAAAAAGGGTTGATACACTAAGAGATGTATACTAAAAATGTTTGCAAAAGGTACATTATTTCACTGAATAAACCTGGCACATTGAAAATCAGAACATTCAATGTAATTCTTCTCTGACGCTACACTCAGCATGACATTAGTACAACATACCAGTGTTAGAAATAGAATATTGTTAGAAATGCGAAGCTTGCATCTTGCACCTGATAAGAAAGAAATACTGCCAAGGACTTTCTTTCCCAGCCTTGCTACAGCCTTTCTTATGCTAATTGCAGTTTCTCCCCCTCACCTGCCTTAAGTCTTTATCATGCGGATTGCAGGAGCCAAAATTCAATTATCTGTGTCCTTGAAAGGGGAGGGAAACCACATGTATGCTTGTATGAAACGGAAGTGAGCTGTAAGAGTTCCTGTTTCTGCACACGTGCCCAGGAGGGAGAAGATAAATATTCCCTGCAAAATTCCTTTGTGGGTTCGGAGTAATCTGAGTTCTTGACTCTGCTCTGACCCTATTTGCAAATACACCTTTTGTGCCATCTAATGTATGTGTGTCTGTGATTTTTTTGCGGGCCTCCAGAGAAACGAACCGCTTTATGCATCACCAGGAAAAGATATTCAAGTATTTGACTGAGTTCAAAGATTTAGAATACTACATGTAAGTACTTCTTTTTCAATGCCTGCTTAAAAAAGTATGGAGTTCTGTTCTTGCAGAAGTTGTGACTTGACTGACAGTTTGCCTGTCATTCACTAAATCAGTGAATACCACAGCACCCAAAACTAAATACACACAGGTGTCTATACAGGAAGTACAGGAGGAAGTATTTTGCTATCATTAAAAGGGAAGGAACTGCAATGAAATCACAGCACTGCCAGCTTTCATTAATCTGTCACAAGCAGGGATCTTGGTTTTCCATTTCCCACAGAAAAACAGAGAAAACCACAGATTTCCCATTTTTATCAGAGAAAACACAGATTTTCCCTGTTAGAAGAGAAACCAGCAGATTTCCCACTTTTGCAAAGAGCTCTGCAGGCTGGCAGAGTTCCAGCCTGCAAAGAGCTGTTTGCAAAAGGGCAGGAAACCCTCAACCCTGTTGAAGGGGAAGGGAGAGGGGGGAAGGGCGGGGCCCAACCCTCACACTTACCAGAGGCTGCTTCAGGCTCACTCTTCTTGCTGGAGGTAAATGGAGCTTGGGGGTTGTAGGTCAGCGCTGGGGGCGGGGGGGAAGCTAGCTAGGGGCCAAGGGAGCAGGGAGGTTTGCAGCCAGCCAGGCACTCCAGCCAGCTGCAAACCTGACTTTGCAGCAGGAATGACAGGCGGGGAGTGCCCATGCTGGCTGGGGGCTGAGGGAGCAGGGAAGTTTGCTGCTGGCTGGGCACTCTGGCCAACAGCGGGTAGGCTGCAAACCGCCTCCTGGCCAGAGTGCCTGGCCGACTGCAAACCTCCTGGGTCCCTTAGCCCCCAGCCAGCTTAGGCACTCTCTGGCCGGGGTAAGGGAGTTTGTAGCCTGCCAGGCACTCCAGCCGGGAGCGGGGACACTGCAAACCCTCCCTCCCCCAGCCGGAGTGCCCGGCCAGCTACAAACCTTAGGTCAAAAACACTGCGCTCCCCGCCCTGCTGCCCTCCCCCAGGCCCTCCAGAGTGCAGCGTGTACAATGGGCATGGCAGGACACAGCGGGGCCACGCATGAAAGCTGCTTGCCACTCACTGCAAGCTCTGTACTGCCCTGGCCACACTTCCTCTGCATGCACAGGGGCAGCGCACACCAGCCCGGCCCCCACACCCACCTGGGTGGGGCACAGGTCTCTCCTGCCCCCCAGGAGTGCACACTGCCACTGGGAGCCAGCCCCGCCCAAACCTGCCGCAGACAGGCAGCAGGGGGGAAAGCCGGCTCGTGCTCGTGCTCCTGCTGTAGCAGCTGCTGCTTTCCATTGGGGGCAGGGAGCTGCGGACCTGGGTCCCTGGCCCCATAGCCTGGCAGCTGGAGGCCCCCTCCAGCAGGGCTGTGGGGGGCATTTAATTTTAACCATGGATTTTAGGATTTTTAATCAGAGAATTTGCAAATTTTTTATCACAAAAAACAAACAAACAGGTTCCCTGAGCATAAGGAAGACCAAAAGGGAAAATGGATGTTATAAAGTCACTAGCATTGAACTCCACCAAAACATTTCTGATAGTAAGAAATAAAGATTTTGCTTGCCAAATCTAATTCTTTCCCTAAGAAGAACCTAATATAAAACATATTAAAGTTGATGGAAACACTCCCATCCAGTTCAGCCAGCTTTGGGTTATGTTTTAAAACAGATCAGGGAATAGATATTAAGTATGTAACAAGATAAAATATTCCATAGCCAACAAATCAATTGATAAGCACATCCAGAGACATGCATACACACTGCACCAACAGACTGGTAGTGGCATTCACTTCAGTAGATTTTTTTAAAAATCTGTATATTAAATTGAAAATGATTTGTTAAATTTTATGATTAATGTACATTTGTAGCTTGTTCTTGGAGTTTGCTAAAAAAAGAACTTACCATGAACAGCTTTTATCTCTCTCTGGCACTGAGTGTCCCCCATTCTGTTACATTCACTTAAAAAGAAAATAAGGAGCACTAAGTTTTGTTTGTGTTTTTTTAAAACAAAAACTTCAGTGAATGGTATTTATGCCTGGCTTCATCTGCTAGCCAATAAGACTTCCAAGTGTCTTAATCTCCGCTTAGCATGGGGCTTTATTACTGAAGCCAAGTTTAAGCAAAACTTGATCATCGAAGATCAATCATGCAACTTTTTGTTTGGGGTGGGAAAAAAGAAAGTGTGCCACTGCTTGCTTTACTGGGGTCAACCATATGTAACCTGGCTGGAAAGGGGAATAAAACTAAACCACAAAAATGAGAACATAAACGAAACGTTTCTACAGAGATTTCTGTAGAAAAAAATCAAGTTTGTTACAACAGTACTGGGATGGGTTCCTTAAAAATGATCCTTCCGATATAGTTAATTGTCCCTTGGCTTCATCCTGTAAAGAACTTCCCTCAGTTCATATTTGAAATGGTTATTCAAAAAAAAAGTGGTAGAAATAATAATTTGTGGATAAAAATCAATAGGATATCCTTTCCCTTTCACCTATTCTAAGGCTTCCTACTCACAAGCATTCCCTCAGGCATAAAAATTAACCTTGTGGTGTTGTTTTTTTATCACCACAAACTTACATCCACTACACAGATGTAGGGAGAGAGATTTTAATAATCAGCAACACATCAGAAAAATCCTTCCTAAAACTCTTTCAAATTCCCTAAATTCAGATCATGCACAAAAAGGCACAGCTTCTAACTTTAGCTAAGGAGTCTACTGCTGATCATCACCTGGCACCAAGATTCCTTCAGTGCATGACGGATGCAACACCTCACAGCCCTTACATACTTCTCCACAGAAAGGTGGTGTGAGGAGGGATGAAATGTGTAAAAAAAACACCTACAAATGAACTTAAGGTGAAAACAAGCAAACAAATATATCACACACAAATATGCAGCTGAGCAAACTGCAGTCCATGGAAAAAGCTTAAAAAGCCAGCAAGTCTTCATGAGAAACAATGAAACTGGGTACCCACAGAGGAGCTGTGTTTGGTCACAACTACAGACCACTTTCTATGGCCAGATCAGGTGAAAATTGTCTATCTAAGCCAGTGGTTCCCAATCCGTGGTATGGGTACCGCCCATCAGTGGTACATAATAACAGATTTATTGTAATTAATTTATATGACAAAAATTTACTGGTGGTACTTAAGGTTGTATCATTTTAAATTGGTGGTGCACAATCTGTCAGAGTTTGGGAACCGCTGGTCTAAAAACTTTCTCTGAGAGTCCCTCCACCTGCACAGTTATAACTTACCACTAAACAGCTGGTGAGCAGGGGCCCGACTAGGAGCTAAAGCTCTAAGTTTGCACTACAGGCCTGGTAAGGCAGGACAGACTTCTACACTTTCTCTAGGTGCACGTATGTGAGAAATGGGTTAGGAGAAGCTGGGGTGGGAACATGAAGCCAGGGTAATAAAATGGGAGGTGGAAAGAAAATGGTGTGGGGGAAGGAAGGGTGGTGAAATAAAGGAAATCGGCCCGTGAAGAGTAAAATAAGAAGTTCAGAAAAGAAAAAAAAAAAGGAAAAAGAAAAAGAAATAGAGGAAATAAATTAAAGAAGGTCTCATGTTTTACTAAACTGTGATTTGAGATCAGGGTGTGGAGGGTACTAGTCATGTTTCCCAGGATGGCTGGGAGGTGGGAACAGTAACAGAAGGCACTTTTGGAGGATGTGCTGCCCCTGCCCCAGGAAAGAAGCCGTAGCTCATGAGGACCCGATCCAACCCCCCAACCTTGTTCCCCCCGCCCCAACCCATCCATGCCCTGCAACCAGGCTAGCTGGCATGTGCTCTGCAGGCTATTTGCACAGGGTTGTTCCCCTGGGGGTGGAGACAAGGAGTTCAGAGGGTATAAAATGTATCCACACAGGAGGGCGGGGGAGGGAACATTGCATCCTGGGATGATGAAGGACTACCACTTGGGTAGCCCATCTGGGGGGAGTGGTCACACATTGATGGAACACAAACTGAGTAACACAGATCAAAGATAAACCTGCCCTGGGGTGGCATAATTTGAGCCACCTAAAGTGTGCTTAAAATTACTTGCAGGTGTTTATTAGGTTTATGCGAAACAGCACTGTTCCGTTTCAACTTCTGTTTCGATGACCCCAAGGGAAATGCCTTGCTTTCAGGTTGTCTGAACTATAGGAAGAATAAACAGACCTTCACCTCCATTATACCCAGAAGTTAAACATAACCAAATTATCTCTGCTCCCCATTTTTCACATATCACAATCAATCTTTTTTCATCTGCAAAGTAACTCTACTCACCTCTACACACTTGCATACTGAAAAGGGTATTCAGGAGTATGATCACTGCTAGCAGTGCTACATTAACAACCTGCTGCATAAACTGGAACAAAACATGATTTCAGAACGATAAAGCAGATTTTTAGATCAGTGAGATACAACCCAAACTTTGGCACTCCCTTTGGCAGGCAGTATATTCTGATGGATGTGCAGAAGCACTCATTATCTTAGGTATCTGTAAGATGCTCACCACTCCAATACATATGATACTATGCTTGCCAAAAAGGCGGCATACATGCTTGCCAAAAAGGCAGCGTACATCCGGTTAAAGGGGGGTGCTATCTCCAAAGAGGAGTATACCTCCTCTGCTCAGGCCTGTAGGGGGGCTGTCAGGAAAGCTAAGGCGGACATAGAGCTAGGAATAGCGTCCAAGATCAAGGATAATAAAAAGTCCTTTTTCAAATACATAGGGAGGACGAAGAAGGCACCGGGTAATGTGGGGCCCCTGCAAAGTACACTGGGCAATCTGGTGGTTGCGCCAGAGGAGAAGGCAGATGGTCTTTAACCAATTCTTCATGTCTGTTTTCTTGTGCAGGGACCAGGACTTCCCTGCTATGATGCCAGACAGACTCGAGGGGAATGCCTCCAGGCCTCAGGTTGGGGAGGACCGGGTTAGAGAGCTTCTGGAGGGGCTGGACATGTTCAAGTCAGCAGGTCCAGGTGCTCTCCACCCCAGGGTGTTGAGGGAGCTAGCTGGGGTTATTGCAGGGCCCTTGGCACAGCTTTACGAGCACTTGTGATGCTCTGGCCAGGTGCTGGATGACTGGAAGATGGCTAACGTGGTTCCCATCTTCAAAAAAGGGAAGAGAGAGGACCCGGGCAACTATAGGCCCGTCAGTCTTACCTCTATCCTTGGGAAACTCTTTGAGAAGATCCTCAAGGAGCACATCTGTCATGGGCCAGCTTCAGGGAGGATGCTCAAGGGCAACCAGCACGGTTTCATTAGGGGCAGGTCAAGTCAGACCAACCTGATTGCCTTTTATGATCAGGTCACAAAGGCAATAGATGCAGGTGTCACCATGGACGTAGTCTTTCTAGACTTCAGCAAGGCCTTTGACACCATCTCCCACCCCATCCTCATTAAAAAACTAGGCGACTGTGGCATTGATGCCTACACAGTCAGCTGGATTGCAGATTGGCTCAAGGGTCGTACTCGGAGGGTGGTGGTGGACAGGTCATATTCAACCTGGGGGGGAAGTGGGCAGCGGAGTCCCCCAGGGCTCGGTCCTTGGGCCCACACTGTTCAATTTCTTCATCAGCAATTTGGACAACGGGGTGAAAAGCAACCCGTTTAAATTTGCTGCTGATACCAAAATTTGGGGTGAGGTGAGCACGCTAGTAGGGAGGGAAAGATTGCAGCAAGATCTGGATAGGTTACAGGAGTGGGCTAACATAAACAGGATGCGTTTCAATACTGACAAGTGCAGGTGCTGCACTTAGGCAGTAGAAACCAGCAGCACACTTATAGAATGGGAAACTCCCTTCTTGAGAGCATGGAGGCAGAAAGGGATCTTGGAGTCATTACTGACTCCAAGATGAACATGGGCCGACAATGCAAGGTCCCGGTTGGCACCTTGTCATGCATCCACAGGTGCATCTCAAGTAGCGCCAAGGAGGTGATCCTCCCCCTCTATGCGACACTGGTCAGGCCACAGCTGGAGTACTGAATGCAGTTCTGTGCGCCCCACTTCAGGAGGGATGTGGACAACATTGAAAGGGTCCAGAGGAGGGCCACCCGCATGATCCGGGGACAACAGGGCAGACCCTACAATGAAAAACTGCGGGACCTAAACCTGTTCAGCCTTCACAAAAGAAGGCTGAGGGGGGACCTGGTGACTGTCTATAAACTCACTAGGGGGGACCAGAAGGGTTTGGGGGAGACACTGTTTCCCCTAGCGTCCCCTGGCATAACAAGGAATAATGGACACAAATTATTGGAGAGCAGGTTTAGATTAGACATCTGCAAGAACTACTTCACAGTTAGGGTGGCTAGGAGCTGGAACCAACTTCCAAGGGAAGTGGTGCTGGCTCCTACCCTGGGGGTCTTTAAGAAGAGCCTTGATGTCTACCTGGCTGGACTCATTTGAGTCAGGCCGGGGGTCGGACTTGAAGATCTACAAGGTCCCTTCCAACCCTACTTCTATGATACTATGATATCCCAAGTGAGATTTGTCATTGAGATATATTGCATTCAGAGCTGAATGGGTTTGACATATCAGACCATCATACCGAATATACCTCAACTTCTTTAATCCCTAGTTTGAACAACTAATATTATTATGAACTCCAATAGCACTTTACAATAGGAAAACCAAAGTAGTGGATTGAAGTAACTTTTCAGACCCAGCTAAGACTTTATCTTTGAAACACTAGATAAATTGGGCAAGGTGGAAACCCCAAAACATTTATCACGTAACAACAGTAAATCACAGATTGTTGGTTATTTCCAATAACAAAGAAGGAAATTTAGGAACACTATTGTATTTCTCATTCTAAAATTACTTTTCTCTGTGTTTTATTGTACAGCTGCTGCCTACAGTCAGTTGCAACTTCATGTTGTCTGGTTTAATTCTATATTTTTTAAGCAATACAAAGAATTCTGAGGATAACTGTGCTGATAGAAGTGTGTTCATCTCTGCTCTCACTTTCAGAAAAGGGTACCATGTGCTTATCAACCTAAGTGCTACTATCAGCCCTAGATAGTCTATATTCAGTAACACTAACTTTACTTCTATACAACATGATGTATTACCATGCAGAGATTTCTGAGCATCTATATAGCTCTCCCTGAGACTAATTAGCTCACTGAGAAGGTAAACTGCTTCCAGCATTCAAACTAGCGCATACAGAGCTGGCTCAGTTAACGCTATACAGAACTATTGTGCTGTATAGACATACCTCAGATGACATTACAGATAAGCAGTTTGTCATGGTCCAAATTAATTATTTATTAAATGTTATTAGTAACTCTAAGAACTTACTAGGCAACTAAAAGCAAGTATTTGTCATCCATGATTCAGTTTTTTCCCCCAAGGTAGTAGATTAAGTAAAAATGTCTTTGGAACAGCATTTCTTGTTCTTGTTTCCCCAACTTTAAGAAACAGCTTCTGATAAAGTTATTTCTAAAGCATCTGGTCACCATCATTTACTTGTGCAAAAGCCCACACAGACAAATACAGTTTGTAAGCATGCTTGCCAGCCTGTCCTCTCTGGAGGCAAAGATTCAAATCGGGTTGGATCCCCATTCAAGCAAGTTCCACAAACGCAATGAAAGCTATTATAGAACTAGCTCGTAAGCATAAACAAGGACTGGCAAAACCAAGGGCAGCAGCTGCCCAAACTAAGTCAGTGATACCAGGCTTATTAGTGTTTCAATTTCACAAAAAATGTCACTGGATAAATAGCTTCCCACAGGACACATGGGTTGTAGGGGTGTACCAATAAAAGGTTTTTTGGGTAGATACCAATGGCTCATTATTGACCAGCCATACCGGCCAATACTGATCTGATTGCTGATATACAGCCCCGCAGTTTGGAGAGCAGGTTCCAGCTGATAAGCCTGTTGGGTGAAAACAGGTATGGGGGGTGGGGCAAATCATAGCTCCCCCAGTGAGGGAAGAAGTGAGGCTAAGGCAGGAACTGCACAACTGGTGCAAGACGGAGCTGTGGGTGACTCATCCAGTGGGGGGGGGGATAGCTCCCCACACTGCACGCCCCCCCAGGGGAGATATGGGGGGTACATGCCCTCTTGTGCATGGGGCAAGGCAGGCTGCTGCTGCAGGCTCAGGACCTGGGGCTGCACCAGCCTCTTCCTGGCAGGGGGGCTGTGCTGGGGCTGCACTCAGAGCCGGTGGGGGCAGCACAGGTGTCAGCGGTGGCACTGAGAGGTGGGGCTATGCGGGAGGCCACCCCAAAATTCACCATAGCCCCCTCCCAGCACTGCTACCACCCACCATGGGTGTATTCCTGGCCCAGCCCCCTCCTGGGAAGAGGCCGGCATAGCCCCAGCCCTGAGCCTGCATCAGGCAGCCTGCCCTCATCCCATACACAGATCCAGGGGGGCACATGTCCCCTATGCCTTGCCCTGGGGTGCACGTAGCAGCTGCACTCGTGCTCATGGCACTTATCACAGTATCATTGGCCACATCAGCCAAAAAAGCTGACTGCTGATAATGTCTATTTTCCTTTTATCAGTGCCAATACAATATGGACCAATGTATCAGTGCACCTTTAATGGGTTGTCACACTTGAGTTGGCAGAGATCAAACACAGGGAAGTGAACAGCCCAGTCTTATAAAAATGAATAAAAATAATAATTCTGAAGATTGCAACTTAGGAAATCAATAAATTTTTTGATCAGGCAGGCCACTCTCTTTAATTTAAATCAGGGCTGTCCAGCTGATGGCCCACAGGCTGCATGAGGCCAACAGGGGATTAAATTGCAGTCCCTGGACTCCCACCTGGCCCACCATTCCTCTCTGCACCCTCCAGAGTTCCTGCTCTGGGCTCTCCCTCCCTCCACCTGGCTTCACTGCCTGCCTGTGGCCAAGGGGCAGGGTGGAGCAACCTGTGACATGGGTGAGCTGGCAGCTGAGGAGCTAAAGTGGGGGCCACCAGTGCATACAGTGCATGGCGGGTGCTGTTCAGGCATGCAGTGCAGTGGCGGGGATGGAAACCAGGTGTAGCGGATGTTGTGGGGAAAAGAGTTGCAAATTTTATTTCAAGAATAAATAGGAAATGCACAATGGCATCTTCTGCTGACCCACAACAAGAACTCGCATCTTGAGATCACTTTTTCCAAATAGAAAGTTTCATAATTAGTCATAAACAGTGACAATAAATAGTGCCTGCTCAACAAGCAGGGGTTTGTTTCATTTACATGTAAGCATTTATGCCAATTGTGAGGTTAACAATATTAAATATGCAGTTATTTAAATGTGCTACGTAAGTTGTGCTTTTATTCAAGGTGGTAGTGTTGGAGTGATGTTATACTCAGGGGCTATGCAACAGGAAAGAACTTTTGTGGATATCTTTTTATACAGTTTTTATACAAAGTATTTTCAAGAAATACTAATGCTGAAGTTCTATGCCAGTCTAGTTTCTGTAATACTTTGGATGATAATATATCATTTGAGATTGAGTATAAAAAAAATAAAAATATTCAGGAACAAAAACTCCCATGAAACCAAAAAAACCCCCAGAAAGGTATGGGGAGATGTACAGAAATTAGGTTCCTCTAGAAACAGAAGGAAGTTGTCTTACCGCACAAGACATAAATGGGCTAGATATCAGGAAGCACTACTTCACGGTCAGGGCGGCTAGGATCTGGAACCAACTTCCAAGAGAGGTGGTCCTGGCTCCTACCCTGGGGGTTTTTAAGAGGAGGTTGGATGAACATCTTGCTGGAGTCGTTTGACCCCAGTATTATTTCCTGCCATGGCGGGGGGTCGGACTAGATGATCTACTTCCGACCCTAGAAACTATGAAACTATAAATAAGTGTACTGGGGATATTAACTTGGAAGCTAGTTTCTTCCTGATCATCATTCTAGTGGGCCCATCTGAGTTAGTACTGCTATGATAAACCTTATCTTTGAGGGATTATACCATAACTCAGTTATTTCAAAGCCCTTAAATATGGCTCCCACTAGCAAGCTACAAAAATAACACACTCGGTGAGATTCACAACAAGAACTGCATCCAGTTTCACCACAGTAGCAATGGCAGTAGTATCAGTGGACCACATGGAGCAACCTGATACAGTGCCAGATCATTTGTCAGGCAACTCTTGTATATATTCACAAGTTGGCCATATAACACAGGAGGTTTGGTTAGAATCACAAGCTAAAACTGCATATTTTGAATATGAAACTTCACAAAAGTTTACCTTATCTGGTGTTGAGTATCCCACCAACTGCCAGGCTCTTGCACACACACCATCATCAACTGCCACGGAACCCCCTGGAGCACTGCCTGCGTGCCTGTTCCTCCCTGCCCTCTGCCTGCGCCACGATCCACGCAGGACTGCCAGCTCTCTTTGAATCTCTGCCGGGAGGTTTCAGCACATTACAAAATGACCTTAATGACTTTAGATCAGGAAGGCAAATGTGCATTACTATTATAATTTAAAAATCCACTGGACTACTATATAAATCAGATTCAACATTTAATATTTATTTTAATGAATGTCCTATCAGTTATCTCCGGGGTGACTCTCAGCAGTCTCCTGGAGATTTATATCTAATTCCTGGAGACTCCAGGGCAATCCTGGAGGTTTGGCAACCCTAGCTCCAGGTCTGCAGAACCACAGGTTTCCACCTGGCACCACAGACTCATGTGGCACTGCCTGCCTTTAATAGGAGCTTCCCACTGAATTCCCCCAAACTCGAGGTTTCCTCAATACTGGGGATTTCTTCTGCCCCCCTGCAGTAACAGAGGCATTGGGAACCAGAAATGAGAGAAGAGGACTTGAGGGTCCTCCATGTCAGTGTTGCAGGCCAGATTAGTGACACAGGGACCAGTCCCATGTGCCAGGATTGGGCCTTGCACCTCTTCCTCCCTAATCCCCATTCTGCCAGCTAGATTGGAGCTCCAAGTCCTCAGCCCCCCACTGCCTCCCTCAGTCCTAGTTGGGCCCCTCGCTGTCTCTCTCATCCTGGCTCCATCAGATCAGAGTCTAAGTCAGCACTTCCCTGGGGCTCATACTGCCTCCAGCCAGCCCTTGTGTGACCAGATCAGGTCTGGGCCACCCCCGCTTGCCAATCTAGCAATCTGTTAACTGGCCTGCAGGTCTCCCCAGATGTACAGAAATTTGGCAGCAAGGGAGCAGCAACTGCTGCCACTGCTCTCCTGCTGCCAAGTTTTCAGACCTGTGGGGACGGACCCCTGTATGCTGGATGACATGGCTCAACAAACTCATCTGGCCCACACAGACCAGGGGTTGAAGCACTCTGCTCTCAGCAATCAGGAAGTCATAAAACTTATCAGGAGACCAGTGAGAAAAGTAGATCTTTATTTCCCAGGCCTTAATTGCCAGAGTGGAAAAGAAAATCCTGCCTTCGTTAAAGCCTGCCTGCTGTGGATGCACAGAAAAGGAGCTTATGGGTCATCAGGGGTAGCAAAGCCATACATCTTTATGCTCCTGTAAACCAACCCGCATAATTAGTGTAAAGAAAGGTACAGCTCAACCAAAAAGACACAACTCAGTTACCAGAGTTGTGTCAGCCTCAAAGTAAAGCAATACAGTTGGCTGCAAAATTTTGTGCCACAGTCTGAAAGGTAGCACAAACAAACAAGGCAGCACACATCAGCTATCTGATATCATGGAAGAGAGAGAGTTGGGTATTTTATAAGCCATGTTGCTTTCACAGCCACTTTGAAAGTCATGTACTCCTTCTGTCTGTGGTATAAACCCATTCATTGACTTCAGTAGTAGTTTAATAGGACAAAAACTAGGCCACATGCACTCCTACCCAGGATGATCAAATTACAGTAATTTATAGCAGTACCAGTGATCCATCCTAATCCCCGCACAAAAGGGATCAGAAACTGATGGGTTGGTCCATCATGGGAAGAAGTTAGGACCTGACCTTTCCTACAATTTTTACTTCAACCTCCTAAATCAGATTAAAATAAAAGATCTATTTTCCACATTTTATATACTAGCCACCATACATGGGCTCACATGAGAGCAAACCCTTTCAACCTCCAATCCTAAAGTGCTAACAGCCATTAGGGGCTAGTTACTTAAACTTGTGTTATGCAGAAGGATAAGCTCTAAACAGCACTTACCCTTTCTTCAATCCAAAAGGCCTTTTCAGGACTGCAATAATTTATCAACTAGATGCTACCCCACACTGAGCAAGCCACCGAGCAGAAGAAACTAAAAATTAAAATCCAGTAGAGAACTGCATGAAGGACTGAGGGAAGAGAAGAAAAGAAGTTTTGCAAATGTGATACTAAGGTATAGAGTAATTCAGCCATGATTAACCAGGAAGCCTCTAGCTAAACCCAGTATTGAACCCAGATTTTGCAAATTATGCTTCCATCCCAACTACAAAATTATCCTTTCCCCCTTACAGTGAGGGTCAAGGACTGAGAATGGTTGCAATGGCCTTTCAAGAGCGCAGCGTTCCTATTTGGAAGCCACCCCTTGAAGGCCTTGTGGTCGGACATGTCTAGTTCTTAAAACCTTAACCCTGTGGGCAAGAATGGCTCATTAACATAGTCTTATAAAGCCTAAAATTATGTAAGTTCTTCTTGTATCATGGAAAGTTTTTAAAAGAAGATACCCCTACTATGCTTGTGAAAAGATTTTTCTCCTGAGGGCTAAACTGACACAATAAAGGAGTTGTTTAGAAGCAAAACTTGACTAGCACAGCTATAGCAGGGAAAGAAAATACAACACTTGCAGCTACAACTATTTCAGAATAATTCTGGAATGCCGACTTTATTCCTGAACTACTCTTCTTCATGAATCTCTGGCATTGATCACCTGAAACACCGTATGTATGCTTTTAATTCTGCTTTTTAATTAAAATTCACGGTAGAACACCTGGAGACTGAGCACTGACATGAGTCACCAGCTGAACAGTCGTCTCCATTAAAAAAGTTTTTCTCCCCACATGATCCTTTTACATTAAATACATTAAAACCTACCAAGAAGCAGATATTCATGAAAGAAATGTAAAAACAACCCGTGTACAATGCTAAATGAGTTATTAAAGTATTGGCTAAATTATTTAAGCACAAGATTTTATATAAAACATAGCTGTCAGAACTGCAGACAAAAAGCATAAGAACTCACTGAGGGAAAAAAAAAAATCAAACAGCAACCTATGATTATATTGCTTAGTGTTGTTTCACTATCATGAGTTTATTTAATTAAGAGAGCACTTCAAATATTTGCACAAACCTCCCGGGATTTCTTATCGGTTGTCACATTTTTAAAAACAGCTTGCATTCACAAATCACAATATCCTGCCACATCCAGGAACAACCAATATATGCTACTTTTCACTGTGTTTTGAAGCCTAACTCAAACTGTCAACAAGTGATTCAGATATTAGATATTTGTCTAGGTTTCTCTTTGGTTTTGTTTCAACTGTAGGGCTATCAGAAGAACTGTTACTAAAATGACTTTTTTCTCAATTAAAAAGTGCGACTCAAATCAGCCAAGACAAATGTGTTGTCAAAGTGACTGTGAAGAACTTAGACACCATGTCTGCCTTGTGTCTGCAAACAGATGCAGAACAAAGAAAAACCACTATGACCAGAAATGCATGTGTCATCTGTCTTGACCTCTCTTCATACCACTCCTTTAAAGACTAGGACTAAGAACAACAGCCCTTAGGCAAGATTTTTTCGAAGCACCAACCTCCCAGTAGCGGGCATTTTGCAGGCCTCAAGCTTGCCAACAGCAGAAAGGAGCATTTCAAAACTCAAGGATAAGTGGTCAAGTATACAAGCAGCCGGTGTGCTAGCTAGAGGCAATATCTTTTATTCATTAGGCCAACTAGAGAGTTGCAAACAGCGTATTTTCTTTGCAAGCTTTTGGGCACCTGTGCCCTTTTGCAGGCATTGGAGCATACAAAGATTGTAAACTTTCTCCCACGTAGAAACTTATGAAGTACACGAATTTTCATTTCTACTTGGGAGAAAGTTTACAATCTTTGCATTATCCGATGCCTGCGGTGGAAAGCTTGCAAAGAAAGTTGTTCTTGTTTTTGTTTTTTTGCAACTCTCTAGCTGATCTTATAAAAGATATCGCCTGTAGCGCACCGACTGCCTTCCAAAACTTGGAGGATTCAGCTCCACTCGGCTCGGCAGGACACGGGCAGGAGCCGAGTGAACGCCCTCACCCCGGCGCGTCTCCGCCGCTCGGGCTCCTCTCGGGTCGCCGCAGCGCCCAGCCGTGCGGGGCCGCCTCCGCCCGCGCCCGCCCGGCCCCACGCGGTGCTGCCTCCCTGGGCCGGGAAGCAAGGGGAAGCCGAGAGCTGCTTTCCTCAGGGGCGACACAAAGGGCGGCCGCGGGTCCTGGGATGCCTGGGCGAGCGCCGAGGGAGCGGGACTGGACTCACCGTCCGAGCTGGCCGTGTCATAAGGGTCGGCGGCGCCCGGCGGGTCCCGGTAGTCTACCCAGCTCAGCCCCTCCAGGCTGGCATAGTCCACGCGGCGCTTGTCGTCCACCGGCACCACGGTGAAGTGCGGCATCGCGGCTCACCCGCGCCGTCTGCAGCCGCCCGGCCCGGCCCGGCCCCGCATTCCAGCCCCGTGCGCTCACTTCCTCCGGGAAACCCGGCCCAGGGCTCCACCTCCGCCGGGGGGGCCCAGGCTGGGCACGGAGCTGCGAGGAGCGGGCTCAGCCCCGGGGCAGCGCCTGGGCTGATAGGAGGACGGAGCTTCGCCCTCGGGCGGCCACAAAGCAGGTGGCAGAGCCCGCAGCAGAGCGGGGGGCCTGTGACCTCCCCCTGGCCCTGGTGGCTCTGCCACCGCCTCTGCCTGGGGCGGGGAGCTGCTCCCCTTCCTGAGCCCGAGCGTCCAGGAGCGTGCTTACCCCCGCTGCTAGATCCAGGCCTTGGAGCGGCGCCTCTCAGCGCAGCCCTCCAGAGACTCAAGCTGTCCTCAAAAGCTGCCAGCTCTTAGCTGCCCCCCGTGTTTGGTGACATACACCCGGTCCATCCTTCTGGCAGAGCTCAGAAAGCCCACAGCAGGGCAGCTGGTTTTTGAGGCTGTGTGTGGTTTCCTAGATGTGCTCTCTGAGTTTATCCTGCTCACACCCTTAACGGACCTAACATTGTGTGGCACCCCACAGCACCCTGGAGAAGATCGCAAGGTTCCCCTGGGTGCTGTAATACCCCAGTTGGAAATCACTGCCCCAGTGGCACCATGTTAGGGTGGCCACCATAGAGGACATTCTGGTTTCCTGTTACTTTGTCATAGATTCGTAGATGTTAGGGTTGGAAGGGACCTCAATAGATCAATCGAGTCAAACCCCCTGCATAGGCAGGAAAGTGTGCTGGGTTCAGATGACCCCAGCCAGATGCCCATCTAACCTCCTCTTGAAGACCTCCAGGATAGGGGAGAGCACCACCTCCCTTCAGAGCCCATTCCAGATTTTGGCCACTCTAACTATGAAGAAGTTCCTCCTAATGTCCTGTCTAAATCTGCTCTGCTAGCTTATGGCCGTTATTTCTTGTAACCCCCAGGGGCACCTTGGCGAGTAGAGCCTCACCAATTCCCTTCTGTGACCCCATGATGAATTTATAGGCAGCCACAAGGTTGCCTCTCAACCTTCTCTTGTGGAGGCTGAAGAGGTCCAGGTGCCCTAGTCTCTTCTCATAGGGCTTGGCCTGCAAGTCCTTAGCCATATGAGTGGCCCTCCTCTGGACCCTTTCCAGGTTATCCATATCCCTCTTGAAGTATGGCGCCCAAAACTGGATGCAGTATTCCAACTGCAGTCTGACCAGCGTCTGATAGAGGGGAAGTACCACCTCCTTGGTTCTCTTTGTCATGCTAATGCATGATAAAGTACAGTTAGTTTTGCTGCTGACTCCATCACACTGACAACTCATGTTCATCTTGGAGTCCGTCCGCTAGGACTCTGAGATCCCTTTCCACTTCCGTGCTACCAAGCAGGTCATTTCCTAGGCAGTAGGTGTGCTGGACATTTTTCCTCCCTAGGTGCAGCACTTTGCATTTCTCCTTCTTAAATCGCATTCTGTTGTTTTCTGCCCATTTGTCCAACCTGTCCAGGCCTGCCTGTAGTTGTTCCCTGACCTCTGGTGTCTCCACTTCTCCCCACAGTTTTGTATCATCCACAAACTTGGACAGAGTACACTTCAATCCCTCATCCAAGTCACCGATGAAGACATTGAAGAGTATCAGTCCAAGGACTGAGCCCTGTGGGACCCCACTGCCCACATCCTTCCATACCGACCCGTCTACCACCATGCTCTGGGTGTGACCCTCTAGCCAATTTGCCACCCACCGGACTGTGTAATCATCCAAGTCACAGCCTCTTAGTTTGCTTACCAGTATGGGGTAGGATACCTTATCGAAGGCCTTCCTGAAGTCTAAGTAAACGATATCTACTCCTACTGCTGCATCCAGGTGTTTTGTAACCTGGTCATAAAAAGAGACTAGATTAGTCAGGCATGATCTACCTGCTGTGAACCTGTGCTGGTTTCCCCTCAGCATAATTTTTCGTGCTGGGCTCTCACATATATGAGCCTTAATAAATCTTTTCAAAGACTTTACCAAGGATTGGGGTGAAACTGACTGGCCTGTAGTTGCTTGGATCCTCCTTCCTCCCCTTCTTGAAAATAGGGACCACATTAGCCCTCTTGCAGTCCTCCGGGACCTGGCCCGTGCGCCACGAGTGCTCAAATATTCTTGCCAGTGGCTGTGCAATGACATCAGCCAGTGCCTTCAGTACCCTCGGATGGAGCTCATCTGGGCCTGCCGACTTAAACACATCCAGTCCTTCCAAGTGACTTTGCAACATCTCAGGGTCAATGCTTGGTAGTCCTCTGTCCTCTATTGATACAAAACTCCACCTTTATGTCATAAAGGGGCCTGGTTTCATATCAACAGAGGGCAGAGGCCAACCTGACTGTCCTCCATGCTAGCCACCCTAACCATGGTCCCTGTTCAGCTGATTGTTTAAAATAGTCATAGGAGTCTGGGGGGGCTGATTTAGGAAGAGCAGGATGCCAATAAAGCTAAATCCACTTACTTGCTTCTTTTCTCCACACAAGGAACATTGCAGTTATTGCTGGAAAGGAGTCTGAGCATTACCACACCATTCCTATGATGCTCAGCGTAAGGTTCACTGATGAAGCCTGCCTCTGGCCTCACACCAGCTTCCCCAAAATAAAACCTTGATAAAAGTTCATCAGGAACCAGGCTCCAGAGAGAGACATTTTGGGGGCTGAAGAACCTGCTTCTATGAAGTCCCTTTTCCCCTTAACTTTAACTGGAAAGAAAAGGGAGTAGTTAGCACAAAAAGCCTGATGGCTATAAGAGAGGTGTCTGTTGGACAATCTTGGAGCCATAGAGTATTTTCCCCAAAAGTTGCAGGGAACCATTGTAAAAGGGAAAAGGGTAATTTGAAGAAGTGATGGGAGAAGCTGGCAGTATTGCCAGCCCAAGATCTGAAAAATCCTCAGCCAGGTGCTAACAGCCCTCATTAGCTTTATATTACTGAGATTTTAAGAATCAAATTTGGGGTTCTTTTAATTTGCCTTCAGGTGTTTGAGTCTTCAGAGATCATCTTCTCCAGAAGTAATTCCTTTTTTTAATGAAAACCACACATAACTGCATGACTCAAAAACGTAGGGCTATAGGGAAAGAGGCTAGTGGCAAGACTGCAGTAGTTTGCAACATTATGTTTGTGTTTGAAAAGAAAACAAGAATAATCTCTATCTAAATTCAAATCCCAGAATAGCTAACTGACTACATATTCCAAAGATCTGCTGTTAAGGGACACTGTCATCTTAAAATTTGATGCATCTTTAAAAGGAATTTAAAAATAGTTTCAAGTAGTATATCTCTTCCCATATTCTTCTCTTTATTTTTGTACTTCTGCATTCATTTGTCAGCATTGTTCTGGTTTCACGTTGCACAAATGGCAAATTAAGTGAACCCAACTATATTCTAGAACGGAGTTGGAAGGGACCTCAGGAAATCTAGTCCAACTCCTTGCTCAAGGCAGGATTGCCATGACTAGATCATCCCAGTTAAGTGCCTGTTTAACTTGTACTTAAAAATGTCCAAGCATTCCACAGCCTCTCTGGGTAGTCTCCAATGCTTAACCAGCCATAGTGAGAGAGTTCTTCCTAATGTCCAGCCTCAGCTGCAGCAGCCCTATGGCATGCGCCTGGTGACCTGTTCCTCCCTGGCCCCCCAAAAATGCTACTGGGTGAAGAGCTATGCTTCTTGTGGCAGAAGTCCAGAGGGCAGGTGCCATTCTGGTTGACCCCTCACCCCCAATGCATTATTGCACTATGTCTGGTTTCTATGGCTGGACATCATGGGGCTGTGCCTACTATAGCAAAGACTCAGGGGAGGGCATTATGGTATCCCCTCTAAGTTGGCATCAGGTTCAGTGCCTTGCTCATACCACCTAGTTACACTTCTGCATATATATAAAATGCTGCCAGATATGCAAAACAGAGAGAAAACAAATTATTTTCTGTATCTTATGCTTTAATATTAGAACTATAAGAAGTTTTATTTTTGAAATTCTGTTCCTAAAATAGGATCTGCATTTAAAATGCTATAATTAGACTTAAGAGTCAACACACTGGACTTTCATATTTCTCTTGGCAAGTTATCTTTGAACTTAAAAAGGCCGGATGCTTCCAGTTCTGTAAAACTCATGAGGTCAGCAAAAAAAGAACAAGAGAAGCAGCTGTGGGGTTTACTATTCAGTACTGGCTTGATCCAACCTGATTTTAGAGATTTATTACTAAAAAGACTTCCTGAGCAGGAAATCTGCCTGTGTATGTAAAGTAGCACGTAAATTCATGAGCCATGTAAATGGGGGGGGGGGGGGTGTTATATTTCCTGCCAGCAGACAAAGAAAAAGTGCTTGGACTCTACGTAAGCCCACTGGTGAAAATAAATCTTCTGGCCAGAAGAGAGGAAGAAGGCCTATTTTAGGCATTTCCTGATCTTACAGGAATAAGTCATAGCTTTTTTAACTTGTCCTGCTTTCTGGAATAGAGTTTGCCATTAATAATAGAGCAATACCTAGCTTCTCAAAAAAAGCAGAAATAGGAGACGGACATGAGGGAGAACTCTTTCCACTTTTAATTAGTTGGGATCTGAAATAAACAAAGAGGATACATGCTGTGGAGTGATTGTTGCCAGAAGGGATGCAGGCCTCTCAGTTCACTTCACACAAATTCACTGATGGACCACCTCTAAAGAAAGCCACCCAGCTGAGATCAGACAGGTGGAAAGGCATCTAAGACTTCAAGGTTTTATATAACCTAAAATGTATTTACATCTTTTCTTTTTGCTAATACATGACAGACATATGTCTGCATTTGGGTTTGGGTGTTTTATTTGTTTAGCTGGGAAGTGTCTCCTGACATCCCCATTTGTGAGTTTATGAATGCAGTTTTGTTCTCTCATTTTAGAAATAGTCACCTGCTGTATGTTAAGTCTACTCCCACTGAAAGCAGTAGGAGTTTTACCATCAACTTGAATCAAAGTAGAGTTAGACCAAGAGTGAAAACTTTGAAAATCCATTCTTTCTTTAGTTTTAGAAAGACGGGTACTACAGTATCAAATTAGCGCTCCATTTAGTTCCATAATCCGTCTCTGCTACACCAGTTGCTCCAGGGGAAAACGGTCAAGAACCTAAAATGAAATGTGTCCCAGAAAGTCATATTAAACTTCTGAGATTAAATTATGTCTCTCACATCATACCTAAATACCAAACTTAGATAGTTAGTTAACTATAATAATATTAATTGGAAACTGGATAATCCCAAGAAAATGGAAAGGATGATAATGGGAGGTAGGGATTACTAAGAAACAAAAGCAGAATTTTACGGGGCAGCGATCCCCAATGACTATCTTGTGCAGGTTCATGTTACTCTTCATGAAGGGTTGTTTGGCTGCCATTTAATATCATTAAGCTTGACATGATCAGTCTAATTATTCTGTCCTAGAACAAGAAAAAAGAACTGCAGTGAGCTTCAAGCTTAAGTGCAGCATGCTGTGTGTCTAGAAGGAGGAATCAAGAGTAGGTGTTCCCTTCTCTTCCTCCTCTAATTGTTTTGCTTCTGGAATTGAGTTTGCAGGGAGCTGCCTTTCTTCAAATACCAAGCAGAAGATCTGGGCTACTGTTAGTTGCAGAACCATACTTTATTTTTAGAAGTCATTAAGTACCTGGGTTGAAATTCCTCCAGCTAAGAAAAGTTCTCCTCTGAAGTCCCACTCTCTTGAAAGGGAATTGCACCCACAGATCTTAAGGGAATTTGGCCCTAGGAAACTATGCATGTTTATGGTGGCAGAGCTATTCTTTTTTTCTAAAGACAATGGCTTTGTTTACTGTTTTGGGGATGGTCAGTAAGTAAAGATAAGAGCTTATTTGCCCAAAGCACCTTTATTGCATCATATTTAGATTGCAGAACAGCAATTTCAACCTACTTTTTCTCTTGGTTGTAAATACTAATTACTACTTACGAATTTTGTAAGTGGCTGTTACCTCTGGTGGTGGTAGTAATCATAAATGGTACACCTGTTCAACTGGTCTGTAGTGGCGGTCTTCCATTTGTCACAGTCTAGGTTCCTTAATATTTCACAACATACCAAAAAGGTGCATGGGTTACCTGTCTGCTTGTATTAAGACATACTAGAGGCAAATATAAGCAATCTATGGTTGTATTTTCATTCATAATCATGTGTGGAAACAGACTAAACAGTGAACATAGAAATAGGAAGACAGAACACACACACAACCTACACAACCACTAATATTTTGCTAATTTTCCAAGAAAGAGAAAAAGCTACAATTCTCAAACATACAGAAAAAGCACTGGTTTCAATTGGAATTAAATTGGAAAATGCAAATCAGAATAGCAAAATTAAATATTACTAAATAGTGATGGACCTGATCTCATAGAACTTGCATATATTCATGATCCCAATGAAATCACTGGACTGAAAGTCAAGAAACACATTGCATATAGGGGACAAGTTAGAAAAATGATTGGAAGAAAAATATTTACCTCAAAATATTGTTCATCCTTTTATCCAAACTGAATGTGAACGACCAGGTCACCAAATCCTTAGATGCAGGGGTAGCAGTGGACATAGTCTTCCTGGACTTTCGGAAGGCCTTCGACACTGTCTCTTACCCTGTTCTCATTAAGAAACTGGGGGACTGTGGTGTTGTCAAATGGGTACACAGTCAAATGGGTCGCCAACTGGCTGGAGGGCTGCACCCAGAGAGTGGTGGTGGATGGGTCATTTTCGACCTGGAGGGATGTGGGCAGTGGGGTTCTGCAGGGCTCAGTCCTTGGGCCCTCACTGTTCAACATCTTCAGCAGTGAGTTGGACGAGGGGGTAAAAAGCACCCTGTTCAAATTTGCTGACGACACTAAGATGTGGGAGGATGTGGGGATGCTAGAAGGGAGAAATAGGCTGCAATCAGAGCTACACAGGTTACAGGGGTGGGCAGATGAGAATAGGATGGGATTCAACACTGACAAGTGCAAGGTGATGCACCTGGGGAGGAACAACTGACACCATACCTACAGGGTGGGGAACTCCCTTCTTGTCAGTACAGAGGCATAAAAGGATCTTGGAGTCATCATTGATGCCAAGATGAACATGGGCCGGCAGTGTGGGGATGCGGCCAGGAAGGCCAACCACACAGATGCATCTCAAGCAGATCCAAGGAGGTGATCTTCCCCTTTTGTGGCACTGGTCAGGCCACAGCTGGAATACTGTGTCCAGTTCTGGGCGCCAACTTCAAGAGGGATGTGGACAACATGGAAAGGGTCCAGAGGAGGGCCACTCACATGATCAGGGGATAACAGGGCAGGCCTTACAAGGAGAGGCTATGGAACCTAAACCTATTCAGCCTCCGCAAGAGAAGGCTGAGGGGGGGGATCTAGTTTACAAACCGTTTACAACTAGTGGCCGTTTACAAACTAGTCAGAGGGGACCAGCAGGCATTGGGGGAGTCCCTGTTCCCCCAAGCACTACCAGGAGTGACCAGGAATAACGGTCACAAGCTGGCAGAGGGTAGGTTTAGGTTAGACATCAGGAGGCGCTACTTCACGGTCAGGGCGGCTAGGGTCTGGAACCAGCTTCCAAGAGAAGTTGTGCAGGCTCCTACCCTGGAGGTGTTTAAGAGGAGGCTAGATGAACACCTTGCTGGGGTCGTTTGACCCCAGTACTCTTTCCTGCCATGGCAGGGGGTCGGACTTGATGATCTGTTCAGGTCCCTTCTGACCCTACAAATTATGAAACTATGAAATAAAAATTCATAGTTTCATAGTTTCTAGGGTTGGATGGGACCTGAGCAGATCAAGTCTGACCCCCTGCCCTGGGCAGGAACGAGTGCTGGGATCATAATACCCCAGCCAGATGTCTATCCAACCTCTTCTTCTACACCCCCAAGGTAGGGAAGAGCACAACCTCCCTTGGGAGCCCATTCCAGAGCCTGGCAGCCCTAAAGTAAAGCCTCCTGATATCAAGCCTGAACCTGCTCTCAGTTTGTGGCCATTATTCCTTGTTATCCCAGGTGGTGCCTGGGGAAACAGAGCCTCACCTATTTGCCACTAGTCCCCTTGGTAAATTTATAGGTGGCCACCAGGTCCCCTCTCAGTCTTCTCTTGTGGAGGCTGAATAGATTCAGGCCCTTTAGTTTATCTTCGTAAGGCCTGGACTGCTGCCCCCTGACCATGTGAGTGGCCCTCCTCTGGACCCTCTCAAGGTTAGCCACATCCCTTGTGAAGGGCAGCACACAGAATTGGATGCAGTACTCAAACTGCGGCCCCACTGTGTTGTTGAGAAGGGATTTCCCCAACCTATAGGTAAGTTGCAGTTTCCTTCTCCCTAGATTCAGCACCTTGCACTTGTCTGAGTTGAATTCCATTCTATTCTCATCTGCTCACCTCTGTAACCTGTCTAGATCTAGTTGGATTCTGTCCCTCCCCTCCAGTGTGCCCACTTCTCCCCACATCTTTGTGTCATCAGCAAATCTGGACAGCATGCTTTCCACACCCACCTCCAAGTCACTGATAAAGACGTTGAATAGCACAGGCCCAAGGACTGAGCCCTAGGGAACTCCACTGCCCACATCCCTCCAGGTTGAAAACAATCCATCCACCGCCACTCTCTGGGTGCGACCATTGAGCCAATTTGCCATCCATCTGACTGTGTAGGCATCAATGCTGCAGTCACCTAGTTTTTTTCATGAGAATAGGGTGAGAAACAGTGTCAAAGGCCCTCTTGAAGTCTAGGTAAACGACATCCACCTCAATGCCCTCATCCAAGGACTTTGTGTCCTGGTCGTAAACGGAAACAAGGTTAGTCAGGCAAGATCTGCCCGCAGTGAAGCCATGTTGGTTGCCTCTGAGCATTACCTCCAATGCTGAGCCCCCACAGATGTGGTCCTTGATAATTTTCTCAAACGTCTTCCCAAGGACCGAGGTGAGACTAACTGGCCTATAGTTACCCGGGTCCTTTCTTCCCTTCTTGTAAATGGGGACCACACTGGCCCTTTTCCAGTCCTCTGGAACCTGGCCAGAGCACCATGAGTGCTCATACAGCTGTGCCAGGGGCCTTGCTATGACCTCCACCAATTCCCTCGGTCCCCTCGGATGAAGAGCAATTGTTGTCAAAAAATCCACATCTTACTTCCAGGATTTTGTTGGACATTCACAGTCAGAAAAAAAACAAATTCTAGATTGCTCATGTATGATTTCAATGTATGAATACAAAATATTTAAATAAAAGCTTGGTTCCCCATTCTCATTTATACGTTCTTGGGTACCTTTTGTCCGACTTCAATGGACACAAATTTGCAGTTGCACAGCTTCTATCTTCCCCCAATTATATGCATGTAAATTGATTCTCAGACCATTTTGAAACATAGAAACTTTTGAAAAAGATGTTCAAATATCTTTTTGAGAAGCTCTGTATAAATCCTTATTTACAGGCAGACAAGTCCACTCAAGATCCATATTTGTCCTGAACAATCTTTATTATGTCTAACAAAACAAGGGTCCAGGTTGACTGTTATACTCCAGTGTGAGCGAGTGGTGGCAGAGAGCCTAATGGCAGTTATATCACAAATTTTACTTACAAGCTGAAAGAATTTTATCAAATCAGTGAAATACAGTTATTTGTAGGCATCTAATGATAATATGGTGCTCATATCCTCTTAGCAGCAAAAGACAAACTTCATTATGCCAGTGTTAATCACTTTTTAGAGTAGAACCGCACAGTAAAGACCCACCTGAACATTATAGATTAATTTTAATGCATCATCTGTGGCTGATCTATTTGTTTAAATGTATTTTAGTTGGAACTGTTGGAGTGATGTAGCCATGATCATCCAGGAATTATGCAAGGATTTTTTTGGTGGTATCTTTTATTGGATCAGGATAAATTTAGACAAGCTTTTAGACAGGCTTTGAGTGAATGATGACCTGATGAAAGATGCCTTGCATTGCAAAGCTTGTCTAACTTTATCCCAACCATGCAAACCAAAAAAGAAAGTATGAACCAAAAAAATTCTGCCTCTCTTTCAGTTTCACACAGAACTGTCCTTGTGATGGTAATCTCCGTACAACAATAGGAAGTGGCCCTGGTCTTGTTTTCTTCAAATAAAAAGTAATTTCTCTGAGCTCAGGGTTATGCAGGCCTAGCATCTGAAGCAAGATTTGGTCATACTGTTTCAATTTTATATTCCCTCCTGAATTTAATGTTTCTGAGGCAACCAAATGAAGGTGCATCAAAGATTCTTTTTCGAAATAGAAAGTGTAGAAACTTAGAATTTATGGGAGGGGCAAGGATTTTTGTGGATGGTATCTTTTATTGGACTAACTGCACAGTTAGTGACCTGAAGAAGAATGCACTGCATTCAAAAGCTTGTCCAACTCTATCCCAACTAAGCAGTAGGTCCAATAAAAGATATCACCCACAAAGACCCTTGCCTCTCCTGACAGTCCAGACTCCCGGACTGTTGCCACTACAAATCATTCTGACACTATGAAAACAAACTTTAAAAAAAATATATATATATCACAGAGTGTACATTTGTAAGACTGAGATGGTTCTGGGAATATGTTGGATTGCTTTAGAACAAGCATAATGATTAATTAATTAATACAGACTGTTACAGAAAATATTGTACAAAGTTTTGATATGTTTTCCATTGATTTGACATAGACAACGACTCCCGATGTCACAGAAGTTTAACAGCACATGCACTGCATAAAGCCACTAATATTCAACCTGAGTATTTAACTATAGACAAAACACATGTAATATGGCTGAAGGCGCATCTAAAGAGAATACTGATTTAGGAGACTGAAAGATAATCATCATGGCTAGGTTTCAATTGCATGGGATGCATACATTTCAAATACACATTGTGATTAGTATCCAAGGTATGTGGTTGAAGGTACATCCATGGGAAAAACTGATCCAGAAGACAACAAGACAACCCTGATGCCTGTATTTATGCAAAGCACATGCAAGGCTTTCAATTGCATGGGATACACACATTAGAGAAACCTGGGGTAATAAGTCTAGTATGGGTACCTTTTGAGCTTCACATTTTGATCTAGTCCCTGATTATAAAACACAATAGAAATGGAACATCTCTAACAAATATGGTACTGAAACAATTTCTGTATGTCCTGGCTTACCATATCATGTAGAAATGCATCTAAACAAAAACTATATATCCTGTACCAAAAATGCAGGTAAATTGATTCATTTTCTGGTAGATTTATTGTCACCATAATCAGACATAATAGCAGGTCCTTTTGTCCCCTAAAATACTTAAGCAACTTCAGAGTATAAGTCCCATGTGCAAAATGACTTAGGCTCCAAAGCGTATGGGGTACTACTATTTTTCCTACTATTTTCTTGCAACAATATGGTATACACAGATTGTAAAGTACAATAGTATATTTAGGACTGACTTAAAAAGCATCTTCTGGTACTAATGGTGTGGCTGCAAACTGCTTTCACAGGCAGCAGTGTGTAAACACCTGCCTGTCACTATAGCAAAAAATGACTACCTTACTATTTGTTTTCAAGTGCACTATGTTACAATTATAAGATTATTGCAGACATAACACATAAGATACAATAAGAGTTAGCTACAGTCATGTCACCCAATTCTCACCTGAATGCAACAGTTTGCATTTGTAAAGCCACATGAAGCTTTTAAGAAAAACTGGTGGCATCTAATTTATTTAGCAGCAGTAAACCTTACTCTTTGAAGATTTCTGTGTAGCTTTCACCCGATTAATGAAAGATCCTAAAGCAAACTGATCTTCCCTTGTTTGGGAATTATCAACACAGTAGTTAAGAAATTGATTTAGCCTTCTTGAAGAGACAGCAGAAGTAGATAGAGTGTGTCCCGGGGAAAGTATAAGAAATAGACCCCGAAGGGTCAAGGAAGGACCCTAGGGGATAGCAGACCCCAGGAGAAACATAACGAAAGAAAAAAACAAACAAAAACGCCCTACCTGCTGCAGGAACCGCGACAGGACCAGAAGCAGCAGCGGGACCCAAACAGCTCGTTAGCTGCGTTTTTTTTAAAGTGCAGCCAGCTGAAGAGAGGAGGGAGGAGAGCCAGCACAGAGAGATAAGAAGGGTGACCCGTGAGGCAGAGGAGAAGGAGAGGCTGATAAGGAACATGGGGGAATTATCCTCAGGACCCATCGTAGCGGAGGGAGTGTGTAAGAACACTTCTCACAGGGCAGGAGATTGCCCTGAGAAGCTTCAAGATAAAGACGCCGTTGCCAGACCAAGGGAGAAGGAGGTGGCCAGGCTGCATATTACCATAAAACCATGGGAAGAGGCTACAGAAAGATCCCTACAGGCAGAGCCCGGCTCCTGGGATCTGTCCGAGTGAGAGGTGAACGGCCAAGGAACTAACTGAGACTGATAAGAACAGGATTGATGACCCGAGAGAGTCCATCGGAGGAAGGTCATTACTCCGAGTCGCAGGGGGTGTCGAGGGTTGGCCTAATATATTTCACACTAGGGGAGAAGGAATAGGAGAAGGAGGTGGCACCGAGGGAGTAGTCGGTGGTGGGACTGCACGATTTTGGGGCATGCAATAACTAAGCTGCCGGAGAGTAGTAATTAGAGGATCTTGGGGGTTGTAGGTAGTTTTGTTATTAATTTCCTTTTTTTTTTTTTTGTCTCTGTCACTTGTTTTGCTTTTATAAAAGCAAGGCAGAGGACAACGCAAAGCCTAGGACACTCCCAGTGGTTAGGAAGGTCCTGCAGGGCATAGGACATAGACAGGCAAGTAAATCCATACTGTATAGCTTAGGCTTGAGCGAGACCCAAGATAGGATCTCATAGAGGGAGGACAGGCTGCAAAAGTAACATCGGCACTCTGTCGTGGCTGGGTTTAGGGCCAGGTATAGGGGAGGTTGGAGCCTCGTGAAGATCACCGCCCTTAGGCCTGGGATAGTCAAACCCCGGTGGTCGGACCCCGCCACTGAGAGGATCATCAAAGTTGTGGCAGGCGGGATTGGGGATAAGACTGCCCCGGGTGAGACGTTGACGCCCTGAGACCATAGGGACGGAGTAGAGAACCACCATCCATATCCAGAGCTGAGCGGAGAGGGACTGGATGATCGAGGCCCGACAGGTGCAGGGTGATTGGAGTTTTCACTTATGTTTATTTTTTCCCTATTAATGTAGAAAGACTATTTTATTTTTCTCTTTTACTTTCCTACCAGCCCAAATTGCTTTCTTGAGATTTTAACAGGGGCAAGGAGGGAAAGGGAGATTCTACTCTATTGTTCCATAACACACCTGACATTCCAAAGTTTATGGCAAAGACCCACCCAAATGCAATGGGGAAAAAGTAGCTCACAGCACCTATGGCTGCAATCCTCTGGTCTAAAATCATCTTGAAAATGTGAATTTAATGTTAAAAAGCACGTTACAAAGTGTAACAAAGTAAATAGAAAGCTACCTTGCATTTACCTAAAATATCTAAATATCCGAGGAGGTATTTTACATTTATATGAACCATGATCATAAAGTGATTCTGTACGTACTTTATTACTGATATATAATAGTTTTGAGTCAATATGATTGAAAGACTATTAGTAAAATAGCAATTACCTAGTTATAAGCATGGCATAGGAGTGTAAGAGTATCTGCACACAGTGTAGGAGTAAATTTAGTTGGGCTTCTGGCCTACTTGACTAGAAAAACAGACAGAGACCAGAAGTGCTGATATTGCTTATTTCAGTTATATGTTCTGAGGTAAGGAATCCTGCATGCCTTGTTTTTATCTTGATATATTACCCTGTGTACGGATGTTAAGTTTATTTTTCTCCCTGAAAAACCAGAAACTGGTAACTATTTCTATAAGCACAATGTTTCACACTCCTTTAAGTAAACAACCTGTATGTGTGTGTGTGTTAGATCAGTGATTTACTGTCCAAGGTCTTATTTTTTTTTCTCTTTCTCTGTCTTAAGTATAAATATGCTTGTAAACTTAGAGTCCGAGAAATCCTTTGAAACAGACAAGTGGGTGATTCTCCTTGGTGTATGGAATCCTCCCTGTGATCACAGTATAGCCCTAAATAAAGAAAAGCTGGCTCTGTCAGTTCTGATTCAACCACAACGCGAAGTTTGATTTCTTCCACAATAGACAGCAAGTAACTGTACATAGAGTACATAATATTTATGCATATAGCACCATAAATATGCATAGTTCATAACAGAATTGCAGAAATGCCTTCACAAAAATGCATAAGTAAAGTTTTATTTTGAGGCAGGAAAAAGGATAAAGGTGATATCTTCTTGCTTCAAGAAACACAAATTAGTAATATCAGTTTCCAAATATGATAAAGTTATGGATATAACTTGTAGGACTAGGTTGCTCATGTAAATAAATAAGCAGGTATGAAAATATTGGTAAGAACCCTTCAAAATGAGTTCTCTTCAGGACAGACACTATTTTAACAGAATCTTTTACAGGGTCAAGATTATTAGCATTGAATTAATACTAACTTATTAGCATGGCTTTGAAAAACTGTCTTTTGACAGTTTAGCCATCTTTAACTTTTTCTAAATAAACATGTACAGTAGTGTTGAGTGAAAAGTTTCAATGTATTTCGCCATTATGGAAAGTTCCTCTATAAAACTAGGGAACACAGACAAAATCTGCCACCTCCTATGTTGCTTGCTGCTCCTATGACTTTTAATTGAAGTGATTTCAGTGCCATCTACTGAGAGCTTATGCACAGTACAAGGAAGTTAATTCCCAGCATTTTGAAATAATTTTCAGCTACGGTGGGGTGTCTACACATGCGGTTAATGATCCTGAATTTCTATGCACAGAAAAATTCTGGCTCATTTATGCACTCCCAGGTGCACGTCTACATACATGCCCCATAGCTCACGTATAGACTGACCAGGAGCAATTTGCTCCCAGTAGGCTCAGGCAACTTTGCTGGCTGCAAGGACAGCTATCTCGCCATGTGGTCAAGAGAACTGTGCTGGCTTCAGAGGCAGCTGCCTTTTCACATGTTCTGATCCTCACTTGTTGTCCCTATCCCCATGTGGTAGGAAGACAGCTGCCCCTGCAGCCAGCACAGCTCTTCCTCCTGGTGGAGATCCCTGTAAAAACTCTTAAGGAATGTACTCCCTAAAATTTTGATCAACATATAGATCTAACTTTGATAATTATGTTACTTAAATATTTTTTTAAATGAATAAAACAAGCATGCAGGGGCCTACATATCTCTTCAGCCTAATAGAGTCTGTCCTTTTCACTAGTTATTTCCCTGTATAATTCAACCCTATCTAGAGCAACAGTTTCAGAACTATGTCTTCTGAAGTGACAGGTTATCTTATCATTGGACTGCAGTTACTTCTAGCACAGGGAAAAGATTATAAAACTTTAAATCTTGTTCAAGTACCTCATGAACTTAACATGGAAGTCTTGATTGCTGAGATTTATGAATGGACAGTATGGATTCTGATACCCTTGACATCTATACAGAAATAGAGTAATACAGAACAAAAACTAAATTTTAATATAAACAGGATATAGCCTGACAGTATTTCACACCCTCAAAGTACCCTGACTGCAGTGGCATCTGGGTAGCTCTAGTGTGGAGAAGAATGCAAAGAAAACCTTGCAAGGAATGCTATGTCCTGTACATGCTATAAAGATCTTCTTTGAACATCCCCAAATCCAGTTGTCCAATGGATACAAAAGTATACTACTAGAAGAGTTCTTCCTTTCAGGTTTCATGAATCTCCCTTCTCTATAACCTAGTTACTCAGACTGTGTGCTGTCAGTCAGTCTTCACAAGAAGACGCCAGTGATGAGAAGTTTGGGAACACTAAGCATAGAATTGTAAGATATAGCGAGAGGAAGTCATGCAATTTCATATATAGTGTATCACAAATGAAAGCCCCCATTTGTAGATCCGTCTCTGAGGATCATGCCAAGAATCCAAATATACATTGTGCCCTCAGATCAGTACAAAGATTGGAGAAAAAGTAATAGCTTTATGATTCTCCTTCACTCTCTTCAGAGGGAAGATGAACAGCTCCAAAAGGTCCCATCCTCCTCACAGATTCAACCACATACAAAATGCAAAGATAACATGGAACTGGACCCAAAAAATTTTGGAAGACATCTTGATCCTTTTCTTCCAACCATATGCCATCAGTAATAAACACACAACCAGGAAATACAAATTATATTTATGCAGAAAATTTGCATATAAACTGTACATGTGAAAATGTTGTTTTTCTTCTTTTCTTGTGCTACAGAACATGTTAGGGTTTAGATATTAAAACCACAGGAGGGCACTATACTACCATTTATTTTGAAGTTTTTATTTCACTTCCCTGAACAACTTTATTTCTGTGTCAGTGTAGCAAGTTAGAGTCCCAGAGGTGGCCTTGACACCCCCTGGTGGCTCTGTGACTACGCCCTCCTCCATCGCTAGGGTGCCTTCCCTTCTTGGCCACCACACCTTGATAGAATACTACTACTACTAATAATAATAATAATATGGAGGCTGCCCACAGGCTTTCATGTAAGCCCCAGTCCACCTGGACCCCCACTGGGGTGCCCTGGCACCCTACTAGCTTCTCTAGTCCCAGGCCCCAGTCTGGGCCTCTCTCTGACTGTGCCACTGTAGAGCACCTAAAGCCTTAGGGGCTAATTGTGCGTCTCCAGTCCCTCCCTATACCACACCCCAAGTCTCAGAAGCATTACAGTAAGGTTGTTCTCTTGTCAGGGCTTTCGCCTCCTTGGTCCCCACCCCTTTACTCTTAGCTAGGCCTTCTAGCCCAGGCCCACTGTATCAAACCTGGCTTTGAGGCACCAGTTCTGGTTTGTTCCTTTTGGGCACTGGGTCCCTGGCCCCTGTCTTGTTGCACTTCTCTCAGGTGCCAGGCCCCTGGCCCCTGTCTGGCTCTGTGGCCTTGCCCTCTGCCCACTCCAGGCTCAACAGGTGCTCAAGCCTTGTGCCTGCCCCAGACAGTGTTCAAGGCAATTATGGGACCTCTGTATACAGTCCCAACCCAAATTGCTGGTGTAAATACAACATAAACATAAGCCCCTGGGCTATAACATAACAGAAAGGGGGAAGCAAGCAGCCCTCTGCTCTTTTAAGAAGGAAAACCAACCCTCATCTCCCTTCTGGCATACCTTCCAGCCCTGGGCTCCTGAGCCTCACTGTTCCCACAGGCAGCATAGCAGTTGGCCTAATGTTTCCTGGTAGCTCTCCTGGGCAGGATCTCCTTCCCCTGTGGCTGCCAGGGCTAAACTAGCTTGCCTCTTCCAGTCAGTAGACTGCCAGGGCTGCCTGCAGGTGCCTGCTGATTTCCTCATTGTCCCATTGCCAGGGTGGACTGCAGGCATGTGCCTTGCCTGCCCTGCAGTGATTCCTCCCTGGGCTACTTCTTTCTTAAAGGAACAGAGAGCCCCATGCTCTGTTATACACCTCCCCGCCTCTTACTTACAGCTGACAGGCAAGTGAGGGCATGGGGTGCTCTGTCTTTGCGTGGTTCTTCCTAATATTTGTCCCAGCTTAGCAGGAACAGATTTCCCAATCTCTTATTGAGTGGCTGTCCTAACATCAGATCCCAGGCTAGCTGTCTTGTGATCCCCCTAGTTTTATATTTGCTGCCCCTCAGGACTCCTTGACTATTTAGATTTTTTCTCCCAGTCCACAGTCCTTCCTCTGTGGTCTAGATAGCCCATGTCCTCTACTATTTTCTGGGCAGTCTTTTCATCCTTGCATTTGACCACCCCTCAGCCACTAGGTCTCCAACCACAGTCTTTGTACAGTTTCACACATGGGCAACTAGTGCCTCCTGAGTTAGGGGGAGCACTTGCCCCTCCAGTGGCCAGCCAGCAACTGGGGGGAGTCCCCTCTGTGGCCAATTGTGCTGACCGGAGGGGGAGTCCTCCCATGGCCAATCATGCCGACCCAGAAGTCAGGGGAACCCTTCCCTCTCCCCACTGGTTGGCACAATTGGCCCTGGGGGAACTGCGGGGATCACTTTTCCTGGCGCTCCCACTCCCCAGCCAGCGCTCTCAGGGGGGGAACCAGCGCTCTTGCCCGCCCCCCTGCCTGTTGCCTAAGCGGGGAACGCTGCCTGTGAGGGGGTGCACCAGCGCTCTCAGGGGCTGCACATGCACCCTCGTGTATCCGCTATGTATTGCCACTGGCCCATTGTCACAGCCTATTTTAATAACCTTGCAACAGTAGGACATTGGCTGCTATGGTCCTCCTGCTTTACTTGTGGCAAGTTAGGGTGATATGTCCTGTGTTGTGTCAGAATTGACTGTGTAGTTTTGCTAAGAGGTTAGACAATGGATTTGTATAGGATGGTTATGACAGGGAAGATCCTTTCTCAGACAGGTGGTTGTACTAGATGACTTCCTGGGGTCCCTTCTAGCCCTACTTCTCCATGATTGTATGATTCTAAGTCTATGAATATCCATAGCCATGAACAATCATGTGCTTACAGACAAACATATCATTTCACTCACATGTATTCAGACAGAAATGTGCCCATGCACATCAACTTGTAGCCACAGCCCCCATAACCACCTGACCACTCACACATGAATCTTTCCAACACCTTTAGGAGATGAGGATAAGAGTACTGCCCTATTTTACTGAGGCCCAGGCACTCAGTGACTTTCCCAAGGTCTCACTGGAATAAAACAGGTCTTAGCAACGGGCTAGTGCCATTATACAGACCATTATATTGATCTTCCTCTCTCCACTCCCACCCACCCAGACAGACCCACTTACATGGGTACTGAGTCCTAGATGAACCAAGATGTTTGTCTATATCCTGTCCTCACTTTTTCATTCACCACTGCCATGCTATTTCAGATTTCTCTGTCCACACCGTGATTGTTCCTGGCTACTACACATCTTTGTGGGAGCTATTCCACATGCTAGTGAATCTGCCTGGGAAAATCCTGGCTAATCTGTCCCTACAGCATTGTGACCCTGGGTTCTGCCCTTAGTGCATTTCATAATTTGAGCTCCTTACTTTTATCTAGAACATTTCAAAGCATTCCACATAGGTCAGCTTCATTCTGACAGCCAACTTACCCTGCATCTAGTGGGATTTTTCCACCTACCAAGCTCTTTGCAGAGTATAATTGCATCAATACCATGCACCTCAGGGCTAAGTGAGGCTAGGTCTTTTCTTTACAAGACCCTTCCTTTCAGCATTCATACCAATGTGTACAAGTGCATAGACTCATGCATACAAACCCACCCAGACATTTACAAACATACCCAGGCTTGTCAGCCTGCAGTGCTCTATAATGTGACTTGCTAGCTCAGCAGGGACTATTCCCAGTGAAGTCTCAGTTGCTTCTGTTCTCTGCAAGAGTCCAGCACTGCAAAGCCATCAGATTGCTTCAGATCAGGTGCATTTTCCAAAATGCTTGAATGCTCAGGACAGCCCAGGGAAAGGTGGACAGGCAGGGGGATGGCACTCTGATTCTGGAGCAGCAGGTCAGGATTGCAGTACAGTTATTTCTTATCCCAGCAGCATGCACTTGGCTATTGTCATCTCTGTTTGGACAATGTGGTGCCAGGGAACCACCATCTGACTTGCTGCCATGAGGCCACTGTGATATACATCTCATTCTCTAGGAAGAAAATGGCTCCCTACTGTCCAGGCTGTGGTTTCTGACTTGGCCCGTCCTGCCTGACTGGTGGCATCCATGGTCTTTAGGTAAAACATTGCATAAAGTACATGTGCAGTTGTGGTAAAGAATTCACACTGGCAAGCTGGGAAACAAAGAGGCATAAACCAATAAACCCTGGGTTGACCCTTCATCCTTCCTTTGCTCCCCTCAGACAAACTACCCTCACCTCTGGTTGTTCTGGGAAAATGGCTCTGGTGGAGCAGTTCAGGTGCTGATGTGGCCATGTCCCGCACCTTCCTGTGAGCTCGAGTGGAGCTGGGGCTGCAGAATGAGAACATGCACCAGTAAGGCTGAAAGGGGTCCTAAGGTCAAGCCATCCTAAGGTGCTGCTCTCCCTTATTTGGGTCCAATCCTCAGTGGAGGTAAGTGGCAGGGTGCCACTGAAGTTCTGGTTTACACCGGCTGAGGAGTTGGCCTTTGAGCTTTGGGAAAAACAGAGAGGGAGATTGTGGGGCATTTGATGCTGGCAGTTTTCTCCATGTCAGGGCCTCTATACCAACTCCTTGAGTGCTGTGGCTCATCGTCCTAGCACACACACCAGGGAAGTGGCTTGGGGTATCACTGGTGACCATTTTCTCCCCCATCCAATTAGTCCCAGGAGAAGGGGAGAGTCCAGGGCAGCAGGTGGGAGTGCACTGCCTGGTAAGCGGAGTGCCCTGGCTCCTCAGGCTTCTTGCCTCTCATCTCCTCTTTCCTTCTACCTTCTCCTCCCCCAGCCCAGCCTCTCTCCCAGGCCACAGCTGTGTTTGGTGAGAAAGTGGAATCCATGGCTGACTGAGCCCAGTTGAGGACTGCTGGGCTCGAAGGTCACAGCTGTACCTCACTGGCGGTTCAATCCACCTTGTGAAGGGCCATGCTGGGGGAACCTTTGTCTGGCTCGCACAACGCTTCACCATGGCAACTGGGAGGGTGGGGGCTCAAGGATTTAGGCCATGCTTTACTGGAGACAAACAAGTTTCCCTTGGCCTGTGGCTCTAATAGTGTATCTGGCTCAGGCAACTGCCTCTGTTCTGGCAGCAGGAGTGAGCTGGAGGCCAAGACTTCCTATGAAGGGTGTCAACATGGGGCTCTCCTATCCATACCCAGGCACCTACTTCAAGGTCTGGCTTTCAGAGCTGAGAAATTACAGCTCTCAGTGGTGTGAGCAGCAGCTGCTGGTACCCAGACGCAATACGAGTAAAAGGGAGACACAAAAAATAACAGTAGCAGAAAAACTGGGCTGATTAGGATGCTGGGGAGCGGGGAGGGAGCATCTAATTCATTCCCCTGCTCCAGGTCAGGATCCATTCTACCTAAACCTCTCCTGCCAGGTACTTGTCTAACCTGCTCTTAAACACCCCCCAAGTGCTAGGTATTCCAGCACCTTCTGAGGTAATCTGTGCCAGGGTTTAACTATCTTTACCTTTAGAAAGTTTTCTTTGCATCCAACCTAATTATCTCTTATTGCAATTTCAGCCTGTTCCTTCTTGGCCTGTCTTTAACAGACATAACAGCTTCTCTTCCTTTGCAGAATCTAATGGAAAACCATCACCTTTCTGTTAGGGTGACTGTATTTGGATCTTGGGGAGCATTGAATCTGCAGCTGAATAAAAGTCTTTAGACTGTGGCCAGCAAAGCTGCTAACCACAAGGCAGAATGATATATTAAAAGTAACATTGCAAGGCACTTAGGCAAGCATTTTTCTAACAATGTGATAGTGTGTAGGATATATGATTCATTGTGTAAAAAGGAGACAGGATGGAAACCAACGGCTATCATCAGGAGATAAAGCAGAAGTAAGACCTTGGAGATGAAGAAGGAGTCAGCAAGATACAGCAAGTGACCAAAGGAAGTGGAGGTCAAAGTCTTAGGCATGCGCTCATAGCAAAAAGGCATGTAAATGAGTGAAATGCATAGGCAATTCCATGCTAATGAAGTAAACAGTAAACAGAGGCAGAACTTGAGATAGGAGGGAATATGGGAGGAACAAGGAAGGACAAGGGTGGAGTAAATGTTAATGAGTATGAACCAAAGTGTATAAATGTGGAAAGAACTAATGTTCTCTGCTGCTCCCCGGTTTCTTTGGGAGCTTGCCCGAAGCTATCTACACTTTAAATAAAGCTGTTGCTAGCAATGTGTGCTTGTGTTTGCTCTCTGAGCAATTGGATCATAGTCTCCCTAGTTGTTGGGCACCACATGGAGTTGGGGTCTAACAGTTTCTATGGGTCTCTGGGCTTAGCAGAGAATGATACTGCTTCAGTGCCATGGATCAAAACCATGCAGAGGAACAAGAACAATCTTTCTTATTTCTGCTAAGTTTGTTGAGAAACTTCCACAGAGCTCTAGTGGTTTCATTCCATCCAGGGATATAAGGGCTTATCTGTAAGAGAACAACTGAAGTCTACGGGACTGATCTTCTTGAAACTTGGCAGACTTTGAGGGCTCACCAGGAACCACCACCCCTGCAGTTTTCCCCACTTCCTGTGGTGTAACACATACACGTGACATGAGTTTTGCTTTCAAGAATTTGAGGTGCAGTTCCCCCCGAGCTCCTGCACCAATCTTCTTGAAGCTTGGCAGGCATCATGCTCTCAGCAGAGGCTACCACCCCTGCATGTTTCATCCAAATCAAACAAAAAAAACAACAAAGTTATAGATATTTGATTGATTCCCCATTATACCCTATGGCCAGATCTCTGAGGTGGCTCCAAAGCTTTGGAGCTGCTTCAGCTGTATCAAAGAAGGAAACCAATCTGGAGCTCCAGCTAAGATCCCTGGCATCCAAAGCAGCTGGATCCAAAGCCAGATAGAATAGCTGCCTACTCACACAGGCCCAGTATTTAATACCACAAGGTATTTCCCCCTGCATTGGCTTCTTGGTATTCATCCCAGAAGGAATAGCGTCCTTCCCCACCTTAAACGAGTGTGTCCACAGCATTGCCTTATATCATACTCAGTCCAAGCATGACCACATGACCACTGCCCACAAACCCCACCATCGAAGTCTTCACCTCATGCATTTCCAAGAGGATTACCTGGACTTCCTGGGGCTGGGTGGTTCATTCTCTGGTGAGCTTCATTTTTCTTCTAGCCAGAGCCCTGGTTTTTCAAAGCAGATTCAGTCCTGTTTTAGGCCTGGACAGGAGGACCTGTTTTCCCCTCTACAGCCTGTTTGGCTTTCTCTGGGGTCTCCTCCTGCTGCTCCAAACCCACAACTCCCCTTTGGCATGAATTGGCCTCTTTCTTAACTGTGGTCATATCAGAGATAGTCACTCCCCCTTCTTCTTTCAGCTGCCCTTTTGGTCAAGGCTACACCTGAGGTTGGGTTCCTAGGGCCTTCCTGCATCCCCCATTCACCACAGATTTGGTAGCTTTCTGTGGCCTTCCCCCATGGCCACAGGTTTGTAGAAGTACCTCTCTTTCTGGGCTCTCTTTCAGGTCTTTGTCCATTGCCTTGTGATTGGGGCTCTCAGTCCCAAATTGGAACTCCCCTCTCTGCCTTGCTGCCTTCTTACACCAGTTGGTTACCTTCACCAGCTCTTTCATCAGTTCTCTCATGTCCTACCTATTTGCAAGACCCAGCTCTCCCAGCTGCAATGCAAGGCCCTTCAATCCCCATGAGATTTCTTCCTGTAGCTAGAGAAGTCCAGGTTCGCATCTCTGCAGCTGCTGGTTTTCTCCCATCAACTCAGTGTTGGCCCACTGAAGCACTGAGTTACTCCTTACAGCTGACCTTCTCTGCCTTCAAGCTTTTGTTCTGCATATGGGCTTCAGCCAACTCTAGGTTAATTCTTGAGACTTCTTCTTGCCAGGCTGTTTGCTTACCTTGTCTTTAGTAAGATAAATATGCAGCGGGCATCAGCTCTTGAACTAGGGCTTGGGTAACGTGGTCTTCTTGTAGCATGGACAAGAGCTGTTTGCTCTGTATGTACTTCTCCTTACCAGTCCTGCACCCCCTGCTGTAGCTCATTTTTGTGCATCTATCTGTTTCTTCAGAGCTGCTATCTTGGCCTTCTGCTTTTCTTCTTTGCCCAGGTTTTCAGGGCCTAGTTGGGGCAGAGTTCTGTAGACAGCTGCAGTTTGTCTAGATGGGCATAGTCAGGAAAATTCATCTAAATCAGGACTGTCCAGCTGTCAGCCCACAAGCTGCATGCAGCTCACAAAGGTTTATCTTTCAGCCCACAGGCTCCTGGTCCAGGCACTCCTCTCCCATCTCATGGGAAGAGCGCTTAGCCAAATCCGAAGAGTTGCAAAGCTTTCTCTCATGCATGGATGAGCTCTTTCTGACTCAAGAAGTCTATGGGCTGACGGGAGGTAAAGGGCTGCTCAACCTGGTACTGGCAATAGGGGACAACCTAATCAGCAACCTAATGACCACCTTCACAATCCGTCGTAAATCTGGCAAGTTAGTCAGCAATACAGAAGTCCTTGACTTCAGGAAAGCTGACTTTAACAAGCTCAGGAGGCTTGTCAATGAGACTCTAAGGCACCATGACCCCAAGAGGAGGGGAGTTCAGGATGAGTGGTTGCTCCTCAAGGGACAAGCAAAGGCTATCCTATCTCGGAGGCAAAGCAGTAAAAGGGCACAGCAGCCCCCTTTGCTCTGCAGGGAACTAGCAGACCTCCTGTTCTTTTTCTAAAAAGAAAGGCCTACAAAGGATGGAGAACTGGATCCACCTCCAAGGAGGAATATTCTGCACTGGTCCGGACGTGCAGGGAGCGAACCAAGAAAGCCAAGGCTGCAACTGAACTCCAACTAGCTACAAGTATCAAGGACAATAAAAAGTCCTTTTTTAGATATGTGGGGAGCCGGAGGAAAAGCAAGGGCAACATCGGGCTCCTGCTAAACCAGATGGGACAACTGATAGCTGATGCCCAGGAAAAAACCAACTTGCTAAATGGGTACTTTGCATTAGTTTTTCACCAGTTCCAAGGGATGCCCCTGCCCATTACAGGATGGGAAGGCCTGAGTGAGGGAGATTCTTTACCCTCCATCAATGCTAACTGTCCCAGGGCAAGGGGAAGATAGGAACCCCGAAGGTTTAAAGGGGGACCCTGGGGGACAGTACACCCCAGGGAGAATGAAAAGAAAGAAGAAATGAATAAAAACAGCTTACCGGCAGCAGGAACCGCAATGGAGCAGGAAGCGGCAGCGGGATCCGCGCGGCTCATCAGCCGCGGTTTTTTTAAAGGGGAAACAGCTGGGAGAGAGGGGGAGGAGAACCAACCCGGAAGTATAAGAAGGGAGAACAACAGGGCAGAGGAGGAGGAGAGGTGGCGAGAGAGCATTGAAAGAAGAGCCCCTGGGTCCACTAAGGAGGTGGAGGGGCTGGGGAACGCTGCTCACAGCTCAGAAAAGGATCCTAAACTGTGCCCAGGCAGAGACGCTGCTGTCGAACCAAGAAAGACCCAGGTGTCCTGGCTATATATAACCCTTGGGCCACGAGGAGAGCCTACAGCAGAGACCTTGTCAACAGAGGCGAAGGCTGGCGGACCCACAGAAAAAGAAGTATCCACACAAGGGGCCATCTAAGACCCTCACGTCCGGGACAGAGGACCCAGGCAGGAGCCTGTCGAGGGATGGTTCCTTTACTGAGGGACGTAGAGGGCACACATGCATGAGAGGACCCCACAGGCTAAGGAAGGCAGCCCTAAGGGGGATGGGTATTTGGTAAAGGGGAGAGCACAGTACTAGGCACTCCCAGGTAGTGATCTAGGGAGTGTTGTGAAGGGGCGTATAACTGTGGTGCCCATATCCTTTCGGTGGATTATGTATTATTATTATTATTATTGTTTTGGATACCGAAGTCAGAATGAGTCAGGGCCACTAAGGGCGTAAGAGTCAAAGGAGGTCTGGGCTTACTTGGCCCTCCTCCAGGGTCTAGCAGGAACCAGGAGGAACCCCTCATAGAGTGAGGGTTGGCCGCTGATAACAACAGTAGCACACCATCGAGGCTGGGTATAGGGCGAGGTACAGAGGAGGTTGGAGCCTCGCGAAGAACATCACGCTTTGGCCTTGGGGCAGCCAGAATCAGACAGTCGGACCCCTCTACCACTGAGCTATCATCAAAGTCGTGGCAGGCAGGATAAGGAGGGGAGAAGACCACCTGAGGCAGGAGATTGTGGCCCCATACCCCTAAGGGACGGAGCGAAAAGTTATCATCAAGTCCCTGGGCCGGGCGGCGAGGGACCGTATGATCGAGGCCCAGCGGGTGCACTAACCTTGTGAAGGAACACCTTGAGAGGCTGGATACCTTCAAGTCAGCCGGCCCTGACAGCTTACACCCCAGGGCACTCAAGGACCTGGCAAGCATCATAGCTCCGCCACTGGCATGGATCTTTGAGAACTCCTGGCTCTCTGGTGAAGTGCCTGAAGACTGGAAGAAGGCCAGTGTGGTGCCTATCTTCAAGACAGGGAGGAAAGTGGATCTGGCAAAGTATAGGCCCATCAGCCTGACCTCTATTCTGGGGAAGGTCTTAGAAAAGATTATCAAAGAGGTCACCAGTATGGGTTTGTTGCAGGTAGGTCTTGCTTCACCAATCTTATTTCCTTTTATGGCCAGGTGATGTATCACCTGGGAAGGGAGAAGAGATTTATGTCATATATCTTGACTTTAAAAAAGCCTTCGAACTGGCATCCCATGGTCACCTCTTGGCAGAACTGGCCAAGTGCAGCCTTGGCTTCACCACGATCCACTAGCAGAGGAATTGGCTCCATGGTCGGACCTAGAGGGTGGTGGTTGATGGAAGTCAATTGTTGTGGTGCACTGTGACCAGTGGAGTCCCCCAAGGCTCTTTCCTTGGGCCTATACTATTCAACATCTTAATTAATGATGTGGACACTGGTATCAGAAGCAGACTGGCCAAGTTCGCCCTTGACACCAAACTTTGGGATAAAGCATCCACACCAGAAGACACGAGGGCAATCCAGGCTGACCTTGACAGGCTCAAGAAATGGGTGGACAAGAAACTAATGGTGTTTAACACCGAAAAATGCTTGGTTCTCCACCTTGAGAAGAAAAACCTGCAGCATGCTTATAGGCTCAACAGTGCTATGCTGGCTAGCGTTACGGATGAAAGGGACTTGGGGGTCATGATTGACCACAAGATGAACATGAACCTTCAATGTGATGCTGCAGCTAGTAAAGCAAGTAAAATGCTGGCTTGCATCCATAAATGCTTCTCAAGCAAATCCCAGGATGTCATTCTCCCTTTGTACACAGCCTTGGTGAGGCCACAGCTGGAGTACTGCGTCCAGTTTTGGGCTCCACAATTCAAAAAGGATGTGGAGAAGCTTGAGAGAGTGCAGAGGAGATCCACATGCATCATCAGAGGTCAGGAAAACAGACCTTCTGATGACAGCTATGGGACTCTTCAGCCTGAGTGCCCCAAGGGATGACAAGATTGAATGGTCACAAACTCCTCCATGACCATTTCAGGTTGGACATAAAGAAGAACTTCTTTACTGTGGGCTCCCAAGGTCTGGAATAGACTGCTGCCAGAGGTGGTTTAAACATTTACTTTGAACACCTTCAAGAGACATTTGGATGTTTATCTTGCTGGGATCCTATGACCCCTGCTGACTTCCTGCCCCTGAGGCAGGGGGCTGGACTCAAAAATTTTCTGAGGTCCCATCCAGCCCTAATGTCTATGAAATCTCTTTCCCCCATGGTACATGGGCTTCACATTTCTCACATTTTCAAATGTACATCCTATCTCTTTGTACATTGCTGCCAGGGTGCTATTTTTTCCAGATTTATGTCTCAGCTCTGCCTCTATATCTAAATTCATTCTTCTTTTGTATGACCATTTAAGCTATGCCACTGTGTGTTAGTCACCTACAATAGTGACACGGGACATGGAAAATATTTTTTGTGTGCAGATATCCATAGATTCCTAAGTCCTCTTTCCTGGAAATGTCAGGAAAAATCTTAGAATTTCAGATGCAATTTTGTGAATTCACAGTCTGTAAACTGACACTTTCCATCTTTCCTTTGTGTGGCACTATGAGCCAAGGTAATATTTGTGGTAATGTATTATTCTTTTGAAGCATCATCTGAAGCAACAACTATCTGGTCCTAGTTTTGTTTTTCACATAAACACTTACACAAGCCTAGCACTCTTTGATGGTGCCTGTGGAGTACAGCTTTTGCACAGAGCACTGTCCAGGTAGAAGTGTGCATGCCTCTTTCCACACAGTTGTTCCTGCAAGTTCTGAATACTGGACCAGGCAGGCCTGTACAAGTCCGTGCTTCATTAGCCTGCTGTGCATACAACCAAGACAGTGCCCAAGGTAGAACTGAATCATCTAATGTGAACTGACCAGCTTGGGCAACAGGAGATGCCTCACAATTCCCTTTTGTTCTATGCTTTACCACATAGTACAACACTTGCAAGAAGAAGATAGAGAAAAGACAGCAAGGGTGGGATAGAAGGCAGCATGTATCCCTGTCACTTATGCTGTCTGCACTCTTGAATTTTTGTTAATTCCAAAGGCACATTTGTTTGTGCTGTTTTATTTGGCACTTAAGTTTTGTTTACATGTTGTTCTAGAATTACATGTTGTAAATCCAGATTTGTAGAGTACTAGGTTGACCTGTGGCTTGTGCTCAAAAAGTCTAACAACATTCTTATTAAGGCTGTGTTTGTTCATGTTTGCCAGACAATTATTGCTACTAATCCAACTGTAGTGAAATGGAAAAAACAGAATACAATCTTCCCAAATCCACTGAAATCTCATGCAATAACCTAAAGCAGAAAAAAATCATTTTAAATCAGTGTTGATTTAACACAACCATCACAATCTATAAAGCTCACGTGTCCATTTCAAAGGTTTAAAAACCATTGCAACAAACAATATCATGCCTTAAACAAGTTGAGACAACATGCTACAAGGTGTCTTTCAACCTGAAAATAAAGGCAAGTATTTAATCAGTAAAGCAATCACATGTGACATGAACACACGTGGAACCCCAAACTTCTCTAGCCTCTTTTGATGAGTGCTTTGTTGGGGGACTTTCCCACAGATTCTATTAATCTCCAACTTCCAGTCCATGAAAAATGTTTTCCTTTAGCTAAACATTATGCAAGAAACTCAAGAAATCACGATAACATACCCAGCATTTTGAATACTGGCATCCAAGTGACTTTTAAGGCAATGCCATCTTTACTTTGGTCATTCAAATATACACAGCACTGTCATTCTAAAACTGATGAGTGACCAAATTGCCTATGTTGCCTCACATAATTTGGGTGTGGCTTCGTAAGACATACAGAAAAAAATAAATAAGAACCCTCAAGATTACAGTGGATAACTGTCTCTCAGAGATGGCTATCTCACTGGGAAGGAAAACAGTCCAGCTTGTCAAAGTTTATAAAAGTCAGATCTCCTCAGTATGGTAGTGTGTTGTCTTGTACCCTATCGTACTTCCTAGACGAATGTACTGAGCCCCGTCTTGGCCCACACCTGCCCCTCCCCAACTCCAGTGGATCACAATTTGCAGAACCTGGGAATCATACCCAAACAGTTAACATATTTGTTGCCTCTTCCTCGGGGCAAATCATGGGCATATGAATGCTGTCAGTGCAGTTTGAAAATCTCATTCTCTGAAAACCAGCCATTCGTCAGGTGCCTTGCTGATGTCAGCAGAAAATAACTTTCATAATACAAATACAAGCTTCCTGTGCCAAAGCCCTGCAGTCAGCCGGTCAGCATAAAAATATTAGTTGTTGGACTGTAGCAGCCTGGAATAATCAGTGTCCAAACAGTGATAGCAACCTGATTCTGTATTAACATGGTCTCCTCAAGTTGGGTGCTCTTGAGTGCTGAAGTGTTGAGATCATCTACTTGCGCAGGTCTTTTTTCTTGCACAGAAGTCCAGGAGGCATTATTGGCCACTCTTCATTTGCAAAATGATAGTATCCCATTACCCAGTGAGTTTTCCTGTTCCAGAAATGCCACTGTAACACCTGGTATCAGGATAGCCATTGTGGCCTACATCTGTCTGGCCAATCATATTAAGGTGATTTAGGTGTGCATCTACACATTCACATGCTAATGCATATTAATGCAGGTGTGCAGACTGACTTAGGACTAAAGTTAATTCCAAGTCAATGGATACACACTGCATTAATGTGCATTGGCAAGTCTACATGTTTGCTAATATGATTTAGCTATCTGTGCATAAATTTGATACCTGATTTATGCGGGTATGTGGATGTGGGTGGTCAAGGTTTGAACCTAAAAGGTCACAGGCCAGGGAACCAGGAACAGTCAAGGTCAGGAAGCAAGGAGTCAAGAGATCAGGAGGCTGAGGTCTGTAAGGGACCAAAACATGGCCAGTCATCATAACAGAGCTGTAAGCCAGGAGGGTCAGGAATAGGAAGCAGGGATCAGGCCCAGAGTCAATAGCCAGGGAGTTCACAGCAGGCAGCTGAAGCTGTAAAGGACCAGGATGCAGGCTGTTATCAGGATTGTGTAATACTGCCCATTTCCTCTGGTTCTTGCCTGCCATGGCTTTGATCTTATGAGGGGAGGAAAGAGATTGATATGATGTTAATTGGTACTCGCAGAATAACTTCCCCTGACATATTAAGTCACTCCAGGTATTTTTATTCTCTTTTCTTTTACAGCGGCCCGGGTTGCAGGCAGTAGCCCACTCAACTTTCCCCCTGAATCACTTGTCAGCTCTGGAGGGGATCCACACCTTCAGAAACGTCAAGGTAAGTTCTCTGTGGCGCTATTTACCTCATTAGCAAGCGCAGTTTCAGTCTCTTTTGCCTTTTGCTGGTGCCAAGCTCTGGGCAACCCTTTTTCACAGTTACCCTACCAGGACTAGCTGGGGCTGGGCAGTATCGCTGGTGTTCAGTCTCATTTCCCCCCTCCCCTCCCCGCATTACTGAAGCTTTCCCCAGTCTTTCTTTTCTTCTTTTCCCGCGCCGCTGCTCCTTGCTGGTAATTGATCAGCTTCGCAGCTACGTTCGTTAAAACCTGCTTCCCATTTCCCTCCTCGGGAGTGAAGGCACCTCTGGCTGTTGCTTACAGCCAAACCCAGTGTGGGGGGCTACCTTTCGTTGGCCGCCTGCCTCACAGGGATGGCCCCTGGAGAAGAGAAGGATCTGCCATCCGCACTGCACCTCCGCCAATCTCGCCTGCCACAACTTGATGGAATATGGGGGTTCACCTGTATGGGGCGCGGGCAGTCCGGATGCGGTCCCTCTACTGTAGCGTCCAGGGGTCCTGAGGGCTCCTCCACCCCTACACCCTCGCCCGGTCCTCCGGTTTGACCGCCTCTCGGGACGAGCTACCCCACAGGGCGTTAGCCCCTGTAATGTTCAAAAAGGGCAAAAAAAAGGAACAAAGAAATACAATTCCAACACAACTTCTGAGCCCACTGTCCCTGGGCCGGAGTTTACCTCACTCCTCAATTGCCCTCAACCGATTTCGGGCTGGGATCTGTTGCCCTTAGCCCTGGGGCACTTCCTGTCCCTGAGTCCGTCCATGGACCCTCGCCATGGGGTGTTTTCCTGCCTGTGCAGGCCCCTATTAGAGTACTTATGGCACCCGGCTCTGGCCGGGTGCCGCTGCCTTCTGCGGTATCCGGGTCTTCATTCCTCCACCGCCGGCCGCTCGTGCCCCCTGGTCGCGTTGGGGCTTACCTCCGCCCCAGAAAGTCCTTCTTCATGGCCAGACGGCTTGCAGCCGCCTCAGGAGGGACTCTCCGCCGCTGACTCCTTTACCACTCCTCTTTGCCTCCGCCATCGCCAGCTCCGCTGCCGCCGGCTCCGCTGCCGCCGGCTCCGCCGCCTCCCATCCTGGCTGTTGCCGGGGCCTCTCTCGCCTCTCAACTGGAGCTGGGGTGCTCCTTTTATTGCTCCGCGTAGGTCCCAACCCAGATCCGTCCGGGTTCCTGGAAGGGGAAGACCTCAGGGGCAGCTTCCGGGTCCGGACCCGGAAGCTGGGCCAGGTTCCGCTGCCCTTTGCATTGTTCCGGCCCCCAAAGTCCTTGACCCCTTCACACCCAGCCTCTCCTAAACTGGGGGCCCTCCTTATCTTTACCAGATCCCCCCTCCATTTGTAGCAAGGGGCCTTGGCCCCTTTGAACTCACCGCTGCAGTTCCGTCCCTGGGTGAGATTCCAACCCACGTCATCCTGCCAACCTTGACATGCCCGAAGGCATTCTCTCTGGCTCCTTCCTTTACTTTTATCCCTGGAAGCTACATCCAATTGACCAATTTTGAGCAATGTGGGGAATTCTCCCCCACCTGTCTGGGTGTCTTCATTAACAGCCCCCAGGTGTTTCTCCAAGTAACAGAGCTCCTGGCAGAGACCCTGTTACACAGGCAATCACTAATGCCACAAGCCAAGAACCAGCTATCAGAAGACAGTGGTCAGGAGAAGGTCCAGAGCAAGAGGGGTCCAGATTAGAGTCTGGAACAAGGAGTCAGCAGCCAGGAACTGGAAAAATAGACATCAGCAGGCAGCAACCAGGAAACCAAGGAGTCAGAAATGCAAGCTTAGACAACCATCCTGTTGAATAGTAGGCCTGTGCGAATAGAGAACTATTCGATTCAGGTTCAGATTCAGCCAATTTGGATGCCAATAATTTGATTCAGAGGTCTGAATCGGTGTCCCACTTTGATTTGGCTGAATCAGCTCTGAAGCTCTGGAGCCTATTCGGAGATTTGGCCATAGGGTATAATGGGGAATCAATGAAATATCTATAACTTTGTAGTTTGTTGTCTGATTTGGATAAATGTTGTGGAGATGGTAGCCTCTGCCGAGAACATGACACTTACTGAGTTTTAAGGAGATAGATATTGGAGTTTGGGGGAAACTGTACCCCAAATGCTTGAAAGCAAAACTCATGTCACGTGTATGTGTTAAGCCACAGTGGGGCAAAAGTGCAGGGGTGGTGGCCCCTGGTGAGGCCACAAAGCCTGCCAGTTTCAAGGTGCAGAGGTTTAAGGGAAACTGTGCCTCAAGCTGTGGACAAGCAAAACTCGTGACATGGGTGACATTGTGTGTGTTAAGGTGCAGCAGAGTGAAAGCTGCAGGCCTTCCTGCCCCTGCTGTGGCCATGAAGACTGCCATCTGTAAAGGAGATAGGTGCAGGAGTTCTGGGTTCGGGGTCCCTGCTCTAGCTGCTGACAGGCAAAACTCATGACATGGGTGCTTGTGCAACTGTGTCTATCTTGGGGCACAGGGGAGGAAACTACTGCAGGCCTGGCTGCTAAGCCCTGCTGTGGCCACAAAGCCTGCGAGCTGTTAAGGAGATAGGTGCAGGGGGGTTCTGGGGCCCTGCACCCCTAGCTGCTGACAGACAAAACTAATCACATGGGTGTTTGTGGGACTGACTGTCTCTGTCTAGAAGCAGTTGATTGTCTGTATTGATTATTTCCTATTTCCTTGCCTTAGCCTTTGGTTTAGTAAGTGTTAATCCTTGCTCATTAACTCATTACATTAGCTAACTACTGTGTATTGAGCTGGTCCCTGAGTGAATCATGATTGATTGGTAACACAGTAGCTTAGCAGCCAGGCCTGCAGTAGCTTCAAACCGCACCCCCAACCCACCTATGCCCCAAGACAGACACAATTGCACAAGCACTCATGTCATGAATTTTACTTGTCAGCAGCTAGGGGTGCAGGGCCCCAGATTCCCCCTGAACCTATCTACTTAACAGCTGGTAGGCTTTGTGGCCTCAGCAGGGGCTAACAGACCTGCAGCTTTCATCCTGCTTTACCTTAATACACACAGCGTCACCCATGTCACAAGTTTTGCTTGTCCGCAGCTTGAGGTGCAGTTTCCCCCAAACCCCTGCACATATCTCTTTGAAATGTGGCAGGCTTTGTGGCCTCTGAAGGGGCTACCATCCCTGCAGTTTTGACCCTGATGTGGTGTAACACACATGGCACGAGTTTTGCTTTCAGAGGTGCAGTTTCCCAGAAACCCCTGCACCTATCACCTTGAAACTTGGCACACATCATGCTATTAGCAGAGGCTACCATCACTGCAAGTTTCATCTGAATCAGCCAAAAGACAACAAAGTTATAGCTATTTCATTGATTACCCATTATACCCTATGGCCGAATCTCCAAATCTTTTCCAAATCAATTCAGAAGCTCCAAATCGATTCAGAAAGCCAGATTAATAGATTTAGCCTCTGAATCATCTCCGAATCTGAATCATGATCTGAAGCTTTGTACAGATTGAATAGCTCACTGGGCATCCAAATGTCTGCTGCTTATAAACAGGCAGCCACACCCACAAAGGCAATTGAGGCTATAGATGGGGAAAGTTAGGCCCCTGGCAGCCAGGCCCACTCAGATAACCAGAGCTAGGCTAACTGGGGCCATTAGCTTACTTGCTGCCTTGACTCCTGAAACATATCACCTCACTGCAACAGGAAAACCTCCAGCTGGAATATATAAGTTGTGTGCACAACGGTAGGTCAAGGAAGTGGGAAAGCTATGTAAGATGAAGAGTTCAGCTTTTAACAGCTGTGTATTTGTTGCTAGGTACTTTGTTAGTGGCAACATAGCCGTGTTTATGTATGCCTGTCCTAAATGTTGAACTTTTAACTTCAACATGTGAGTAATGAGTTTGATCCCACAGCTCCAAGGAACATCATGGTTCTTTACACCATGGAAGCAGCTGTGTTCACCTTGATAATTCCTCCAAGACCACAGTTGGGCAATAATGCATTACATTTTGTTTTCTTTTCCTTTTCCATCTTGATAGTCAAGCTTTCCTCACAAAGGAGGCAGCTTGAAAAGGACAGACCCCATTGATTGAAATATGAGTTATATAAGGTAAAAGTCCTCAACAGAAAGATGAAAAAATGACCTCCATCTTAAGGTATGACAATACAAGGGGAATAAGCCTTGACTAAGCCTGGAGTATATGCCAAGTTCCATGTAAGCCATTTACCAAAACATTTTTCTGGCTCCTGACTCAACTACAACCAGAAGTTCCAGAAACCTTGTAAGAAAATCTGTATTCTTGTGCATCCCAGTTTATTTTCTAGAATTAAACCACTATAATAAGCATTAGAATTTGTAATGATCTTTTCAGACTAAAACATACTGGATACATTTACATGAGTGGCCAACTATGCAGTTGTTACTGCACAGTCCCGACACAGCACAGTAATTTTTAGCAGCTACTGCACAATAGAGTTGGCATCACGGTTTATGCCTGGAGATATGTCACCATAGCAACAAGCTACAGCACAGTAGCTCATGGCTACTGTGACATAGCATCTCATGTAGTCACATTCATTCTTCACTACTTTTTAGCTATTTCCTTTTGTACTCTGAACTCCAGAAATTTAAATAAGGTGAAAAAAATGTAGAAAGGATCACAAAGTAAGGTAAAATGGCTAGCCCCAAATGTTACAGTATGACCCTGGGCAACTGTAAAATATACAGCTAGTCAGTAAATGGTTTCCTGTCCCCCTAAACATTGTAATTCCAAAAATCTCACCTTGTTCCACATCAGAATGAAAGCAAAACCTATCAATGGAGAGTGAGAGACAGAGAAAGAGAGACCATCATGTACAAAAAATTAGAAGAACCTACACAATCACTTGGGATGCAGGAAAGCAAGATTCAAGTCCTTCCTCTGTCTATTTTAGAACACAAATTTGAACATGGGTCTCCTATATGTCAGCTAAGTACCTAATTAACAGGCTATCTTTTTTTCTGGGGCATCTTTCTCTCTTTCTGACCAGAAATTGCATCATGGACCCAAAGAAGCTTAATCCACAAACATTTTTATCAAAACCAATACATTCTCACAAAAAGTTTTAGCTTAGATGAAGGGTCTTTTCTAACAAAAAATATTTAATACAAAATCTTCTCATTGAATCTCATAGGTCAGCTTGAAAGTTTGCTGAGGTATTTTCCGTGTTTTACAAAAACGACTATATAAACCTCCCAGAATTCCATTTTATGTGTAAAGGTCCAAGCACTCATCAGCTCTAATGGTTCTACATAAAAGTCAAGTGTATAGGTGTATAGGTGAGGATGCCAGATCTTGAAAATACTTACTTTATCTCAAACCTACCAAAATCTCAAGCCCCCTGTGACAGGGAGCCATCTCAGGACCGAGTCTCATCTTTGGCCAGTCCACCTTGTCCCGGGGAAAATACAAAAGATGGACCCCGAAGGGACAAGGAGGACCCCTGGGGGCCGGCACACTGCAGGGGAGACACAATGAAGGGAAAAACAAACAAAAGCTCCTTACCGGCAGCAGGAACTGTGGTGGGACCAGAAGCGGCGGTGGGACCCGCGCAGCTTGTTAGCTGCGTTTTTTTAACAGAGCGGCCAGCTGGAGAGAAGAGGGAGGAGAGCCGGCACGGGGAAATAAGCAGGCTGGCCAATGAGGCAGAAGGGGAGAGGAGGCTGAGAAGGAGCACGGGAAGTATCCCCAGGACCCCTTTCAGAGGAGGGAGCAGGCAAGAACAACTCCCACAGGGGAGGAGGTTGCCTCAGAGACCCTCAAGAGGAAGACACCATTGCCAGATCAAGGGAAAAGGAGATGGCCAGGCTGCACATCAAAATAGGACCTTGGGAGGAGGCTCCAGAGACTGGATGGGCGAGTAAGGTACTCTGGTGAGGAGAACCCTGGGGAAAAGAGAGATCTAAGGGACGCAAGGCATCGGGTCAAGGGGGATCCTCACAGGCATAGCCTGGCCCCTGCGATCTTCCCAAGTGGGAGGCGAATGGCCACGACAACAGCTGAGGCTGCTTAGAGTAGAACTGAAGACCCGAGATAGCTCTCCAGAGGAAAATCAATAGTCCATGCTGGGAGGGACATCAAGGGTCTGTTTAATGGATCTAGCACTAGGAGAGAAGAAAAAGGGGAAGAAGGTGGCACCGAGGGAAAGCTTGTGGTGGGGCTGCACGATTTTGTGCATGCTATTACTAAGCTGCCTGATGATAGTAATTAAAGGATCACAGGAGTTGTAAATAGCTTTTGTTGTTAGGTCCCTTTCTTTTGCGTTGTTGCTCTTTCCGCTTTTGGGAAGAGCAGGACATAGGACAACCGAAAGCCAAGGGCTCACCCGGTAATTAGGAAGGTTCTGCTAGACAGAGGACCTAGATGGGCACGTAGGCCCATAACGGGTAGCCTAGGACTCGAGCGAGACCTGGGATAGGATCCCGAAAAGGGAGGGCAGGCCGCAAAAGAACATCAGCACTCGGTCGTGGTTGGGTTCAGGGCGAGGTACAGGGGAGGTTGGAGCCTTGAGGAAGACCACCGCCCTCAAGCCTTGGATAGACGAACACCAGTGGCCGGACCCCTCCACTGAAAGAGTCATCAAAGTCATGGCAGGCGGGATTGGGGGTAAGACTGCCCGGGGAGAGACATCGACACCCTGAGACCATAGGGACGGAGCGAAGAATTGCCCTACATATCCAGAGCCAAGCGGTGCGGGACCAAATGATTGAGGCCTGATGGATGCACACCTATCTGGGCCAGTCTGCCCTGTCTCATCTGCCATGGCTTGTTGTATACATTTTTGGTATAAAAATGCAGGGGGCTCCCCATTAAATGCCCCAGTGCCTAGGGCATTACACACAGCTTCAACCTTCCCTATACCATGCCCTATGCTTCACAGATGGCATCCAAAGTTCTTAACCTCTAACCCAAACTTGGCCTCACAATATCTGAGGACTTAGTAGGGTCTACTTCTAACCCAAAACTCAACCTCACAATGTCTGAGGACTTACTGGGGTTCAACTGCAGCCTCAGGCATATGTAGACTTATCTTAGCCATTCTACCCCCTCCCTGGGGCTTCAACTTTTGCCCTCATACTAGGGCCTCCCACTTATGCCCTCTCACTGGGCCTCCTGCTTAAGTTATCACTCTTATGGGACTGGCCTGTGTGCAGCCCTTCATGCAACCCAACTCTGCATGCCCCTGGCACATCCCGTCACGCCTGCTTCATCAGACGTTACTCTGCATTCCTCATGTACAGCCCTTCATGCCACCACCATGAGCCCTGCTCTGTGCAGGCCTCTACACATACTTCTGCCCTCCCCCCCGCCGGAGTCACTCTTCTGCCCCCTCTCACTGGGGCCACCAGGGTCTTATACCCCATGAGGCTCAGGTGCTTCTCCCTAGATGTGCCTGGCCTCCATGCCTGTCCCTACATCTGGGTTACCCACCAGGTTGTTGGGGGCTGGGCTATAAGGCACTCCTTACTTGCCTTTCACTAGGGAGGCAACTGGTATGGCTTTTCCTGGGGATCACCTGCCACAGGCAGACCCACCACACCATCTGACCCTATCAGGGTGTAGTTTTTGGTCATTCCACAGGACCAGGAGCCTCCTACCATCCCCATAGCTCCTGCCTTTACCTCCCAGATGTTGCGAGCAGCAGCTCCAGCCAGGCGATTTTCACCCTATGGCTGCAATAGGCAGACTGCTGGCTCCCCTGCTCAGGCCTCCTCTTATCGACAGCAGTTATGCCCTCTTCCCCAATCAGGCAGTCCCCTCCCAGCCATGTGACTCCTGATTAGGGAGAACAGCTACCTGCAGGCTGCTCTGCTGCTTGATCTTAGCCCTTAAAGTGGCAAGCACCCAAGGTGCTCTGCCACACTTCCAGAAAGATTTATCTAGTGTTAAAAAAAAGTATTGGAAATAACTCAGTTTGTGTAGCACAGTTTGTATAACTACTCTAGGTCTGTGATACAAATTTAACAAATGCAGTTGGGACATTAAAATCATTATTGTTTGACAGATCCTCTCCAGTACAACCATATCTAATAGGCTAGCTAATAGCTTTTCAAAGACTATTCAGAGATGACTTGAACATGTCCTAACCTCTAAGTATATTTAAGGAAGGAGAGGTCTGTTATAAAATGAAAGCATACTGAGAAGATTCAATGATCACAATGAGAAGATTCAATGATCATAATGAGAAGATTCAATGCTTATTGAAAAGTTTAAGCTAACAGTTGTAAATATAGTGCAAATGCCTTTCAAAAGGATGTACTTCAGTTTAGCTAGGAGTTATGGGTCCTGATACAGGAAGTACAGGATGAAATTCTATAGTCCATGTTTTTCAGAAGATAAGATAAAACTTAAGAGTCAATTCTTCCTGACCTTAAGATCTTTGAATGTGATGCTGCATTATTTAGTATCTCTCTGCTATGTGAGGATGCAACTACCAAGCACCATTGACACTTACCTGAATATTCATGAACCCCATTAAGGCTTTGAAAGGGTCCACACTTTCAATGGTATCAATGAAAGTCAAATCCATAAGCTGAAATACTGACTTCATGTGTCAGATCAGCTCTTTAAACTATCTAGGAGCAGGTCTGAGGGCTGGTATGTGACATCATCAGTTCCACAGAAAAGGTGGCTGATAATGGTGGTTATTTATGTCTGTGGGGCCTTCAGCCAGCTTCTCTGAAAACCAATTATAGTGGTAGAAGGTAAGTGATGTCCTTCAGAGTCAAATCAATATTTTTGCATTAATATTTTGCTTATAGATTTTTAATGCATCTGTGATGCATGTGAACTCATGGGCTGAATGACTGGAACAGACTTTGAATAGGTTATGGAAACTCTTTTATTCATGAAACTTAACTGTTTTACAATAAGTCAACTTGGATTTTTCACTTTACTAGGAATAATTATTCCCAGAATTCACATCAGCATAACTCAGTTTTTGCTATGGAGTTTTTGCATATTTTAATTTGGTAGATAGTTTCATAGTTTCTAGGGTCGGAAGGGACCTGAGCAGATCATTGAGTCCGACCCCCTGCCATGACAGGAAAGAGTACTGGGGTCAAACGACCCCAGCAAGGTGTACATCTAGCCTCCTTTTAAAGACCCCAGGGTAGGAACCAGCACCACTTCTTTGGAAGTTGGTTCCAGATCCTAGCTGCCCTGACCATGAAGTAGCGCCTCCTGATATCTGGCCTAAATCTACCCTCTGCTTGCTTGTGACCGTTATTCCTGGTCACTCCTGGTAGTGCTCGGGGGAACAGGGACTACCCCAGTGCCTGCTGGTCCCCTCTGCCTAGTTTGTAACAGGCCACTAGATCCCCCCTCAGCCTTCTCTTCTGGAGGCTGAACAGGTTCAGGTCCCATAGCCTCTCCTCATAGGGCCTGCCCTACTGTCCCCTGATCATGCGAGTGGCCCTTCTCTGGACTCTCTCCATGTTGTCCAAATCCCTCTTGAAGTGCGGCGCCCACAATTGGACACAGTTCTCCAACTGCAGCCTGACCAGTGCCACATAGAGGGGGAGGATCACCTCCTTGGACCTGCTTGAGATGCATCTGTGGATGCATGACAAGGTACGGTTGGCCTTCCTGACTGCATTCCCACACTGCCGGCCCATGTTCATCTTGGAGTCAATGATGACTCCAAGATCCTTTTCCACCTCTGTATTGACAAGAAGGGAGTTCCCCAGCCTGTAGGTATGGTGCCGGTTTTTCCTCCCCAGGTCCATCACCTTGCACTTGTCGGTGTTGAATCCCATCCTATTCTAATCCACCCACCCCTGTAACCTGTCTAGGTCTGATTGCAGCCTATTTCTCCCTTCTAGTGTCCCCACATCCCCCCACATCTTGGTGTCATCAGCAAATTTGAACAGGGTGCTTTTTACCCCCTCGTCCAACTCACTGCTGGAGACGTTGAAGTGTGGGCCCAAGGACCGAGCCCTGCAGAACCCCACTGCCCACATCCCTCCAGGTCAAAAATGACCCATCCACCACCACTTTCTGGGTGCAGCCCTCCAGCCAGTTGGTGACCCATTTCACTGTGTAGGTGTCAACACCACAGTCCCCCAGTTTCTTATGGGAACGGGATGAGAGACAGTGTCGAAGGCCTTCTGAAAGTCCAGGAAGACTATGTGCACTGCTACCCCTGCATCTAAGGATTTGGTGACCTGGTCGTTCACATGCCTCAAATGTCTCTACACAAACACTCATAGTATGGGCAACAAGCAGGAGGAACTCACCCTCCTGCTGGCTGACGCCAGCCCAGACATAGTGGGGATTATGGAAACGTGGTGGGACGCAACGCATGATTGGGCGGTGAATGTCAAGGGCTATAGGCTGTACAGGATCGACAGGATAGGAAAGAGAGGTGGGGGCATGGCACTCTATATTAAGGAGGAATACACATCCTCATTAATTAGCAAGGAGTCAGGGGAGGGGCACTCTGAAGTGCTTTGGGTTAGAGTACAGGGCAGTCGAGGGGAAAGGGACTTAACGGTGGGAGTCTATTACAGACCTCCCAACCAGGGAGAAGAGCTTGACCAGGAATTCTTGGGTCAGCTCACAGAGGTAGTGAAGGCTAAGGATGTGGTCGTCATGGGGGACCTGAATTTCCCAGACATCTGCTCGGAAGAACAGTTAGCCAGGTCTGAACGCTCACGTAGGTTCTTGGCCAGAGTGCAGGACCTCCATCTAACCCAGGAGGTGCACAGCCCCACCAGGGGAGACGCCTTGTTGGACCTAGTGCTGGCCACGGGTGATGACCTGGTGAGGAGGCTGCGGGTGCTCGACCACCTGGGCGACAGCGATCATCGCCTGCTGGAATTCACCATCCAGCGCAAGGTGGCAAAGGCATGCAGTAAGGCAGCCGCCCTAGATTTTAGGAGGGCAGACTTCAATGAGCTAAGAAGGATAGTTGGAGAAGCGCTGAGGTCCCAGAGGGGAGGGGAGCCAGGTGTCCAAGGAGAGTGGTCGCTCCTTAAGGAAATGATCCTCCAAGCCCAAAGGAAGGTAATCCCGGTGAGGATCAAAGGGAGCAGGAGAGCACACAAGCCTCCGTGGCTCACCAAAAGCATCCGGGAATGTCTCCTTGCTAAAAAGGAGGCTTACACCCAATGGAAAGAAGGGGTCATCACCAGGGAGGACTATTCTGTAGTTGCTCGGGGATGTAGCGGGGTAGTTAGGAAGGCCAAGGCAGAGATGGCACTGGGACTAGCTTCCCAGATTAAGGACAATAAGAAATCCTTTTTTAAATATGTAGGGGGTAAAAAGAAGGTCCCAGGTAATGTGGGGCCCTTGCAGGATGCGATGGGAAACTTGGTCATCACACCAGACGGCAAAGCTAACATGTTTAACGATTTCTTTGCCTCCGTCTTCCTGAGTTGGGACCAGAACAGCCACCTCCCTGCTGGGCCCCCCTCGGGCCCCGGGGGAGCCACACCTGGGCCACGGGTTAGCGAGGATTTAGTTAGGGAGACACCCACACAGTCAAATGGGTCGCCAACTGGCTGGAGGGCCGCACCCAGAGGGTGGTAGTGGATGGGTCCTTCTCAACCTGGAGGGATGTGGGCAGTGGGGTTCCGCAGGGCTCGGTCCTCAGGCCTGCACTGTTCAACATCTTCATCAGTGATTTGGACGAGGGGGGAAAAAGCACCCTGTTCAAATTTGCTGATGATACTAAGATGTGGGGGGACGGGGGCACACTGGAAGGATGCAACAGGCTACAATCAGACTTAGACAGGTTACAAGGGTGGGCGGACGAGAATAGGATGGGTTTCAACACAGACAAGTGCAAGGTGATGCACCTTGGGAGGAACAACTGGCACCATACCTACAGGTTAGGGGACTCCCCTCTTGTCAGCACGGAGGTGGAAAAGGATCTGGGGGTCATCATTGACTCCAAGATGAACATGGGCCGGCAGTGTGGAGAGGCAGTTAGGAAATCCAACCGCACCTTGTCATGCATGCACAGATGCATCTCGAGCAGGTCCAAAGAGGTGATCCTCCCCCTCTATGCGGCACTGGTCAGGCCGCAGCTGGAGTACTGTGTCCAGTTCTGGGTGCCACACTTCAAGAAGGATGTCGACAGCATGGAGAGGGTCCAGAGGAGGGCCACTCGTATGATCAGGGGACAACAGGGCAGGCCCTATGAGGAGAGACCCCAGTATTCTTTCCTGCCATGGCAGGGGGTCAGACTAGATGATCTGCTCAGGTCCCTTCCGTCCCTAGAAACTATGAAACTATGACACATTCAGTTTGGATAAAGGGATGAACAATATTTTGAGGTAAATATTTTTCTTCCAATCATTTTTCTCATTTGTCCCCTATATGCAATGTGTTTCTTGACCTTCAGTCCAGTGATTTCTTTGGGATCATGAATATATGCAAGATCTATGAGATCAGGTCCATCACTATTTAGTAATATTTAATTTTGCTAATCTGATTTGCATTTTCCAATTTAATTCCAGTTGAAACCAGTGCTTTTTTTGTATGTTTGAGAATTGTAGCTTTTTCTCTTTCTTTGAAAATTAGCAAAATATTAGTGGTTGTGTAGGTTGTGTGTGTGTTCTGTCTTCCTGTTTCTATGTTCACTGTTTAGTCTGTTTCCACACATGATTATGAATGAAAATACAACCATAGATTGCTTATATTTCATATTTCATAGTTTCATAGTTTCTAGGGTTGGAAGGGACCTGAGCAGATCATCTAGTCCAACCCCCTGCCATGGCAGGAAAGAATACTGGGGTCAAACGACCCCAGCACGATGTGCATCTAATCTCCTCTTAAACACCCCCAGGGTAGGAGCCTGCACCACTTCTCTTGGAAGTTGGTTCCAGACCCTAGCCGCCCTGACTGTGAAGTAGCGCCTCCTGATATCTAACCTAAACCTACCCTCTGCCAGCTTGTGAGCGTTATTCCTGGTCACTCCTGGCGGTGCTTGGGGGAACAGTGACTCCCCCAATGCCTGCTGATCCCCCCTGACTAGTTTATAACAGGCCACAAGATCCCCCCTCAGCCTTCTCTTTTGGAGGCTGAACAGCCTACATCAGAGCCCCCCAATTTCTTAATGAGAACGGGGTGAGAGACAGTGTCGAAAGCCTTCCGGAAGTCCAGGAAGACTATATCCACTGCTACCCCTGCATCTAATGATCTGGTGATCTGATCGTAAAAGGCCACCAGGTTGGTCTGACAGGACCTGCCACTGATGAACCCTAGCTGCCTCTAGTATGTCTTAATACAAGCAGACAGGTAACCCATGCACCTTTTTGGTATGTTGTGAAATATTAAGGAACCTAGACTGTGACAAATGGAAGACCGACACTATAGACCAGTTGAACAGGTGTACCATTTATGATTACTACCACCACCAGAGGTAACAGTCACTTAGAAAATTTGTAAGTAGTAATTAGCTACTATGGATTTGGTGATCTGGTCATAGAAGGCCACCAGGTTGGTCTGACAGGACCTGCCTCTAAAGAACCTGTGTTGGTTGCCCCTAAGCATAATCTCCCCTGCTGGCCCCTTGTGGATTTGCACCAGAATAATTTTCTCAAAAAGCTTGCCCAGGATCAAGGTAAGACTAACTGGCCTATAGTTTCCTGGGTCCTCCTTCCTCCCCTTTTTGAATATGGGAACCACATTGGCCCTCTTCCAGTCCTCTGGCACCACATCAGAGCACCATGAGTGCTCGTAAAGCCATTCCGGGGTTCCCACAATGACCTCAGGCAATTCCCTCTGTACTCTAGGGTGGAGGTTGTCTGGACCAGCTGATTTGAATACATCCAGTCCTTCCAGAAGTTCCCTAACTAGTTCCTCACTAACCCTTGGCCTAGGTGCACCTCCCCTAGGATCTAAGGGGGGCCTAGAGTGGGGGTGACTGTTCTGGTCCCTGCTTAGGAAAATGGAGGCAAAAAAATCGTTAAATATGTTGGCTTTGTCGTCTGGTGTGACGACCAAATTTCCTAGCGTGTCCGGCAGGGGCCCCACATTACCCGGAACCTTCTTTTTGCCCATATGTATTTTAAAAAGGACTTCTTGTTGTCCTTGATCCAGGAAGCTAGTCCCAGTTCCATCTCCGCCTTGACCTTCCTGACTGCCCCCCAGGATTCCTGAGTAACTGCAGTATAGTCCTCCCTGGTGATGGCCCCTCCCTTCCATTGGGTGTACGCCTCCCTTTTAGCTAGGAGACATTCCCAGATGCTTTTGGTGAGCCATGGGGGCTTATGTGCCCTCCTGCTCCCTTTGATCTGTGACAAGACATTAAAGGATATTACTTTAATGTTAGCCGATTGTCTTCTCTTGCTTGTCTAGCACTACTTCCCTAACATTATGGATTGCAACAGAATCTGCCAGTTCCCAATACTGTAAAACAATGTCCCCCTGTCACAAATTACTGTCACAAATGGCTTTTACTACTTGGTGAAGGATATCCAAGGTCTGGAACGGGCTCCCAAGGGAGGTGGTGCTCTCCCCTACCCTGGGGGTATTCAAGAGAAGGTTGGATGTGTATCTAGCTGGGGTAATGTAGGCCCAGCACTCTTTCCTGCTTATGCAGGGGGTCGGACTCGATGATCTATTGAGGTCCCTTCCGACCCTAGCATCTATGAATCTATGAATCCATTTTCTGTATGCAAAATTCCAGAAGCAATTATGGTTGCTTGGAAAGTTAAACCACAAAACAGCTTTGATGAAAAGCAGTCATTGAACAATATCTTCTGAGGTTTCAGATTCATTGGCTGAATGATTTACCAACTGAAAAATATATTCTCGCAATGGTCATTTTGTGGCATATCCCTTCTCCTCTCCCCCAACATACATGCACACACTCATGTTTACACCTCTGCTAGGGAGTGGTGTTGCTGACATAGATTCAGTACAGTGACTTCAGGGCAGGTCTGCTCCATCCACACAGCTGGTTTAGTCATGTTGGTAAGAATCCTTTCCAAAGTGTGGATCACGGCAACAAGTAGGAGCAGCAGCTGTGGCCTTGTGCAAGGGATACATCCTAATAGCCACCAACACCTCTCTCTATACCACTGCACTCCAGTCCTTAAATCTCCCTGATCTTCCTGTGCTGATTGCTGTGCAATCCTTTGTGGAGTAGATTTGTGGCTAATTCACTACTTTCAGAGCCTTTCAGAGCCCTGAACTTTGCATTTTTTCAGCTAGACAAAACCAAGAACCAGTGAATCTTAATGTAATCACATTTTATTTAATTTTTCATCTATATATTTTGCTTCTGTATACAAATTTGCAGCAGAATTATTTACTGCACATAGCAGGCATCACCAAAGGCTATACACTGTGGCAAAAGCAAGCAAATAAACTACAGATGTCTGAAAAGACAGTATCAAATTTATGCCAGAAGTGCTACTGAGCAAATGTTTATATAGGAATGGGAATGCATTCTGAATACAGTACTGCAGTGTGCACAATTCTTAATAAGTGAATAAAAATCACATGTGAAAGAAAGAAGAGAGGGTGAAATCCTATGAAGCGTTTTATCATTTCAAAGTTATATAGAAAATGAAACAACCATTTTGAGTACCTTAAATAGCAGCCAAATAGAGTGACTTTAACATAACCACAAATTCAGTAGCAGAGCTGGAAATGTAATATATGCCTTCAGGGATATAGGTTGTAGGATATATGGCTTTAGCTGCATACTTGTGCAGACTTTTACGTCTAAGCAGAAATGCTAAAACAGATATGCACTCCAGAGAGGTTTGTCTTAAAGCTATGCTAAAGAACTTTGTCTAGGTCCAGCATCCCATTTGTACATGTCCTGCAGAGGAGCTTTCCTCTGAACTAGGAAATATTTTATTTGCTGTTTGCATTTCTGTAATTATCAACTTCCTCTTTATAATTATTAAATGTGTTTGTTATAAAGACAGTTCTACAGTTGCAGACCTTTGTTTGATACTATATTTCAACCAAACTGTAGAATATGTAGCAACCAGACTGGAGCAGCTATATAAACAAGCCATAATAAAAGGCAGATATGAGGGATAACAGATATTCATAGGACTGCGCAGGTCAACAAAGCAATCTTACAATATTGCCAGTTCACATTTTTTTCTCTGAGACTCATGATATTTGGGTTGGTTTTTTTTTAGAGCCCAGCTTTGTGAGTTGTCATTATCTGCAAATGTCTTTGATTGGGGAGTATAAACTCCCCCTCCACCCGCCCCCCCAAAAACCTTTTGTGTATGTGGAAATTTGAAAGTGTTAGCTTGAAAGCACAAAAATATGCAAGCACTAAAAAGAACTCAAGTTTAAAAAAAGCCCATGATTTTAGTGCTTTGGATAGGCAAGACTGAAATCACAGCTGGGTGAAACAATAGTAAATGCTTTTTAATTTGTCCATCTCGGGAACATTTTTTAACATTAATGAATACAGATTTAAAACAACTTTTTGAACTTTTTAGCATAGTTTTGTGCAAATATTATTAACTATTAGAATAACAGTATAAATATTGTGGCAAAATAGGTCCAATTCCTCCTTCCCCCACCTGCAAGCAGACAGTTAAGACTGGTCTGCTCACATTTCCCTCCATACATACTTTCATCATGTACATGACTGCTTTTTAAGGAGGGGGCAGCACCAGAGCTACAGGAGACCATTTACACCAGTGGCTGGAATACATGGTACCTATCATCTCACTTCAAGCAATTTCTGCACTGCCTCATCTGCCATTGTCAGTCTACAGAATAAAGCTCAAAGCTGTTTAGTGGAAGTGGAATGTGAATTCACATCTCTCTCACCATTTCCATTTCCATTGGATCAGGAATGGTCTACTCTACCCTGGTGCTCTCTGACTGCAACATTTAATGATTCTCACAAGTATCTTGTCAACTTACTGAATAAGATATAACTTCTAAAGAAATAATGGTATTGATGGTGCTGAAAATGTCTAATCTCTGTACTCTGATCCTGTCAGAGTCAAAGGGAAGCATGATGCATGGGGCGGCATGGCTCTGCAGGATGTGAGGCCTTTTTGACATTTGAAACTTTACAGCAACCACAACCCAAAACAACCCAGGAGAGCAGCCCATGGTAATCCTGTACAATTTCTGAGTTAGAACAAGACATCCTGATTCAGTATCAAATATCTATGGATTAAAGAGAATACATTAATAATTTCAAGGAAACAAAATACTTCTTGTAAGCCTGATTATATATTTTCCTTCCCCAGATTTTCTGGGGAAACTCAGCTCACTTTGTAAATGAAGAAATTAAAAAACTGCTGATTTGTTTTCAGTCCTAAAAATAGGACAAATGTCTGGCCAAAGGCCTGCACCACTAGCACAGAACCTGAATTTTACCAACTTTTACCAGCTTTTATCAGCTTCACTGATATCAGTAGGTCATGGAGTGTTCAGTACTATACAGGTTCAAACCCTTCATAGTCCTAATGTTGTTGTTACTCTAACTTTAAAGACATAATTCGTCTTTGCCATATGTGGGTGTGTTCAGAGAAATTATGCTTAAGGTTTAGTATGATTCACACACTTCTGAGACAACTTCAAAGGTGAGCAGAGAACTTTTTTAGTTGCTTTGCAGTTCATTTGATGTGTAATGTCTTTCCAGGTATATACAGTAAAATTCAGATCATTAGTATGCAGATGGTTTGCAACCCTCTGAATTTGCCGCAGGATGCCAAGTTAAAATGAGCTGCTCAACTGTTTGTGGCAGCTTTTGTTTCAAAGGGGTCATTCTCCATTCAGCTAGAGCTGATCAACAGCTCTGCACAGCAGATTAGAGAGGCAGCACCTGTTAAATAAAAGCTACATCAAACAGCTGCTAAACTATCTCACTAGTTCTTGTGCAGCTGTTTGCTGCAGCCAGCTCTGTATGTCCCCATTTCTTTTGCAAACCCTCATCTTTGCTTGGGGTAGGAGGAGTGCTAGTGAGGAACCTAATTCTGCAAAGTATATCTATATTCTGTGGAATATTCAAAAACTCTTTGAATCATGATATTTTATAACTCTTAATATATTATCATACATATTACACTAAGGAACATTAGACAAGATGACGACCACAACACAGAAGGAATTCCAGAGAAAGTGCTAACTGGCTGGGCTTCCAAAAATGGAGTAGGTTTATGTGGTCTATATTTTAAGTCCAGGCGACAGGAATTTTGTACTTCTTCTGGTTGTATTTCATCTTCATTCACATTCATTGATCTACTGTCTCTCTGCACCTGGAGAAATTCAAACAGCATTGTCCTGAAAATCTGTAATATACTAGAAGAGTTTCATGTTGCTGGGTAAATGAACATTTGATATTGCTTCAAGTGAACCATTTCTAAAGTGGGATTGCAACATCCAGTTCAGAAAGAGAAAAACAACTTCGTTGTCTGAATCCACCAGAACCTTGGTTGCACTCTTATGACTTTCACTGAATACAAAAAGACTTTCATTGAATTTCTTGAGCCCTTTGTGGCATACAAGGTGAAGAGTCTCAGATTCAGCTGTTTAACAAGTTGAACTGTTTGCCCATAAGACCTGTGGATGCCTCCATTGCAAAATTCCAAAAAAAAAAATCACTGAATTTCACAATAGTCTTCATAGTTTGCATCTACATAAGATGTTTACTGCAGAGATGCCCAATTAGTTCTGCAGTAAAATCTCAGCATCTACATGGGTGCCCCTATTTGGTCACAGTAAACTAATAAGTGTGCCATACAAGTTCTATCTTGTGGTGATGTTTTTTTACTGTGCAGCAGCACATGTGTAGATGCTGATGGAGCTGGTTGGGGCATACGAGTGCTTCAGTGTAGGAGCTTCCTGCCAGCTAGCCCCACACAGAAGCACCCTTGTGCCCCAGCCAGCCCCTCTGCAGCATGTTGAGCCAGGTCAGAGCAGCCCTGTGTTGGCAGGCTGACTGCTGGGCTCCCTGCCAGTCAGGCCTGTTTCAACCCAATTCAACATGCAGCAGTCTCCGGTGCATGTGTAAACATGATGCCCAGGAGCAATAAGCTACAGTGCAATATGCACCAGTTTATTGCTTCATATTAATTGCACCTGTAAATGCACCTTCATAGTCTGTTCTCAGTCATGATATAAAAGCCCTGAGCTTCTTTTCATTAACAAATGTTCACCCTCCAAATTATTTTAGGCCACTGAAAGATGTGTTAAGTCCTATCCTGATTGAGGCACCCAGCAATACATTTAATATCAGGCATGTACCTTGTTTATCAGATGACTTGAAACTGAACAAAATTCTTGTCACATCACTTGTCATGTAAAGACTCTTGAAAAATGTTGCCTTTTCAAAATATTTGTTGTTTATCTTAAAGGTGATATTTATTGTCCATACATAAATAGAAAATGGTTTGAAATGACAGACTTGCAAGTCCATCCTTGGTTTCTGGATATTTTTAAAGGCTGTCATTAAAGACTTTAACATTGTTCTTACTCATCCTCTTTCTCTTCCCATTTGAAATTCTAGTTACTTGTCCACCTAAGGTGGAGTCTCAAGTAAGTCTTAACAGTCACTGCTTATTATGGTCTCAGTGGGCACGTCTACATGTGCAATTAATGCACCTGCATTGAATGGTTCCTGATCCCCATATGGCCAGGAGAGCTGTGCCAGCTGGAAGGCAGCTGCCTCCTGATCCCCACGAGGCAGGAAGACAATTGCCTCTGCAGCTGGCACAGATCTCACAGCCACATAATGTTTAGGCACAGCTCCCCCCACATCAGGGCTTAGCCAGGCAGCAGCAGGCCCCATGCTGCCTGGGCTGAACAGGAACAAATTTCTCCTGGTCAGCATCTACATATGCACTATGGCACATTAGCTAATGCACCATTTATCTAGTAGCTGTAGGTACTGGTAATAGCAAACCATGCATTAGACTAATTTAATGCACACTAAGTGCCATGCATGTAGAGCATTTGTACACATGCTTGTGCTGCAGCAGTGGGTGCTTTTAGAAGTGCCCAGTGTTGTGGCGCATGCAGTTGTATAAGTGGCGAAATGCATGTCAGTGCTGAGAAAAGTGCATGCTTTTAAACTAAAACACCTCAAAAGTGTTTTAGTTCAAAAGTGCACTGTCTCCATTTTCTGCATGCTGATGCACATTTTGCTTCTTATACAGCTGCACGCACCACAGCGCAGTGCACATCAGCTTCTGTGTGTAGCAGACTCAATTAATCAAATCTGCTCTGACCCACTGGATCTCCGGCTTGTCACAGGATGAAAAGATATGTATATAAATGCCACATAAACAATGATGATTTACAATGGTGATTAGTCTAGTGGGGCACCTGTACATGTCACAGGGTTTAATCCTCTTTAAATTAAATAGATTTTTAAATTTTTAAATCGTGTATTTTACTGTCACATCAATATTTGCATGTACTAGGCTTTCAAACTAATTAAGCTAATTGTGCAATTCCCTGTAAATTCCAGCAGGGGGCACCACATACCAATCTACCCTTCTGCTGTCTTCCCTACTGAATTACAGCTATAAACCAGTAATACAGCACTAATCCCCTCACTCCTGAAACCCCACCCCCACAGGGAGCCTCACACTAGCCCCCACCCTTAACAGCTCCCCACCAAGCCATGGACACCCCAAAACCACATGAATTTCCACCACTCCCCCATCTCCTCCCATGCCCCTATACCCACTTAAAGGATCCTTCTTACCTCCCAAGCAAATGATCCCCATAGTAACCCATGGTCATCACAAACCCACCCCATCAACCCCCAAACCCATTTGGGGAGAGGACCTTTCACCTTTCCCCCCACCCAAATAGGCACTCTGCCACTTGCACCCCCCTAGACTCCAGTCTCCAGGAGGCGGACCATGGCAGGAACCCCTGTGCCCAATCGTATCATTCCCTCCAATGCCCCTGAACCACATGAACTCCCATGTAAGGAAATAAATATAAATAAATAGGTGAAATATAATTTTTATTTATAATTATATAAATATAATTTTTATGGGGTGAGGAGCAAGTGGCCTACCCACCTGTTTCTCATCCTTCTCCATGTCACTGGTGGTAATTGCAACTAGTGTGTGGGGAGGAAGTACACCACCTGCAGTAGTGGTGGTGGTGGTGTGTACACCACCAAGACCATGGGGTAATATATCACGGTGGGGAGGGAGACAAAAACTCATGCCTGAGTAACAGTTTGTTTTTCATGTTTCAGGATTACGTTTCCCAGCATCCCCCAGCAGTCGGGGCTTGGGTCGGTTTTCCATGAATACCTACACATACGTGCACACCTGTGTATGGCATGTGGCACAGCTCTGTGAAATGTTGGGGTGGCTATAGCCTGCACCACCTCTCCCCACCCCAGTCTTTCCACCAGACCTAATGGCATGGCATGTAGATGCATCTCAGCACATCAAGAAACAAGGAGGTGTAATAAAAGGACACCTGTCCTTTATTTCAAAAAGCATTTTTGCACAATTGTATATAGTCTTTAAAGGTGGCTAAGAAGATGGCTGAATAGCTGGAAGCTGACTGGATATAGCATTAAAAGCAGCAGACATCTTTAGGAGGATTACTGTCCTCCCAACAACCAAGGCAAACAATGCCCCCCCCCCCCCCCCGCCCAACACACACACGCCAAAAACCTGACTCTTGCAGGCTGCTTATACCACCACTTCCCTCCACCCCACCCCCACAACTTGGGCAAAGGAAAGGTTTAATTAACCCTTCACAGGACATGGTCCATCCAGGGAGGCTAGGCTACCAAGTGTTGGGCACTGAGCTGTGCATGCCATGCCAAACTGGCTCACAACATAGCAGAGGCTGGATTGGGTGGCCAGTTTCATGATGGCCATGGCCACTCTTTCGTCTGGCAGACTAGCCCAACACAAGGCAGTGTTCTGCCTCACAATTTTTGGCCCCAGCATTGAGACAATGTGGGCCACCCTGGTCTTTCAGAACATCTTGAGCCACTGTTGATTGTCCCAAGTGGTCTGTACAATTCACTCCCACCAGTCTGAGCTGCTCACATGGGCCCAGATCCTGTGGTTGCTGCTCCTGAGGGTGATCCAGAGAGCCCTGTCAGCATCCACTTCTGTACCCGCCTCTCAGCTATTCCACTCCACCGCACATCTAAGTGCCTTTTTTTGCAAGGCACATCTACATGCAGGCATTTCATTGCAAGTGTTTAGAAGCAGGAACATAGCATATGCTGCTATCATTAGCTCTGACTCTATTTTATGCAATAACCCCAAGGCCAACAGCCGGATTCTTAACAACAGTTCCACTTCCTCCTTCTGCTCCTCCTCCTCCTGTCATCCAGATTCTCTATTTCAGCCTCTTCACTCATTTTGTCACTATTTTCCACGTCCCTGTCATCATGCATTTCATCTGGAATCTCCATTTGGTCCTCCTCACTCATCCGGTCTGGATTCCTCAAAGCCAGGTCATTTGCACGCATGCAGCAGGGACACTTCTTAACACACAGCACCACCACCAAGCAGCAGGGTACATGGGAGTGGGGCTCTGAATGGTAATGGGAGCTGCATACAATCATTTAGAATTGCAAGTGACCTCCTGTCTGCATGTCAGTAATTATCCTGGTCAGGTGTCTGTGTCCTGGGTGTTGGTGCAGCAGAGCCTTTTCCCTTTACTGTAGTAGGTGGGTGTGGGGAAGGTTATGTACTGCCCAAACAGTCCAAACTCAAATGTGGTGTTTAGGATGACCTCTGGAACCCATTCATGAATCCTGTGGTCATGATACTGTCTTTTACCAGATCATGGAATAGGCACACCTGGAAAATGATAAATAGTTCTCAGGTGTCCCTACTCATTCTTGGGTTATTGTCCTTTGAAAGAAGCCTCTCCCCAGAAAACAGCCCTGCCCTTCAGGAACCCTGGTTTGAAAGCAGCATCTCACCAGAAAACAGACATGACCTGCAAGAACCCTGTTTTTAAACAAACATTGCGCAAGAAAAGAGCCTTGTCCTACAGTAGCCCAGGTTTGAAGGAAGCATGTCTCCCCAGAAAGAGTCCAGGCCTGCAAAAACCCTGGTTTGAAAGCAACCTCTCCCCAGGCACAATTGCCTGATTGGGAACAGGGCCCAGTTGTTTATTATAAGAACAGGCCTCGAGCAGTAGAGCCAGCAGTCTGCTGCAAGCAGTCAGAGAGAGAGCACTTGGCTGAAGCTGCTGCTCATCACATCTTAGAGGTACAGGGTAGGAGCTATAGGGATAGTTTCATAGTTTCTAGGGTTGGAAGGGACCTAAGCAGATCATCTAGTCTGACCCCCTGCCATGGCAGGAAAGAGTACTGGGGTCAAAGGACCCCAGGAAGGTGGTCATCTAGCCTCCTTGTGACAGGGCAGCCTCCAGGGGTGCCATGACCTCCCCCAGTGCCCTACCTACCCGTGCCAACTCGGGTCTTGAATGCACCCTCTGTCTCACCCACCATGTCTTCTTGGTAAATATTTAATGGGAGGCTACCTTCCTGCCCTCCTTGGCACGATGCCTGCCTTGTTGTACTGGGGCTCTGGCCAACTGCCCGCCTGCACCCTCACAGGCGCCTCCCTGCCCGCACCAGGGCCTTGCTCGCACCTCCCCACCCGCACCGGGGCCTTCTATGCCTGACTCAGGCTTCCCAAAATTGGGGCTCAGGCAGCCTCAGCTTTACCTGGCCCCCAGACCCTTCCTTGGGTCCTGTGCCCGACTCAGACTCTTCGCAACTGGGGCTCAGGCAGCCTTAGCCTTACCTGGCCCCCAGACCCGCCTCCCTGGGCCTATGCCCCACCAGTTGCCCACACTGGGGTTGGGGTCGAGACACCCCACAACACAGCACCCCCGCAGCACTAGGAACCCCCCCTTCTACTGGGGAGCTCCCTTGAGGCCTCCTCCACCCCTACAGCCTCACCCGGTCCTCCAGTCTTAACAATAACTGAAGACAAGATCTCCCCTTCCTGGGTTACAACATAACTTCCAAGCACAACCAAAATCTCCCCCTCTGGGATTCCAACATGACTTCCAAGCAAGCCTGGCTCCCTCTCACATCTCCTCATCAGGGTTTCTTCTACCCAGTGCTGCCAAGCAGTTGCTCACCAGCTACCCAGCTTCTCTAATGTTCTGCTCAGCTTGCTTGCACAGAGCTCCCTCTTTCTCCTAGGCTGCTGGCAGGGAATCTGGCCTCTGCCTTCTCTGTTTATAAAGGCCAGGCCCTGCCCCCTGGCGATCAGCTGACCCAATTAGTCACCATAATAACTCCCACCTGCTGCCCTGGTGAGTGGCAGCTGAGCCCCTTTTACTACAATTCAAGCTTTAAGGAACAGGCACCCTAGTGTCCTGGTGCCTCTAGTTACTATTCTTCCTGCTATCAGTAGCAGGCACCCTAGTGTCCTGCTACACTCCTCTTAAAAACCCCCAGGATAGGAACCTGCACCACTTCTCTTGGAAGTTGGTTCCAGACCCTAGCTGCCCTGACTGTGAAGTAGCACCTCCTGATATCTTCATAGACATAGACATTAGGGCTGGAAGGGACCTTGGGAGATCCTCTGCCAGCCTGTGACCGTTATTCCTGGTCAATCCTGGCGGTGCTCAGGGGAACAGGGACTCCCCCAATGCCTGCTGATCCCCCCTGACTAGTTTATAACAGGCCACAAGATCCCCCCTCAGCCTTCTCTTTTGGAGGCTGAACAGGTTCAGGTCCCGTAGCCTCTCCTCGTAGGGCCTGCCCTGTTGTCCCCTGATCATATGAGTGGCCCTCCTCTGGACCCTCTCCATGCTGTCCACATCCCTCTTGAAGTGTGCCGCCTAGAACTGGACACAGTACTCCAACTGTGGCCTGACCAGTGATGCATAGAGGGGGAGGATCACCTCTTTGGACCTGCTCGAGATGCATCTGTGGATGCATGACAAGGTATGGTTGGCCTTCCTGACTGCCTCCCCACACTGCCGGCCCATGTTCATCTTGGAGTCAATTATGACTCCAAGATCCTTTTCCGCCTCCGTGCTGACAAGAGGGGAGTTCCCTAGCCTGTAGGTATGGTGCCGGTTGTTCCTCCTGAGGTGCATCACCTTGCACTTGTCGGTGTTGAATCCCATCCTATTCTCATCTGCCCACCCTTGTAACCTGTCTAGGTCTGATTGTAGCCTGTTGCTTCCTTCTAGTGTGCCCACGTCCCCCCACATCTTAGTGTCATCAGCAAATTTGAACAGGGTGCTTTTTCCCCCCTTTGTCCAAATCACTGATGAAGATGTTGAACAGTGCAGGCCCGAGGGCCGAGCCCTGTGGAACCCCACTGCCCACGTCCTTCCAGGTTGAGAAGGACCCTTCCACTACCACCCTCTGGGTGCGGCCCTCCAGCCAGTTGGCGACCTATTTGACTGTGTGGGTGTCTACACCACAGTCCCCCAGTTTCTTAATGAGAACGGGGTGAGAGACAGTGTCAAAAGCCTTCCGGAAGTCCACTGCTACCCCTGCATCTAATGATCTGGTGATCTGATCGTAAAAGGCCACCAGGTTGGTCTGACAAGACCTGCCACTGATGAACCTGTGTTGGTTGCCCCTAAGCATGCAGTCCCCTGCTGGCCCCTCCTGGTCCTGGGGCATGACCTAAAACTACACTCTGCTGGGGCTGGATGGTGTGGTGGGGCTGCTGGTGGCACAGCAGTCCATAGGAAATGCCAGACTATTGCTTCCCCAGTGAAGGGTGAGTATGGACTCCAGGAAGCCTCAGCCCCTGCTGCCTTGCAGGTTACTCTGGGGAGGGGAAAGGCTAGGGAACCACATGCCAAAAACAAAGCAAGGGCCCAGGTTACTGTGTGGAGCCTGAAGCAGGGTCCAGGTCATGAAGGGGCCTGAGACAGCCCAGGCCTACACCAAGCCCTGAGGCAAAGGATGTGAGGCTGACTGTGAGCTGAGACTGTAATTATGACTGGCGACCCTCCCTGGCATGCCTGTCAGTACATGGCCCATTTCTTACACACAGTTTTGGTGCTCTTGTGCAAAGCAATTGCCAGGATGGTGCCAGCATGTCTGCACTGATGGGTATTTTTGCACTGAAATGAGGATGGGGGAAGGGTAAACTTTTTTTTCTGATCCTCTGAACAGCAGACCTCTAAATTGAGGGAGCAATGGTCGGGGTACAGGTACACCTTATTGATCCAAGATGTCTGAGGCTGAGACGACAAGTTAGCAGGCCAGAGACAGAAGAAGACAGCGAGCCAGGGTGTGTAAGACTAAGGCAATGTGGTCCCATGAGGATGTCTCCAAGGAGAGTTGCCCAGCAGGGGCACAAGAAGACAGTGCTCAAGTGCAGGCTGAAGTCCAATATAAGAGCTGCTTTCCAACACAGAGTTGTGTAAGAGGGCATCATGACGGGGGAGCTATGGGGACATCGTCCTCCACAACCAGTATGTCTAGCCATTGGGAACTGACATCCCAACATATGAAATGATATCTGAGATTGGGCTGGACTCTGCTGGGGGGCAAAGGGGTGGCGGGATGGGCAATTGCAGACAAGTGACATGATATGTGGGTGAGGCATAGTTTACTTCAACTGACAACTAAATGTGGGGGGGGGATTTGATTGTCGCGCAGGGAGGTGAAGGGCAATGCAAAGCATGGGGGCTGTGCTTGCTTGTGAATACTGTTCAGGTGTTCAGAGCTCATCTAATACCACCCCCACACACACGTGCGCACACACACATTCCTTCCTGTTTTCAGCTCTGATTTATATGTTGTCGCTGCTGCCACTACAACTACGGAAGAAAAGCAGATCATATACAAAGCCTGAGAACAACACCCAGACATGCCATCATTCCCTGCGTGGTGTGTTTGAGGCACATCAGTGTTAACTTGCAATGCTCCTACACATACTGTCTGTAAAAACCATGCATGGTGGACACATGGTAACTGCCAATAAATCTCCTAGGTCCTGATCACTGTTACTGTTACTTGGTTGGTTGCATGGTGGGGGTTAGTGGGGTTGGCGGTTCTAGGTCTGTCTGCCTTTCTGCTACCTCTGCTCTCTGCCCTGCTGGCCATGGAGTGCCATCCCTGCTTGCAAGTAAAGGTGGTAAATATAGTACGGTAAAATGATAAATAAGTAAAAATGATAAATAAAGTGGTTGGCTCCTGCTTTGCCCCACATGCTGGAGATCACCTCAGAATCCAATCTATACTTAAATTTTTGTCTTCTAGCACTGCTGGTGCCTACTGGTTAAAGAACATGAGGTATTTTTAAAATCCTGTCCTGGGACAATGTAAAATGAAAGTGCCCATCCTCCATGAAGATCTGGAGAAGTATGGGCTTTAAATAACCATTTAAAAAATAACCGACAAGTACTATAATTTTTTTTTAAAAAATGTGTAGTTACATGGTAAAGTTAAAACTGTTTGCAGGTCAATATTATTCTGCCAGTGGGCCATGATACTTATGCTTTTATCATTGTTTTAAAAAGGTCCCCAAAAAATCTTTCCTACAGGGTAAAATTCCAAAGAGCACCAGAGGTTATTAAAAAAAAAAATCACACTCTTCTCCTCGAGGCAAATAGTTTCTAAACAGGTACAAAAAGTGCCTCAAGCCCTCCCTTGCAAACTGCTTCATCCAAAAGCAATCCTACTTATTCCTTCTGATGGGAGGAGGCCGCTGCCTGGTGCCGGGCCAGGTCAAGCCCCCGCCCAGGCCCCTACTTGGCCCAGCCCCCCCAGGGAGCTCCGCGACCGGAGCCGCGTGAACAGGCTGCGCAAACAGGCGCTTGAGTTAGCGCGGAGTTCGCACAGGGGAGGGCGTGGGAGGGCACAAGACCCTGCCTGCGACCCCCGCCCAGCCATAGTCAGCCCCAGCCGTAGCCAGCCTACCAGAGGCATGACACGGATGGGCACGCACCGCACCCCGAGGGTCCCCTCGGGCTCTGTGGCCCCTCCACTGGGCACCTCAGAGACGGCCGCCCAGACGGAGCCCATGGTTCCGGGCTCCATGCAGACGGAGCCCCTGGCTCTTGGCTGCGGGGGCTGCCTGTCCCTTTTTCAGGCTCTGGGGCCCAGGAGCATGGCCCCCTCCCCTTGCGGGGTCTGCTCCCTACTGGGGTCTCTGGCGCGCCAGCTGGAGGAGCTCCAGGCCACAGTCCAGAGACTGCGTGGCATCAGGGACTGCGAGCAGGAGATAGACTCCTACTGCCAGGCCCTTCTCCCCCGGGAGCCGCAGGGGAGAGCTCCGTCTCCCTCTGCAACTAAGGAGGACTCTGGGACCTCCCGCTCTGCCCAGTCAGGGGCATGGACCAAGGTGGTCAAGGGCCCCAAGGCCCACTGCACCAAGGCCACTGCCCCGCCAGAGCTTAGCAACAGGTTCGCACCTCTTGCAGCCCTAGCAGAGCTCACGCAGTTGCCAGCTCCCGCAGGCAACCCAGGCTCGACCGCAGCTACTGGCCCCGCTCTCCCCAAGACAAAGCGTAAGGTGTTTGTTGTGGGAGACTCCATCCTGCGGGGCACTGAGGGGGCAATCTGCCGCCCCGACCCCTTAGCCCGGGAAGTCTGCTGCTTCCCGGGGGCCCGCATCCGAGACATTGCGGAGAGGATCCCACAGCTCCTCCGGCCCACAGACCACTACCCCATGCTCCTTATTCATGTGGGCACCAATGACACGGCTCGGAGCACCCCCAGCCAGGTCATGAGGTGCTACAGGGAGTTGGGAGCGGGGCTTAGGGGTCTGGGAGCTCAGGTGGTGTTTTCCTCGATCCTCCCAGTCTCGGGCTATGGGCTGAGGAGGGAGAGGAGGATCCACGCGGTGAACCAAAGACTGCGGCGCTGGTGTTATCAGGAAGGCTTTGGCTTCCATGACCACAGCCCGCTCTTTGGAGAGAGAGGCAGCGAGCTGCTGGGAAGAGATGGCCTCCACCTCTCTCCCCTGGGGAGGAGGCTCTTCTCAGCCAGGCTGGCTAACCTGCTCCACCGGGCTTTAAACTAAGCCCCCTGGGGGATGGGGGGACTACTGCCCCTGCTGGCCCGCTGAACGGCCCTTGCAAAGCCAGTGGACCAAGGCACTTAAGGGGGCACTTAAGGGAGCTCACCCCTGCCCCAGCCCTGGCACAATCTGTGGGCAAGGCAAGAGCCCCCAAGGGCACACTTGCCTGCCTGTACACTAATGCCAGGAGCCTGGGCAACAAGCAGGACGAGCTCGTCCTCCTGCTCAGTGCAAAGAAATATGATGTCATTGGGATAACGGAGACCTGGTGGGACTCCACCCATGACTGGACCACGGGTATAGAGGGCTATACCCTGCACAGGAGGGATCGCGTTGGCAAAAGGGGCGGGGGTGTAGCTCTCTATGTGAAGGAAAGCTACATGTCCCTGCAAGCTGATGTTGGCGACGGGCATGGACAGCTAGAGACCCTCTGGGTAAAAATTCGTGGGGAATTCGGCACAGGGGACACAATGGTGGGAGTCTACTACAGACCTCCCACTCAAAGTCCCGAGCTTGACCAGGAGTTCGCCCGGGAACTGACTGAGGCCGCTTGCTCCAGGACCTTGGTTGTCATGGGTGACTTCAATTACCCGGACATCTCGTGGGAAGATCACTCAGCTAAATCTGAGCGGGCGCAAAGCTTTCTCTCATGCGTGGATGACCTCTACCTGACCCAAGAGGTCTATGGGCCAACTAGAGGCAAAGCGCTGCTCGACCTGGTACTGGCTACGGGGGATGACCTAATCAGCAACCTAGTGATCGATGGGAAGTTGGGTGACAGCGACCACGAGCTGATCCCTTCACCATCCTCCGTAAAGCTGGCAAGTCAGTCAGCAACACAGAAGTCCTTGACTTCAGAAAAGCCGACTTTGACAAGCTCAAGAGGCTAGTCGGTCAGGTCCTCAGGGACCATGACCCCAGGGAGATGGGAGTTCAAGAAGAGTGGTTGCTTCTCAAGGAAGCGATCCTCAATGCACAAGCTAAATCTATTCCAACACGGAGGAAAGGCAGCAAGAAGGCACAGCAGCCCCCCTGGCTCTCCGGAGACCTAGCGGACCTACTGTGGCTAAAAAGGAAAGCCTACAAAGGATGGAGGACGGGATTCACCTCCAAGGACGATTACTCTGCGCTGGTCCGGTCCTGCAGGGAGCAAACCAGGAAAGCCAAGGCTGCAACTGAACTCCAACTAGCTTCAGGCATCAAGGACAACAAAAAGTCCTTTTTCAGGTATGTGGGGAGCCAGAGGAAAAGCAAGGGCAATGTTGGACCCCTGCTAAACCAGATGGGGCAACTGACAACTGACGCCCAGGAAAAAGCCAACCTATTAAATAGGTACTTTGCGTCAGTCTTTCATCAGTCACACGGGATGCCCATGCCTGCTATGGGACAGGGAAATCTGGGTGAGGGGGATCCCCTACCCTCCATCAATGCTGACCTCGTGAAGGAACACCTTGAGAAGCTGGATACCTTCAAGTCAGCCGGCCCTGACAACCTGCACCTCAGGGTACTCAAGGAGCTGGTGAGCGTCATAGCCCAGCCCCTGGCACGGGTCTTTGAAAACTCCTGGCACTCTGGTGTAGTGCCTGAAGACTGGAAGAAGGCCAATGTGGTGCCGATCTTCAAGAAAGGGAGAAGAGTGGATCCGGCTAACTACAGGCCCATTAGCCTGACTTCTATCCTGGGGAAGATCTTAGAAAAGTTTATTAAGGAGGCCATCCTTGAGGGACTGGCTCAGGCTAACATTCTAAGGGACAGCCAGCACGGGTTTGTTGCGGGTAGGTCTTGTTTGACCAATCTCATTTCCTTCTATGACCAGGTGACCTATCACCTGGACAAGGGAGAAGAGATTGATGTCATATATCTTGACTTCAAAAAAGCTTTTGATCTGGTATCCCATGATCACCTCTTGGCCAAACTGCCCAGTTGTGGCCTTGGCTCCACCACAATCCGCTGGCTGGGAAATTGGCTTTGTGGTCGGACCCAGAGGGTTGTGATTGATGGCAGTCAATCATCATGGTGCCCTGTAACCAGTGGGGTCCCTCAAGGCTCTGTCCTGGGACCCATACTGTTCAACATCTTCATTAATGATGTGGACATTGGAGTTAGGAGTGGACTGGCGAAGTTCGCCGATGACACCAAACTTTGGGGCAAAGCATCCACGCCAGAAGATAGGCAGGTGATCCAGGCTGACCTGGACAAGCTCAGCAAATGGGCAGACGAGAACCTGATGGTGTTTAACACCGAAAAATGCAAGGTTCTCCACCTTGGGAGGAAAAACCTGCAGCACCCTTATAGGCTCGGCAGTGCTACGTTGGTTAGCACTACAGAAGAAAAAGACTTGGGGGTCATCATTGACCACAAGATGAACATGAGCCTCCAATGCGATGCTGCGGCTAGTAAAGCGACCAAAATGCTGGCGTGCATCCATAGATGCTTCTCGAGCAAATCCCGGGATGTCATTCTCCCCTTGTACTCGGCCTTGGTGAGGCTGCAGCTGGAGTACTGCATCCAGTTTTGGGCTCCACAATTCAAAAAGGATGTGGAGAAGCTTGAGAGAGTCCAGAGGAGAGCCACGTGCATGATCAGAGGTCAGGAAAACAGATCTTACGATGACAGGCTGAGAGCCACAGGACTCTTTAGCTTGGAAAAGCGTAGGCTCAGGGGTGATCTGATGGCCACCTATAAGTTTATCAGGGGTGACCACCAGGATCTGGGGGAACATCTGTTCACCAGAGTGCCCCAAGGGATGACGAGGTCGAACGGTCACAAACTCCTGCAAGACCGTTTCAGGCTGGACATAAGGAAGAATTTCTTTACTGTCCGAGCCCCCAAGGTCTGGAACAGTCTGCCAGCGGAGGTGGTTCAAGCACCTACATTGAACACCTTCAAGAGTAAATTGGATGCTTATCTTGCTGGGATCCTATGACCCCAGCTGACTTCCTGCCCTTTGGGCAGGGGGCTGGACTCAATGATCTCCCGAGGTCCCTTCCAGCCCTAATGTCTATGAAATCTATGAAATCTATGAAAAATACCAAGAGCTCATTTATAATGCATATCTGAATTAATTATCAATCACTGGATTAAGCCACTGCAGTAATTCTGCCATCTTTTCCTGAAGGTTCTTGAATTTTTCTTGTGTATCTTTCATTTAAAACTCACCGTGCCTTTGTTGCCATTCACTAACATTTGCTACTTCACAAGAGTGGCGAGTTATAGACTGAATTTTCTCAAGTAGCTGCCTTTCATATTGAACAAAATAGTCTTTTATAACCTGGAATTGCAAGCTTAGGGCAGTGGTTCTAGGTCTGTCTGCCTGCCTGCTGCCTCTGTTTATTGGCTGTTACCTGCAAGCATGGAGGGCACCCCATGGTCAGTGGGGCAGAGAGCTCCTGATTGCTTTTCCCCACATGTAATGGTGTCAGTTGGGTGCATGGTGGGGGAGAGTTGTGGGTGTAGGTCTGTCTGCCTGCTCCCTTTGTTCTCTGTCCCAGTGGCCCTGGGATCCCCCCTCTGCTCGCTTTTCCCCAAATGTAACTGTATCACTTGGTTCCACAAGTTTACTAAGCTGAAGAGTGCTTACTGCTTCTTGTAAATTGTTTACCCTGAAAATTCTGTAATGGTTGGATTGTTATTTATGTAAGTTAGGGTGAATAAATCACTAAAGGTTAATTATGTAAAAGAGAATTATCTATTTCCTTTTATTTCAATGTGTCTGCTATCCTCACGTGCAAATAAACATTTGTTTGAAACATCAGGGGAGCTTATTTTAACCAATACTGGAAAACCCAGTGAATCCCCAAGTGGCAACAGCATGGCACATGGGGGCAGATTAAGATTCCTTGTGGCCCTGTGCACCCCTCCTATGTCCTGCCCCACAGCTCTTGGCCCTGTGTTGGGCCAGCACCACAGCAGCAGCAGTTGGAGTGGGACATGCTGCCCCACCAGGCCGGGAACCAGCTGGCCCATGCATTAATCCACCTATGGAAGGGGTGGCGGGGGCACTGACTGCAGGTTGGGAGTGATGGGCACTGCCAGGGCTAGGGATGCTGTCAGAAGTTAGGGCCAGCAGGATGGGGTGAGACTGTGCAATCATGACTGATGTGGCAGTGCAAGGGAACCTGGGAGCTATGGGATGGCTGCATTTAGCAGCTGGTGCCTGCCCACTCCTAGCACTATTTCGCATGCTGCCATGAGTCTAAATGGGGGACTGGATAATCCTGTGCTCTCACGAATGGCGTGGCAGCCAGCACAAAAAGAAAGGGGGCAGCTATGGGCTGCATGCATGGGCAAGGTGTGCATGAATGGACAAGGTGTGCATTTAACTGTCTGACTGAAAGGGAAATGAAAGCAGTCCATGCTCTCCCACCCCCCATCCTGTAGGCATGCAAGTGGTTTGTTCTTGGACTGAACCTGGGGCAGGCTATGTAGTAACTGCTATTCTCAGTTAAGAGCTGCCAGCTGCCATAGGTCTTTCTGACTATAGGGTGACCTTGTGCAACTGCAAATGGTGTGGCCAGGAGCCAGCACATGACAAAGAAAAAAAAAAAAAGCAGCAGCTACAGGCTGTGTTCAGGCAGGAGCAGGGGCAGGGGCAGTAATGTGGTAATGGTGCCATTGTCACCCTCTCCAGGGCATGGCCAGGGCACGAGTGGTGGGGTGTCCCTCCACAGGTGTCGGTATAGGAGAATGAATAATATTTTAAGCTCTTTGAAAAAATTATCCTGGCACACATCCAGGAGGGCCTTGCGGGGGAATGCATGCTCAGGGGCAACCAACATGGGTTCATCAGTGGCAGGTCTTGTCAGACCAACCTGGTGGCCTTTTACGATCAGGTCACCAAATCATTAGACGCAGGGGTTGCTGTGGATGTAGTCTTTCTGGACTTCCGGAAGGCTTTCGACACTGTCTTTCACCCTGTCCTCATCAAAAAGCTGGGAGACTGTGGTGTCGATGCCCACACGGTCAAATGGGTCGCCAACTGGTTAGAGGGCCGCACCCAGAGGGTGGTAGTGGATGGGTTCTTCTCGACCTGGAAGGACGTGGGCAGTGGGGTTCCGCAGGGCTCGGTCCTCGGGCCCGCACTGTTCAACATCTTCATCAGTGACTTGGATGACGGGGTAGAAAGCACCCTGTTCAAGTTTGCTGATGACACTAAGATGTGGGGGGATGTGGGTGCACTAGAAGGGTGCAATAGGCTACAAGCTGACCTTGACAGGTTGCAACAGTGGGCGGATGAGAATAGGATGGGGTTTAACACTGATAAGTGCAAGGTGTTGCACATGGGGAGGAAGAACCGGCACCACACTTACAGGTTGGGGAACTCCCCTCTTGCCAGCACGGAGACGGAAAAGGATCTTGGAGTCGTCATTGACTCCACGATGAACATGGGCCGGCAGTGTGGGGAGGCAGTCAAGAAGGCCAACCGTACCCTGTCATGCAGCCACAGATGCATCTCGAGCAGGTCCAGGGAGGTGATCCTCCCCCTCTATGCGGCACTGGTCAGGCCGCAGCTGGAGTACTGCGTCCAGTTCTGGGCGCCACACTTCAAGAGGGACGTGGACGATATGGAAAGAGTCCAGAGGAGGGCCACTCGTATGATCAGGGGTCAGCAGGGCAGGCCTTATGAGGAGAGGCTACGGGACCTGAACCTGTTTAGCCTCCACAAGAGAAGGTTAAGGGGGGACCTTGTGGCCTGCTACAAACTGGTCAGGGGGGATCAGCGGGTATTGGGGGAGTCCCTGTTCCCCCGTGCGCTGCCAGGAGTGACCAGGAATAACGGTCACAAACTGGCGGAGGGTAAGTTTAGATTAGATATTAGGAGGCGCTACTTCACAGTCAGGGCGGCTAGGGCCTGGAACCGGCTTCCAGGGGAAGTGGTGCAGGCTCCTAGCCTGGGGATTTTTAAAAGGAAGTTAGATAAGCACCTTGCCGGGGTCATCTGACCCCGGTGCTCTTTCCTGCCAAGGCAGGAGGTCGGACTAGATGATCTACCTAGGTCCCTTCCGACTCTAGCTACTATGATACTATGATACTATTGCGTGTGGGGCTGGGTGGACTGCTGCATCTGCCATACTATACCTGGTGTTCAGGGAAACACATTACACTCATTTATCAAAATGGGGCAGCTGCAATTCAAAGAGACATCTGGTAAACAAAGAGGCTCATTGCATGCCTTTGAGTATCTTTTGATTTGTTACGCACAAACACATGAACATGATACTTTAATTCACAGTGAGCCAAACTAAACTACGTCCAAGGAGTTTTACTTTAATGCACCATAAAGACTTTTAAAACATCCGGAAAACCCACTTCTGCAATCAGGCATGCTATTGGAGCACAGGAAAGGGCAAAAAAAATGGATGTGTACAAATGCCTGTGTGCAGTAAAGCATCTCATGTAGACTTGCCCAGTGAGCATAATTGAAGTGGTAGCTCTCATACTGATATATTTATAGGTAGAAAATAGAGAAGTAATTTGGCATAGAATCAAAGAATACTCTCTTTCCATCTCATTTATTTTGTCCTCATTCTTGTCTTTTTGTGCTTTTTGGTATCACATTACTAAATCCCTAGTCTTTTTTCGTATTTTTCCTCCACAGCAAAAAGTGCAGTTCCAAGAGCTATGTTTTCTTCTCTGCTTTCATAAGAACCAAATATTCAATGGTGAGACCAAAAGGGTTGTTATCTATTTCAATCTTACTTTTTCCACCTCCTTGAAAACACGGAGAAAGTTTTCCCTTAAAATCCCTTTCAGTTCTGCCTCGTTCCATCCTCTTCTTAGAAGCTCTTCAATCAAAGCAGGGTATTTTGAAACATCTTCCAGACCCTTAGGGAAACTATTAGCAAGAATAACAGAATGACAAGCACCTGTTAAATAATCTAGCTAGTGATTTTAAAAAGGGAGATGACAGGGTAAGGGTCAGAGTTAGCACTTTGTGGCTCAGCTCACTGGGGACACAATTCTTTTTCAGAGAAGTCAAAATTGTGAGTCCAATTAGCTTCACCTGGATCCCGACTGATCCCCACAGCTGTACCAAGCAACATCCTATTAGAATAACTAAACATTGCTTTCCAATGAAAAAACAACATTATGTGCCAACATTAAAAGCAGCTTGAGCAGTAATACAAAGCAACAAAAACACCACTTGTCCGGTAATCATTTATCAATTATTTCTCCCTTCATTTTATACAGCACATGCCTGATGTTCAGGAAAACAACTATGTAACAGAAGATTTTAGTGTATTCTATCTATCTAACTGAAGACTTTTAAAAATACAACCAAAAGCATATAACTTAATGAAAAAGTGGACTTTTTTTTGCATTCCATTAGTCACCAAATCACTTATCAAAAAAAACTGGAGTGTCAATGTTTTGAACTCAATTGGAATTTTTGACATATAGCAAAGAAAGATACATAGAACACTCCATTTGAAGAGAAAACAATAAGCTTGATAGTTGTTGTGTCATTATTCCTATCCAGCTAAAGGAGCTAAAGCAAAAAGAAACAAACCTCCTTGATGAGCCTTTGGGATTATTTTGAAACTATTAGTACTACTCGGCAATTTCTTCTTCAACAGTAGTCATTGTTTTCAGAATGTCCTTAGCAAATTATCTGTGTTTTACTTTCTGATGGGGTTAAGTCAACACATTAAGAGTCTTCCCAACAATATCAAATTGCACGCCCTCATGAAATGTATAAAACAAGACGTATTGTTGCCAACTGCAGCCTTTTTGGACACAGGCCTGTAAAAAAAGTTATGGTTTGTCCAATCCCTTTAAGACTAGATGGGTATTTTCTGATCAAATCTAAGTGTCTGCCTACTTTCCAGACGTAGTATTGTTCCAAGCTAACTGGGCTGACTTCTGTGACTATGTGCCTCTGAAGAATGAAGCAAGCTGAATCAGTACAAGAAGAATGAAATAGGACAGCTGATAACCAACACTCAGGACAAAACCAAACCCCTGAATGAATACTTCACATCAATATTCCACCAGTCCAAGGGTGCTAGCCTGCTTGACAGGATACAGGATGATCATGGTGCAGGTGACCACCCTCCCATGGTTGGTGTAGATCTTGTGGGGGAACACCTACAAAGGCTAAATATCTACAAGTCAGGAGAACCAAATGAACTACATCCAAAAGTGCTAAAAGAACTGGCTGACATTGTTCTGCAACATTTGGCAGAGTTATTTGAAGACTGGAAGAAGGCTAATGTGATGCCTATCTTTAAGAAAGGGAGAAAGGAGGAATGGGGAAATTACAGGCCAAACAGTTTGACCTCAATACCTGGTGTGAGGGAGCGGGGCCTAGGGGCGGCCGTGAACTCCCTAGCGCCCCCTACCGTCACGTTAGGGTGAACGTAGCACCCTCAGAATCTCGCCCGCCACGACTTTGATGACTAATATATAATGTGGAGGCTGCCTGTTTCCCTAGTGGACGGTACTGGTGTTCCTGTCCCTAATCCAGAATGGGGTATCTGTATGCGTCCCGCCTTAAGGGCTATGCGTGCCTCCAAACCTCCCCCTCAGCACGCCCCAAGCCTCGCAGCTGTTCTGGGGGACGTTTGTATGGTCCCTCGCCCCTCGGGTGCCCTCGCTCTCTCTCTCGGGCCCCTGGGCTCCTTGCCCACCTGGCGCCCCTTGGGTCGGGCTCCTATCTCCAGCCCGCTCCCTGTGCCCTGGGCCTGTCTCACTGGGCCGCCAGCTAATCGCTGGTGCCCCCTGGGTCTAGAGCATTATCGCCGCCCTAGTCTCGGCGCCCTTGGGCCGGCTCGCTCTCGCCGCCCTAGTCTCGGCGCCCTTGGGCCGGCTCGCTCTCGCCGCCCTAGTCTCGGCGCTATCGCCGCCCTCCTCTCGGCACCATTGGGCCGGCACTATCGCCGCCCTCCTCTCGGCGCCATTGGGTGGCTCGCTACCACGGGTTATTCTGCCCTGCTCTGGGTCCTCGCCCCCTTTGGGGCCTGTACCGCGCCCTCTGCGCTTTGCCCCCTCTGGGGCCTTGCCCACGCTGGGGCCTCTACCGCGCTCTCTACGCCCTGTCTCTGCCCCGCTCTGGGGCCTTGTCCTCTCTAGGGCTGACACCCCGCGCCTCGCGCCTTGTCTCTGCCCCGCTCTGGGGCCTTGCCCTCTCTAGGGCTGACACCCCGCGCCTCGCGCCCTGTCTCTGCCCCGCTCTGGGGCCTCGCCCTCTTTAGGGCTGACACCCCGCGCCTCGCGCTAGGGCACAGGCGCTTGCCGCCGTGCCTGTCCCCTTGACCCTTCTCAGGGTCAAGTTGCCCCACCGAGCTACACCCTGCCCTTATGGGCCGGGGTCTGCAACCTTGCACACCGTGCCTCCCTGGCGCCGACAATAGTGCCCCCCGGCACTGGGCCCCTACTGGGCACTGGGAACCCCCAAGCTGTTGGGGAGCTCCCATGAGGCCTCCTCGCTCCCCTACAGCCTCACCCGGTCCTCCGGTGCAAACTGTAACATAACCTCAAGCCATCTGGCTGCAACATAAACACAGAGGCTCCATACGCCTAACCATAACTCCAAGCCCCGCCAGGGCTCTCCGTCCTACCTCCAGTCAGGGTGATCTTGTTCCTTGCATCATCGCAGCCGGTTAGTGTGGTAAGGCTGCGACCACTACCTCAGGCCGCTCAGCTCAGCCGCAGAGCTCCTGCTCCTGCGGCAGCCAGAAGGGAACTGTGAGTCAGGCTCCGGCCTAAGCTGTTTATAAAGGCCTGGCCCTGCCCCCTTCTGTCCATGTGACCTGCCTGGTCGCCCCGGTAACCGGCACCTGAGCTGCCTGGGTGATTGGCAGCTCTGCCAATCGCCCTCACAGTCACGGGGCATTTCCGTGACTCCGTGACACCTGGTAAAATCCTGGAGAAAATTATCAAAGAATCCATCACAGACAGGCTAACTGAAGGCAGTATTCTGAAGGATAGCCAACATGACTTTGTTACGGGCAGGTCATGCCAGACCAGCCTCATATCCTTCTACAATCAGATAACTTGCCACCTGGATAGGGGAAATGAGGTTGATATCATATTCTTGGACTTCACGGAAGACCAGGTCAAAGGCCTTTTTGATGTCCTCATGGTTAAATTGGGAAAATAAAGCCTAAACTACTTTACTGTCTGATGGCTAGGTAACTGGCTCCATGGTAGGACCCAAAGGGTCTTGATTGATAGAACTGAGTCATCATGGTGGAAGGTGACGAGTGTCATCCCTCAGGGTTCAGTACCCGGAGCAGTTCTCTTCAACATGTTCATCAATGATTTGAATTTGGGTATTAAAAGGAAACTGACAACATCAAACTATGGGGGAGCCTGATCATGCTCAAAGACAGGCTGGCAATACAGGCCGACATGGACAGGCTTGTGAAGAGGGCAGACCTCAACCTGATGTTGTTTAATATGAAGACATGTAAAGTACTCCATCTGAAGAGAAATAATCCACAACACACTTACAGGCTTGGCAGCGATATGCTTGCCAGCACCACAACTGAATGAGACCTGGGTGTCACAGCTGACAACAAAATGAACAGGAGCCACCAGTGCAATGCCATAGCTGGCAGAGCTAATGAAACACTGGCATGCATCTACTGAGACATCTCAAGCAAGTCTAAGAATGTCATCCTCCCACTCTACTCAGCCTTTGTGAGACCACAGCTGGAGTACTGCATTCAGTTCTGGGCACCGCACTTCAGGAAGGATGTGGAGAAGCTTGAGAGAGTCCAGAGGGTGGCCACATACAAGATTAAAGGCCTAGAAACCAGGTCATATGAGAAGAGGCTGAAAGACTTGGCACTGTTAAGCCTGGAGAAGAGAAGACTCAGAGGGGACTTGGTGGCAGCATATAAGTATATTAGGGGCATACATCAGGGCTTGAGTGACTGTCTATTCAAGAAGGCCCCCTGGGGAGGACAAGAAATAATGGGCACAAACTGACTGAAGATTGCTTCAGCTAAACATAAGGAAAAACTTATTTGCAAGTGGAGTCCTGAGGGTTTGGAACAGGCTCCACCTCAGAGGTAGTATAATCTTTCACCCTGGTGTTCTTCAAAAAACATCTTGATACCCACCTTGCTGGGGTCATCTGATCCCAGCAGTCTTTCCTGCCCAAGTGCAGGGGGAGCTGGACCCAATGATCTGTAACTTCCCTTCCAGTCCCTAACAACTATGGAACTATGAACCTATGAAAGCAGGAAAGTTTTAAAGTTAAGCGAATAACTCACAAGTAGGCTAGATTTGTTACACATCTGATTACACACTGGAACTTTCAGTGTCATTAAGAAGAACAAACAGGAAATCAAGAAATAGAAATCTGATTCCATGCTCCTAACCTCAAAGTATGCAGAGGATTGACCTCCAGACTCATAGATCCTATGTAACAGAGACCACCGATTACTCCCAGTGGCAATTTTTACACATTTATTAATCAAGTCTGCTGAAGTAGTCTATTCAGAAGGCTCCAGCATCCTGCAACATTTTATGTATTCAGTACCCCTATGTTTTAAAATAGCAGTAGGGATGCTTAAATTGAATCTTGTCCAACAAGCTTTAGTTAAAGCGCCACCACCGCCGTTTTGAAATGTGAAACACTAAATACACAAGACTTCCCATTTTGAGCTTTTCTGCCAGCATTCTCCTTCCCCTACCTTTGTACACAGAAATCCCTGACTATAGGGAAGGTGTCATAGGTGGAGAGGTCAGCAAAGTCTTGGCTAGCTGATTTTCACTCCTCACCCAATAGATGAGCACCCTGATGAGAAGGAAATGATCACAATGATCTGCTCAGGTCCCTTCCGACCCTACTAACTATGAAACTAAACGTTCCTGTCTGATAAAATGTAGCAATTTTTTTGTAGCTTCTATAAAATACAGTTGTTCTTGGCTGCCTCTTTCAAAAAAAAATTAAAAGAAAAACCTCACAGTCTAAGGAGAAAACTATGAGCGCCTATACACGAGTAGTGAGGCTGCTTCAACATGCTGTAACTACAGCACATCGGCGCAGACTAGATTAATCAGCTCTGCTGGAGTGTGGTAATTACTGTGCTCCAGCACACTCCAGTGTCATGTGAATCAGCATTCCTTCACTGAAAAATGGCAGCAGGGGTGCTTTAACTGAAGCTCATTCAACAAGCTTTAGTTAAAGCACCCCTGCCACCATTTTTTAGCACTGGGACACTGATACACTGGATGCTCCGGGTGCTTTAATTACAGTGGCTCTTGTAGCCACTGTAATTAAAGCACCCCAGCCCCTCACACTCCCATAGCATGTGTATAAATGCCCTTTATGCTGAATTAATATATAGTTTTACTAACCTCTCTGCTCCATCGTAGTCACCGCCAATTCCTATTGATTTTGAACCTGCAATTTTCTTTATGTGGTCAAAATGATCTAGAATAAAATATCAAAGAAGAGAAAGTCTAAACACATAGCAAGGAGAAACAACCTATTTCAGACAGACCAATGTTTGGTTGAGGTGCCCCATAATGTTATATTAATCACTGCATACATTTCAAATAAATATGAAGTCTAAAGACACAATTATAATACTAGTTTAAATTCCATGATGCAAGTGACAAACCCTTTATAGCTAATTTAATATTTATATTCAGTGCACTAGCTAGCAACCTCATGAATAATAACAGAAGTAATGTAATTTGAGGAATATGGCTAACTAATGTGAAGGACATGAATTCTTGAGAAATACTTTGTATAGCAATGGAAATTGCATTATACATTATATTCCAGATATCCATAGGGTTTTCCACTCTCTTATTAACTGTGCAGGTTCAGGGCATTTCCAGACAATTAACAACCATTCTGAGGCTTAATGAATGGCTCTTGGCTTCACTTCAGGTTATCATTACCTCTGGTGATTTATTAATGCCCTGCATTTCTTCTTATTGCTCAATAAGTAATGTTCTAGGACAAGATTTACAAGTAACAGGTAAATATGTGAGTAGGTATAATTTATATAACATGGATATAAAATCCATCAGCAGATTCACACATGAAGTATGGCCTATATTCTTCAGAAATTTATAGGGAAAATCATCACTAAAAACTACACCTGATCTGAGCCTATAAGAGACCAATATATCGACTTCAAACCTGCCACAGTAGAAACATTCACAGTGTTAGTGCCACAAGCCAGTGCTTGAGCCTGGAAGGTCACCATCACAATTCCATTGTTTTTTTCCTGAAAGAAAGAGAGAGGGGGATATACTGTGAATGGCTATTCAGAAATTCTACCTCCATGTCCTGGTCACACTCCAACCAGCAGTGGATGAATACACCTCTACCCATAGTTTCACACAAGGGTGGCCTCTTTATACCTGACCTCAGATCTAAGCACCTGATGGAAGTGAACAAAACTCCATGGTTACAAGTCAGACCAATTCAGCCTTCTCTCATTAACAATGTTTCTTCTCAATATACCCCAAACCATTTCAGTCATTGAGATGCTACATGAAACTTAATTGAAAGCAATAGCCAGATCGGTAAATTGTTGGTTAGGGATTTGTTTACAAGTAACACTGAACTAAATTCAGATGTGGATTCAGGCCAATCAGAAATTATACATTTTTTTCAAATCACTCACCAGACTTCGAAGAATATCATCAGGAACGTTTCTTGAGTGATTACAAACAGAGAAGGCAGAAGAATGACTGAAAATGACTGGTGCTTTAGAAATGTTGAGAGCTGCTCTTGCTGTAGAGTCTGAGGTATGGGATAAATCTACCATCATCCCCAGGCGGTTCATCTCCTTCACTACCTCCTAACACAGATTTAGAGACAGCAATATTAGTAATACATAGGTGACATTATCTAGTGTGTATGCTTAGATTTTGTGGATGCCAGCCAATCATAAAATTGCTATAGTGGTGTGGCTCTCTATTTGCCTGGTTTTCATGAACAACATGGCTTCCAGTGGATAAAAACTCGCATTCTCCCCTATGACATTAACTACAGTTACCAAGTCTTAAAGGACTTATCTACATATTACCAAGAAGTAAGTTATGTAGAACCTGGTCTCCCACACTTTTATTTACATGGATAACCCCATCACATCCATCAGGACTTCCATGCCCTCAACATGCTTCTAGTGCTCACACCTCTGCCTTAATTATAATTTAATCCTATGCCTCAGGACTTTAGTCAGTCCTCAGTAGAGAGTAGAAAGGAATTCTGCCCTCAGTTCTGGTAGGTTTATAGCGTCTTTCCCCTTCACCTTCTGATATATTTGGCCCAGTTAAAGTTTTGGCACTTCATATGTGGTATTTGGTTAAATGTTACGGCCCATAACATCAAAAAGGCCATGCTAGATAATCTAATGGTCCCTTCTGGCCTTTATTTCTATAAAACTATGACTACTTGATTTAGTTGAGACAACCTCTGCAAGTATTGGCAAAGGGGAACCACACCTTCCCCTACATAATAAATAGAGCTCAACAACACTGTATACTTCACTGTATGCTACTGTTAATACAAAATATCACAATTTCCTGCTTGTTGTGCAGCCTATTCTAAAACAGACCTGTACTCATTTGCCAAATTATTTTTCCTTCGTGTTGACAGAATCTGAAACTATTTGCTCCTTAAATTTTTTTCAATACTACAAGCACAGTTTCCAAAATTTCAGCATGCCTTCTCACATATCCTGATGGATCAATTCCTCTGACCTCAACTCCTTCTGGAAAAATGGTACAGACTGTAAGAAGGCCAAGATCTAGTTATTACACCTTTTAAGACAAGCTGTTTTTCAAAAAAACAGAATCAGAATTTGTACAGCTGTTAGTGATGTAAAAGTTTGTTTAGATTGCCATTCAAGAGAGATTCTTACTTTGCCAAATTTGGTCAGACCATCAATATGGGGATAAAAGCTATAGATCTGCTTTGATGAAGTTTCTGACCTTCGGAAAAAAAGAAAAAGGTAGATAAAATCTTGTTGTTCTTGCAGGTTAGATTCAGAAAAGATCTCACACTAATATGGGAAAACACACCACTCTGAAGTCATATTGTCAAGTTAAAGATGCCAATCTGATCAAGGCTGGTGAACAGTGCTGAGGCAGTTGCAGAACAACATGGACAGGGGTTATTTTTTTAAATTGCATAGTAAAGATACTTTGATTGACTTATTTCTTATGTCCTGGTAGAAGTGGGTCTGTAGAATTCATTTGAACGAGAGGGGTTGCCTTCAGGACTAGGCCAGGAAGTGCTGCTCATACACAATATAACAAGATACAGGGTGCATCTACAAGTGATGCAACACTGCTGTAGCAATGCGCTATGGTAATGTAGCATCCAAAAACCATGAGGCCACAGCTATGTTGCCATAGCAAAACAATTCCTCATTATAGTGCGTTGCTATGGCAATGTAGCAGTTAAAAATAACCATCACCATGCACTGTGCACACGGCGCAGTACAGGCTGTTACTGCGTTATCCTACCAAAAGGAAGTACTAAATGACAGTGCAGTAACAAAGACACCATAGGGACACATGTAGATGCACCCACAAAGACTATATCAAAGTAGGAAGATACAGGGATGGCTGCCTGAGGAGGCCCTACAGAAAGCTGAGTTTGGCATCATCAGCCAAACAGAAGATCAGAGGCCAATGTGATAAAACTGAGGTGGATAAATAGAAAGAGTCATATTTACCAGAGTTTCTCTCTCTATTTAACTGTTCTCACCTGTACATGAGACTGGTTTGGGAATTAAAAATATGATTTTCAGCCTTTAGTTTTTTAAATCTTTAGTTTTCATCCAGCACATGATGTTATTGGTCAAAGCCTTTTCAGTGGCCTCTGGTAAAGACATTGGCTTAGTTTTTCAGTGTATTCCATCTATGTCACAGGTACATATATCAATAGAGTAGTCCTCAATCTGTTGCACAAGCCATTTGACTATCAAGCTCAAAAGTTCCCTTCTGGTGGGAGACCATGTGCTATAACTGAATTTCTGTGGGACTCATGATAACACTCACGAGACTCGGAACATAATCAGCGTAGACTCTTCACGCTTCTAGAAATAGTTTCCCTAAAATATGGCTGTTGCAACATTTGGTAGATTGTAACAATATCCTTGACACTGCTCAATTTGTGGACTGATCCTAAAAGAAGTTGCAGTATGTGGAAGGACAGATAGATTCTTCATCTTCAACCCACCACATAACAAGCTGACCTATCCCCAAGTCACCCCTCTTCAATTCCCCTGCCATAAAAAATCACAAAACTAAAGTTACAGAAATAGATGCACATCAATTACCATGGAGTATTGCAGGTGTGTGTTAAACTCATATACCGAACGCCAAGGTCATAATACACCCTCAGCATTGCCAGACTGCTGTCAATGGAATGACCACCCTCTATTCCAATCAAGCATGCTATCTTTTTACTGTCCACAATACCTGGAATTTAAAAGGGAGACATTTCCGGGTAAGTTAGTGACGGACAAGGAGTTAGTGGTATATCACTGAGCAGCAGACTACCATTAAACTACCATGACTATCAATTTGTTATGTGTTTCTACTCATGAACTGCCTCATGCAACCTCTTTAATGAAACATTTTTTAATCACAAAACTAGTATCACCTTGGGAGGTTGTAACAAATTCAAGTTCTTCGTATTCACTACACATCCTCTTGATAACATCAATCTGTTCTAAAGTAAGCCGCACAGCATCCTTGTTCTGAGCACTACAAAGAACATATGCTGACCAAAACTGAAAGACATGAACAGAGATTAAACCAGATAACCTTTGTTGCCAAACCATAAAAACTTCTGTGTTTGTGAACTACAGTTGAGCAAAAAGATCAGAAACATGATAATCATGTTTCCCTTGTGCACTATCTAGTGGAGATTGCATCACAAGATTTCTAAAAAACACTTCCTATTCTGAATCAAGAGCACAATCTTCAAGAATGATTACAAGCTGTCATCACTCTCAGCCATTCCTGCAGAGCTTTCAGGAAAGAAGAATTAAATAAGTTTAATTCAGCTGACATTAAAAAATGATTTTTTGCTTTGGTCAAGAGTAGCTGATTCTGAAACAAAGAAATGTGAAAGTCTGATAAACACAAATATTGTAGGAAAAACATTTGTAGCCATAGGGGTTTTGTTTTTCTCTATAATGGGCTGAACCCAAATTCCAGATTTCCTTTAGCATCTGGCACATTCAACATCTGACTTAGTGAAAATCTGGGTGCGGATATGAATTTTGCTCAAATCCACCCACAGAACAAGTATACAAATACAAATATAAGGCAAACATATTTAAAGAGGTTTCTATCAGCTATGTGCATTGATAGCACATACCTGAGCTCCAACATATCCAGACTGAAGCTTCTGAATGTTTGTGTGTGTGGTGGTAAGGTTCATTAAGTTGATTCTACTGATTTTGTTTTGGTACTGTATCCTCAGCTTCAGTGCAAGGTCGTTGTGCCTAAAAAGTAGAATAAATAGCATTGAAGATACAAATAAAATGGTCCTTTCCCATCTCAAATGTTTATTTATTTCTTCATCTACTTTTACTCTTTCCTGCCCAGAGCAGGGATGGGGCTGGACCCAATGATCTCACAAGGTCCCTTCCAGCCCCAAACTTTTGTGTATCTGTGAATCTTCTTGTGTTAACTGCCAACATCCTTTCAATGGTGTTTGCTTGGAAAGAGACTCAGTTTCTGAAACTGATGTCTTTCCTGGGAATCTTTTTTCTGCTGCCCTGAAGGTTTCTGCCCTTTCTATTCTTGGTGCTTAAGTTTCTGTTCTGTCCCTCTCTCCACTTCATTCTTTTGGCTCCATTCCTACTGTTTCTGATGGGATGTGGGATCTAAGATTAGCAGCCATGCCTATTGAAGGCAACTTCTACTTTAGAGGCTCACTTGACTGATTTCAGACTGAACACAAACATTGTTCTTTATAGCTATGTGGGCTTCCTTTCAGGTCAGGTTGCCTGCCTTATAATCATTGGCAAATATAAGCTAAAAACATAGCTGAAAAAGATGGTGGGATTGTGTAATGGAAAGGTAAATAAATAAATGTGAGAATACTTGAATTAATGTAGCTTGATCAAGTTAATCTAAATTAGTGTGTATATATTATACCCTTTAAATATGAAGTAATACCCTTTGAGATTGATATAAAAATGCAGCAGGTACTGCTTATACCTCTGGCCTTTAAAAAACACATTTTACTGTCACCTGGGCACTCAATGACAACTGACAACATGAAACAATTTACAGAACTCTGTTTTGAAGGCCCAGTCCTGAAATCAGAAACCATTTTGCTGCTCAGGTCCTAGCAGATGTGGCTCCTCATTTCTTATTACAGCACATAAACGGTGTAATGAGATCTTTACAAAAATGTGAAAAATTTTACCATATTGGGTAAATATGCTGATGTGAATCTTTTAGTGTGTCTATGCATAAGGGGTGTTTGAAGCGGGCCCTATTTGATTCAGATTCAGATTCGGCCTGAATCAGGGACAGTGATTCGATTCGTTGATTTCGATCATTGTTCCCGATTCGATTCGGCCAAATCCGAATCTGAAAATGTGATGTTGATTCAGAGAATGAGTGGTTCAGCCATAGACACAGCTTAAATGTTTTTTCCACATACTTCAAGGTACCAGCATGGCTTGTGAACACTGCAATGCTGGGGTGAATGGAGCGTCCCACAGAAGTGTGGGGGTCCCCCCCAAGTGCTTGGAAGCAAACCCAGAAGTGGACCAGAAGTACTTCCAGTCCACTTCCAGGTCCACCGGGGAGTATGCTGGCAGCCCCCTCCATCCCCCCCAGCTCAGCAATTGGTTATCAGGGGACCCCAGATGCCCCCTGCAGACCCAGGAGGCACCAGTCACTGAGCAAGGGGGGATGCTGGGGGTCCCTCGAGCCCACCCTCTGGCAGACCCAGAAGTGGACTGAAAGTGCTCCTGGTCCACTTCTGGGTCTGCTACCCAATGCGCTGGGGAGCCCCCCCACACTCCCGTGGGACACTCCATGCACCCCAGCATCCCAGCGTTCATGAGCTGCCTGCTACCTAGAGGTATATAGAAAAAAATATTTAAAGCCGTGTCTATGTCCAAATCAATTTGGAGGGTTCCAATTCAATTCAGAAAGATTAAAGGGTCCTTTGATTCATTTTGGATTTGGAGATTCAGCCACTGAGTAGGGCTGAATCGAATCAGGGACCAAAGCTTCACGCAGCCCTAGTATACATGTGTGTGGTCCTTAAAAGATGTGTGGATGCTCCTTCTGCAGGGAACTGGCAACAGGCCTGGAGGTATTGAAATACCAAGCCAGCACTGGGGGGGGTGGAGTCAGCTCTAACATCCTCCGCTTGGTGCCAAAAATGTTAAAGTCCAAGATGGCAAAGTTCAAGGCATAAGGAAATACAGAGGACCCAAGCAAAGGGCTACCTAGTAGAGGGTGGGGGTAGGGGGTGTCAACACAACTAAAGTTACATATGGAACATGCAGCCAGCTAAGCCTGGGTTTCAGAGGGTCAGAAGGGGGAAAAGCAGTGGCAGGGGGGAGAAGGGAAAAAACACGTAGCTTATTCAGAAAAGGATATACAGTAAACCCCACACAACAGTGATACATTCAAGTAAGGAGTTGGCTTCTAGGCACACATACAATTACAAATAGTGACATGCAGGACACAATTGTGCTACATTTAATCTTAGCCCCAAAAAACTAGATGTTAATAGGAACCCACCACAAAGATAGATTAACACAACTTATTTGAATAAGATAAATGATAGGTTTCCATTAACCATACTCCCCCTTACTTCTAACTCTTTTTGAAGTCATGGTGATCCACTAAATTGCATACATTTTTATTTCCTCTTCAATTACACAGCTGAACTGTGCCTTTCTTTCCCATTTTCAATTATTCCTGTTTCTTCACCAGCCTTAAATGTCTGGCAAACATCACCAGATGGGGCCCCAAACTGTTCACCCAAACCCCGCCCTAATTAATTAAATTCTATACCTGAAAAAAATATAACAAATGTATAAGTTTTCTGCATATAGAATCTAATTATTGGGTGAATTATCTTATATTTGTGTAAATATGGTATATTCAATATTTAAGGATACCTTGCATTTAGGTCACTGATTTAGGATTGCTAACAATCTTAAGTTGCTTGGGCCTATTTGAAAATAAGACACATTACGTACCCATCGATTAAATGGGCTTGCTTCATTAGCTCTACAGCCCTTCCTTCTGCCATTTTATCAGTGGCAGAAGCCAAAACATCAGGGAGAAGCACCAAAAGCCACAAGAACAGGTTTGCAAGCTTGATCTTGAAGACGATATTGAACTTGATCTTGAAGATGTCCATTGGAGAAAAGAGCTGCTCCGATGTACAGTGGGTATGAGGAACCTCTCTAATCAGTAGAGGTTCTAGACTTAATAGTTTTGGTACAGTGGAGGCCTGTCTCATGGGGAAGGCACAAACGAATTCTGAAGGAAAACAAAAAGAATGAACAGAATAAGAGACCAGAGGTGCATAATGTAAGTAAGGGATTAAATAATATAAGGGCATGTCTATATTGCTTTCTTCCTCACCCCACTACCAAGAAAGTAGCCCATCCACTTGCTTCCACCTCAAACTTTTTTTTTTACATCTTCTTAGTGTGGATTATGAAGCATTTCCTAGACATCCAGAACCCTTTGGAAGCACATATTAAATCTTCAAAGAGATGAAGAGATCGGCTCAGTGAGGAAATTATTTTTTTCCCCATAATTTCAGTCTGTGGCTATGCTACAAATAAAACCCAGAAGAGCAAATCCTGGTCACCTGTCCCAACAATCCCATCTCTTAGCAAATTATATAATGGCAGATATGTCCATAAATAAAAAAAATTAACTAATGTTCCAATGACATAGTTATGGAATGTTACCATACTACTCTCAGTAACTGCCAGATATAAGCACTCAAACATCACAATCCTTAAAGGCCACAAATTACAAAATTAAATGTTGATGTTGGCTATTTATGTCCCTTCTGGTCTGCATATCCAGAAATATGGAAAAAAAAAACAAGAAAAAAAACAAACCCCCAAACCTCTCTTCCTTTTTTTTTTTTTTTTTTAAAGCTTTCATGTTTGTGGATACACAGACTGGAAGGGACATACATAGCTAACATTTAATTTTATATTTCATGGTCTTTCAAGATTGTGATTTTTGAGTCCTTGTATCTGAACCATTAGTCCTTATGATCTGGACCATATGTCCTTATATGTCCCATATGTCTGGACCATTATTTTTTAATTTTTTTATGGAAATATTTGCCAGTATATAATTTAAGAAAGATGTTTCCATGTAATCTCATGACTCAAGAAAATGGGCTTTAAAAAGGAATCACAAAAATAAGACACATGATTGTGACAAACCTTAGGCTAACCTAACCCCAAGCCTTGTCCCCAACTATTCTTTTGGGTGTTCTTGGGGCTCCAACCAGATCTTTTTCCTGAGGGCACTACTGTCCCCTAGCCAGTCTCAGTCAAACCAGAATTCTGTCTGGACCTTACAGAATAACAGAATTCTTCAAATCACCCATGAGTGCATCCAGATGAGTGCGCATGTGCCTCGTGCCCTGCCTCAAACCCCTTTGAGGCACGGCAAGATGCATGTGCGGGAATGAAAAAATGTTCCCTGTGCTGCAAGTTTGTGGCACAGGCAGAAAATTAGACCTGTGGATATCCAGGGGTCTAAAAAAACTGAAGCAAAAAAAAAAAAAAACTGGGTCAGGGCACGGTCCTGGACCATGCCCTGAGGCAACCAGAGGTTGGTTCCTCCAGGGAGATGCTCTGGCTGCAAGAACATCTCCATGATTGGCCCCTTGCCCTGATGCTGAAGTGTGTGGCCAGCCAGGCCACATGTTCAGCACCAGGGCTCCAGTGCTGGTGAGTAAGGGATGGGGGGGCTGAAGGAGGGGAGAGGGGACCATGTGGGGGACCCCGCCAGCCCCCCGGACCCCTCAATCCCTGACCTACCTGGCCCCTCCCCCTTCCAGCTCCCTAGACCCCCCTTGAACACTGCCCAGCCAGGTCCTGCCACCCTCAGGGCTCCTCTGCCACCCAGCCAGGCTGAGTCCATAGCAGCAGGTCCCGATGTGGTGCGTGGAGACTGCACACCATGCCCAGATGGGTCCCTGCTGGCCCTGGGGCTGCTCCTGCTGCCTGACCAGCCTGGCTGGATGGCAGGAGCAGCCCCAGGGCTGGCAGGACCCAGCAGGTGTGGCACGTGGTCCCTGCACACCACACCAGGTCCTGCCACCGTGGCTCAGAGCCCCCCACTCCCACTGCTGCTGCTAAAGGTAAGTTATAGGCCCAGGATGGGGGGGCTGTGGGCCTCCAGGGTGCCTGGGACCCTGGGCAGGGGGGCTGAGGCCCTGTGGGGATAGAGGCTGTGGGCCCTCCAGGGAGGAGCTGGGGCCCTGGGGGGTGGGTATTCCATGTGTGGTGTGGGGAGGCTGTACCCTGTGGGGGCCAGGGGACCCACCCCTCCTGAGCAGCACCCCCACAAGATCCCCCATTTCCACAGTCCCCTCAGCAATCTCTCCACACACACACCCATCTAACCCCACACCCCTTCCCGCAAACACTACATCCCATCATTACACACCCAACATGTGCGAAGAAAACCAAAAGTACACATCAAGACATGTAGGTATTTAGAATTTATTTTATCATGATGATAGAGACACTGGTAGGCTTCCACATTGCTTTAACATTGTAAATATACCAATAAAGCATTGCCCAATTGATTGCTGGCTCTCTCTCTCTCTCTTTGTCTCTAGTAAAAGCAAACAAAACTCTGGCTTGCATCCATAGGCTTCTCAAGTAAATCCCAGGACATCATTCTCCCGTTGTACTCGGCCTTGGTGAGGCCACAACTGGGATACTTCATCCAGTTTTGGGCTCCGCAATTCAAAAAGAATGTGGAGAAGCTTGAGAGGGTGCAGAGGAGAGACACGCGCATGATCAGAGGTCAGGAAATCAGATCTTATGATGAGAGGCTGAGAGCCATGGGGCTCTTCAGCCTGGAAAAGTGCAGGCTCAGGGGTGATCTGGTGGCCACCTATAAATTTATCAGGGGTGCTCATCAGGATCTGGGGGAATGCCTGTTCACCAGGGCACCCCAAGGGATGACAAGATCAAACAGTCACAAATTCCATCACAACCGATTCAGGCTGGACATAAGAAAGAACTTCACTGTCCAAGCCCCCAAGGTTTGGAATAGACTGCCACCCGAGGCGGTTCAAGCACCTACTTTGAATGCCTTTAAGACACATTTGGATGTTCATCTTGCTATGATCCTATGATCCCTGCTGACTTCCTGCCCCTGGGGTAGGGGGCTGGACTCGACGATCCTCCGGGGTCCCTTCCAGCCCAAATGTCTATAAAAATCTATGAAATATATATATGTGTGTGTATAGAGTGGTCTTTTGCTTTAATTGGGAAAGAACATGAATTTTGGTGTATTTTTAAAAATGGATTTGGGATTCACATATGCTTGCATGTGTGAACGTGCCCCATGTGTGCAAACAGGACCAGGTCTGCCCCCATTTTCAATGCCTGTTGTCAGCTGCCCTGTAATCACTCTTCTCACAAGACAAACAGTGAAATATAAAACAAAAATAAGGCTTACCACATAAGACCAGAAGGGGATCTGTTAAATTTGTGGACAAGTGTATGAAGTAAATAAGAAATACCTCACTGTTGCTTTCTAACTTGGAGCAGCTTCCTAGTGAGTTCTGCACTGCCATCAGCTAGCACCTGCACTATTTTTCCCAGAGCTCTCTAGCTTCCCTACCCTGGGTATTTTCCTTTGCCTAGACCAGGGGTGGCCAACCCATGGCTCTGGAGCAACATGTGGCTCTTCAGAGATTAATATACATCTCCTTGAATCTTTGCACAAGCACACAGTGACCAACTTCCTTTTTGTCCTTTTGGAAGCTGGTCACCATGTACTTGTGCAAAGATTCAAGGAGAGGCATGTTAACTTCTGAAGAGCCACATGTGGCTCCAGGGCTGCAGACTGGCCACCCCTGCCCTAGACTAAAGGTTCTCAACCATTTAAATTTAAGGCACCCCTCATTAGAGCCAAGACACCCCTTGAAAAAGGTCAGCTTTTAGCTTTCACCCATACTTTGACTGCAGAAAAATAAACTGCAATAAAATAAAGATAGTAATTGTAATGGTCACAGATTTTTTTCAAGTGAAAAGAGCCTTGTTGTTAGAATTCTGAGATATTTTCAAATCAGATGCTTGGTTATGTAGGAGACATGATGAGTATGATCCCAAAGAGAAGCTGAGTGGACTTGCATTGTATGATATCAGTGGAATGCAAAGTAAGATGACTAAGAAAGTGCTTTTCAAAAAACAAGTTTGTGGGATGCTAATAGCTCAGATGAGAATTTAAAAATCTACTAGAATTGGACAGTTTTCCCTGTCTTTTCTCCTTAAAAATAAAAGAAAAATTAAGATAGAAAAATAAAAATGCATGTGTAATCACATTGTACTGTCATTGTATTCTTTCCCACCCATTTTCTCTGTTAATTTTTCCACTGAATAACTTAGATGTTGCCAGTCAGCCCCCAAATTTGCCTTGTAAACTAAGTTTCTAGGAAGATTTTTTTTTTTTGCAAAGAATATAATATTTAAAACATTACTTTTGGGTTCACAGACCTGTGCTGCCCCTTGGGCTTAGATGCAAACTGCTTTTTTGAAGAGCTCCTTTCTCTTTAGAAATCCAAATGTGTTTTTTTTGTTTTGTTTTTTTTAGAGGGACTAAGTCAGTCCTTTCCTATGTGCTACAGAATCCAGAAGCATGATGAACCATGTTGTAAACAACTTGCATGCGTACGGGAAGCAGCATATAGAAGTTTTAGAGTAATTTCAAATGAAAAATGTGGGGTAAAAAAAAGTTTTACAGAAACCAAATTGGCTTTCACAAGATCAAGCTTTCTGATCTTGGGCTGAACAACAGTTAGATAAACTGTGTGATAACACTAACACAAGCTCTATAAAGAGACCTGCCATGCTGGTTAGAGGAATGAATACAGTCCTGCCAGTTCCAATGTAAACTGAAATGGTTTTGAGAAGGGTTTTCATATTCTTAATTTGGAGAGTCCACAAGTAGTAAAATGTACCAAAATTAAGGCCAATTTAAATGCATCCATGCAGTTCCATTTTTCAAGCTGAGTAAGGTGCAGAAATTAAAGAGCATAAATGGTGACAAAAGTAAATAGTTCTCATTCTTTACCCATTTTATCTAAGATGAGATTGGACATATCATATAAACATTAGATGTTCTCTTTAACTAGTATGTTATGGCCTTTTAAACACTCTTAGAATTCTCAGCCTCTACAACTTTTGCCATGTATTTTGCTTTTGTCCACTGCTCTTTTACCTGCTGTTTGATGTAATATGCACAGCTATTGAGCCCAGTTTAGCTTAGTTAAAATCACCCAGACTAAGTACAGACATTTGGGAGGATTAGGGGGAGGTTAGATTGAGTTCAAAATGGCCACCTGATCTAAGGTAAGTCAGGATGGTGGGGGGGCTAGTGGGAGAAGGGTTGGGAAGGTGGGGGCCTACTGGGGTCCAGAAGAGTTTGGTGGAATAAGGGAGGCCCACAGAAGAACTTGGGGAGCTCATGAGCTATTTTTAACTCCCCCCCCGTGAATCTACCCCCATCTGTCCTACCCCTTCCCCCAACAATATTTACTTGCTCAGCTCCACCAGTAGAAAATGCTGATAAACCCAGTGGCACATGGAGTGACATGAGGGATGGAGGATTGGGGGAGGCTGGCTGATCCATGGGACAGGGGGTGCAAGGGGCTGGAGGGGTAAAAATAGCCCACTGCTGGGTATGAGGGTTGGGGGTAAAAAAAAGCACAGCCCCAGGGCTGTGACAAGTGGCTGCACTTTCCCAGCCCCAGGACTGCACAGGTAACTGTACAGAAATTCCATGCCATGGTCTAACCTAAATCAAGTAAGTCTGATACTACATAAATCCAGGTCTATCTTAGACCAGGTTCCCCTATGTTTAGACAGGTCTATGTCTGCAGAACTTCTGTACAGTTATGGGTTTCGATTGATTTCTGACTGTCAGGTCCATACCTGGGACAAAATAAATTAGGTGGCCATTTTTAATCCAATCTAACATCCCCTTAACCCTCTCAAATGTCTGCACTTAGCTCCACTGTCTTTCTATCCCATGTATCACTGACCACCTTTTGGGAAAGGTACAATGCAATTATTGCTGCTGGCTTCTGTATAGCAGAGGGTAAAAATCAGAGGTGATGAAAGGCAATCTAATTAATAGTACCTTATCCCAACAACCTAGACATACTACATCCCTGTTTCAGTGTGAGGGATACGCTTAAGGAGTCTATATTGGTATAAGCAGCTAGGAAGGGACTCTCTCTAACTTACTGCATGCAATACTGTCCTTTTTCTCTGACTATGCTTCTCTCTTCTGGTTCTTCAGCACATGAAGCTTAGATTTCTTAGCACAGTTAGCCCTCATGGGCCAGCTTCAGAGATGGTATTATAACAGTCCCTATTGTGTTGCAAAGCAGTGACTGACACCGTGACTTGCAGAGGTAAGTCTCTATAAAATCACCTAAAGCCAAGCTCTGTAGGACTGAAACATACTCACATCCTCTGTAGACAAAGCAAAGAGACATATATGTAAGATCTCCTCAATATGTCACTTAACCCAAAAGCCTGTGTAGCAGGGAGTATTGCATCTCTTTCTGCAGCTGTTGACCTTTTGGTTATTCAGACTCCTGCCTTTGTCAGTGGACCTGAAGAAGGAGAGTGCGCTATTGAGTGTAATTCAAAATGGTAAAGGAATTTGGGACGACATATACTGTTAAATAGTATAAAAATATGACTCTTTATATGGCCTTCTTTGACCTCATAACCTCTTTATATGGCCTTATTTGACTTCACAAAAGCCTTTAACTTCAACCATCAAGGAGATGATCATCTAGATGTCCAACTCCAGGTTTCTGAAGCAAGTTTTATTCTTCCAGCTCAGTAAAGGCTCAAGAGAAGGGCAGAGAAAGCATTTTAAGGATGTCCTCAAGGCCAACTTTAAAACAATGCAACGTTAACATCAAATCATGGGAGGCTATTATCCAGGACTGCCCCAAATGGAGGAAGAGCCTGCTGCAAGGTTCTCAGTACTTTGAAACCTGGCCGCACCCAGAGAGTGGTGGTGGACGGGTCATTTTCAACCTGGAGGGATGTGGGCAGTGGGGGCCCCCCAAGGCTCAGTTCTCAGGCCTGCACTGTTCAACATTTTCATCAGCGACTTGGATGAGGGGGTGAAAATCACCTTGTTCAAATGTGCAGATGACACTAAGATGTGGAGAGAAGTGGGCACACTAGAAGGGAGGGACAGGCTGCAATTGGATCTGGGCAGGTTACAGGGGTGGGCAGATGAGAATAAGATGGGATTCAATACTGATAAGTGCACGGTACTGCACCTAGGGAGAAAGAACCAGCAGCATACCTACAGGCTGGGGAACTCCCCTCTCATCAGCACAGAGGCAGAAAAGGATTCTTGGAGTCATTATAGACTCCAAGATGAACATGGACCACCAATGTGGGGATGTAGTCAGGAAGACTAACCACACCTTGTCATGCATCCACAAGCAGGTCCAAGGAGGTGATCTTACCCCTGTATATGACATTGGTCAGGCCACAGTTGGAGTACCGCATCCAGTTCTGGGTGCTGCACTTCAGGAGGGATGCAGACAACATAGAGAGAGTCCAGAGGAGGGCCACTCACATGATCAGGAGGCAGCAGGGCAGGCCCGACGAGGAGAGGCTACAGGACCTGAACCTGTTCAGCCTCCACAAGAGAAGGCTAAGAGGGGATCTGGTTGCTGTCTATAAACTGGCCAAGGGAGACCAGCAGGCAGTGGGAGAGTCCCTGTTGCCCTGAGCACTATTGGGAGTAACAAGGAATAATGGCCATAAGTTGACGGAGAGTAGATTCAGGCTGATGTCTACATCAGGAGGCACTACTTCACAGTCAGGGCGGCTAGGATCTGGAACCAACTTCCAAGGGAAGTGGTGCTTGCTCCTACCCTGGGGGTCTTCAAAAAGGAGGCTGGATAGACACCTTGTCAGAGTCATTTGACCCCAGCATTCTTTCCTGCCCATGGCAGGGGGTCAGACTTGATGATCTGCTCAGGTCCCTTCTGACCCTACCAGCTATGAAATGACATGAGATGGAAAAGCAGGAGCAGCAGAAACAGCGTGTCACAGGCCGAATCAAGAATCTGGACTGAGTCACCCCACATGGAAACATACCTGAGTTGCAATAGAACCTCTGAATCCCAGATTAGCTTTGTCCTCCATCTCAAGACCCATGGAGGCAATCACAGAAGACAATCATACTTGGCTGTGAGGGATTGCTGATAATGAGGACTGTTAAATGGTATAAAAATGGGACTGATGGACATGAAAAGTGGACAGAGAGCAAAAAAAGATGCAGCCACAACAGCTCTGGGTTACCCACGCTATGTCCACTTAGACTTCTTGCAGTCACAGCTTTGAGCTTGGCCCTGAATCTCAGAGAAGCCTCTAATAAAACCTGCCTGTGTGTTGTAGAGTTTTACTAGAAACATCTCAGAAACACTTTAAAAACAGGAGCTGACAGTCAGAAGGCAACTTTCAAGGAAGCAGTGGGTTTCATATGTAATGAAGTCAGAGGGAACCAAACTATGAAAAGTGAAGCTACTGCTCAGAACAATATGTAACAGATAGAGAGCAGTGGTTGTTTTCACTGTTATTGCTGATGCCTATGAACCCTCTGAAGGGGTAATTATCTGCACTGAGTTAAGTGAAACACCATAAAGCATTTTACTACCATTGTATTAAGACTTCACACCCCTATAATAGGGCAGCATGAGATCCATTTTATGGATGGGAGAATAAAACAAAGCAGTTAAGAGTTCATATCACAACTGAAATCATCCAGTCTTTCTTACACCTCCTTCTGATCTCTAGATACATTCCATCCCCTTACATCAGCTGGCTACAACTACTGCAAAAACAAGTGAATTACAACATCTTGGCAATAACATTAGATGTGCTCAGAGGCAATCTCCAGTTGTTTCTGAGAATATCAGATACAGAAGCAGAAAGAGCCAAAATTTTCCCTGAGGGAAACATGCTATGGCATCCTATCCAGGCAACTCTCCTGTAAGTTGTGAGCTGACCTAACCTGGCAAAAGGAAGGAAGTTCAGAGAAAGAGTGGCTATATGCCTTTCATACCATTTATTATATGTAACCAATGCAGATGTCTCATAATAAATGCAGGCAAAAGCTCCCAGAGACACGTTGCTTCAGAGCAGTGAATTTCATCAGTAAGGGTTTTGCCTCTGTTCTGGTCTCTGCAACTTCTCAGCCTGTCTCTCCTTGCCTCTGTATTGCTGCATATAGTTTTAAAAGTTGGCTTTCTGTTGCTCTATCACCTCCCTTTGTTCTCCCCCCACACTGTCATGCCAGCATGCTCCACATTACCGTCTTGGATTCTGTCTTCCTGCTTCCTGACCTTCCTTGTTTCCTGGTTCTGTGACTGGTTCCGCCCCTCAGCTCCTACCACTGGCTCTGACTACCACCTTCCTGAGGGCAGGGTATTACCCTGTTACCCATAACTGGTGGTAAACCAAGTGCGACAGCCTCCAATTACTTTACAGTAACAGCATAAATACAAAGGGAGACTTTTTGCAGACTCCTGCTGCTGAATGGAGCTCAGCTGATTATTCTGCTCAATCTTCACAATAAATCACATTTCTCAAATGTCTCCACAAAGGGCAAAAAAGTTACTCTTATGGAAACATGCAAGTTAAGAGATTCTACTTTCCCGTACTAGTGTGCCCAGGGACCAGGGAACTGTCACATAGAATAAAAGCCAGATTTGCCATATAAGGTCATGCACACACACACACCGTCTTCCATGGATATGCTTCACAGTGCAAAAGAAGTGCCTTTGTCATTTTCCATATACAAATTATACACAAGCTGTCTGACTTCTACTTTCCTTCACAAAGAGCAAGCCTCACAGTATAGGATTCAGCCATCAATTCTTGACTTAGTTAAGGGTAGGATTTCTCTTGCTTCATCTGGTACTCCCTATTTCCATCTCATCTGCTGCAGATATTAATATATGTATATTACTATAGTGTATTAGTATGCAAGTGTATAGCAGAGAGCCTGAGGTTCCCCGTTCCTTTAAGAGAAGAAGTAGCCCAGAGAGGAAGGACTGCAAGCTAGGTAGGGTGTAGCAGCTGCAGGGCCAACAGGCCATTTAGACCAATTGGCACTTGTAGGCAACCCAGGAAGACTGCTGATGGGAAGGGGGCAGTCCCTGGGAAGCTTTAAGCCCAAAGTTTGAGCCGGCAAGCTAGTATTTCCCTAGCAGTTGCAAAAGAAGACGCTCCTGGCCAGAAGAGTTACCAGGGAATGTTAGGCCAACTGCTATGCTGCCCGTGGGAATAGTGAGGCTTGGGGAGCTCACAAGGAGCCCAGGGCTAGAAGATGTGTCAGCTGGGAGATAAAGATAGTTTTCCTTCTTAAAGGGACAGAAGGCTGTTTCTTTGCGTTTCTGTTATAGCCCAGGGACATAGGTTTACATTATAGGTATACCAGTGGTTTGGGTTGGGATTGTAGGGGAGGTATGTGGAGGTCCCATTAGTGCCTAGGGGTGGCATTCCCTCTAAGCTACACAGGGTGTGCAGCCATGTAGGTGCACTCATGCCACGCCGCCAAGCACGCCAACTTTGAATGCTGCCCAAGGGGCATGCAATTGCTTTGAGCCCTGCCAGGCCAGGCTCAAGTAACTATTGAGCCCAGAGCTGATACAGAGTGAGGCCACAAAGCCAGAGAGGGGTCAGGGGCCTAGTGCTCAAGAGGGGTGCAGCCAGAGGCCAGGGGCCTGGCAGACAGGGGTCAGAGGCACAGTGCCTGAGAGGGCTAGACCAGAGCTAGTGCCTCAAAGCCAGGTCTGATACAGTGGGCCCAGGCTAGAAGGCCTAGCTAAGAAAAAAGGGGTGGAGGCTGAGGAAGCCAAAGCTCCAACAAGAGAACAACAATTAATTACAATAATACCTGCAAGGGCATGGTGTAGGAGAAGATTAGAGCCACACAATTAGCCCCTAAGGCTTGAGGTGCCCTGTAATGGCACAGCTATAGAGCGAGACCCAGCAAGGGGCCTGAGGAATACTGAGAGCCAGTAGGGTGCTGGGGAACCCTAGCAGGGATTTAGCTGAGCTGTGGCCATGTGAAGGCCCAAGGGCAGCCTCCCTTTTAGAACCATAAGAAACAGCAAAGCATGGCAGGAGAGATAGAAGGGAGGGCATCCTACCGGCAGTGTGAAGTCCGAGACCCTGACATAGCACAAGTTCCAAATAGATGAATAATTTGGCCTTTTAAAAGGAAAAAGATGCTATACAAGATATGATTAAAAGTGACTCGCACATCCTTTGCAATTCAGAAGTATGACTGCTGGTTTTGTAGTCATTAACAAGTTAGGCTTAAACTAGCTACAGCATAGCTATAGCAACACTGCTCCAACGTGACTAATTGTGACTCCAATGCAGAACACCTTTAATAACACTAAACCTGAAAATATTCTGAGAGGCAACAGCAACAGCAGGAAAAAAAAAATCCCTTTTTTCATGTTGGAGAGCTAGACTGCTGTTCATGGACTCCGGTATGCTGCTGTATCTGTGAAGAACCCCAAAAGTATTCAGGGGTCTCTGAACAGGTGCTATGTGGATTAAGATGCTGATTTATTTGCTTATAAAAGTTATCATTCCCCCTTCTATCCAGAGTGGCCAGTTCAAAAATATATATTTTTTTTACTGACAATCTGCAAGCTTTTTACTGACTGTGAGGGAGTGGGGCCTAGGAGCGGCCGTGAACTCCCTAGCACCCCCTACTGTCACTCAAGGTGGACTCAGCACCCTTGGATTCTCACCCACCATGTCTTTGATAATAAATAAGTTTAGATGGGAGGCTGCCTTTATCCCCCTGGTGAACGGTACGTATGTTCCTGCCCCTACTCCATATGAGGTACCTTTGTGCACCCCTGCCTTAAGGGCTATGCGTGCCTCCTTCCTCCCCTTTAGCACGCCCCAAGCCTCACAGCTGTTCCCTGGGATGTTGTGTGGTCCCCTGCCCTCTGGTGCTCTCTCCGGCACCCCGGGCTCGTCATCCACCTGGTGCCCCTGGGCCTGGCACACTTGTGCTACTCTTCAGCCTGTAGCCCCACTCTGGGGCCTATCGCCCACCTCTGGGCTTCCCCGCCCCTCTCGTGGCCTCTGCCGCACCTCTAGTGCCTCTCGGGGTCTCTGCCATGCTCTCCGCGGCTGTTGCCCCCCTTCTGGGCCTACGCCGTGCTCTTCACATGTGCTTACCGCCCCTTCTGGGGCCTTGCCCTCTCTGGGGCCTATGCCACGCTCTCCGCAGCCGTTGCCCCCCTTCTGGGCCTACGCCGTGCTCTTCGCACGCGCTCACCGCCCCTTCTGGGGCCTCGCCCTCTCTGGGGCTTATGCTGCGCTCTCCGCAGCCGTTGCCCCCCTTCTGGGCCTACACCGTGCTCTCCGCGCTTGGGGCTCAGGTGGCCGCAGCCATGCCTGGCCCCTTGACCCTTCTTTGGGTCGTTTGCCCCACTGGGCAAAACACTGCCCTTACAGGCTGGGGTCCAAACCCCATACACCACACCACTCCGGCGCAAACAGTTGTGCCCCACTGGCACTGTGCCCCTGCTGGGCACCGGGACCCCCCCCAAGCTGCTGGGGAGCTCCCGTGAGGCCTCTTCTCACCCCTACAGCCTCACCCAGTCCTCCGGTATAACTACAACCAAAACCTGAGCCCTCTGGCTACAACATAAACAACACAGAGCCTCCCTGCTCATAAGGCAAACTCCAAGTCCCTCTAGGGCTCCCAATCCTACCTCCCTTTAGGGTGTTCTCATCCCTGGCATCGCATCACCACACCACACCACACCACACCACACCACACCACACCACACCACACCACACCACACCACACCACACCACACCACACCACACCACACCACACCACACCACACCACACCACACCACACCACACCACACCACACCACACCACACCACACCACACCACACCACACCACACCACACCACACCACACCACACCACACCACACCACACCACACCACACCACACCACACCACACCACACCACACCACACCACACCACTACAAAGCTCCTGCTCCTGCAGCTGCCTGGGCTGTTTATAAAGGCCCGGCCCTGCCCCCTTCTGGCCACCTGACCCGCCTGGTCACCCTGGCAACCAGCACCTGAGCTGCCCTGGTGATTGGCAGCTCTGTCAATCTCAATCCGTGACACTGACAATGAAACTTTTTTACTGATGTGTTTTATATAATGTAAGTGTAACCATTCTGTCAGCCCCAGCTGGCAGTAACAAGTGCTAGACTCAGCTGTAGAGATTCTACGTCAGCTGTATTTAGTATTGTGCTTGCTTTCCTTGTCTTCACACATCCAGTCTTTGAATTCACTATCTGTAGTCCAAGTAGACTGGAATGTATGTGGTTTTTTTACTTTTGCTTCTTAGCAATAGGCTGATCTGCACTTTTAAGATTATCACTTATTCTTTTCTCAGATGCATTTTTAAAAACATGACACTAATGCAAGTGATGGTGAGTTGACAAAAAGGCTTACTTGATTGCAGCAATGGTTTTACACAATGCTGCTCCCACCCCAGGAGTCCCCTTCTTATCTCCACACACTTAGACCTGCAACTGCTCCCCACCCCTGCCCAACCCCACCACCTTTCTCCCACAGGCCCCGTTTCCCCCATCCTCCCATGGACTACCACCAATCACCTCTTCCCCCCACCACAGCTCTGTCTCATCCATGCTGCCCCCTTCCCTGTCCTGCTTGTTGCCTCAGACTGCCTAGGGCAGCAGAGCCCTTTGATGCAAGTAGCCATTACAGGCAGGTGGTAATGGCTGGCAGGATGCAGCAGCAGCATGTGGTTGAGGGAGAAGGCAAGGGAGGTACAGAGAATCCTGTGGGCCACAAAGCCCTGGCAGACCTACCCAGTTCACTGGGATTTGTTTCAGGTCTGCCTTTAAGGACACTCCCCAACACCTAAGCCTTGCTGCACAACCTTCTGATCTCTAGTCCTTACACAGCTCCTGTTCCAGTAACTCCTCTGACTCTCAGACTTGACCTTGACTGCTCCTTGGTTAGACCTCCAGTTCAGATTCAGACACTGGATTTTGGCCTCCACCCCTCAATTTGGAATTTGGGTTGCCCTTTTGTTGCTTCCAACACATGGTTCATCCTTGAAACACCACTGATCCTCACTTCTAGCTCCACCCACTAGGCCTGACACCCTTATGAATTGTGAGAGCTTCTACCTCAATCTGGATTCCAATGTTCAAGTAAACAAAGATACTTAAGGGTGTGGAGTGAGGGAAGGCTGGGCAAGAGGGAGGATCAGGTTTTATAGTGATGTTGTTTTCTGGAAAATGAAATATAATGCTCCATCTTGAACAACATCTGTCTTGCAGCCTAATAGCCAGAGCAGGGAGCTTTGGGAGAAAATAATTTGATCTGTTACTATTATTGTATTTAGAACATTGATATTTTTGAGCTCTCAGAAAAATGTGTGAGAGCTACTGTAGCAGAGCACTAGGGTGCTTGCTACTAGCAACAGTAATAAGGACAGCTGCCAATTAATAGGGCAGCACAGGTGAGGGTTGCCAGGGCAACTAATGTTGGTCAGCTGGCCAGGAGCAGGGCAGGGCTGGGCCTTTATAAGCAGCCCAGGCCAGGACATAGAGAAGCAGTTCTACTTGGGCAGGGGCAGGGGCAGGGGCAGGGGCAGGGGCAGGGGCAGGGGCAGGGGCAGGGGCAGGGGCAGGGGCAGGGGCAGGGGCTCGGGCTCGGGCTCGGGCTCTGCAGGCGAGCTGAGCAGCCCAGGTCGATGGTTGCAGCCTGACCACTCTGACCGGCTGCAATGATGCAGGGGTAAAGAGAACTCTGACGGGGTAAGACAGAGCCAGCATAGAGCGGAGCTGCGTTTATGAGCTCAGGGGCTTATGATTGCATTATGAGCCGGTAGGCTTTTTGTTTATGTTGCAGCTGCTTGGCTCATGGTTTTGTTATTGTTACGCTGGAGGACCAGGTGAGGCTGTAGGGGTGCGCAGAGGCCTCATGGGAGCTCCCCAATAATCTGGGGGTTCCTGGTGCTTTAGCTTAGCAATAGGCTGATCTGCACTTTTAAGATTATCACTTTTTCTTTTCTCAGATGCATTTTTAAAAACATGACAACCCATGGTAGCAGAAGCCACACCCCTCATCCTGTGCCCTGCCCCAGCTGTGCAGCACCTACCTCTGCCCCAGCCCCAGCCCTACTCTCTCCCTCACACCAGCAGGGGAGCAGTCCCACTCACCCAGCCCCAGCCCTACTCTCACCCTTACACCAGCAGCTGCCAGTCCCACTCACCCCAACCCCTAGGGCTGGCCTCTTCCTGGAGGTGGTGGGGGGGGCTGCACCAGGCTGAACTTTGGGTGGGCAGCAGCAGCACTGGGAGGGGGGTTACGGGGGGTCTCTGGCAAATTGTGGGGTGGCTGCAGCCCTCACCCCACCCTAGCACAGCCATTACCCACCCTGAGCACAGCTCAGCCCAGTCCACCCCAGGAAGCCTCCCTGGCCCAAGCAAAATTACCTGCTTCCAATGCAGTCGAGGTCTTTGAACCTATTCCTATTTGCTACCTTGTAAAGTGGGTTCCCTCTATGCAAATTTGAGTTATTTACAGTTTTTCAGGAATAAGTCTATTGCATAAAGTAGGGCAATTATTTTGGGCAGAGGACTGCTTACCAGTTCTGGTGAGATGTCAGGGACCTGTACAGTAGTCCAATAAAAGACACCACCAAAAAAAGCTGGCTACAGTACTCTTGTCTTGATGGACAATCTTCTCTCTCTGTAACAAGTGCAGATCTTAAATGTAAGCCTCTCCAAGAGATGCTAACTTTTTTTAAAAGAGCTTTAACTACATCCATCCATATGCTGCAGAGAAATTTAATAATCCTTGAGGACTTGAGCTCCTAGAGAATCTTTCCTTGAGCTGTGGATTCTTGCTATTCCTTGTTGTCCCAAATCTAAACTTACAGCTCTCCGCACACTGACATTGGCTTACTTGTCTGCCAACATGTCCTCCCACTCACTTGTAGAAATGTCAGAATGTCATGAAGTCACGAATGCCTTAATAAACTCGACTCAAAGATTTTCTGTCTCTGAGAAATGTGAGAGTGCCAACAGCTGCTCCCAGATAAGAGCAGAAATATTAACTCTCACTTTCCTAGAGCTCTTCACATTCAGAAATGTCAGCTTCTTAACATTCCCTTACTTTCAGAGTTTGTGTATTATATCACAACAGCTTTGTGACTACTCACAAAAGATTGAGTCAAAACCACACAATATGGGGCAAATTGCCCACAGTTTACCACCATTGAAACTGGTGAGGCTGTCTGCTGGGGCAATTTGGTCCCACCTGTAAGAATTGGGGAAATATAGTTCCTTTGATCAGACTCGAGTTTCCTCTTTTTAGTACTTAATTACAGCTGCTTTACTGAAACACAAACCAATATGCTTTGAGAATAAATAACATTCAGCTAAAAGAGGCTCAGTATATTTCCAGCAGCCAAGTACAACAGAACACCGTAGGGCTCTTTAAATTCTCCTATTCCTTTCACAGGCTGCCTCTCCCCTTCCCCCACTAGTTCAGGAAAGCTGTGCATCACTTATCCCTGCTCTCTCCTCATATAATTGTGTCCAGAGATCCTGTTTTTCTCTGTTTAAAAAGTCACAAATTCTCTAATTAAAAAACACAAAATCTGTTATTAAAATGAAATGCAACTGTATAGATAGGCATCAATTGAACACAATGTTTTATTGATATATTTACCATTTAAAAGCAGTTTGGAAGCCTACTAGTGCCTTAATCACCACAATAAAATATATTCTAAATATCTATAAATTTTGGCATTTGATTTTGGGTTTTTTATCATGGAAAATCGGAGCTCTCCCTCCTTCCTTTGCTCACCAGGATGCAGGTCCAGGCCTCTCACTTTCAAATCATAGTCCCCCAGCCCTGCCAGTGACCCTCACTCCCCACCCACAGCCCCCCAACTCCCTCCAGCCCTGCCAGAGGGGGCCCCCAGCTGCCAGGACTACAGGGCCAGGAATCCATATATGCAGCCCCCCGACCTTCACAGCAGCACCCAAACCTGGCTGCTGCCCATGGGAGGTGGCAGTTTCTGTGGCAGAGTGGAGCATGGAGCCCAGCTCCCCCTCCCCCTCCCCCATGGGCTGCAGGGTCTAAGCAGAGCCCTTTAGAGGGGGTGGGGGCAGGCTGTCCACTGTGGGTTTGGGCTCCCCACCCTGCTGCCTTCCCCCGGGGTCTCCATATCCCAGTGAGTAGGACCTGGCACGACAGGGCAGAACAGGGCTGGGCGGGAAGCTTGTTGTCACCACTGGGAGCTCTGTGCTGCCCACCCCAAGTGCAGCATGGCCCAACCCCCCTACTGGGAAGACCCCAGTGCAACCCATGGCCCCAGTCCACAGTGACAACCCATGGTAGCAGGAGCCACACCCCTCATCCTGTGCCCTGCCCCAGCTGTGCAGCACCTACCTCTGCCCCAGCCCCAGCCCCAGCCCCAGCCCTAGCCCTACTCTCTCCCTCACTCCCATACCCACCCAGCAGCATCCAGAGGCACAGCTCCTCAATGCCACCCCCACTGCTGCTGGTTGGGTGGGGAGGACCTTGCTAAGGCACTCTGCGGCTTGCAATGGCAAGGAGCTTCCCTGCCCGGCTCCGCTCTTCCCTCCCACACCGGGTCCCACCCACCGCGCTGTGGAGGTCACAGGGAGAGGGCAACCGGGTAGGAAACCTAAACATGCAGTAGTCAGTCCATCCCCACCCCACAAACAAATCTGGGGGGCACATGCTGCCCATACTCCCTCCCCCCAGGACTGCATGCAGCGGTGAGGAGCCAACCCTATCCCCCACCCCCCTGCCACAGCTCCATCCCGCTCCCCACCAAAGCCCTACAACCATGCATTCCAGTCCCAAGCCCCATGCACTGCCCGGACTGGGCAGCACTCCCAGCCCTAGCCCTGCCCAACTCCCTCCCTCCCTCTTTAGCAGGGGCTCAACCCCCCACCCCCGCTCCCACCAGACTTATCTGCAGAAGCTTCTCTCCGGACTGCCTGGTGACCGTGAGAATGTCTGAGCATGCACATGAACTCCCTGCCTAACCACCATTCTCCCGCTCCCCCCAGTCCCTTGCACACTTGGAACTTTGCCAGCCTGCAGAGAGGCTCTTGGCAAAAATGGAAAATCTGAATGTTTCTCTGTTAAATGAAAAATCCACATTTTTCTTGGTCGAAAAGGAAACTCCATGTTTTTCCCCATTTTTCTGTGGAAAACAGAAAACCTGGATCCCCGATTATGACTCAATCTCACCCTAGCAGTGTTTCTGTACTCTCTTTATTCCTCTTTTCTTTTCCCCTCCCCCACATAACTAGGATCTGCATGCATTTCTCATTGCCCCCCACCACCACCACTACCCTCCCACTTCTCTGCTTGGGAAAGAAGTCTTTCACAATGCCATAATTTTAAATTGTACAGGGTCGGGGGTGGATAGACTGAAAAAATGCTCTGCAGTTAATCAGATCAGATTCAACAAGGAAAAATACAGATAGAGGATGATTACCTAGGCTACACTCACCGGCTGCTGCTAGGTGGGGGGGGATCCCCGCTGCCCCACACTGCATGGGGGGCTCTGTCATGAGCCCCCTGACCTCCACCCACTCTCCCAGCCCCTTCCATGGCTGCTCTGCCTGCCCCAGCTCCTGGACCTTTAAAACAAACAATAAAAAGTCCCAACTCATCAGCTCCTGCCAAACAGGAGGATAATCCCCACTGTCCCTCCACTACCCCACACCATGTGGGGTGTTCTGCCATGAGCCCCCAGAAACCCTGGGGCCACTGCAGCACCCAGTGAGTGTGGGGCTTTTTTTTTAAGGGCTGAGAGCTGGGGTGGACGGGGCATCCATGGGGCAGCTGGGAGAGTGGGCAGGGGTTAGGGGCTCATGGAAGAGCTCCCCACATGGTGTGGGGCAGCAGGGAGCAGCAGGGATTGCTCCCCCCCACCTGGCATCAGCTGGTGAGTGGGGGCTTTTATTTAAAGAACCATAAGCTGGGGCTGGGTGAGGCAACCATGTGGGGGAGCAGGCAGGGGATGGGGCCTGGCAGGGTTCCCCCCATGGCCCCTCCCACCTCCTCCCTCCTCCCCTGCCCCCTACTTACCAGCATGGAGTCCAGGTCTAGCTCCCTGATGCAGCCAGTGGGGACTGCTTGAAATCACCAAGGCTCTCCAAATCTTTTCCAATTTGATTTGGAGAGCTTTGAATCAATTCAGACCTTGAAACTGGTCTCCTGATTTAATTCAGAGATTCGGCCACCAAATCTCCCCCAAATCAAATCAGCACCCAAAGCTTCATACTGCCCTACTAAGCAGTTTCTGGTGGGTTCCAAGATGGCCTTAGCTAACCCACTTAACTGGCTCCAGCTCCTCATTGAAGGAACTGCCCTAAAACCTGACCTGCACAATATACTGAACCGAAAAGGAAGCAGAAGCAGAGGCTATATCCCAGTATACTGATACACAGCAAAAAGACTGGCACTGCTTCAAAACAACAAAAGAAAAAAAAATACCTTAGCTGCTGCTTTGGGTCACACAACAGGTTTCACACTTCAGTCTTAACTGGTGCTGAGAGATCATCCTGTTGTACCACTGTATCTGGACAGATACACTTCAAAATTTCTCAACAGATCTTCAGTTACTGTGTATGCTAGAAAAAAAACTGCGAGTACTCAGTGTCAGTTCCTGTCAGCCTCTTCCTTTGTGGCCAAACAATTCTGCTCTTCACAGATCTAGTTCAGCAAGAGGGACTGAACAGAAAGCTGCTAACACCATTTTTAGGACCACTGAAAGTTTATTGTTTTAGAAACAGATACTCGTAAGAGAATAGTTAAAATGAAAAAAAAAAAGCTATTCAAGCTCTCTGGAAGCATAACTGCATTCATTTTTACAAGTTTGTATCACTTCAACAGTCACTCTTAGTCAACTAAATAAAGTCTATTTAGTTGAGGTGATACAAAAACTAGGGAGACTGCATCTTAGCCCTAGTTTCCATAAATGTGTACCTATTTAATAAAAAAAGTACAAATCCTTTTATGCATCTTAGTCCTGGTTTAGGCATAAGCTACTTCCAAATCAATTTAAGTTACAGCAAAGGACATATCCACACAACTTTTTACAATCCATCATCAACCACCACAGTGCCTTCACCAATGCGAGTGCCTGCTAGGCAGGCAGCACTCACGATGCCCACATCTGCAACTCCAGCCTGCCAGCTTTAGAGAGCAGGCTTTATGCACCAGGGCTGCCAGACCTCCAGTTGGGCATAGTGCCAGCCCCACCTTTCTTCATCTGGCACACCACCTACTGACTCCTTCCCTGGCTCATGCAGACCTACACTGGCCAGCTGGGAACCCTGTCAGGCACACTTCAACAGGTGCCTGGGCTGGACCTGTGCAGTGGTGGAGTGTACCTTTGGCTACCTGAAGGGTCGCTGGTGCACCCTCACCACCAGCCTCAGGGTCATGGAGGCCAACATCTCCCGGGTCACTGAGGCCCAGGGGGAGCTCTTTTGTGAGGCCTGGGCAGAGGAGGTGCAGCAGATGGAGGACACCTGGCATGGAGACCCACGGGGAGCACCAGCTATGGTAGCAGTGACAGCAATGGGCCCCACCACCAAGGCCCTGGGTGGGCCACACAACTGGCAACAGGGCCCAGGGCACCATGTGTGAGAGGCACTGGCAGATCACCTCCTCCTGCACTCCCAATTGTAGGCTCCCTCCCCATCAAGAGAGCTCTTTCCCACTTCCACCCCACCCCAGCAGGTCCCATCCCCCCGGAATTCATAGAGCCCCTCCCCAACCCATATAGCCCCTCCAACACCTCCTCCACCCACTATTAATAAAGCACCCTATTCCCTGTGCAGACTATGTACAGTGCTGTGTGCCCTCCCAGGGTGGGGTGGAGGTACCATGGGGATGGAGCCCAAGGACAGGCACCTAACACCCTGGCTTCTGGTCATACCACCATGGGTGCATATGTTGCAGTGAGGCCAGTGGATGGAGAGTTCACCTGAAATCAAGGGCAGCTGCTGCTGTGCCAGAGTGGCTGGCTTCCCCTCATGCAGCCAGCAGGCATAGTGCAGGCCCTGCTGCAAGTAGGTCCTGCTCCAGGGCTACATGGAGCTGGGGCAAGCAGCTGGGCAGAGTCCAGGCTGGAGGGCTGGCTGGCAGGGGAATGGGCCCCTGGAGGCATCACTGCACCTCAGCCCAAGCCCACTGTGAGCCTTGCTGCTGGGTGGTGGATTGCTGCCAGGGGGCAGATGAGGCTGTGGCCAGGGGCCAGGTAACCTCTAGGGCCATGATAGTGTTCAGTGTTGGCACTGGATTTATGACCCAGAAACCTTGTTCCAGGCAGATCCAAACCCTCTGACCAATCATGACCTCTCTATTCAATAATAGGCAAATTTTACTGATACACAGTGATAGCAGATAAGAATAATGTAAACAATTCTATATCTACCAGTCCCAGGGTTCAGAGAGTCAAGATATGTCTAGCCAGTATGCAAGTCTAAGGTTCTCTCTTCAATGTCAGATGTAACTAAACCTTGACATCAGAGGCAGGGTGTCCTGGGACGCACTGTATGGAGGAATACTCACTGGTGGCTTGGAATGCAGCATACAAAGGGCAGAAGGCAGAACCCACACAGCTCGTCAGCCGCCTGTTTATCCATCTGCAGCTGGCCGGTGATGTCAGCTCTGAACGCCGGCTGGCACAGATAAAAATGGTGGCGCATGCTGCGGAGCCAGAGGGGAGTCGGGGACGCAGCTGCATGTGACCCCACAGGAGAGGCGATCCGGTCCATGGGACCAGGGAAGCAGGAACAGCTGGGATGGAGGCAAGAAGGAAGAGGAGGATCATCTTGGTGACGCTGCAAATGGAACGATGGAGGGACGCCAGGAATGCCTCTTAAAGACGACGTGGAAACACTGGAAGAAATCCGCCCTGAGAGAGAAGGACTGCAGGCGAACCCAGGAAAGGTTGCTGTCATAGTGAGCATTGTCGCTGAATCTAGAGGTGCCTTAGAGTAGGTAGGGAACCTGATTGCCTAAGGGAATGAGGCAGCCAGTGTCCTGTTGAAACCCGGGAAGGTAGAAGGGTAGTTAAAGGGGCAGGGAGTCCGGTTTTGTGTTGGAGCATCTTTCTTTCTTTCCTTCTTTGATTTGTTCCCCCCCACCCCGAGCTCCAGGGGAATCTGAGGGTAGCAGGCCCATGTGTGAGATAGATAGTGTCAGGACCTGAGGGGGACCTGGTCTTAAGGGTCCCAGGAGCAAGATGTCGACCACCCGGAGACCGCTCCGCAGGAGGCATGAGGCCAGGATGTAGGGGTGGCAGAGCCCCGTGAGTAACCGCCGGGAGGAACCACGGGTCTACGAGCATGCACAATGAATGGCCCCGGACACTGAGGTCCAACAAGTCATGGCAGGCGAGCTTGGGGTTGAAGATTCAGGTGGAAGTCACCAGCTCAGGCAGAGGCGCAAGCCCGCGAGGTGTGTAACATCATTTACCCGAGCGAGAGCGGCACGAGAGCGACTGGTCGAGGCCCAGCAGCTACAATGTGGTGCATTGGCCGGGAACCCTTCAGGGGGTAACCTGAACAGTATGCAACCTGCCGAGATGGTTCCAGCGGATCTGCTGGGGCAGAATCTACAGGTCCTGATGCACATTGCGGGGACCCAACAAAGGATGGCAACAGGACTGGATGCGGCATTGCCTGTCCGCCTTGCAGATGCCCAAGATGACGCTGGAAGACGACCCAGAGGCCTACATCGAGGCCTTCGAGCGGCATGCAGCCACCATAGCTCGTGCTGCCCTGCCTTGATAGGTGGTATTGGGCCAGTCAGCTAGGGGCCCTGGTGGTGGGCAAGGCACAGGCAGCCTAGACACCCAAAATTATGAGGCTGTTAAAGTAACGATTCTCTATCACTTGGAGATTAGCCCCGAATACTACTGTTGACTCTTCGGGGATAAGAAAGGGACAGAGGAGAGATGACCATGGCTTTTGCTCCAGCGACTACGGGACCTTTTTGGAAAATGGGTTAATCTGGCTACTTGTACGGTGACCATGTTAGTCGATAAGGTCATATTGGAGCAGTTCATAAATGACCTGGAAGAGAAAACCCAGAGGTGGGTCTGTCAACACTCCCTGGGGTCTTGCGATGCATCATTAAAGTTGGCAGAGGCCTTCACGGCTGCAGAGGTATATTACCCTCGTGAGAAACACGGACCCCCACCACCGGTGCTGACAGCAAAAGAAGTGGAGCAGGGGAGACCCAGCCCCAAGGGCTCAGGTGGGGACATGGTCTGTTATCATTGCGGCCAAGGGGGGCACTTTGCGTGAGAGTGCCTGGAAAGAGCTTCAGAAAGATGGTGGCCATGCAGCTCCCCGAGGAGAGGGGCAGAACCTGCTAGGGAGTACAGCCAGGGGGAACCCATGGATTGCAGTTTTGGGGCAGGAGGCAAGAGCCTGGTGTGGGAACGCCCAGTAGTGAAAGCCTGGGTCAAGGGCTGACCAGTGTGGGCAGTGTTGGACTCCAGATGCGCCCAGTCGCTGATCAAGGCCAGCCTCGTGAAAGAGTCCTGTGATTGCCGGGCTGGGCCGGTGAGTGTATCCTGCCTCCACGGAGATACACAAACCATGCATTGTTTGTGGATGGACCTCCGGGTTATGGAATACCAGGGGGCACTATTAGTGGGCCTGGCACCCCGTTTAGCCTGCGACATGCTCCTGGGTCAAGACTGGGCCCTGTTGTACAACGTCATGGACAGGGTGTGGGATGTCAAGGCCACACGAAGGTCCTTAAGCACATGGGAAGGCTGGCTTGGTGATCCAGTGGAAAGGGAAGACACTGCAGAGGGACCAGAGGAGTTCATCATGGATCTACGAGACGTCACGAGTAGCCAACAGTTCTGGCAAGCACAAGAAGACCCAGACCTACACGAGCCATGAGCCCAGACAAGAAACGCATCATCACAGCCGGCATTGGATGCTAGTCCAGTGAGCCATTTTGAGGTAAGGAACAACCTCCTGTATTGGGTCTCACCAGACAGGGTGGGGAAGGAGGATAAGATTCAATTAGTTGTACCGGTGTGTTTCCGGAGGACGGTGTGGTTATCGGCACATGCCAACCCGACCAGGGGCCACTTAGGTAGGGACCGCACATTACATAAGATATCTAGATTTTTTTTTGGCCAAGGATGAGTGATGACATGGCCCGTTGTTGTGCAGAGTGCCCTGTATGCCAAAAGGCTAGAGAGGACCAACTACCGTGTGCTTCAATGAGACCTATGCCTGTGATCGACCTGCCATTCTCCCGGATCACTGTGGACATTGTGTGGCCACTATCTCACAGCAGTAATGGGTAACATTCTGGTGTTCATTGATTATGCGATGAGATACCCTGACGCAATACCTTTGAGATCCGTAACAGCGCCGAAGATAGGAGAGGAGTTGGTGAAATGGATCACCTGCATGGGGATTCCCCATGAGATCTTAACAGACCAAGGCCAAAACTTCATGTCCGGAGTTCTACAGGGAATGTGCCAGACCCTGAAAATCAGGCAGTTATGGACATCAGTCTACCGCCCTCAAACCAACAGGTTAATGGAGAGGCTAAATGGAACCCTAAAAAAGGTGCTGAGGTGGTGCATACAGGGCAGCCCACGGTGTTGGGACCTGATGCTGCTGCTGGCCTTCATCATGCTCCGGAATGCCCCGTTGGAGCCCCTTGGATACTCTCCTTTTGAGCTAGTGCTCAGTCATCAGCCTTGAGGCTTGCTGCAAATCCTCCGAGAAAGGTGGGAGCAGAGCCCTACGGTTATTGCCAGCCCATCAGGATACCAATGGGTGTTCCAAAAATGGGTCCAGAATGCAAGACAGCTAGTGGCTGGTAATCTACAACAAGCCCAGCAACGTCAAAAGGAGAGATATGACTTGCACGCCAAGGAATGAGAGTTTCAACCTGAGCAAAAGGTGCTAATTCTTTTACCCACTTTGCACAGCAAGCTACTGACTCAGTGGCAGGGCCCATTTGAGATTACATGGAGGGTCGGCCCTGTCGACTATGAGGTTTACCACCCAGGGCATCAAAGAATGAAACAAATCTACCACATCAGCTTGCTGCGGGAATGGCACCAACCCAAAGGTTGGGTGGCATTTAGGGTCGAGGTGACCAACAACCTAAGACAGCGAAAACCTGGCACAGGAACAACGACTCACGAATCCGTGAAGGGTGTCCACATGAGCACCAAGCTAACTCCGACCCAGGAGAAGGAAGCGTGGGAACTTCTTAGAATTTAAAGAGGTTTTTTCAGAGAATCCTGGGTGGGTAAGGAGTACGTTCCATCCCATCTATATGCTCCCAGGTACAGTCGTAAGGGATCGGTGGCAGCCCCTGCCTCAACACCTGATGCCAGAATTGAAGGCAGAAGTGGAAAAGATGCAAGCCCTTGGCATCATCAGGCCCTCCTGGAGCCCGTGACAAAGCGCCCTAGTACCAGTACGGAAGCCAGACAGGACGCTACGGCTCTGTATTGATTACCGCAAGTTGAATGCAATTGCTACTTTCGATGCCTTCCCCATGCCCCGGGTGATGGAATGAGTGGAGTGAATAGGGGCAGCCCAGTTTATAACTACGTTAGATCTAGCCAAGGATATTGGCAGACACTGGTCCGGCCATGTGACTGACCTAAGACAGCCTTTGGGACTCCTTGGGGTTTCTATGAATTTGTACGAATGACGTTTGGGTTGCATGGGGCGGCCACTACCTTCCAGCGGCTAATGGGTAGCCTCTTAGTGCTACATGTCGAGAACACAGCTGCATACATTGATGACATTGTCATCTTCATCCGATCGTGGGGTCAGCACCTACGTGCCCCGAAGGGCCGTGTTGACCAAACTACGGCAGGAGGGTCTGAGAGCAACCCTGTGTAAGTGAGCGGTCGCCCACACATCTACAAAGTATCTCGGTTTCCGGGTAGGCCAGGGTACCATACGACCCTTGGAAGATAAGGTCCGGGCCATTCAGGCCTTCCAGGCTCCACAAATGCTCAAGCAATTAAGGTTATTCCTGGGCCTGGTGAACTATTACCGCAGATTCATACCCCAGTTTGCAGACATAGCGGCGCCTTTGTCAGAGGCCCTGAAGGAGTCACCTCGGAAGGGGATACACTGGACAAGGGCGATGCTTCAGAGCTTTAAAACCTTAAAAAGGGCCCTATGTGAAGATGTAATCATACGCACCCCAGATTTTAATAGACCTTTTATGTTGCAAACGTATGCCTCCAACACCGCCATTGGAGCCGTTCTTACACAGCGAGATGCAGGCCTAGACCGGCTGGTAGCCTACACAAGTTGGAAGTTATTGCTGGCTGAAACCAGATATGTGACAATTGAGAAGGAATGCCTGGCTATCTGGTGGGTGGTCGAACACTTCCGCTATTACCTGCTAGGGCGGGAATTTACGCTTATCACCAATCATGCGCCCCTGAAGTGGCTCAGTTCCACCAAGACCGACAATGTGCAAATAATGCGCTGGGCATTGGCTTTGCAACCTTTCAAATTTCATATTGTATACTGCCCTGGGAAGGACCACATAACAGCTGACTTTTTGTCTAGATGTGGTGAGGACATGGGACTGGACGTTGAGAGATCACAGCATCACACCTCACAATGAGTCACAGGTAACGCTGAAGCGTGTCTCAAGAAACTGCCACAAGACAGCTGGCGGGGGGATTATGTCCCAGGACATGCTGTATGGAAGAATTCTCACTGGCGGCTTGGAATGCAGCACACAAGGGGCAGAAGGCAGAACCTATGTGGCTCATCAGCTGCCTGTTTATCCAGCTGCGGCTGGCTGGTGACATCAGCGCTGAATGCCGGCTGGCACAGATAAAAATGGCAGCGCACGCTGCGGAGCTGGCAGGGAGTCAGGGGACACAGCTGCATATGACCCCACAGTGGAGGTGATCCAGTCCACAGGACCAGGGAAGCAGGAACAGCCGGGACAGAGGCAAGAAGGAAGAGGAGGATCATCTTGGTGATGCTGCAAATGGAACGATGGAGGCACGCCAGGAACACCTCTTAAGGATGATGGGGAAACACTGCAAGAAATCCTCCCCAAGAGAAGGACTGCGGGCACACCCAGGAAGGGTTGCTGTCGGAGTGAGCATCGCTGCTGGACCTAGAGGTGCCTTAGAGTAGGCAGGGAACCTGATTGCCTAAGGGGATGAGGCAGCCAGTGTCCTGTTTAGACCCGGGAAGGTAGAAGGGTAATTAAAGGGGCAGGGAGCCTGGTTTTGTGTTGAAGCATCTTTCTTTCTTTCCTTCTTTGATTTGTTCCCCCCCACCCCGAGCTCCAGGGGAATCTGAGGGTAGCAGGCCCATGTGTGAGATAGATAGTGTTGGGGCCTGACGGGGACCTGGTCTTAAGGGTCCCAGGAGCGAGATGTCGACCATCCGGACACCACTCCACAGGAAGTGTGAGGCCGGGGTGTAGGAGTGGAGGAGCCCCATGAGTAACCGCTGGGAGGAACCATGGGTCTACAAGCACGCCCGAAGAATGGCCCTGGACATTGAGGTCCAACAAGTCATGGCAGGCAAGCACAGGGGTTGAAGATTCAGGTGGAAGTCACCAGCTCAGGCAGAGGCACAAGCCCGCGAGGCATGAAACATCACTTACCCAAGCGAGAGCAGCACAAGAGCGACTGGCCGAGGCCTAGCGGCTACACAGGGCTGACTAGATGGCCATGGCAAACATCTCCCAAGGCCTGTGTCTGATCCCACTGGCAGTGATGATGTGTGGTTTCCACTAGTGCCCTGGGGTACAAGGGCACAGCACCTGGCTGCCCAGGCAATGCCCCCTCTGGGGAGGAGCTGGAGCTCCCTAGTTCAAGTGGTGCCATTCATGGGCTGTCCTCCTGAGCAGAGCTGGACACCCAGATCTGGTGTGGGAGCCACTGGCCCAGACTCCTAAAGCTGCTGAATGAGGCTGGGAGTGGGGAATGTTGCAGGACATGCTCCTGATGCCCTGAGGGTCCCTCTCCCACTGAAGTCTCATTGCCACTGCTAGGCCATAGCAGAGGCTCAAGCAGGCTGCCCATGCTGGAGAACATGGCACATCTCTGTCCAAGGTCCTGGGGAGCAAGGATGTGGTTAAGTTGCCGCATAAAGGCTTGGTCCTCCAGGCAGCCCCCAACTAGTGGTCATGGTTGGTGATGCAGACCCAGTGTGCCCATGAGGTCTTGACCTTTATGCAGCAATACAAGCCAATGGGTTATGCCCAAATTCCCACATGCAACCTGTCAGCAACTCATAGATGTGGGCATTGGACTGCCTGCCTCGGTTTAAAAGCCAGATCTGGACCACAGCATTACCCTGAGGTCTACAATCTTGTCCTGGGACCAGATTGGCCCCTGGGATGTGGTGTTTAGCATTGGAGAGGATGCCAGTGTGGCTCCCTCAGTGGCCCTTGGGGCTCTAGCTGTGAGTCTAAGTGCTGTTGGACCTCAGCAGGTGCCTGACGCACAGGGGTATGGTGCAAAAAGCAGGCAAAAAGTTGCCCCAGTCCTAGGGTCAGAGAAGCTCCAAGCCCCATGACCTTGGAGAAAGCTTGGTGGTGGGACTGACTAGAAGCAAATTACCATGGGCCTGGGTTAAAGGGCTCTGGTCACTGTCTACTTGTGTGCAGTAACTACTATGCAGTTAATTTACTACCTGCATTTGCAGATAGTAAACTAACCATGCAGTAGATTAATTTACCGTGCAGTAAGCACCTGCACATGTCAACAGTGGTGCTTTACTGCATAGTAAACTAGTCTTCTGTGCAGTAAAGCATCTGATGTAGACACAACCACTGTGTCTTCAACATGTGTCAAAATCTTGAACAGAATAATTTCTGTTTCATTATTTGCCTAGAGACTATATTCAGTGTATTCTAGAAAACAAACTTAAATGGGAATGTATTGAACTTGGAATGTAAATTGCACAATTTTAGTGCAGCAATTAACTGTTTATAAACATTTGCCATCAATTCAATTGTTTTTAATTATCCTAAACAACATGCTTATAAAGTCAAAGGACAGGATAAATATTTCTTTGGCAAATATTCCAGGCCTATTCCAAAGCTTAAATTGAGCCAGATGCATTTTTGTTCCCAACATTAAACTTGATCTCAAATTTCACTCCCAGCAGTGAATAGTGGCCCAGTCTCAATATCTCATTTTGGTCTGTATTAGGGTACCAGGGTGCATCTGCTCCTTTAAGAGGGCAAGCAGCCAGAGAGACAGCTTACAGGTGGGAAGGGGGATAATTGTGGAGTCACCTGACCAGCAGTGGGCAGGGCTGGAGCTATACAAGCCCAAAACCTTAGCTGGTCCTGCAGTCTAGCTTTGGGAGCCATGAGAAGAGAAGATCCTGGCAATAGAGTGGTAGGGGTAAGTGACTCTAAAGGTCTGGGAACAGAAGAAAGCTGCCTGGGGCAGAGAAAAAGGTCTGTTTGTGCAGGCAGGCGTTCCTATTTTATGTTAAGCCCAGTAGGGGTGTGCAAAATGGGCTGCATTCAATTTGGATTCAGATTTGGATTCAGCCTGAATCAGGGACAGTGATCCAATTTGTGGATTTGGATCACTGTCCCTGATTTGATTTGGCCAAAGCCAAATCTGAAGATTCAATGCTGATTTGGAGAATCAGTGATTTGACCATAGACACAGCTTTAAATGTTTTTTTCTACATACCTGAAGGTACCAGGCTCAGCTTGTGAACGCTGCGGTGCTGGGCGGATGGAGCATCCTACAGGAGTTGGAGTGGGGGCGGGGGGGCTACACATGCTCAGCGGCAACCCTGGCAGTGGACCAGAAGTATTTTTGGTCCTCTTCTGGGTCCTTCAGGAAGAGTGCAGGGGAGCTCCCCCACGGCTCCCTGGCTCAGCGATTGGTTACAGGGGACCCCGGATGCACCCCTGCAGACCCAAGTACCAGTTGCTGAGCCGGGGGGGGGCCTGTATGCTCCTCAGCAGACCCAGAAGTGGACTGTAAGTGCTTCTGGTCCATTTCTGGGTCTGCTGCTAAGCATGCTGGGGGACTCTCCTGAGGGACACTCTCCTGAGGGACACTCCATCTGCCCCAGCATCGCAGCATTCACAAACTGCCTGGTACCTAGAGGTATGTAGAAAAAACATTTAAATCTGTGTCTGAATCTCCAAATCTTTCCAAATCAATTGGAGGGTTCCAATTTGATTCAGAGCGACTAAAGGATCTCCTGATTTGATTCAGATTTGGAGATTCGACCGCCAAATCAGGCCAAATCTCCACTGAATCATATCAGGGACCAAAGCTTCATATAGCCCTAAAACCCAGAGAGAGTTTGGGCATCTGCCAGAGGACAGATGTGTTTTGCTGGGGCAGGCTCAAAGCCTACTTGGAAAGCTAACAGCCCAAGAGGAGCTTTAGGCACAGATTGCTAGAGCTAGGGAAGCCTGGTAGTCTAACTGGCTCAAGACTGGGACTAGGACCCAGGAGAGACCAAAGATCCAAAGGGGATCAGGGACTGAGAGGGTCAGGGACCTGCAGGCAGGAAGGCTGGAAGCTAGGAGCCAGGTTCTGTACTGTGGGCCCACAAAGAACATAGAGGAAGAAGGCTGATAAGGCCAAGACATTTACAGAGTGAATAAAGTTACAGTAACACCTGTGAGGTTTGGGGACTGAAGTAAGGGATGAGTGGAACCCTAAAATCTACCCTTAAGGCTTCAGGTGCCCTGCAGGGGCATAGGCAAGCTGAGAAACCCCTATTGGGTTTGAGGGACAGGCTGAGGAGAAGGGGATCCTGGAGGAGCCTAGTAGTGACTTTGGCTCTCTCTGACAGCCCATAAGCAGTCTCCCTTGTACTATGCTTAATAAGTACAAAGTCAAGTGAACAAGGGAGGGCTACATTAGAGCCTGAACCAGGCAGGGAATGCACAGCCACAAGAGGATATCATGGCCACCCCTGTGGCCCCAATCCTGCTACGCTTTCCCATTCCCAGATCACTTCTTTGCCAACTCTGAATGTAATTTTCAGTTTCCCTTTTTTATTTCCAGCCCTTGCCCTTGCGTTTCAATACTGATTAAACTCATGTGGTCATCATCATCCCCAACCCCCAAAATGTTCATTGCTTACAGGCTTATCTTCTCCCTTACAGAGCTACGTTTTTCTGAAGACCAGCTTCTATCTAAATGCCTAATCTACCATAACTCCGCGATAAAACCAACAACACAGTTTGTTTGATGATTCAAGCAAACATACTGTTTTGTTTTACTTTTGCCTTATTAGTTTGATTATGATTTTTATAAAAAGTTGCCAGTCACTTAGTGTTCCTTTACTTATGGTCAGATTTCCTTGATTCTTTTTACTACAATTGTTCCGGCTCTTACATGACACGCATTTCAATTTACTTTTTAATTTGGTATTTGAAATGTACTTTTTTTTTTTTTAACTACACCATGAGCTATTTTATTGACTACAAGATACCTGAGAAGCTGACACTGTCACAGGGGCACTCTGGTGCCCTGCTCCTATGAAGGGATACAGGTGCCGGTTGCTGGGGACATCTGCAGTTGGTCAGCTGACCAGGAGAGGGCAGAGCCTGGAGTATATAAACAGCCCAGGGTGAAGCCTAGCAGGCAGTTCCCCTCTGGAAGTCTAAGCAGTGGGAGCTCTGCTGCAGAGCAGAGCAGAGCAGCCTGACTGTCTGCATGATGGTACGGGGTGGAGAGAACCCTGACAGGGAGGTATGAAGGAGTGCCAGGGTGGCGTAGAATTTTTGTTATAGCCAGGAGGCTTATTTTGTGTTACAGCCAGTTGGCTTATGGCTTTGTATTTTCTGTTTGGTTGTTTGTGTAACACAGGAGGACTGGGTGAGGCTGTAGGGGTTGGAGGAGGCCTCATGGGGGCTACCCAGTAGAGTGGGGGTTCCTGGCACCAGAGAGGGTGCCGTGTTTGGGGGTTTGTACAGACTCCGGCCCCACTGGGGCAGAGTTGTGCAGCGCGAGACAGGCCCCAGTGTGGACAGGAGCGTGAGTAGAGCCCTAGGGAGGGGTGTGCAAGTGAGAAGCCCAGTGAGGGGACAACGTTCAGGGGGGCACTGCCCCATTCCCATGAAAGGGGTCTTAAGGGCCAGGTAAGGCTGAGGCCACCTGAGTCCAATTGTGAGAAGCCCAAGTAGGTCGTAAGACCCATGAGGAGGGTCAAGGGGCCAGGCACGGCTACGGCCACCTGAGCCCCGGCCGCGGGAAGTACGGGAGATGAAGCCCCAGTGCGGGCAACCCGGCCGCGGGAAGCACGGGAGACGAAGCCCAGTGCGGGCTACGTGAGCATAGGGAATACGAGACAGGCCCCGTGTGGGGGTGAGAGCGTGGGGAGCGCAGGACGGCCCCGATAGGGGCGAGTGCTCTGAGGTGAGCACACTAAGACACCCGGTGAGGGCAAGTACAGGAATTAGGAGCCCGGTGAGGGCAAGCATATGAATAGACGCCCGGTGAGGGCAAGTACAGGAATTAGGAGCCCGGTGAGGGCCAGCGTACAGCTAGAGCCCGGTGAGAGCAAGTACAAGATTAGGGAGCCCGGTGATGGTGAGCGAACGACTAGAGCCCGGTGATGGCAAGTACGGGAATGAGGAGCCTGGTGAGGGCGAACATATGAGTAGAGGCCTCAGACAGGGCCACTAAGGAAAGAGCATAGACGGGATAACGTCCGGAACAACTGAGAGGCTTGGGGCGTGGTATTAGGGGTGGAAGGAGCCACGCGATGCCCATAGGGTTGGGACACCAGAATAGATTTGGTATAGAGCAGGGACCAGAAGGGTAAGAGCACCGGGTCCAAGGGATCAAGTAAAGGCAGCCTCCCATTAATATTATAGAACCATCAAAGTCGTGGCGGGCAAGAACAAGGGTGCTAAACAGGCAGCTTGGCACGGTAAGGGCGCCAGGAGAGATCATGGCTGCTCCTAGGGTCCCGCGCTGTGACAGACACTAATGATTATTTTCTTGATAATTCCCAAGCAAACTAAAGCGATATCTGTTGCAGTTGTATCATGCACCAGTTTGTTTCTGGGGACAGATCTGACAGACCCTTTTCATGGTAGAAAAGCTTGTTCCTGTGTCCAGCCAATTCAGCTATGAAGTGGCTATGCTAGTTTTAGTAGTGGTAGAAGAACCAGTGCAGACAGAGTTCAAGCATTTTGAATCTTCCTATAATAAAACCTTTTCTCATGATGGAATTCAAGCATTTTTACTGCTAACCACATTAGTGCTTAACTGGCACAAATTAACTTCACCACTGCTAGACTCTGAATATAAGCTTTTGTAATGGCCATGCACTCCATTGAAGCAGTTTTGAACTTTTCATTCACTCTGACTGCTCTGTGGTATTTGTATGCTTTTCTAGGCCAGAACATCATCTGCCCTGAATATCAGCCCTTTTAAATTGTATGAACAGGTCAGTCTTGGATTAAGCTATAGGTAGGGACCCACCAAACTTGCAATTGTGCAACTTTTGTGGAAACTGAATTTGGGTGGGCTCTGCAAAAAATGGTGGGCTCTGGCTTTTTTTGTTTTTTTGTTTTTATTTTTTTGTGGGGGGAGGGGCTTGCTGCAAAAGAAATGAACAAACAAACAACCCCCCCCCCCCAACCTGGCAATCAGTCTTGGAGCACAGGGGGGAAAGGGGGCAGGGAGGAAGTCAGGGGGGCAGAGGGGGCTGTTCACAGCAAGATATATAGAGGCTGCAGGCACTTTGGCTTGTTCTTGTGGCAGCAGCCAGGTGCCCTGGATGCCAGGCCTCTTCTTACTGGGTCCCAAGGCAGCTGAACCAGGTATATATGCACTGGATCTGGCACAGAGGGCAGGCCTAATCCAGCCTGCGGATCTGGCCCTGCACTATTTAACTAGCCCATAGACCAGACCTGCACCACTTTTCCAGCCAGATGAGTTTGGCATTCCTGAAGTAGGACATGCAGTTAGTGGGATCTCTGTTCATTCAGAAAACAAACTTCCAGGCATTTTCTTCTACTCATCTTTCATCTAGGTCTTGCAATGAAGTGGGGTTTAAATTGTATTTGCATTTATTTACTGAATTTCCAGTGAATTTTTAGTGTCTTCCCATGTAGGCATGGTTTCAACTGGAAGTTATTAAAGGTATGAAATATAAACAGTTCATGAGCCGAATTAAATAATCTTATATATTTACTTACTTTTTTACTGGAATTCATTAAATAGTTTTTGATAGCAGTTTCCCTCTAATCAGCAACTGCTAAAGCTACACTAGTTAACACAATTCTAGTTTGAAAGGCATAACTCAACTAATGCAGCTTTCCTTATCTATTGTATTGGCTTGCATACATACACACAGCTCACAAACTGACAGCAGACCACCAGATGCTGAATCTGAAAACCAAAAAAGAGGCTGCAGATGGGTAATTCTCATCCTCTAATGCATCAGAAGAGGATACACCTGCCTGCATTTATCTATTCCTGTTTTGAACACAATGTACAGCATCTTACAATGTCATAACAGCTTTCAAGTTAGCAGAAAGCAAGTATCAAAGTCAAAGCTAACCATACATTCACTGATCTCTAGTACTCTGCCTTGAGATTTGCTTTTGACATTTGCTAAGAAGAAAGAAAAATGCAGCAAGTCAAGCAACGTGGGATATTTAGGGACAGGGAAGCTGAACTGAAGGGAGTATGCAAAATCTCTTTGTGAAATATTTTCTTGTAAATGTTTTTCGGTTAAGGCTTGTCATGAGGCCCACATACAAACCTGATGAGAGTGAAGTTTCTTCCTGATTAATTGCTTAAGTATGCATTTGGCTCACAGAAAACTTCACACATCTGTAACTTTTCTGCTTTTTGATTCCAGAAAATGTGAAGACTTTAAAGGGGAAGTTCCCCTGGTTTTTATACTTGGAAATGCTGTGAGTTTTAAAGTTTAACTTGTTTTGTGTAAAGTTCTGAATCTTCATTACTGACAATGCATGGTGTCACAGTTATTAAATAAGTTTCTATACAATTTGAAGTGTGGGTTTGCTCTCATTACAGTCTCTGAAGAACCATTTTACATCTATGTAGAAAGTAATTTATGTAACAATACACAGAATAAAAACAAGTGCCACAAGGTGGCAGTAACTTCCAAGTTGAAGATGTGATCTAACAAGATATGGAATTTTGCAAATTTGTTAACAGACTGTGCTTGACTGACCTCAAGTATACGCTTATGTGCTGCCTTAGCACGTGTGCCTGGTGTTGGATATTGCATAGGGTCTTGTGACCTCTGGAGGGGACCTAGATCACCCTGGGAAAAGTCCAGAAACTCTCCTGCTGTGACTTTGATCAAATCTTCAGGGGTGGGTTTCCCTTCTGAGGACTCTCCCAGGTAGGTCACACCTCCTGATGGGTATCCGTGGGGCTCCACCTCCCCTACGCCCCTTCCATATGCCAGCCTCCAGGACGAGTCAGTTGGTTTTCGTGTGGCTTGCCCTCCAATTGCATCAGTCCTAGTTCTTCATGTCACCTGTGCTTCTGGGGTAGTTGGTTCACCCTGGCCTTCTGGTGTTTCTTCATGGCCAGACGGTCAACTGCCATAAGTCTGAGGCTACTCCCATCTCCTGACATGCTGTCTGTGCCCCAGCCAAAGCAAAAGAAGAAAACAACCCCAAAGAACAAAAAGATGAAAAAAGGAGAAACAGAAAAAAAACCTGATGGAGTGGGCTAGCAGCCCCTCCTCCCTTACAACCCCTGTGAGTGGGGCTTGAGCCATCCCTCAATGCTGCTCCAGGTCCTCCCTCCTGTTGAGGACCTCTCTTCCTTCCCTGGTGCTGGCTCTTTGGCTGCACGCTGGCACTGCCTGCACTCAGCGTGGAGAACACCTTCCTTGCCAACCATCTCCCCCACTCTCCCTCCATCTCTGCCAGTGCTGATTTTTATTCTGGCTGGGTGGCATTCTCCAGTGACATCAGCCACCCAAGCCAGCTCCAACTGGAAGTAAGCATGACTTACAAACTGTGTGAGTGGCTCTGTTTGGCATGGTTCATCCCGTGCTTCCCATCCTGAAATTGGTAAATGTGCCCTGGTTTCAGGGCTTTCTTTGTGGGCTTGGATCACCCTCATCCCCTGTCCTACCATGGGGAGGGTTCCCTGTCCCCTGGTGACCATCTCCCTTGGACACAGACATTGGAGACATGTAGGGGTGCACACAGGTGCACATGAATCCCCTGAGATTGGTCGTGCACTCTCTGGAAGCGTTAGCCACAAAACTGGAAGTGCTGGCAGAAAAGCACTTCTGGTTTCACTACTGGCTTAGCAATCAGCTGCTGGGGGACCCCCCCACAATCAGCGATTGGTGGCTGGTGCCCCCTCCCCAGACTTGGGAGGCATTGGTTGCCCATGTTAACAGATTATGAAAAATACAGGTATGAAGGGAGGAGATGTTTTTGTAAGTCTACTCATGAATAATTGATGCAAGCTACTTGCATTTATGCACAATGACTACAAATTTCAATCCACTTAGTGTTCTGAACTTTTAGGAGTACTGGCATTATACACTACTTAGCGACATTTCAGAGTAGATTTGTTGTAACAGTCTGATATTTGTATGTAGAAAGGTGTTTGGTTTTAATTGCCAGCATTGCCAATTCACCTTGGGACCAAAAATCCAAATCTAAAGTGATTAGATGATAAAAAGAGAATCACAAGAACCATCAATTGAGAAATGAGGCCAGATTAAAACATAATCAGGTTACAAATAAAGCACAGTTTTGTAACAGTGAAAGTGATTAAGCACCACAATAAACTTCCAAGAGAAGTGGTAGACTGTCCATTTCTTAAGGTCCTCAGCACAAGCTCTGGACAAACTAGGTAGACTCAATTCCCTGCTCTACCCATTAACCAGGATGGAGGTGTAATTCCTTCTCTCCTGCTGAAGCTATGTCATTGTTTATGGACTCAATTATTCACTGGTTCAGAGAGAATGACAGAGTAAGCATGGCTCTCTAGCCTAGTAGGCATGGCATTCATTTGGAAAGGGAATGTCCTTGCCCTGCTAAGGTATTATCAGTTAAGTATTATCAATAATTCGCTATTCTATATTGTGTAGGGGAGCAAGGACTAGAACCCAGGTCTCCCCCACATGGTTTTACCAGTGAACTAACGGATGGAAGGAGACACAGCTATTATCTCTTCTGGCCCTATTACATACAGGTCCCAATCTAAGGCAGGCACCAAGCTGCTCAGCACTGTCAAGATGGAGACACTAGTGATTCCCCCTCAGAAGTAGAACTTGGGTACCCAGAGAGGTTGAAGGCTTAGACACCTCCAGGATAAGGCAAGAGCTAAAGGGAGCATCTCAGTTTTGGAATTAGGTCTCGTGGTCCTTTTGTAAATCTAGCCCTAAGTCACGGTGCCTTATTTCCATCTACAAAACCAGACTTTACCTTACAGGGATGCTGTGAGAATAAAAATGTGAGATCATGAGGTGCTCTGAATATTACGGCAGTGGGCGCCATATTAGTACCTAACTCAACTCTGCCTATATGTCTCAAGGTTACATTTAACACAAAAGAAAGTTATCAACCAAAATAATGCAACAATCATACCTCAGTCAAGAGAATAATGGCACCCTGTGCCTCATGTCACAGCAGCAGCAGCTCCCTGTCCCATCAGTACTTTCCATGTGTCATCCCTGTGAAGTGGTCAGTCCCCAGTACTTACTACTGTATAGCACCATGACAGAAACAGCAGAAAAGTCCACATCTAACCTAAATTTCCATGTTACAAACACAAACAAAGAATGCATTTGAGGGTTTGTTGACATGCCAGCAAAGCCCAAGCATTTGACAAAAGTACTACCTCACGCAGCTGTACAACCCTTTTGAACAGCAAAAACTAAATAAAAACCCTGTTTTTAGTATAGTCACATCTATAAAATGAGTTTTGCTGGTACAGTATAGCTGTGTTGACTATATGGGTTCACTTTTCCCCACACCTAATTAGAAGGGCTGTGCAAAGCTTTGCTTCCTGATTCAATTCAGCAGAGATTTGGCCTGATTCAGTGACTGAATCAGCAAATCCAAATTGAATCAGAGGACCCTTTAATCTCTCCGAATCAAATCAGAACCCTCTGAATCAACTCGGAGAGATTTGGAAAGATTTGGTGATTTGGACATAGACAGAGCTTTAAATGTTTTTTCTACATACTAGGTACCAGGCAGCTTGTGAATGTTGCAATGGTGAGGTGGATGGAGTGTCCCACAGCAGCATGGCAGGGCTCCCCAGCATGCTTGGCAACAGACCCAAAAGTGGACCAGAAGCACTGGTCAGTGCTACGACAGTGATACGAATCAATTAATTGAATCACTGTCCCTGATTTGGGTTGAATCCAAATCCGAATCGAATACGACCCACTTCGCACACCCCTACTAATTAGCATAGCTATGTTAACAGAACATTGTAGTACAGACCTGGCCTGAAGCTTTTAAACTAGGAAAATAAGCTTACAGGTAGGAATGCGGACCCTTTACAGTTGTGTTTTTACTAACTGTTCCTGCCACAAGTCTCCAAAATAATTATGTGGAAGTGAAACATCATACTGTTCAGACAGAACAGAACAGTTTCATCTACTGAAAAGACTCATGCAGTGCTCTCAGTGGAGAGAAAGTTAATAGCTCTGGCCTTAGGTTTACAATGTTCCAAATTACTTAGGATCTTCTGTACAAACCTACATGGTCACTGTATGATAACTGATAATCAGGGTGATAGTAATTACTTCCTGTGTGTCAGTACTTGAACAGTCTAATAGACATTTTTGCACACACTATTCTACACTGGTGTCTAAAAACTACTATGTGATTGTTTGCTTTCTACTTGCTTTGTTTGTTTTAGTCAGGATTTTGTTATTAAGACCAACTAATGGTACAAAAACTTAATTAAACATTTAATTTTGTCCATATTCTCTTTTTCTTGTGCATTGCAACAAAATAATGAGAACACCGATGCAGGCAGATCTTCACAACTAAGGCATTGTTTCATTTAAAATGTACATGTTGCAAAATTCTACTAACAGGAGAAGGAAGAATTGAGCTTATTCCCTAACAAACAATTTTAAAGGTACAGCTGAAAATATCCTTTACCCTCTTTGGGGGTAAAAGCCTTGTTTATTTACAGGTATCTTCCAGAGGCAAACTAAATAGCAGAAGCCTGAGCATAAAAAGTCCTTGCCTCCATTCCTGGACCACCATGGCTACAACATCACTCTAACACTACCAAGAGAAACCAAAGCACTGAACAGTATGGCAGCAGGTTTTTTCTACTTCAAAGCTCTTTGCTTCTGCAATTTAGGGGTGAAAGGCACCCGCTCCACTCCTTTGAACATTTCCACAGAATCAAGGAAGGTCCACAGGGTAAGATGAGCCTCAAGAGGCATGAAGTACAGAACTGTTCTCCTGTGAACTTTAAGAACTAAGTGTATGTAGAGGAGTGCACCTCAAGTTTGTATATGAGTGTTACTAGCCTTAGAGATGGACCACCCACCTTAGATATTTCTACCAGCTGTAACTGGGGGCATCTACACAAGTGCTCCAGAGTGGAGGGTCATGGGGATGGAACGCTTTAATTAGAGAAGCCTACAGAGGCTCCCAGAGCTGCTCTAATTAAAGAACCAGCAAATTCACGTGTATTCAGTGTCCCGTGCTTCAAAACAGTGGTGGAGGCACCTTAACTGAAGTTTGTTTGATGAACTTTAGTTTAAGTGCCCCATTACAATTTTGAAGCATGGGGATGCTGAATGTGTGTGACGCGGAGGCTGCTGGAGCATGCTAATGGGCACACTCCAGCAGACTCAATTCATAACAGTCTGCTCTGAGTGGAGGTCCATCATGTATATAGAAGCTCTAGAAGCCTATCCTTCACCAAAGTGTGATAAAACTTCCTGAAAATGTGAGACACTAGTGTGAGGAGGGAAAAGAGATTGGGGGAATGGGGATCAACACTGCATGGGGAGAGAGGCATTTCCACAGCAGCTGTTCTTTGAAGTTAGGAGGCATGGTGCACTGAAGAAAGGAAAGCAAGCAGAGATCAGAGAGAAGAGCCGTGGTGTGGAGACTGGGACGGAGGGATCCCAGGAGTCAGCTTTAGCTGGAAGAGAGGGACTCAACTGGGAGGGAAAACCAGGAGCCCTTGAAGAAGTGAGGACAGTCAACTTGCCTAGATGAAAAGAGAGATGTGGCAGAAGCCACAAGAAAAGCCAACAAAAGAGAATGGCGGATTCCCAATGGTGTAAATTAAGGTTGAGTTTATTTTTTTCTGTTTTGTTTCCCCAGTCTCATTTGGAATCTTGGTTTGGACAGTTGGTGCTCTGGTAGCCAAAAGAAAAAAGGGTAGAAAAGAAGCAAGAGACTGAAGGGAGTTTCTTTGTAGTTTAATAAAAGAAAAGTACAAACAGTTCAAATAGTTGACTTTACCTAATTTTATGCATATTGTTTTATGTTAAATAAACACAACAAAGTGTCCTGGAAAAATTGATAAATAAAAACATTTTAAAAGATTATTCTGTTTTACAATAAAGCGAATTGATCAACCTCATTAAAAAAAAAAAAGTGGATTTTTTTTAGTGGTAAAGACTCTGGGGGTTTGTCTGGAAGAGCAGGAAGCAAGATATCAATCGAAAAGAAAAAATTCTATCTATATTGCTGGAGTCATTCTGCATTATTAACACCTCCCAACTGATAACGTTGAATTAGAACAAGACGTAGCAGGCGAGAGTCAGATTTAAAACAAGGAACTGCTCCAGTCGAACTACCTGAAAGGTAAGATAAAAAAACCCCCAAAATCTTAAGAAAAAAGGAAAAACCCCACACTAGCTTGGCTGATATAGGAAGCAAAAGTGAAATATGTCATAAAGGAAGATCCCACAGTCTCTAACTTGGCAAGCAAGAGAAAATACTTGAGGTGAGCCTTTTAACATGAGATTAGTTCAGTATCCCAGAATTATGGAGTGCCTGAAGATGTGTGGGGAGGCTTCTCTGGTGCTCTATAATTACAGCAGATTGAAGCAGACTCAATTAATCGAGTCTTCTGGGGTGTGCTAATTAGTACATTCCAGCAGCATCCGCATCCCATGTATCAGTGTCCCCATGCTTCAAATTGGCAACAGGAGCACTTTAACAAAAGCTTGTTCAATAAGTTTTAGTTAAAGCACCCCTGCCACCATTTGAAGTGCAGGGATGCTGATACATGAGATACTGTGGGTGCTTTAATTAGAGCGGCTCTTAGAACCACTCTAATTAAAGCGCCCACCACCCTCAACCCTGGAACACATGTAAAAACACCCATAATGAGCTTTTGTACCTTTTTTTTCATTAGCTGACAGAGTAAAATTTGCTGCAGACAGATGGCCATACAAGTTATACTGTAAGAGGCTGGTTATCAAAACATGAAGCCAAAAAAATCACTGATCTATACCAATACAAGCTTATACAAAAAAGTTACTGCACTTCTAAAAGTCTTTTTACATTATGTTGTTTAAGATTTTCATTCCTTTTGGAACAGCACCTCCTTCCCCAACCCCAAAAATGTTATTATTACATTGTACAAGGGGGGGAAACAGCAGTGCTTTGGAGATAAATAATTTCCATTAAGTGCTTAGCCCCAGGAATCTATGAATTAGTCTGATAAACAGCGCTAGTGAACAAGTTGGCTGCACCATAGGAAATCAGCACTTTTTTAGTATGAGGTCCCAAAGTTGGTAGAATAATTAGAATACCTTTGATACAAATCCTCTAGCATGTGACAATTATCACAACATGGTGCTTAAATGAGTTTTGAGTGCACAGATCTTCTCTGATAATTATGATTGCTTTGAAATACAGAGCTTGAGGTGAAAAAAGGGATGAGGGATTAAACATTTTGGTACTTTCTGGTAGCTGTCTCCTAAACCCTTGATTTTAAATGTTAGGCAGTACTTATTTTTATTTTTCAGAGAGGTAGCCAACTGTATTTTATAAGCTCAGGCTCACAAAAACTTATGCATTTCTGATTTAATTGGCCTGCAAGGTGCATCTCTACCCTGCCTTTTTTTTTTTTTCCGATGGTCAGTTGAACCAAAATCCCTTGGTCCAAGAATGAAGTTGCATCTGTTTTAATCATAGCAGCTAGATATGGTAAGATTTACAAACAGAAAATTCTTTTTTAGAAATTCATTTCACCAGACCAAAATTTGTTGAAATGGGTCTCACTGGACTAACAGGCAGGAGTACAATCCTTACCTTAGTTTTGACATTGCTAAAAGTCATTTTACATTTATTTTCCATATGCACAAGTCATTCAGTAAGATGGAAGCAAGTAGTTCAGATGAGATGTTTGCAAGGCAAAAAATTAAAGAGGAGCAGTCCATCTGAGCTACATGTCCCATTAGACAGGCATAATGAAAACACCATTTCTGTAATCAGTGGCACAGAAGGGAATGATGTGGCTAGCATCTTATGTCACCTTCCACTTCCCAGCCCAACAGGGCAGGTACCCATATACAGCTGGGTTCATATGGGGACAGCCTTTGTTGCAAGTCCAGAGTAAAGTATGAAATAATTTCTCCAGCACATATGCTAACTACTTTGCTACCATACCCCAAAATGTTTGCAAAGCACTTTGAAAATTCACAGTATATTTACACAAACCTATTTGCCTGTGAGCTACACTAGGAAAACTGGATAGAGAGTACATCTTAACCATGAATTTCAATTTCTATTACACAGTGGCTACATCTACATACGCACATTACTGTAGAGTAGACTAATTAGCTGTGGAGTAAGGCATCACTGTCTACATGTGTGACAGTATTAGGCTGCAGTAAATTAATTAACACTGCTGTAAAATATTACTGTCTGGGATAGTACTATCTTATGGAGTAATAATTAACCATGATTAAATGCATGTGTAGATGCTCACCATGGGCATAAATTGCATCTGATCAGACCAATCAGCTGGGGGCCAGACTCCTGCCTACCACCTAGCAACATAGCTCTGCACTTTCAGCACTCTCAGCAACCTCATGCCCCAGCTAGCTCTTCCACTGCCCACTTCTGCTTGGAGCCCAGGGCAGAGCAAGGCAGTCCCTGGAGAAAACTGTTCCACTCTGGTTCAAACTGCTGCTGTCTCAGGCATGCTTGTAGGACCCTTTTACAGATACTCAGCATTTAGTTGCAAAAAATGTTCCTGGTTTAATTTTTCTTTCTTAGTTTAAGACAGCTAAATAAATAACGTGGACATGATTTACCACATATGGGCTTATTATGACTAGACTAGTAAAAAGCACTAGAGGGCATGTCAGAACAATTTTACCCTCATGCCCTTTCAGTCCTATCCAACTTCCAGGCGGTGCTTTAGGACAAGAAACATCCAGCCACAGCAGTTCTGCCACTCTCTTTTCCTGGGTGCAAGTTGCACGGGGTGCTCGGGGGGCTGAGGAGCGATATCTGTCCATGCAATGCTAACCCCAAGTGAACCCAAGCACAGGGTGCTTGGGTGATATTTTTTGGTGCCAAACCTTTCTGTGCAAAGCCCCCCCAGGGCTCCACAAGTATACACAAGCATCTCCCAAGGCTGGGTGAAGGGGGGACCACCCTTTGGGTAGCATGCTGTTTCCACAGGGCACTGGGTGCAGGGTACTAGGGCTGCGCTTTAGTCCCCGATTTGATTCAGCGAATATTCGGTCCATTTCAGTGGCCGAATTTCCAAATCTAAATTGAATTAGAGGACCCTTTAATCTCTCTGAAGCAAATTGGAACCCTCCGAATTGATTCGGAGAGATTCAGTGATTCAGACATAGACACCGTTTTAAATGTTTTTTCTACATACCTCTAGGTAGCAGGGGCTCATGAGTGCTACAATGCTGGGGAGCCCCACAGAAGAATGGGGGGCTCCCCAGCATGCTTGGCAGCTGGCCCAGAAGCACTTCCAGTCCACTTCCAGGTCCACCAGGCACTGTGTTGGGGGCTCCCCGCACCCCCTGGCTCAGAAACTGGTGCCTTCTGGGTCGGGTGGGGGGGCACCCAGGGTTCTTCTGCGGCTGATTGCCAAGCCAGGGAGCTGTGGGGGAGAAGGGGGCCATCATGCTCCCCAGCAGACCCGGAAGTGGACTGGAAGTGGGATACTCCATGCATCCCAGCCTTGCAGCAATTATGTAGAAACAACTTTTAAAGCTGTGCCTATGTCCAAATTGCTGATTCTCCAAATCAGCATTGAGTCTTCAGATTTGGATTCAGCCAAATCGAATCAGGGACAGTGATCCAAATCAACAAACTGAATTGGTGTCCCTGATTTGGGCTTAATCTGAATCCAAATCGAATATGACCCACTTCACACACCCCTACGGGGTACCCTTTGAGCTACCCCCAACTGTGCTCAAAGCATTGCCTCTCCCCTGGCTCCAGAGACAGTATCTAACAGCAACTTGTAGTAGTAGTGCAATTTTCAAGGTGTGGGGGGGAGGGGAACCTCCTTACTACCCTTCCTCACCTTTCAGCTGCCTTTTTCCAACTCCCCCCCCCCCCCCCCCCCCCCCCCCCCCCGGCCCACGTACAGGAAAGCTACCTCCTTTTTAGGGCTGAAATGACTGCATGGTGGTTTTACAATACAAATTCTTATGCTCTTAACTTCCCCCTTCCTCCTGTTTCTAGTTCCCGAATGCTATGCTTTATATTATGCTACTACATCAGGTACAGCAGGCAGAAGAGAAGAACACAAGCCTGGGAAAGTCGCCTGATGCCATTTCCATCTCCAGAAAATGGCAATGTCCGTTTCCAGGATGACAAAATGTCACTGCCAGGTGCCTTTTCGATACTCTTAATATCCTTTTACAATCCAAAACAAGCTTATGTGAATTCACCATTAACCTCTCTCTGCCTCATTGTAGATAAGTCTTTGTATTGTGTGAATACATGAGCAACTAAGCTTTCATTTTAAATAATCCCTTCATAATTTAAAAATTAATATTTGTTTCATATATGAATATGCCAGTATTTACCAATCAATATCTTTTTTGACCCTTTTGTGCCCTGCTTCCAGCTTTCCCTCCTTCCTCCTGCTCTTCCTGCTGCCCCAGTCTGTCTGCAGTGCAGTGTGTAAGTTTTAAAAATTCTAAAACTTACAAATGGTCAAGCTATTCCAAGCAGCTACTTACTGAAATATGCTTCATCAGCTCATTTCAAGGATCATATATGTAATGTTCCTTTTTCTTTGTTTGTCTTTTCATGTAGCCCAGGTAATTATCCCAAATAATTTTGCTTTCCCCATGGCTGGTGGCTCCCTCTCAGCACCCTTGGTTGGTGTTTTCCTGCATGCCGCCCTTCACTCTTGTAATAATACAGCTTCTTTAAGAATGCTCATTATAGCCTGTTCCCCTGGGTGCTTTCCCCATGGCTGGGGGCTCCCGCAGCACTCCTGGTTGGTGCTGGCCCATGTGCCCTCTCTTCTCACAACTGCTACACAAGCCTCCTCTTAAAGACCCCCAGAGTAGAAGCCATCACCACTTCCCTTGGAAGTTGGTTCCAGATACTAGCCACCCTGACTGTGAAGTAGTGCCTTCAGATGCCTAATCTAAACCTACTCTCTAACAACTTCTGGCCATTATTCCTTGTTACCCCGGGGGGCACAAGGGGGAACAAATTCTCTCCCAAACCCTGCTGGTTCCCCCAGTGAGTTTACAGATAGCCACCAGGTCCCCCCTCAGCCTTCTCTTGTAAAGGCTGAACAAGTTAAGGTCCCATAGCCTCTCTTCGTAGGGTCTGCCCTGCTGTCCCCAGATCATGTGGGTGGCTCTCCTCTGGACCCTTTCAATGCTGTCCACATCCCTCCTGAAGTGCGGTGCCCAGAACTGAATGCAGTACTCCAGTACATTACGGCCTGACCAGTGTCACATAGAGGGGGAGGATCACCTCCTTGGCCCTGCTTGAGATGCATCTGTGGATGCACGACAAGGTACGGTAAGCCCTACTGACCGTGATCTCACATTGTCAGCCCATGTTCATCTTGGAGTCAATAATGACTCCAAGATCTCTTTCTGTCACCATGCTCTCAAAGAGGGAGTTTCCCAGCTTATAAGCATGCTGCTGGTTCTTACTGCCCAAGTGCAGCACCCTGCACTTGTCAGTATTGAAATCCATCCTGTTTTCATTAGCCCATCCCTGTAACCTCTCCAGGTCCTGCTGTAATCTGTCTTTCCCTACGAGCGTGCCCACCTCACCTCAAATCTTGGCATCATCAGCAAATTTAAACAGGCTGCTTTTCACCCCATCGTCCAAGTCACTAATAAAGAAATTGAACAGTGCAGACCCAAGGACCAAGCCCTGAGGTACCTCACTGCCCACTTCCCTTCAGGTCAAAAACGACCCATCACCACTACCCTCTGAGTACAACCCTTCAGCCAATTTATGATCCATCTGACTGTGTAGGCATCAGTGCCACAGTTGCCTAGTTTTTTAATGAGAATGAGGTTCAAGACAGTATCTTGCTAAAGTCCTTGCTGAAGTCCAAAAAGATTACATCCACCACAACACCTGCATCCAATGCTTTTGTGACCTGATTATAGAAGGCAATCAGGTTGGTCTGACATGACCTGCCCCTAATGAAACCGTGCTAGTTGCCCTTGAGCATCATCCCTGCTGCTGGCCCATCACAGATGTGTTCCTTGATAATCTTCTCAAAGAGTTTCCCCAGGATTGAAGTAAAACTAACAGGCCCAGGTCCTCCCTCTTCCCTTTTTTAAAGATGGGGACCATGTTGGCTTTCTTCCAGTCATCTGACACCTGGCCAGAGCACCACAAGTTCTTGTAAAGCCACGCCAGGGGCCCCGCAATAACCCCTGCCAATTCCCTCAACACCTTGGGATGGAGAGCATCTGGACCTGCTGATTTGAACATGTCCAGCCCCTCCAGAAGCTCTCTAACCCAGTCCTCCCTGACCTTAGGCCTGGCAGTGTTTCTCCCAAGTCCATCTGGAATGTTGGTCAGAGAATCCCGGTCCCTGCACAAGAAAATGGAGGCCAGCAATTTGTTAAAGAGGTCTGCTTTCTCCTCTGGTGCAACCACCAGATTGCCAAGCATATCCTGCAGGGGCCCCACATTACCTGGTGCCTTCTTCATTCTCCCTATATATTTAAAAAGGGAATTTTTATTATCTTTGATCCTTGATGCTAGCCCTAGCTTGGTATCTGCCTTAGCTTTTCTAACAGCCCCCCTACAGACCTGAGCAGTGGAGGCATACTCCTCTTTGGTGATAGTCCCTCCCTTCCACCAGGCATATTCCTCCTTTTTTAGCAATCAGGCATTCACAAATGCCCTTGGTGACCCAGGGGGGCTTTTGGGCACTCTTGCCCACCATTGCTTCTTGTTGATCCAAGACATTTAACCTTGGTAAATATAATTTTTTCAGTAATTTAGATTTTTAGAAATTCTGTTTAAAACTTTGGTTCACCAGATTTCTGAAGCTGCAAAGAGTGTTAGAATATTTCTTTATAGTAGGTTATTTTTATAATTGTTTTTTCAAGAGCCAACAGATCTTTGGATTTGTTTCCTGAAGGATTGGTAACCAGGTGCAGAAACCAGACCTGCAGCTAAGATAACAAACTAACCCTTTTTTGCATCATACTGTTTTTCTCTGCTTGTACTGTAAGCTCTTCTTCTGAGAAAGCCTGTAACTTTTGTCACTAGTTCTTAACTGCATGGACAAGTTTGAGCAAGTGTGATTGCTAACCCTCCTTTGTGTGAGTGCTGTGGCATACCCATGGAGCAGGTGTTCCATTACAGCTTGCTCCTTTTTTAGTTCCTTATGGGACCTCCTTTCATGCTAAAATCTTCTATGGAGGGTTTAACACGAGAACTTAAAAGAATAGTTTTCATTAATACCCATGACATAGGATTCTATTTATCTTGCATTAAAAATGACCACAACATGACAAACATTGATGCTTTCAAAAGTTCATGACCTTCCTAACTCCAGTCCAAGTAACTCTAGGGACTGTGGTGGTTCTACTGATGCAAGACTATCTGAAGGAAAAGCATTAGAGTGCTTAATCTATGCCACTAGGTGCATAGGAACTCACTGCTAGTATATCTGTATCCACAGTAGAGCTTTTACCAATCTAATTATTTCAGCAAGAAGTCACAACTTCCAATAAATGTTGTTATACTGCTAAAAATTAAGTGCAGTCTAACCTTTATAAAGTGCAGCTCACAGCCTCTGGTAAGCTTACAGTTTTCACTTATTACTGAAAAATACTGAGTCAGAGCTACACTCTGTGTGCCTTATATTAGCTTTTAAAGTAATTATGTTGGGCTGAGTTTCTGCCTGCTGCTGTTTTGGCTTCATTAGGCTAAGCTGACTTGATCTGGTGTTAGGCCTATGTGTGCCCTTTGGGCAAAGCAGTAAGAACTAGTTAACATACCAACTCTGATAGCTTATAGAGTGACAAATTAATTGTATTCTTCTGGTCTGTAGGAAGCCAGAAATACCTACAGACTATGCTGATGTCAGCAACCAACTCCATATAGGTGAACCCGCAGCCCCACTGCCATTAACTGTTGGCTTACCAGTGTGCTGCATTACCCTTTGGGAAAAAGATGAAGGCATGTTGGCCCGTCAATACTTTTAATATTTTAACTTGGTATCATCTCCACATTGTTTTTTCCATCGTTCTTGGGAGAAAGCATGTTGCCTAGGGCATCCCATCCCACCCTGGCATTGTTTCTATCCAGCCATGAATTACCCTTCTGGTGAAGGGGGCAAATACAACTACTCAAACACTGTTATTTTCCTAGCTTCCTGTTTAAGACCCTGAAATGCTTGCCTGACATTTTAAACTCCTCCATGCTATGCAAAGGAAAACAGGTGTTCTTGCCAATAGTTCTTTAGAATAGACAGAGAAAGTTTTGGAAGCCATTCGGCAGAGGGGATAAACTATCTTAAGGTTCTCAAAACTGCATTTAAAGCTACCAAGAGGAAAAGATTCAGTCACTCTTGCCAGGAATAGGAAATAGACAGAAAAGCAATAGACCACTTCTTTTTATTTCCAGAAAATGCAATCTTCCCTCTCAGTTTCATGCATGCTCACCTGCCCTGACAGATTATTAAAGAGGAGTCTAGAGGTTTGAATTTTACCAGTTCAGACACAAATAAAGCATGAACTGGCTGTGAGGTAACCAGACGTCTGATCTTAACAGATGACGGCTGCAGCAAGAAGGAGCCTCAAGAGGCAGATAGTGAAATTTGTTTCTTACCTTGATCGGTGATAAAACTGAAAATATTTCCCAAGGGAAAGTGGTGCATTTTTGTGGAGTTTCTGTTTAACCTTCACAGTCTCCTCCCCAACCCCAATAGATGTATTTACATTACCACAAAAGCAATTCTGCATACTGGCCACACAATCAGTTTTACAGTGAGCAAAAAGGGCTCTTTGGAGAACTGCTAAGAATGGAGAGGGGGGTATTTATTCCAACTGCATCAGTCTCTGACATCCTTTAGCTGTGCTATTTTTTGTACAAATTGCAGTATCTGCCTGAAAACAAGATGTGTGTTCACAAGGACATTTGACAGTTATTTTCTTGTTTAGAAAATGCCATTTACCCTCTTATAGAGTGGAAATAAATTAACTGGTCTCAGAATTACTTCTTGCCTCCAGTATCAGAAGTTAAAATTCAGCAAAATTGCTCATCTAAATTCTTTGGCAAATATTAACAAATACATGCTCAGAAAACAGGACACATTTACAGACTGAAGACAGGGCTGAAATTCCAATGAATTGTAAGTCAGCCCAACTCTGATAGCTACTGTTCTGAATTTTGCATTGTCTGTGGTGTTATACAAGCAGTTATATGTAAAAAATTAAGTCTTGCCATGCATCACATTGGAACCAATTACCACAGCATACTTGTGGGTGGATTACAGATTTCATTTTAAAAGACTTTTTAACTTGTGAGTGCTTAGGTTGTCTTTTTTGGGTCAACAGTATTTATTGCTATAATGTTTGCATTATTTTTGACATAGGCATTATATAGTAATGTATCTGATGAAGTATAGAAAGAGGTGATCTTAAATGTTGGACTTAGCAGTCAAAGGACTAGGAAAGTGGCTATAGATTTGCTGTGGTTCTGTTGGGAGTAAAGCTCTCCTGCAACTGTAGCTGAAGAAGTTACCATGGAAACATTTCTGTGAACAAGCCGTTAAAGCACAGCATGACCACTATCTAACTTTTTGCTGTAAGTGGCATATTGTAGTGTTGTCTGGAGAGACTGAATAAAAGGATTATTTACATAGTAAAAGCCTGTGGCTTATTTATGGAGGGTTACCGAAGAATTCTGTTATGTTTCAAAGCCAGACACTGGCCAAGCTACATCCTATTACAAGAAATAAAAGTATCAGGAAATGAATAGGATGGAAGATGCTCTTTTAGCTCCCTCCATCTATTATCTTTAGTGATAGGATCTAAGTCAGGATATGAACTTATTAGTTTCACACTCCCTGAATTAATCCAAATGTGGCAGCATAAAACCAAGACAGGAGAAATGCTTTTCCTTATACTGGCAGTACTTTAATATGCTTGACAAATTACCACAAAATAAGCTTGTGGGTTGTTTAAAACATTGGACCTTAGTAGTTTTCAAGTAAACTCAACATATTGGGCCTGGTGTGACCTGCCAAGTGGCCCAAAGTAACCCAGTTCAGGAGTCAATATATTGATCAAGACCATTTCTAATGTAGGGGGGCAGTGACATTTGAAAGCATTCATAACAGGCAACACCACGAAGCTGCTGTAGATTGTCACCATCACCAGTGAAAGGGAACATATGAGTATTGTAAGCAATTATCCCTTATTTAGAAGAAATAAGTGAATAAGTGGTAAGACACTTTTTGTGCCCTTGTTTCTTCTGCTCTTTATCTGTGGTACATTGTAGAGGTTTATTTTAAAAAGCTTCTTGCTATGTAACCACAAGGTTGAAGCAATGGTCCTGAGGAAGGGCACTTTTGGCTGAAAACTTGTCTAACAGCTCTCCCAACCCTGCTGTTTATCCACTAAAAGATATCTCCAAAAGAATCATGGCTTCTCATATTTCCTGGACCATCACAGCTATAGCAATTCCAACCCTACTACCACAATATTATACTAATTAAGGTATAAAAGGTAAAGCAGAGTCTCCCTTGAAAACTTCACAGTTGATGGAGAAAATATTTACATTTTTCTCTTCAGTTACTGGTTTTCTTCAGTGAAACTGCAAAAAAAGTAGACTAATCTGCTATACTCAGAGCACACAAATAACCATTTTAACAAAGTTTGCACTGGCAGGACACTTACAGCCTTTGGACTCCTGCTCTACTTGTGACACATTAGGGTGCTTTTGATATCTTTGGGCAAAATGCCTTGTGTGACAGTGTTGATTATCTAGTTTCGGCAGTACATTAGGCAAGGACTTGTATGGATTGGTTTAGGGATGGCCAGCTTGGACAAGGGGCTGGACTAGATGACATCCAGAGGTCCCTTCTAGCCCTGGTTTTTTTAATGATTCTATCATTTGCTGTTTGTTGTGGAAATATATTTTTAATCCTTTAAAGTCCACTGAGATAGTCTTTAAAATTAGCTGTTCAGAGTTGTTTAGCCACTTTGATCAACTGTATTCAGTTTGTACAATTCATTATAGCAGAGGGTCAGGGTCAATAATTTTGGCAGAATTTAAAGAATTGAGTCATTTCAGAATGTATTTGTGTTTATGCAAATATAATGATCAGCAGACTGAAATTGTGTTGGTAGCCAATGTTCATCTGCAGTGAGAACTGGAAAGAGGGGAATGATGTCTACATTATGTATGGTATTGCATGAACAGTCAGGTTGGAGGGAGAGGTCTTCAAATCCAGTAGGAAAAAGCCGTTTGTCATGAACCAAGGAGTATTATAAACATAGTAGTTGACCTGCCTTTCAAGTTTTGTATGCGCTTGAATTTTGGAAGTGTACATGTGAAACTATACCCATTGTTCATGTTCCAATTGAGCACATGTCCTGTAAGCAGGCACTATAACAACCTGTGACAGTACAAAAAGTTAAGTTCTTACACAGCTTACCCCTTGCCTGGTAGCAGCTTCTCTGGCAACTTTAAGTCCTGAAGCATAAACATACTTCACAATAGGAGATCTTAAAAGTCTTGACCCAGCTATCGCCAATGTACTAGGCTAGATTTGTCTTCTTTATAAGAGTTCTCAGCTTCCTATTTCTGCTGAGGGGGAGCTGACGGTGCAGCTGATACCTAGATCATGTTAGCAGAGTAGGTCTAAGCCTCTTCATGACTGTTAAAGCTTCACATTGCAGACATAGAACAGTTTCTTGAAGGATTAGAAGGCACTTTCCCAGAAGATACTAGAGTCTAGGTTAGGGGTGGGGAAAATATGGCCCGCGAGCCAGATCTGGCCTGTGAGGCTATTTTATCTGGCCTGCAGGGACCCTAAAAATTTAGAAAATTAATATTTCTGTCTTTGGTTTCTGTCAAAAATGACAGGATCTGGGGTCAGTAGGACCCAGGGGAAACATGGTGGGCTCCAGACAGCAGGGCCCATCTGGCCCCGCCCCCCCAGCCAGAAGCCTCTTCTGAGACCTGGGACCATGGGCTGGCCCAGCTAAGGGGTGGGGGGAGGGCAGGAAAGGAGCACAGGGAAAAGCAGCCCCTTGTCTGCCCTGTGGCCGGCACTCCCAACTGCAGCTGGGAGTGGCACACAGCAGATTGGAAAGAGGACAGGTGACTGAGTGGCAAATAGGGCAGGGAGCAGAATGCAAAGTAGTGGCTTGATCAGGGAGCAGAAAGCTAACCAGCAGCTCAGGTAAGGAAAAGGGATCAGAACAGCACTCATGTAGGATGTGGAGCCAATTTGTAATACACGTGCCCAAAAGGATGCCCCCACATCTCTAACCCATCAAAATTCCTCTTACAGAGAGAGTAACAGAGTGGCATGTTAATGTTTCCTGTACCTGAACTTAGATTATTGCCAAAACAGAAGGTCAGAAGAGTAAAGAACAATAGTTGTGCCAAGAAATAGCACTGGAGTAAAATCATGTCTTACTAAAACTGGATTTTTTTCCTTGCAACTAAAATTTTAGTTTGTAGGAGCATCTAGAATGTTGTATAAAACAGTTATTCAGAACTTTCTCTTATATCAGAGGTGCCAAACACACCTGGGGCCGTGGGCTGGCTCCAAACTGAGGCATAAGAATTGCCACATGGGGTCTGACAGAGGCAGGAGCAGTGCAGGGTCCAGTGGGGTGCTGCAGGATACAAGAGTGGCACATGGTCTGGAAGGGGTAGCAGAGGCAGTGCAGGGGGTGGCAGGGATGTAACATTTGGCAGCAATCACCTTGGCTCACCACTTGTGGCTATGCCTAGTGGGGCAAAAGGGCCCAACTTCCAGTGCCTTTTGGTAGAGAGGCTCAGCAGCCAAATTCGGCCCATGGACCATATGTTTGACACTCCTGTCTTACCTCATCCAAGTTTTACTTGTTGGATTCTATCATCACATTGATACAAATTAATGTGTAGTTCATCCATACTAGCAGCCTTTACTGACATAAGAGCTCCACTGAGGTAATAGCAATACCCTCATAAGTAAGGTTTAAAGTATTGGGCTACCACTTTGCTCCTGAGCCTGGGCAAGACTTATTTGCCCCTGCTTTAGGTCTTGATCCTTAAAGTCCTTACTCATGATAGCTAATGGCTGTGTTCATGTAATGGCTTACAAGATGAACTACTTAAAATATGCATCTCAGCAGAACAAGGGTTTTTAAAAGCACCCTAATCAGTCATATCCAATTTTTGTAAGCCTAATGACATGACTTGGGGGGGATGTGGGAAGAATTTGCTTCAGTAAATTCCAATCTTAATTGAACGTATTAAAGCAATGGCTGTTTTGCTAATTTGATGCCACTGATGGCTTTCATTTCCCTACAGTCTGGTGCTTAATAATAAGCAACATCACAGAGAATAGAAAGTAACTCAATGATGTCAAAGCATGACTTTTTTCCCCTCAGTTGAACTGAATGTCACATAAAACACTGTTGCTCAATTCTTGTATAACATTTAGAATGAGACTTGAACACCTGTACCTGTGAGTATTTTGTAAACATAGACTTAAGTATGGGCAGCTCTTCATAAGGTCACACATTTTATAGTGGCTTTAAGCAGATTAACTGTTCATATAGGGACTGGTTATTATATACTGGCATAATTTATTCAGTTCAACAGGATTTGCAGGAAATCAGGCTATTTTGGCCTATGGCTCCATATCACTTACTGAGCTGGCATTGTAGTTTTCAGAGCTTATTTGTGGCTATTTGAAAATATAACATAATGGACATTTTGAATAGTAACTGGCTGTTAAGAGAATGTTGCACAATGCTCTTTCTGTTGCAGGAAATTCCTCTGCTAGGAAAACATTAATAAAGATGGGTAACCATTTCTTTTCTCCTATGCTTAACATTTGACTGACAATTCATGACAGTGGACCAGAGGCTGTCAACTTTTTTCAAAGGATAAAGAGCTTGATTTATAGACTACTTCCCTTTCCCTTCAGTTGCAATATCCTTTAGGCAACCTGTGACAATTGACCAGAATATTGGGAGGAATTACTATTAAAATGTAACCTAGAGCACAGGTCTGATTTATTTATGTGAGTAGCAAGTGCCTGGTAGCATTTGTTGAAAATATTTGACCAAACTCATCTTCTTCTATGACCAGGTGACACATCACTTGGAAAGGAGAGGAGAGACTGCAGTAATTTACTTGAATTTCAGAAAAGCCTTTGATTTGGTCTCCCATGATGTTCTCATAACAAAACTGGCGAACTGAGGCCTCGGCAACCTTAGGGTCTGATGGGTGGGGAACTGGCTCTGTGGTTGGACCCAGAGAGTTATAGTCAATGGCATCGAGTCAACATGGTGCATGGTGACCAGTGGCATCCTACTTGGACTAGTACTCTTTAACATTCATAAACGACCTGGATTCAGGTGTCAGAAGCAGACTTGCTAAGTTTGCAGATGACAGAAAATTATGGGGAAGCTCAGTCATATTAGAGAATAAGCTGGGGATTCAGGCTTGGACAGGCTCGCAAACCAGGAGGATCTAAACCTGATGACTTTCAATCTAGAAAAATGCAAGATACTCCACCTCAGGAGAAAGAACCCAGATCATACCGATAGGCTCGGCAGTGCTACTCTCACTAGCACTGCAACCAAAAGAGACTTAGGGGTCATGATTGACCACAAGATGAATATAAGCCACCAATGTGATGCTGCAGCCAGCTAATTAAACAAAGCCCTGGCTTGTATCTACTGATGCATCTCAAGCAAGACCCAAGATATCATCCTCCCACTTTATTTGACTTTGGTGAGGTTGCAGCTGGAGTAGTATGTCCAGTTCTGGACTCTGCACTTCAGAAAGGATGTGGAGAAGCTTGAGAGAGTCCAGAGGAGAGCCATGCACATGATCAGAGGTCAAGAGAGCAAGCCCTATGAAGACAGACTGAGAGGCATGGGACTCTTCATCTCGAAAAAGCATAGGCTGAGGCAGAATTTGGTGGCAGCCTGTAAGTACATCATGGGTGTGCATCAGGACCTGGGAGAATGTCTGTTCACGAGGGTATCCCAAGGGAAGACAAGGTCAAATGGTTACAAACTGCTGGAAGACGATTTTAGACCGGACATAAGGAAAAACTTCTTTGCTGGCTGAGTCTCCAGAGTCTGGAATAGACTTCCCCCAGCATATACTCTGGACACATTCAAGAAGCATTTGGATGATTATCTTGCTGGGGTCATCTGACTGACTTTAGGCAGGGAGCTGGATCCGATGATCTCACAAGGTCCCTTCCAGCCCTAATGTCTATGAAATCTATTTATTACCAGTTTGATCCACCATTTCTTCCATCCAGTGCAATATATGGGTATGCTACAACAGTGGGGTCCTATCTTTTTTGGCAGAGATGCCACAGATTAAGCCCTGTGCCCTCTCCGAGTGCCATTCTGATCCTCTTCCACTTCCTGATCTGCTGCTCTGCTTTCTTCTCCCTGCCTTTTCTGCTGCTGTGCTGCCTGTACTCTTTCCAATCTTCTGCATGTCATACACAGAGGCTGCCCATGCCACTTGTGGTAACAGGATTAAGAAATCTATCTTTACCAAAGACAACAAGAAAAGCAGCTATAATAGTAATAGCTATAGCTTGCCTTTACACTACTAGTTTTTTGTCATTTTTAAGAGTCTGATAGCTTAAATTACTAATGCACAGTTATAAAAACACTTCTACTGTGATCTTTCAGGCAAGAGAAATGATTTGTAACATACCCTAATGTTCATACTAATTAGGAGAGGTTGTTTCCTTTAGCACTCAGATAATGGAGAAAATTAGTTTGAATGTATGTCTTACCCAGGCTTCAAAAAGCTACTGAACAGGCCTAAGCTATTGTTCCTTTTCAGCACTGGTATTCTTCATCTTACTGTGGGTACATTTAATTTACCTATTCAGTTCCAACATTGTCTTCCTTGGCTGTAACACTCATAGCACAAAGATCCTTGCCTCAAGGAGCTTATTTTCTAAATTAATAGCCTGGATCACTCTGGCAGCAGGACGAATATATACAGTTGCAGTTAGTTTCCAGCCAAAGGTGTTTGGTTTTGTTTGGGTTTTTTTTGTTTTTTGTTGATCCTCTATCAGGTGACTTCTACATAATCTTTCACTTTTTTATTCTCCTGCCCAAGAAGTTAAGTTGTCCTCTTGCTTTGTTGAATGGATATGGCCAATTACCATATTCATTAAGTAGGTCATTTTTCATTTCTGAAGCATAAACACATTTATAAAAGGTATCTGAATGAAGTGCTTGCAATAAGAACTAATGTAATATTGATTGTACAAAGTGGATTTCAGGTCAAACACCTAAGATTTACAATATCATTACACCCTCTAGCTGCTTCTGCCAAATAAGACATTGCATCTCATTCTACTGTTCAAATTATTTTCCAATAAAGAAAAATACTACTTTGATTTTTCTCCAGAAAATCTACAGACAGCTCTTTGATATGATTCCCACATTTTATTTTAAATGCCCTTTAAAGTGCTGAAATTCACATGCCTTAGGGAGATGCTGTGGTACAGGAGATAGGGAATACAGCCGAGTCAAATTCAGGTTCTGGGTTCTGCCAAGAGCAACTGTATCACTTCAGGGAATCACTTCACCTGTCTGTGCTTCAGTTTTCCCTCCTACTCCGATTACTTTAAATTGTAAACTTTTCTGGGCAGTGGATTTCTATTGGCTGTAAAACACATTAACTGTTTGGTTATTATACACTGGCATATTTATTCAGTTCAACACGATTTGGGGATCAAGAATAAGCTTGAAATGCAAACAGCAACAGCTCATAATAAACATATCCTTTAAAGAGACATGATTACCTTCTTTCCTCTAGCTATGTCCTCTATTCTACTAACACCTCAGTCTCATCCGGGTTGAGCTTCAGCAAATTTGCTCTTATCCATGTCCTAATTTCCATTCTGAATATAAGAAAACAAAAACTGCCTGAGTAGGTCAAATGAAGGATCTACCTAACCCAATATCTGTAACAAGCATTGGTAAGTAGCAGATAATTTAAAGGAAGAGTATTAAAAACAGAATGCAACTGAAGAGATCCATTCCCTGTCACGCCCTCCCAGTCACTCTGAAGAGGTTATATCCCAAACTGATGTGTATAATAGTCCCGTGTCCATTTGAGGTCTCTTTGAATCAAGAAATGGTATTCACTAGGGCTGTGCAAAACAACCGGCACCTGAGCTGCCTCTGGTGATTGGCAGCTCCTTAACCCTCCATTAGTCACAGGACATCTCCTTGATCCTGTGACAGTGTATAACCTCTGTTCCTGGTCAAAAAGATTTTGGTCCTTCATTTGCCAAATCACAAATCTAAAAAAGTTAAAGTATTTCATCTTCAAAGTAGGACTTGAAGACAATCTTTAGCTCTGGTGAGCTATTTATATTCCACTCTGGTAGAATTTGATCAAATTGTGTTCTCCAGCTGATCAAAAAAGAAAGTTAGTTTTTGACTGCTGAGCTCCTGAGTAATAGTTTCAGAAACACATGAACATGGGATGGCGTACAATATTCTAACTCTGAAGTTCCTTCTTTTCTCCCTAAAATACTAATTACAGATATTTGTGGCATGTTCTCTTGTAGGAAGCCTCATGCCCAACTCAAAACCAGGGAATAGATCAATTATGTCATTGAACATGCTGCCTAAAAATAAACTTGTAGGAGTAAGTTATGAAAGCAGACATGTAACCCATAGTTTTTAGACAAACTCACATTAAAGGGAATCACTTAGTAAATTATTAACTGAATTCTGCTAGTGCAGTTAAAGCAGGATAGAATTTTGGAATACACTTATGTCTATTTCACCCAGCCAGTTGGAACTTGGATATGAGATCAGAGTTCCCCTTACAAGTTACTTTCTTTGATTGAAATGGGCTGAAATAATGTTGAACTATCACTAAGAAGAATGGAGTTACTTATCTTGACTTGCAGTTGGCAGATGTTGATATATAAGGTGTAGTTTTTTCATTTTAACAGAATGGAGTTGATCAAACTTGAAGACCATTGGCAAGCTTAATTGGCTCATTTGTTTCAAGGTTTATGCTTTTTTTAAGAATAAGAAATCAGGTAACATTTAATCTTGACTGATTATGTAAATAAATTCAAGACCATCTGCTTTTGGTAGAAGAACATGAGGATTAATATGCCTTTAAGATGCACCATCTTAGCTTTACTAGGCACAATTTGTTAGGACTGCAGTTTATTCTATGAAAAGACATCCTGCTCCACAGCCCTTTAGTATCATGGAGATTGTTGCATTAAATCTAATGCAAAGAGATAACAATTGCACAGTCACAAGAATTTTCCTTGAATTGCATCCAAATGTTGGCTAGTTATGAATCTCTATACAATGAAACAACTTCATAAATTGAGGGAAAAGGCCTCAGGCAACTCTAATAGGAGCAAACAAATACAGAGTTGATCCTTAACCATGTGAAAAGTAGAGGTTTTAGTTTGTATTTTGACTTCATTGGGAAATCTATTTTGTAACTCAGTACTGTAATACTGTATCAGTTAGAGGTTCATACCTCAAAATATCAAGGCCCCATGGTGCTACACACAATCTAAATATTAACTCTACCCAAAGGAGCTCACAATCTAGATGTCAGGCAGTAACAAGGCAGCAAAACAAAGTAGGTCAAAAAAAAATTAGAAGTTCAAAATGCTAAAACCCATATTCCTTTTGAATAGTACAAGTAGCGACTATGAGAAATCCAGACTTGAATCACTCATGGCCTGTGAAACCTAAATAGTAAACGTAGGCACTTTTCAATAGCAAGTCTTAAGTTACAAAAGGCCCAGTAATATAACAGTGACTCGAATTAATAGGTCTCCTTTCCTTGCATAGCAATCAGTTAGCATTGAACAAAAGTTGTTGAAAATTGGAGCTTGTTTTGTGAGATATCCTGGTGTAATCAGAGATGGCATTATGAACTCTGACCTAATAAAGATATTTATTTAAATATAAGATGATGTTTTTCCTCCCAGTCAGCATGAGGGAAGCCCCTTGTCTTATATTCACATACAAAGAAACCTCATTAAATACATCGTCTGTCATTGAACTGCTGCCAAAAGCAGCATGTGCTAAGTAATGGAAACCAACTATGACATTAAGTGAGGCTAACACTGAGCATGGCTATGAAAGTTATGCTGCTATCCCTGCTGTCTTTCTCTGGATGGTGGTTGTGTCATCCTTCTGCACTTACCTACCATGCCTTGATGGAAAATAGATAGAAGTAGAAGGAAGACAGCTTGGGAGGTGAACTCCTTAATACAAGTCAGTGTCATGACTGTGGATCTCTTCATAAGGCTCCCCCAACCCCTACAACACCACACCTGTGATGTTCCAAGCATACGTGCCTCTCTGGGACGCTCCCTCTCCCTCTTCTTTGGGTTGGTCCTGCTAATCCCTCTTTCAGCTATCCCTTTAACTAGCCAGCCTCTGCCACTTATACCCGGCTTACACGTCTCAGTGGGCTCTCCTCTTCAGGCTGTTCACAGCCCCTCAAATTGTCCCTGCTAAGCAGCTCACAGGTCAGCCGTGGCAGTACTTGGTGGCCCTTGCCTCTTCAGGGTCCTAGCACCCACCTGTCTCTCTCAATGTGAACATATGCCAGACTCCTGAACCCCCTTATGAAGCCTAGCCTTTCTGGGCTCTCTTGGCAGGGGAAGAGAATCACCTCCTTTCTCCCTGCCCATGAACCAGCTCCTCCCATCTCTTCTTCATGCAGGAGGGACCGTGCAACAAGTTGCTGCTCACCCAGGCAGCTGCACTCTTCCCTGCTGAGGATGAATCCACTGCCCCCAATAGGTACCTGTGTCCTCTGGGCTGCATCTGGGTTCCAGACATCCACCATCTTGGGGCTCTGCTCTGCTGGTCTGCACAGCCCCTATGGCTCCAGTTGTCTACTGTCTGGGAGCTTCCTTTCAGCCCCCTGCCCCATTTTATGTTCCAGCTCCTCCCCTGGGAGCCAATCCACTCAGCTTGGATTCCACACATTTTCCCACTGTGGCCCACGTGGAACTTCATTGGGAACACCTGGGCTCCTGGTGCTCCATACTGCTGTGCCTTTCCTGGTGCAGCTCTAGTGCAGATAAATTTTATTCTCTCTAGTAACAGGCACCACCTCAGGTGCTCTGTTACAATAGATACAATATACATGGCCTGTATTGGACAAACATACTGATGGAGATCTTTTTTTTTTGGCCTTTAAGAAATGAGAGGGCGGGTGTTCTCTCCACAGGAAACTGGCACCAGGCCTGGAGGTACTGGCTAGGGTTGATATGCAGATGGGACCCTTCCACCAGGACAGATTAGTGCAGTCCATCTGAATAAGATACATGGTAGTGGCCATAATTAGCACATGGATCCTTTGTGGTGGATATATGAAGTATGCACACACATACTAAGCAGTAGGGCAGTGCGAGGGTTCAGACCATGCTTCACATCTGAAGAAGCTTCAGACACTTCGGTGTCTGAAGCAGCATGTCTGGATCAAAGCGCTGGCTTCGTTAGGCATTCCAAAGTGGTTTAGAGTCGCTTCAGAGATCCGGCCGTAGGGTATAATGGGGAAATCAATGAAATATCTATAACTTTATTGTTTTTTGTTTGATTTGGATTAAATTTGCAGGGGTGGTAGCCTCTGCTGAGAGCATGAAGTCTGCCAAGGTTCAAGAAGGTTGGTGCAGGGGTTCAGTAGACACTGCACCCCAAATTCTTGAAAGAAAACTTGTGTCACATCTATGTGTTACAACACAGGGGAGTGAAAACTCTAGGAGCTGCTTCAGCCGGATCGAAGCAGGAACCCAGTCTGGAGCTCTGGATCAGTTCCCTGGCATCTGAAGCAGTCAGATCCAAAGCCAGATCGAATAGCTGCCTACTCACACAAGCCTACTGAGGAGTGCTAAGTTTGAAAAGCTGATGATTCTGCTGGGGCCCAGCCCAATGAACTGTGCACTAAAACATGAGCCTTTTGTCTTTGGATTAATATCATGTAGAGTTTGTACTATATATAAGTAAACACAGAAGAGCTGCTAAAATGCATATTTATGGAGTACCGGTACTAAACTTGCAGCAATTAGCAAAAAAAGTAACATACATCAGTTCTATATGAATAAAGTCTCTGGGTACCCATAGTAATTTGTCTACATGTAAATTGCTACAGGTATGTTTTTTTCAGTGTTAATGTTTTCAGATTTACCCCTTATTTCCCTTTACGCTGGGAATGCAGGGTTTGGCAGTAAGTAGGGAAAGAAACTGGAGGACAGGAGGGAATGGGACAGAAGGGATTCCTGACTCCCTCAGATTTATTTTCCTTGCTGTAGCAGTGGGAGGGGGACAAATTCAAGGTAAACATTCAATAATTAGATTCCATACCAGGAAAATTGTAACAAGTTTATAAGATTTTCCATACATAGAATCTAATCATTGGGAGGTTGTCTTCATTCGGGGTTACCTTGTAATTGAGTAAATGGGTTATGTAATAATTATATATAATACTATTAATTATTTAATAATTATTTAGTAAACAAGTGTACTAATTTTTTATACTTTTTTGGAGGTAAGTTATGAAAATTTAAAATTGCCATGACCTTTGTCTCATCAGTATAATTGCACACTTCAGTTATGTGGCATGAGTATTAAAAGATTCTAAAGACCCTCACACTTATACGGTTATCCTGTCATGCATTTACCTTTAAGCCAGCAGTACTCAATTTCAGGCACAGCCATCACATCTGGCCCATAGGGCTCCCAACAGCTCAGGAATTTTGGCAGTGGGGGGGGTGATGGCAACTAATATGTCACCTTCCCCTGCCAAAGTCACACGTGGTTTGTTGGAGCTAGGCTGTGCCTCCTTCCCTACCTTACCCTCTTCCTCCCTCCCTTACAGCTGGATCAAGGCCAAATCAAGCCCCCTTCTGCTGTGCAGCCAGGTTTGGGCTGGGCTGACTCTCACCCCCCTCCATGTGGCCAGATAGTGCCTGCTGAACCTAACCCAGGTGCCAGATTGGGACCACCAGCCAGATCTGGACTGTGGATGGACAGTGCATTGCCTATCTGGTCTACCAGGCAAAAACAGGTTGAGCACCATTACTTTAAACTATTACCATAAAGCTAAGCAAAAGTAAGGAAAAAAATTCACCTGAGGGAAGTAGATGCCTAGTTTCTCCATGTGAAATTTTGTGGAACAAAATTCCACAAAAAAAGGTCATGGGTGACAATTTCCCTTAGCCTCCACTGAAGTCAACACGTTTGGATTTGGCCCAAGAGAAAGAAGAAAACCAGAAGTTATTCACTTGTGCATTTCCAATATCTTTCAATTTCAACAGTAATTAATCAATTATTGGAGAAATTATTAAAAGGTAAGAATTAGATATATATTAGAAAGATATGCTCTGGAATAAAGCAGTTCCTTTGAAAGGTTAAAGATGATCATGTGCAGGGAATCTTGTGGTAGCAGATGAGGAAAAAGGCTAAAGTGTTGATCTGTAAAAGCATCAGGACAGTGCAGGCTGTAAGACTAAATAATACAGTTCTGGGCACTCCAGTACCATGCCACAAATGGAAATAATTTTAAAAAACCCTGAGAATTAAGGATCTCGAAACTTAGTATAAATATAATATAATTAATCTGCAATGAGAGCAGTGACAATAGATAAAATTTTGTAAATGATTTTTTTCATTAAGCCTCATTTTAGCTCTCTCCAAAAATCTAGGAGTCTCAGCTATAAGAAGAAAACAATCAATATGAAACAGACCTTCCCCCCCACACCCTTTTTTTTAAATTAAAAATTAAGCAAGTGACATCCTAAATGCAGAGACATTCACTCAGGGACAAGCCTTAAGTGGCAGAAAACAGAAATTAGAAGTCTAGTGCAGTATGTTTCATAACTCTTCTCTAGCACATGGTGCCAGAGAGTATCTTACTTCAAGGGTTATTATCTCTAATTAGATACCTGGCTGCGGTCTGCTGGTTCTGGAAAATAAGTGATAATTTTAATATTCACTAGTCCTTCTAATGGCAAAAATAAAAACATAATCCAGTAGCTAGGAGGCTTGTCATCTGAGAGAAAGTTGTGTTCCTATCAAGAGGTTTCAGGGAAGTAAAAGCTGACACCTGAGTCACACAACTTGGTTTCCTCAAGCAAAAAGGCAGGAGTTCCACAAAAGTAGAAAAATTCTTGTCTACTCATTTTAAAAAAAAATGTGGAAACATGAAGCCTAACTACATTAAAAGGAAAATAAGAACTCTGAATTTTCAAAAAATCTGGCTTAAACTGATCTTTGCTGTTTTGAGGGCCTAACTAAATCAGGAGAGAGGGAAGACTTGTAGGAAAATGCAATTTCTCTCATAGGTAAGCAGATGCCAGTAGACGGTGCTCAAATATCAAGATATGTTTAGTAGGACCAATAAATCTTGATGTGAATTGAGCTGTTAATATAAAAATTCAGGGGAAAATAGGGTGGACCTATTACGGGATAGAATTTCTGCAGCTCTTTGAGAAACGTTGCCCCCCAGAATGGGAACCAGTCATACATGGGAAGAGGCTAAAGTGCTGGGAATTTGGTCTGAGGACAAAGGACTTCTAGGGTTGTTTCAGGGTGCTGTAGTCAAATGTCTCCCACCCCCAACTTCATTAAAACCATTCACCATGCCTGGCTGTTAGGACTGTTGCCTTGAAAACTGTTCCTACTCTTGCAATAAACTACTTTTCCTTAAAGATGGCTGGCTGATTGCTACTTATCACTGGTGGTAGATGCCCAATCTCAATTGGATCTGCAAGATAAGAACAGTTGACTTGTAGGTAGCATAGCCCAGGGCCCAGCCTAGAAATGTAAGAGCTATAAAATAAGGATAAATACAGGAAGGAGGGGTGTGATGGAGCACTTGGTGTGCCTGTCACTTTAAGAAGAGAGGCTGCTTGAGAAGCACCCTGCAGGTGGTGACGAAGGCCAATTAGAGAGTCACCTACCAGAAGGAGGCCAGGTTTGAGGTCTCTGAGCAGGAGCCAGAGACAGAGTTGCTGCTGGCAGCTGGGCTCCTAGCCAAACAAATGAGCCCATAGCGGGGTGTGGGTCAGCAGGGCCAGAGCACCAGAAGTCTAGAGCACCAAGAGGGGTGAGCATCAGCAGGGCCAAGGAAGACCCAAGGTCTCAAATGGCCTGGAACGGGGCCAGGGTCTAGGGAGACTGAAGGTCGGGGGCCACAAATGGAGACCGAGGAAGCCAAGGAGCCCAGGAGGAGCAAGGACTGGGGCTGGGAGCCCATAGCCCAGGAAGGGCACATGTCACCATATCTTCTGCAGGCTTGGGAGTGGTAGTGGAGATGAAGCCCACTTAATTAACCCTTATAGCAATGACCATGGATACCTGTGGCCATAAGAGTGAGACCAGGTTTGGAAAGCCCTGGGGCAGTCTCCCTTTTCTTTAAGCCAGAAAAGGGAAGATTGCCCAAGGAGAGTCATACGTTGACAAGGTCTGAGCAGTTACCAGAGGGCATCGTGACGAGCCCTAGGACAGGTACTTGCTGCAAGGAGACAGCACCCTGTCCTCTTACTGTGATGTACAAGGGGAGAACTCAAACAGAAGAATAGAAGAATCTCATTAAAAATACCCTGGCGTAGTCTACAGTCATTCCTCAAATAAACAAGAGGCCCACCACTCCAGCAACTTGAAATTAGAATGACCAACATTTTAAAAATCTAAATCCACTAGGATGAGCTACTTCCTTTTCCTTAAAAATATCTTTTATGTCAGGTGCCCAGTTCTTAAGAAATGATTGCAAAACTTGTCTGCTAAATTAGCTTTCCTTCATACAAGAAAATATCTGAATTGCATATAAATAAATATTGGTATTGAGAAGGTATTAATCCTCTGCTAAATATTTGCTTATTTTGTTATACGGTTAATGTTTTAGTACCCATTGCTTAGGGTGGGAGTCCTTCATTTCATAATTCATTCAGTAACTCACCTGTGTTAGATGCCATAGCTTCTTGGCTGTTTTCATTCATTAGCAGCTCAGGAGCTTACCCTATCGACCTACAAATTGGATTGTAAACTACTTTTCAGCTCCCAGTAATCACATTAGCCCCAGCACTTCTTTAATTCTAAGTGCACCCTGAATCCAATCCCAAGGCTGTCAGTGTTAGCAGCTGATCCTGTGCTGTAGCCACCTTGTGTTGAAATTTGCTTCTCTGACATGTTTTCTCCAGGAGAACTTAATCCTGATCAGGGGCTGTTTCCATTAGCATTCAGGATGAAGTTCTGGGTCTGAGTGACCTTGAGTATCCTTGTGTTAATTACTAATTGACCAGAAAGACAAGGGGAAGGAACTATTTCATTGTTAGGGTATCAAGTATCCCACCTAGTGACAGAGGCAGAGCCGACTACTTTGGCACCTGGAACGAAGTGGAGGAGGTAGGGAAAATATTGTGCCCAGCTTTGGTGGGAGGGAATTACCTTACTCCAGAGACTTAAAACATCTTTCCTGCTATTGCTGTGGCATGTGGTTATTACAATTCTAGCTGAAGCACCAGGAGCTCAAGAGAGATGCTTCCACCACCACCACCACCATTCCACACACACTGGCTCTTGAGACCCGCTGTGGCATGGACCTTCCACGGAGGCCACCATTCTGTGATCCCAGGCTACAGCACCCCTTGCCACCTCTAGTTACGTTACAAGTTAGTGTTTAGGGACTTACTAGAAACAAGTGAGTGAGGCAAATCAGTTTTAAATTGCAGAAGCATATCCCAGAGGCTGAAGGGCCCAGTTCAGGTCCTATTTGAATACACCTACCTCCAACTCTGATGAAAAGCAGATGGACCCCTAATACTTGCTCTTGTGGCAAGATGACATGCAGGTCTATTTTACTGTGAAGGGGACTTCTACATGTAATTGGTGTTCTTATAAAGCTATATACTAGGCCTGTGCAAAGCAGCTAGTATTTGCTTTGGATTTGGATACGGCCGATTCAGGGGACAGCGATTTGATTCAGTGATTTAAATCACTGTCCTGAACCCATTCAGCTGAATCCAATTCAGAGATTCAGCCGCATCTCTGAATTGGCTCCATCCCCTGCCTGCTCTCCAAGCCCCATCAATGGCTGCCCAACCTGGCCCCAGCTCCCAGCTTTAAAAAAAAAAAAAAAAAGAGCGGGGAGCTGGGGCTCAGAGAGTGGGCAGGGGATGGGGGCTCGTGACAAAACATCCCATGCAGTGTGGGGCAGTGGGGATCAACCCCCCTGTCTGGCAGCAGCCAATGAGTGGCTGGCTTTTTTTTTCCCCCCCCAAAGCCTGGAGCTGGTGCTTTAAATTAAAAAAAAAGCTCCAGCCTCACCAGCTCCTGCAAAGCAGGGGGTGATTCCTGCTGTCCCATGCTGCATAGGGGGCCAGGAGCCCCCAGAAGCCCCAAGGCCTCTGCAGCAGCTACTGAGTGCAGGGCTTTTTTTAAAAAAATGTTTAAAAAGAGCCAGGAGCTGGGGCCAGGCAGGCCAGCCATGGAGCGGGGCTGGGAGAGTGGACAGGGGTCATAGGGCTTGTGGCAGAGCCCCCCACACCTGACAGCAGCCAGTGAGTGGGGGCACTGGGAGAGAAGGCAGGGCATGGGGCCTGGCAGGGGTTCTCCCATGGTTCCTTCCCCTCTCCTCCAGCCTCCTTTCAACCACCCCCTGCTTACCAGGATGGAGTCTGGGTCTAGCTCCCTGCTGCAGCAAGTGGGGACTACCAAATCAATCTGGAGAGCTTCAAATCAATTCAGACTTTTTAATTTGTCTCCTGATTCAATTCAGATTCGGAGATTCAGCCATCGAATTGGGCTGAATCTCCTCTGAATCAAATCATCACCCAAAGCTTCACAAAGCTCAACTAGATACTACTGGATGCAGTGATTTTTTGGGTGGGAGGGAGGGCTCAAATTACAACATTCCCCTCTACAAATAAATCTACAGCTAATCTGAGCTACCAAAAGTGGATCCCAAGCTCAAGAACCAGTGTCAGTGCTGTTAGATTGAGGTTATAATTGCTTATATTAGATGCAGGTAGACTTGTTCACCACCTAGGCACTAAATATTTGGGGAGGCATCCAAGAACTGGCAGGAGCCAGATGCTGGATATGGCATTCTGCAGCACTCTTCTGCCAGGACACATTTGGGTGCAGAATTTTTGTGTGCTAGCATCAGCTAACTCTAGGATGGTTGTTTTGTTTCTGTTTTTAATATTCAATTTAAAGGCTTTGCTTAAAAACAAAGCAAAAAAAAAGATAACTAAAACCCCTCTGGCTAGCTCCAGTTCTGCAGCTAACCCCCCTGCTTCTCTGTCTATGCAGCAGGTGCTTTCAAATCTCTTTCTTGGAGTGCCCTGCCATTTCTTCCCCTTGTAACTGCAGTTATACCTGTTCCTTTAAATCAGCTCCCTAATGCTCCCCTTCCTTAGGTGCATGCCTGCTGAACAAAGGAGGGCAGGGGTTTCTTCCCTAAAGGGCTCAGGTCCTCAATAGCAGTCATCCTAACTTAGCACCAGTGCTCTGCCTGCAGCTAGGGAAAGGGGAGGGGGTGACACAGATCTGTAAATAAGTGGGTGGAAAGGGAGGAGGAGCAGAACAGAGATGAGCTGGAGCAGCTCAGCCTGTGCTCTAAGCACAGCTTCAACCACAGCACCTCTAGCATATATTCCATTTACCGATTGCCTCCAGGACTTCACCAGAGCTGGCAGCTGCTGGCACTGACAACCATGAAGTAGCATTAATAGCAAAAAGGATCTGGTATAGGTGGCCTGGACAGAACCTCAAAGAAGCCCTTGGGAGCCTGAGCAAAGCACCTGGAGAAACCTGCACTGATCACCTGAAGAACGTGTCTGTGGATAAAGCCTCCAGGAGCTTGGACAACTACCCAGAGAAGAGATTTCCCTAACAGAAGACCACAGACTCTCCATCACTTGGGACCCCAAGAGAAACCAGCCCTGTCCAACTAGCAAGTACCCCCAGGAGCCAATCCCTCCCTTCTGCACACCCTGGCTCCATGGAGAAGAAGGAAACCGTGCTCTCTCTTGACACTAACACCAGTGAGTGTAGTGATGGGGCTAACCAAACAGGCTCCCCACATTGCTGGCCAGGAGTGACTGGAGGTGGTCCAGAGGTGGTTATTGTGCCTGTTCTCTTTGGTGTGATATTTCTGTTAGGCATGGTGGGAAACACCTTGGTCCTGGTAGTGCTGGGACACATCCGGCCCAATGGACGCCCTTCACGGAGTGCCACAAACATCTTCATTCTCAACCTGAGCATTGCGGATTTCTCATTCCTGCTCTTCTGTGTCCCTTTCCAAGCCACAATCTACTCCCTACCTGACTGGGTCTTTGGTGCCTTCTTTTGCAAGTGGGTTCACTACCTGGCCATGACCACCATGCTGGTCAGCATCTTTACTCTGGTAGCCATGTCTGTGGACAGGTACATTGCTGTGGTGCATGCAAAGCGCTCCCTCTGCATCCGCAGCAAGCGCAATGCTGTCATGGGTGTCAGTGTCATCTGGCTGCTGTCACTGCTCATTGCCATCCCTGTTGCCCAGCATCAGGCCCTCATGAGTGGCCATGAGAAGGCGCCCAACAGCTCTTTCTGCTGGGAACACTGGGCTGATGGTTCAGCTGCCAAGCAGACCTACAAGGTTGCCATCCTGGTGGTGGGGTACCTGCTGCCCCTGGTGCTCATCACCTGCTGCTATGCCAAGGTGGGTAAAAGGCCAAGCAGGACTGTGGGTGAGGGTCTGAAACATTCCCAGGTTATTTTTTATCTGAATCCACCAGTTCTACAACAGGGTGGGAAGAACTAAAGTGAAGGGAGCAAGCCAGCGAGCAAGGTGGTAGTGTAAAAGATTTCCCATTATTTCCTCTCAGATTTTCAGGATTGATGGAAACCTCCTCATTTACCTAAATCTCTTACTGATTTATGGTTTACAATTATTTTATGTTTTTAGTAAATATTTCTGTCCTTGTTACTGGGTGACACATACACAAAGAGATGGTTACATAGAGGATACAAGCATTCCTGAATGTAAAAGTTAAACAGACTTTTTTCTTAAACTACAGTATTTTTAGGTACCAATTTGAGCTGGTTTCTAAGTCAATGTCCCTGTAAGATTAAGTGAATTCTATACCATTGTAACAATTTTAAAAATATATATAATTTTTAGAAAGAGGCTTTAAAGTAGAAATAGAAGCTATTATAAAACATGTATGTGTTTTGGTTTTTTATATACTGAAATTGCTAGCCTTTGCCTCTGTGTGTGTGTGTGTGTGTGTGTGTGAGAGAGAAAGAGAGAGAGATGAGGAAACATCTTTCAATGAAGTATTTATAAAGCATGTATGTGTTTTGGTTTTTTATATACTGAAATTGCTAGCTAGCCTTTGCGCGCGTGCGTGCGTGTGAGAGAGAGAGAGAGAGATGAGGAAACATCTTTCAATGAAGTGTTTGGATTCCTCTGGAGGCATTCAGATTGATGCTAGTTTCTCTTCTGCTAAGTTCTCACACTGAGCATATTAGCAAATGGCATGCAAACCACATTTAATAAATTAATTTTCTTTTAATTGATCAATTTAGGTAGTTTCATTTCCTAGTGCCAATGGCCAGAGAATAGTAACTGCCTGATTATAAAGTTGCTGTAATTGTATTTTAGAAGGTTAATATTGATGTCATTAGAACACTAAATAGAAATTCTCACATTTATTTTTCATGACTCCCAATTCTGCCACCAATATTTTGAAAGGAGTCTAGCTATCTAATCTTAAAGTCAAAATTACTACTTCAAAATGTGCAATAAGTAGTAATGCAGCAAGTGTCCTACTCTGACAGTATGCAGAAATGACTTTAGGGTACCAGCTATAATAGAAATGTAAATGTAATCTTGTAAGAGCTGATCTAAGGTCCACCAAAAGAATTAAACATGCTTTCAGTTGGATTCTTTATCTAGAGTGAGCAATTTCTAATGAATACTCAGTATCATTGGTGATGTGTAGGGGGTGCACAATTGCATATGCACCCCCTGACTGTGGTGGTGCACCCCCTGTGAAAAGGCATTGCTGATACTGCCAGTGGCACCTGCGGGAAGTCATCACTCGCCACCCTCTCCCCCCTCCCTGTCCCCACCCCAACACTACCAGTGGCATCTGCAGGCAGTCCACAATTGCCATGGGCGTTGCTGGTGGTGTCTGCGGGACAGCACTGCGACCACCTCTGGGAGCTCCCTACTTGCTACTGCGACCTGCAGGAGCCCGCTGTGCCCTCCCAGCGTCTGGGTCATGCAGCCTTCATGCTTGATAATTTTCCCACAAGAAATGAGCTTTCACAAGAAACCAGTGTAAACACTGGAGTTAAAAATTTCAATATGTATTTAACAAAAAATTGAAGCTGATTTTCATTGAAATCTTAACTTTGTAAACTGATTCTTTTTCATTCTTAACTGTGTATGTAAACTGCAAGTTCATTTACAAACTTTTTTTTTTAGGTTTTATATCATCTTCATACAAAAGTAAAAAACATTTCTAAGAAATCGGAGAGATCAAAGAAAAAGGTAAAATATTTAAGTTTATAAATGCAATGAATCATCTACCTGACTGATAGCATACCTTATTGTAATACAATACATATGATGGTTCTCTAAAATGGCTAATCATTATCTCATGTTTCATTTGCATTTTTGAGGAGCTTTTACTTACAATGGAATGCCTGATGAGTTCTTTTAAAAGTTTTAATAGTTTTAATTTAAAACATGACTTCCTTGCCATGATTAGTTTCCTTAGTACAATATAATCTCATAAATCCGGATCTCCAAAATCCAGAATTCTCAAAATTCTGGCACTTTTTAAGCTTGCCCCTCTGCTCTCTCAAATATCCTCTTTACTTACAATCTCACAGTTTAGTTCTGCACACATTTAATAGCTTTAAAATTTGGTTAATTGGAGTCTTTCCAGCAGAAGACAAGATAGATGTTGACTTTATAGACTGACTAAATCAGAGATTCATAAAACTTTCATAAGCAGCAGTTTGTTTTATCAGATGCTATTTTGCCAACCCAATTTCAGGATTAACCCTTCTTAAATAGTCTGTAATAATAAATTGGATTGCTTGCAATTACTTTGGAGAATAATACACTTGTATAGTTTCCTTCTAACATAATCACATTTCCTTCTGTTTCCCTCAGTTAAATATGGATTTAGGATTTAATCTTGTATGCAATAGCAAAACACTGGCTTCAGTGCAGTAGGATCAGATACACCAGGCATAAATGTTGTAACTTTTAAAGCTAAACAGCATTGGTACTCAACTCTGTGTAGAGATACTGACAAACAACCAGAGTGTGAAGAAGCATTTGGACAGGTGGCAATGCATCACCATGATAATAGGGACACAGGGGATGGAGGCAGTGGCAGTGGAGCAGATGGAAAGGAGCTGCAGCAGGGAGCAGGGGGGAGAAATGGGCTTGGACCCCAAGCAGTGGAAGGGAAGTGGGAGCAGGCCCCGGTGGCATGGGGCTCCACTCCCCCTCCCCCTGCTCTCCTCCCCATCATTCTTGACGGGAGGTTGGCTAGTGCTTTAATATTAGGACTATGTAGAGTACATTTTGATTGCTGCTATCTACACATAACCAAAGTGACGATCATTGTATAAATCTGGTGCCTTAACACCAAGGATGGGGAAGTTAGGATAAGTATTAAACATATAGAAAAAGAGTGTAAATGCTTCATGCCTTGGAAATGGATGTTTCCCCTGAAGTCATAACTTTGGCAACCTTATTAGGGCTGTTTCAAAGTACTGTACTGAAATGGTCTTCTGTGCTTTAATATCAAACTGTTACCACTGAATCTACTTTTTCTTTGGAAATCTCCCACCTACAGAGGCAAATACCAGATACACAACTTCATGAGGAGACTGTGGAGGTATAGTTGTAGTATTATCTATCCTGAGTACATGAAGCATTTTAGAATAATAATTAAAGAAAATCAAATTAAGGTCTTCCTAACAGGATGTTCTTATATGATCTCTTCTGGATTTATTACATCTTCAGAAATAGTATTGGATCTCTAACCAGTAATTAAGATGTTGTTCACTACACTCAGTACAAGTTCCTGATACTTGAATGAGTCATATAAACTTAAGAGCTCCACCTATAACAAAGTCTGGTAACACTGTAATCCAGGAAAGACGAGTATCCAGATAGGTGTTCCAGGCCATGTTCTTGTAAGCCATGTATGGAACCAGTGGTCTTAGTTCAATGTGGCTTTTCCTTGCATTAAAATTTGATTTTGCTTGCTCAGCAATGAGCCTGGAGTACAGTGAGTTGTAGATAAGCCATGAAAAAAAAGCATTGTTTTCCAGTATCTGCCCCCCGTTAGTAGGGACACAAATGAAACATAAACTGGTATAAGTGATCAGAAATGGTTCAAATCTGTAACACAACAGAAGTTCAGTACACAAACCGCTTCAGGCTTGGGCTTTTTGACTTCTGTACTTTGTTTTAGTCAGAGCTCGGGAGGGCTGAGCCCCCATAAGAGATGAGAGTTCCCCCATAAGAGATGAGAGCCCCACACCACCTCAGCAGCCAGGAAGAAAATGCTGTTCAATTCAGGGGGAAAGTGGCCCCTCTCCCTCGTCGCTGTCTGGTGCTTTTTTCTGCAGCTGCCCAGAGCCCACACCTGGGCTTCTCTGAGGTTTCTCTCTGCCACTGCCACCACTCCCACCACATCCGAGCCCCCTAAGAGTCAAAGTGTAATTTGAACCCTGGCTTTAGTGAATTCTCTGCACCTTGGCAGATGAGTTTTTACAAATCAATCCATTTCTTTTGCCAATAGGCAGCATGGACCCAGGAAGGACAAGCTTTACCTCCTATAGATGTGTCTCACTTCTGAGAGTAATGGGATCCTTCATAAATCATTTTGGATGGTCTTAATGTTAATGCCATGTTGCAGGGCACTACGGTGTGCTTGCTCCTTTAAAGGGCAGAAACTGCCTAGAAAGAGGGCTCTAGGAGCCAGGCAGAAACCCCACAGGTGCAGGTTGCTGTGGCAGCAAGCTAATGAGAGAATTAGCCTGCACCTGCATCCAGTCAGCTGCCCAGAAGAAAGCAGGGCCCTTGGCACATATAAGCACCAGGCCTGGGGCTGGAGGTAGTCAGTTCTCTGGCAGCAGTCAAGGAGAAGGAGTTCATGTATGAAAGCTCCATGGACATGCTTGGCTCCCTGTCTGGCTATGGGTAAGACTAATAGGCTCTAGGAGCTCCTAAAGTGCCCGGGGATAGGAGGCACACATTGCTGAGGGAGAAACTGGACCTCTTAAAAGGTGCAGAGTGTGGCCTTCAGTGTCATTGGTATTATTATTGTTAGGTTATAGTCCAGGGGCTCATATTTTTGTTGTTCTTTAATCTAGTGAACTAGGCTGGAGGTATTGTGAAGGAGGCCTCATTGGGGCACACTACCATACAGAACCCCAGTGTCAGAGGGTGCAGCAACAGCGGGTGAGGAGACTCCAGCACCAGAGGGCACAGTTACTGAGGCTAAGGGTCCAGTGACAGCAAAAGGCTGAACTAAACTGAGGCCGCATCTCTAGAGACAACGTCTACATACCATCTGCGAGCATAGGGCATAGTAATGGAGTGGTTTTGGAGCCACGCATCTAGCCCATAAGGCATGTGGTGTCTCACAAGGTACCTGCTTAGAACAGGACCCAGCAAAGGGTCTAAAAACCCTGAGGGTTTAGTGGGGTCCTTCAGGACTGTGACTGTGTAGCGACTTGAGGGCAGCCTCCCTATCTACTATCTTAACCAACAAAGCATGGCAGGTGAGACTAGAAGGTGCCTGCAGGGCGAAGCTGGCATGGTCACAGGGCCCTAGGGGCATCACAGCTGTCTCTAGGGACCCCACCCCATGACATGCTGCTTGCTATGGATCATTCACTTCAAAGGCCACAGGATAGGCAGCATGTGGAAACACAATATCTTTCTGTCCTTATTTTAACTGCATGTGAAGTCATACAGACTTGAAAGGACAAAATTTGAAAACAGAGTTGTGCATCCTTTACAAATAGTATATACAAATTAGATTGTTTCTTTTGGAATTCCATTTACTGTTTGGTAATAAGAAGCTAGTTGAATTTTCCTGATATGAAACTAAGGGAGATGGATCAGTAACTATTATGGTAATTTTCTCTCCATCTTTGCTTCCCACAATTTTTTTTTTAATAGGGCTATAAACTACCTGTCTTGACATTTCTTTTTTTCAGATGAATAGTGACTAGAGATCAAATTACTGGATCTCTTGTATTTAGCTACCTGCCTTTTCTTAGTTTGAGGGTGAGCTCAATTGTTTTAATAACAGTTTGTAATGAAAGGCACTTGAAAGACCCCATTAGCAACCCCAGGATCCCTGGACAGGCTAAGTAAGCCCTCAACAAAACAGAAAACATACTTCCTAGGCTGGAAGCAGCAGAGCTGCAATGATGTGTGGCACTGTCGCCGTGGCTTAAAAGCCAGCTGTCAATCAAGTTGGGCAGCACTGAGCTGATAACTATAGCTACTGGTGCCACAGCAGGGAATTTAAAAGACACCCAGAGTGCCAGGGAAGGGAGAGGAGAGTCTGCCTCTGGGCTGGCTACATCCAAGACAGAGGCAGACTTGGGACACCTAGGCATCAAGGTGTGCTTTCGGGGCTCAATTTGTATGGAGTCAGGTAGGCTTCATGATCTGAGACTAGGGAGCCTCAAGTAATTAGCTAATCCAGCATCCTTGGGGAGCTGGGAGAGTTGCCTGCAGGCTGATAGGGGCAACCCTCCAGGGAATAGGCTCCTTTTCATTTTTCTTTTTTCCTTTACTTTTGTTGGAAGGACAGATAGGACCAGAACAAACCTAAAACCAGGGCTTAACCCAAAGGTTTACCCCTTGTATGCAAGAGACAAGCTAGCAATCCTAATAAGGCCAGAAAGCACCATCAGGATAGCATCAGACAAAATCCAGATCAAGCCAGAATCCTATATCATATTACATTGCCTCAACATCATCAATAGCTGGTATGTGGCTCAGGGTGTAGGGGAGGTGGAGCCCCCTTTGTCAACCACTCTCAGATCCGTGAGTACCCCAGGTGGGACCTCTGTATTAATATTGCTGAACCCCTCCTATTCATTTTGTTATCAAAGTTGTGGCAGGAGAGTTGAGGGGAGGCTTAACCTAGTGATGACTCAAGAAAATCCCAGTTTTGGTAAGCGGAAATGTTACACCATTCTATAGTCACTTCTGTCTATGCATTCAGGCACCTTCTTCCTTTCATGAATTGCCATTCTTTTTTCTTTTTTTCCCCCTCTCTTTTGATAACAGTAGTGACTTCAAATATTGCTCTGCCATTGAAAAGTTAATAGTTCCTGTTCTTTCACTCTGACCCAGAGTCTTTCCTCCTGATCCTGAATTCATTGCTTGTCAGCTTTTAAATCTATGTCTGAAGTAAAGTGGAAACATGTGCAGCACCCCACTCAACCAAAACAAAGTGTGTGGGGGGTGCTGTATGTGGCCATACCTCTGGAAAAAAAATATTTTGGCCACATAGAGCAGGGAAGAACCTATTCTTCATCTTATTCGTTCTTGCTCAGGCAGAAGCTAGTTTTAACCCTTTCACAGCTGAATTGTCAAGAGATTTGGCTGCTCACCCAAAAGCTGAAACTGTAGCTGCTGTTAGACTCCATGGGCAGATGTAGGATTTGGGGGGGAGAAAAAACCTAAAAACAATCTACAGGGCTCTGAAATAGGAGAAGATATGCCAGGAGTAGTTAACAGACAGCCAAAATTGTTTAAGAAAGGATAGCTGTATTAGTGGAATATCAAGACCATTAAAAAAGAGGGATGGTCATTAACACCTGTGGAATAGAGAGCCATTAGCAATAATTGGACAGATAATAATGAGTCATGAATCACTTGACTCCTTCAGCACTACCTGAATGGAAATGCCACTTCTACTATTGAGCATTTGGTTTTAAACAAGGGTAGAACAGGAATCGGTGTAGAGAAGGACTGCATCACTCCACCATGATCTGCCCCTGTCCAACTCTGCTCTTACCTCCTTGCAGTTCCTGGAGGGAAGAAAAGGAAAAGCAGAAGCAGCCATTTTACAGCATCTCCATGCTTCTCTTCTGGGCAGAAAAATAAGCATAATTAACTAACTATGGGGGAAAGGCTGTGTCTGAGACATGAGTGTAAATATGGTAATTTAAAAAGGCTTGTAGGAAGCAGATGATTCTAAATTTCCAAAACAAAGACTGATGATACAAGATGTATTATGGGGAGAGGAACTAAAAGCAATGGTAATGTCATATATAAAATGCTCAGTGATGTGTAAATAATTGTGTTACTACTAAAAACATTATATTGGTAGTAAGATTTCCTGCTATAGAACATTTATAATGAGTCTTATAATATCTATATTGCGTACAATTATACATAGATATGAAGATTATTGTTTTTTTCTTCCAAGTTGTACAAAGACGGATTTCCTGTTGAAATCAAAATACAGTTAAACAGCTATGAAATCTTTGTGTCAATTGTATCTACATAGGACTCAAAAGAGAGCCTGAGAGCTTTCCAGACCATTCTTTTTCTTCACCCTGAAATGTTCATGCAGTAAAAATAGCAAACCAGATTATAGCATTAAATGCAAGGATGTAGAGTTGTTTCCACTAAATATCCTTTTATAATTTTTCTTCACATAACAAGGGATGCAGCTTACTGCCCATCCCAGGTACAACACAAAGCATACAGCTGTTCCCTCAAATTTCAGAACTATATACTTTTATTTCATTATGCCCCAACATGTACCCTTAGAACTAGATCTTGAGCAATAAGGTAGAAATGCAATGTTTCACTGTTGACCAAAATACTTACAATGCCACTAAAGAAGGGAAGGAGAATGTGGTACAGGTCATCATATTATAAGTAAAGTCTGCAATGGCACCATCTCCTGGGATGGCCATGAAGCCCCTGGAGGACATGCAAGTCCCTTGCACTCTGCTGTCAGGGCAGTTCACCCTTCTTTTTCCCACCATGCCTTAATGTAAATTGTTAAAGTACAGGAGGCTACCCTGATCTTATACTGACAATCCCCAGGTGTCAGGGGTCAATACCTTAAGAGCTAATTGCATGGCTCCATTTCACCCCCATACCACACTCCATGCCTTGGAGGTGTTTTGAGTCACCAATCAGGTGGGACACTTGTCCCCATGTCTCCAGGCTACTTCAGGCCTTCCTTCCCTTATTGGGGTTTCAGCCTACCCAGCTTCCTCCTTCCTACTCTGGCTGGTCCCATAGCCAAGGCCCACTGTTCTAGACCTGGCCTTTAGGCTCCAGCCCTGGTCTTGCCCCTCTCAGGCACCAGGCCCCTAGTTTGTGTCTCTACCCTTCTTCAGGCTCTGTTACCCTATGCTCTGCCCTGCTCTGGGCTCTATAGCCACACACTTTGTCCTGCTCTGCTTTGAGCCTGCCCCCAACAGTGCTCAAGACAGTAACATGCCCCTATACACTAATGGGATCTCCATACCACCCCTTTTGTCCCAAACCATTAGTGTAACTTAAAACCCTTCAGTCTTCTGCTAAGCACCCAAAACCTCATCAGGCTTGACATAAAATGAAGGCCACTTGCCTGCATAATGAGTCTCTCTCTCTCTCTGCCCCAGGTAACTTTTCCTTGTTCCCAGGCCTGCAGAGCTGCTTTCTTCCAGTCCCACTAGAGATTGAAAGGGCCCCACCATGCTGCTTTCTGGAGCTCCACAGCTCTGAGCTGTCTTCCTTTACTGACTTAGGCCCAGGATTTATATAGCTTGGGCCTAAGCCCTCTCCCAGTCATGTGACACCACAGTCACCTGACCTGACTACAGAGCTGTCCCTTAACCCCTGCTTTGCTGGCTGCCTGTGCTATAAAGTCTTCTTTGGTTGCTCTGCAGTTACCAGGCCAGGGTTCCCTGTTACAGTCTGTCATAAAATCTGGCAAAAACTTGAATGAATATCCACCACTGGAAATGTGCTTCTCACCAGTGGCGATGCATAGGCGGTGCACCCCCTCACAGCCAGCGCTCCCTGCTTACATGACAGGCAGGGGAGCAGGCATAAGTGCTGGTGCCCCCCCTGCAAGTGACAGCCGGGGAGTAGGGGTGCCAAGAGAAGTGCTACCTGCACTTCTGGGAGTGCCTCGGCACTTCTGGGTGCCCCACTCATGCTTCCCGGTCAGCACAATCGGCCGTGGGGACCCTTCCCCTCCTCCCCCCCAGTTGCTGACTGGATGCCTCCCTGACACAGGAGGCACCAGTTGCCCATGCTTGTCACTATTCAAGTTAAATCCATATGTGAAATGTTCAAAAAAAATGGCTTTGGTTAGAGTGGCCAACACTGCAAGGCTCCACAAATTTGTTAAATTATTTCAGACTTCAAACCTGGCTGTAAGTCTCTATACAATTTCTGTATGTTAATTCCCATTTTTTTTCAAATAAATATTAATCTCCCTACAAGGGTCATTGCGGGACCCCTGGCGCGGCTCTATGAGCACTCGTGGTGCTCTGGCGAGGTGCCGGAGGACTGGAAGAGGGCCAATGTGGTCCCTATCTTCAAAAAGGGAAAAAAAGAGGACCCGGGAAATTACAGGCCAGTTAGTCTTACCTCAATCCCGGGTAAGCTCTTTGAAAAAATTATCCTGGCACACATCCAGGAGGGCCTTGCGGGGGAATGCATGCTCAGGGGCAACCAACATGGGTTCATCAGTGGCAGGTCTTGTCAGACCAACCTGGTGGCCTTTTACGATCAGGTCACCAAATCATTAGACGCAGGGGTTGCTGTGGATGTAGTCTTTCTGGACTTCCGGAAGGCTTTCGACACTGTCTCTCACCCTGTCCTCATCAAAAAGCTGGGAGACTGTGGTGTCGATGCCCACACGGTCAAATGGGTCGCCAACTGGTTGGAGGGCCGCACCCAGAGCGGTGGTAGTGGATGGGTTCTTCTCGATCTGGAAGGACGTGGGCAGTGGGGTTCCGCAGGGCTCGGTCCTCGGGCCCGCACTGTTCAACATCTTCATCAGTGACTTGGATGAGGGGGTAGAAAGCACCCTGTTCACGTTTGCTGATGACACGAAGATGTGGGGGGATGTGGGTGCACTAGAAGGGTGCAATAGGCTACAAGCTGACCTTGACAGGTTGCAACGGTGGGCGGATGAGAATAGGATGGGGTTTAACACTGATAAGTGCAAGGTGTTGCACATGGGGAGGAAGAACCGGCACCACACTTACAGGTTGGGGAACTCCCCTCTTGCCAGCACGGAGACGGAAAAGGATCTTGGAGTCGTCATTGACTCCACGATGAACATGGGCCGGCAGTGTGGGGAGGCAGTCAAGAAGGCCAACCGTACCCTGTCATGCATCCACAGATGCATCTCGAGCAGGTCCAGGGAGGTGATCCTCCCCCTCTATGCGGCACTGGTCAGGCCGCAGCTGGAGTACTGCGTCCAGTTCTGGGCGCCACACTTCAAGAGGGACGTGGACGATATGGAAAGAGTTCAGAGGAGGGCCACTGGTATGATCGGGGTCAGCAGGGCAGGCCTTATGAGGAGAGGCTACGGGACCTGAACCTGTTTAGCCTCCACAAGAGAAGGTTAAGGGGGGACCTTGTGGCCTGCTACAAACTGGTCAGGGGGGATCAGCAGGTATTGGGGGAGTCCCTGTTCCCCCGTGCGCTGCCAGGAGTGACCAGGAATAACGGTCACAAGCTGGCGGAGGGTAAGTTTAGATTAGATATTAGGAGGCGCTACTTCACAGTCAGGGCGGCTAGGGCCTGGAACCGGCTTCCAGGGGAAGTGGTGCAGGCTCCTAGCCTGGGGATTTTTAAAAGGAAGTTAGATGAGCACCTTGCCGGGGTCATCTGACCCCGGTGCTCTTTCCTGCCAAGGCAGGGGGTCGGAGTAGATGATCTACCTAGGTCCCTTCCGACTCTAGCTACTATGAAACTATGAAACCATGAAACAGGGTCCCTACCCCCGTTACTAGAAAGACAAAGACACTCACAGCTTTCTCTCACTGCTACTCTCCCTGCCCTTCCCTTTTCTTGCCACCTTCCTTCCCTCCACCTTCTCACTGTGATGTGAACACAACCTTCCCTGTTTGTTGCTGGGTCAGCACTTCCCTGTCTCTCATCTGTCACAGGCCAGCTGGGCACTGTGAGTATATCAATTTAGCCACTGGGCTGTTTGGTTCAGGATCGAGGGGGCAGAGTTGGGAGTAAAGCAATGGCAAGTTTATTATAGCTTACACACACACACACACACACACACACACACAACAGTTACCAGAAAGATAAATGTGATAAGTACATAATGCAGTATTAAAGAGCTAATAGTAAATAATAACAACAGATAATAACAACAGATAAACAGATCAAGCTGTCACAGGCCAGCTGGGCACTATGAGGGTATCAGCCACTGGCTTTTTAAAACAACAAATAGACAGACATGGGCTGGCAACTTATCCCTCAATGCCAGGTGCGCGCCAGGTGATTACAGCAAAGTCAGGTGTCCCCTATCGACACTGTCAGGGGGATTACCAGGGAAGATTCCTTGATCAGGATCCGATCTTCACTCACACTGGGAGTCTGGGGTCCAGGCGTGAAACAGCAGTGACCGTTCTGTTCCCTCCTTCCTGCTGGTCACCTGATGCATGCACTTTTTATACCTAGTCTTATGCTAATCTGTTGGCTTTAGAGCCATTCACAATCCTGTTCTATAGCTATTACCCTATGGGATGAAAAGGTGTTAAAAATTGTTATAAAGGTTACTAATAAACTTGGGTTTATCCAATAAGCAAATTACAACACAGCATCTTCAGGTTTGAAATTAACATTACTCCTCCTAAATCCAACCCCTTTAGAACTATCTGACTATGCTTTTTTGAGATGTGCTTTCCTGGAATGTGCTGGGTAGGCCAGGCAGTTGAATCTAGTTTTTATCATCACCAAGGCTAAATTCTGAGCAAGAAAAAAACATTAGGTCAGCTAATTTTACAACTATAGCTTTATCTTTGAGGCCTAGTCAGTTCCACAAACAGTTTTATATATTTCCTTTTTGGGTTACAAAAATACAAGCTTTATATTAGTAGACAAAAATTCCAAATGCCTCTACAAAGCACATATTTATTGCTTATTTATTTGTTTGGTTCTTGCCACCACACTCATCCCAATCTGTGCTCACTCCCAATTGCTCCACACAAACATACATGCACACTTACCCACTTACCTTCATCCCGTGGTCAAAGTTAATGGGCTTGCAGTTGTTGCCATGGAAAAAACCAAAGCTGAGGCAGCATAAGCCAGATAACTGCCAAGTGCAGGCACAGGCAGGGCTGATTACTCAGGGCACAAGTGAAAGGGTCAGATGACCCTCTGCCACAAGATGTGAGGCTCAAGTTGGCTGGAGAAGGAAAGAGACAAAGGCAGAAGGAGCCCAAAGTGAGGGAGCTCCCAAGGCTGAGGCAGGTGTCCAGAGTCAGCACTAGGGAGCGAATCATAAGTAGCAGCTGAGTAAGAACAATGGAAGAGATCATATGGAGGAACAAGCTACGTTCCCAAAGTTAGTTTTATTTTACTTTCAATTGAGACTCTGATATAACTGGCTTGGGTGAAATGAACCCTGGCACAGCCTGTGCACCTGGAATTAGACTGACGCTAATGACTGCAGCTGAGCCTTGACTCTGGGAAGCGGTCTGGATTGGAGACTGAGCTCCCACAGAGACTGAGAGAGACACTAAGTGTAGCTGGGAGATGCCAGCAAAGGCTCGAGGGCAAGGGACTGGCTTTGAGCTCAGTTGGGAAGTGTCTGCTAAGATGGACAAGCTGCAGCTCATCCAGGCTTGGCAGCTACGAGCCTGTGACATGTTGTGCTACACCTGAAGCCTTGAGTACAGGGTCCAGAGCTATAGGAGAGTAACAGTGTTCAGGGACAGTGCGGACCCCTGTCCTGATGAAGGCCAACTTCCCAAAAGCCTGTTCTGCTGGTGAGACTGTCCCTAGTCAATGTATTTCATCAAGTTGTGGCAGGCGAGACCACGGACAGTAACAAGTTTGAGGTTGAAGCAAGTCAACCAGTTGAAGGAGGCCCAGAGGGTTAACATACAGGCCTCTGCGTTTAAGCCAGCATACACTCCCCTGTCATCACTCTCACATACAAGGATGTTATTTTCAAACTGAGATCCTGCTGAAGGTCCTAAACTGATTGTTTCTCAAATCTTCAAGAGACAGCAAATACTTGTAGCAGTAACAAGATATACATAAGTTGGCTAATACATCTGATGAAAAAATTCCATTCAATTGTTTGTGTGGTCAAATGAAGGCAGTTCCATTTTTTGGATATTGTTTAGATGAATATAGTTTAGGATTAAAAACTGTAGTTGGGGCTGGGGGAAGAGTTTGAAAATGCAACTAACCAGGGACTGCTGCCAGCTTTGAACAGATATCAGATGTGGAACATGTTTTATGAAGTGATATAAATTACCCTATTTACTTGAATACACAATGAGGTTTTTTTCCCCAATCTGCATAGGGGGGGAACCCCTCAATTTACATTCACATACAACAAAATCTTATTAAACACATTGTCTATCATTAAACTGTTGCCAAAAGCAGCTTGTGCTTAATAATGGAAACCAAGTATGTAGTTGATTAAATGCAGCCAACGCTGATCATGACTTTAAAACACATGGCCCATATTGGGTAAACATATTGACGGGGACCTTTTTCATTATTATGAAAGGATCAACATTTAAAACCTATTTCCATCAGCTAACACTGTGTTATAAAAAACTATATCAATTTTAGGCCATAAAAACAATAAAGTATCAAAACTTAAAATAGGCAGACAAGGCTCTTTGGGTGAATCTGATATCTTTTATTAGACCAACTTAAGTTTGGTCTAATAAAAGATATCAGATTCACCCAAAGAGCCTTGTCTGCCTATGTCCTTAGACCAACACGGCTACAACCTGCACCCCTAAAACTTAAAATATGCTTTCATCACCTAACATTACCTTACAAACATTGCATCAGCTAAGAAGAAAACAAAATAATGTGTCAAAACTTAAAACATCATTCCATCAGCTTTCAAAACTTTGACAAATAAAATCAACAAGAACACATAGAACATTTATACATTGTCCAATGATTCCCTCCTTCCCATTAATCCAGGGGCCTGGCCATTTTTGTTTCTTAACACTGCATTATTCCCTGTTATCTTCCAAGCTCGTCTGTTAAGGCATATCACCCCTTATCCCATATAAGTCTTGTCTTAGCCCCTATCACACCTTTCCCTAGCTAAACCTTGGCCTGCAGCTATAGCTCTTCCACCTTTCAGGCCTCATCATTTTTCATCCTCCTATATCTATTAGGTATCTCTATTGTCTTTTCCATACATCTATCAACTGTTCCTTATCAAGTTCTCTTGTGTCCCACCAGCAATACCATCCCAGTTCACTCAAGCCCAACTGCAAGATATCTTCTACCAAGAATTCCAGTTGTTGCAAGGCTTGTAAGTTTCTTGCTTTTGATAGTGCCATGCATAGACTCACTACAGATTTCCATACTCCTCCTCTGTCCTCCATCTAGGCCCCGGCCTACACTCTGCACAGAACCACTTCTAGCATGAGTTGGCTCTTAGCACCCAGCTGCTGTAGGAGTTTCTCTGCCTTCTGCCAGGCCATTCTGACAAACTAACACTCCCACATCACATGCCATATGCTTTCTTCCCTGCAACATGTTTGTCTGAGTTATTTGGCTGTTCCGTACAGACCCCCAACTATAATGGAGCACCCATACAGGTACAGTTTAATATATTAGCAGCCAGACAAAGTCCTGGGGTGCTTCTGTAAACTTTTTTCAAAACCCCCTTTCCAAATTGTCTGTGCTTCTTCCCCTATGAACCTCCCCACTGTGGGGGTGGGTGGGTGGGGGTGGGGGACAGTTTCCATTTCCCTGACTCAGGACTTTTTTTTTTATGGTCAGCCAACTCAGTTGTGGCTATTGGCTATATGCTTTACCAGTTCACAAATTTTATAATCTTTTTCTACACGAGCAGCATGATCAGGGCCCAAGACCATGAGAATGACCTTTTACGTATATTGTATTTCTGCAATACGATCCCTGCACAGTACCAAACAAACTCAGCCCATTTGGTGCCCTCTTTTATCTCTTCCATGCAGCACAGACTAATATACCTTGCAGAAACAAACAAACACATCAGGGAAACCGCATTTTCCCTTCAATTTCTCCTTGTAAAATGGTGTTGTCCTAAGTCTTTCAGCTTTGGCTTTCAAAGGAACACCATCAGTTCCCATTCAATCACACAGTGGTCCATGATGGAGGGAATACCATCACTACCTACAGTATGAGTGAGAGTACCATTACCTTAATTACATGTACCCATCCTATCATTGACAGTTTGCAGTTATACCAGCTCCCCAGTTTTGCTTTGTTTTTTCACTTTCCCTTTCACCTTCTTCCAGGCCACTTTGCCTGTGAGTCACGTGTCCACCTCCACTTCCAATATCTTGATTTGGCCCATTGTGACCTGTAGCCCCAGTTTTCCTGTTGCTTCCATCCCCCCACCAGGCACTTACTTTTTAATATATTTAGTTTTGCCCCTGATGCCTTTTCATATTCATTTGTATGACTTACTGCCCATTCTAGGATCCTGCTGTCTCTTGCTAAAATATTAACATCACCCATACACAGCATGCATTTTGATTTGTGCCATTCACTTTGGGGATTGGCATACCCTTGATCATGTGATCTTTCCTGATCCTCTGCACCAACATCTCAATGGCGCAGATAAACAGGAATGGTGACAGGGGACACTCGTCTCATGCCTGATCTGACCTTGACTTGCTCCATTAGATAACCATTCACTTCTACTGTCCACGATGCTTCTTTGCATACAATCTCAATCCAACTTAGGAACTTTGGTGGAAACCCCATCTTTTTCATAGTGCCAAATAGGAACTCATACTCCATACATGGTCCTTCCTCAAGGAGACTATCCTTGGGGCGGAGCAGGACGCAATTCCACTGTGCAGGAAGGCAGGAAAAGGGTCCAAGAAACCTTCAGGGCTAAGCGTGGACATCCAGGCTGGCCTGAGGGCAAAGAAAAAAGCGTACTGGCAGTGGAAGCAGGGGGCAGGGACAAAGGAGGAGTACACCTCCCTGACCAGAGCTTGTAGGGATTTCGTAAGGGAGGCTAAAGCTGCACTGGACCTTAGATTAGCTGCTGGGATTCTGGATAACAAAAAGTCCTTTTTCAAGTATATAGGTAGCAAGAAGAAGTCTCAGGGTAACATTGGACCCCTACGGGGCAGGGCAGGGCAGTTGGTGACGGACGCACGAGAGAAGGCAGAACTCTTCAACAAGTTCTTTGTCTCTGTGTTCCTGTCTGCTGACAATGGGGTGCTCTCGGGTGATAGCATAGAGAGGCCCAGGAAGGATGCGAGTCCCCTGACTGTTAGTTCAGACCTAGTTAAGGATTACCTGGAGGGCTTAGATATATCCAAGTAAGTGGGCCCGGATGACCTTCATCCATGGGTGCTGAGGGAATTGGCTGGTGTCACTGTGGAGTCATTGGCACAGCTGTTTGAGGACTCCTGGTGCTCGGGCCAAGTCCCTGAGGACTGGAAAAGAGCCAGTGTGGTCCCTATTTTCAGGATGGGGAGGAAGGAAGAACCTGGCAACTACAGGCCAGTCAGCCTCACTTGTATCCTGGGGAAGGTCTTTGAAAAAATTATCAAGGGCCACATTTGTGAGAGCCCTGCAGGGGAAGTGATGTTGAGGGGTAACCAGCATGGGTTTGTGCAAGGCCGATCCTGCCTGACTAACCTGGTCTCTTTCTATGACCAGGTAACAAAAAGCTTAGATGGGAAGGAGGAAGTCGATGTCATCTTCTTGGACTCCCAGAAGGCCTTCGACACAGTGTCCCACCCAGTTCTGGTGGGCAAGCTAAGGGACTGCGGCATTGACAAATGCACAGTCACAGGGGTGGCAAACTGGCTCCAGGGGCACACCCAAAGGGTGGTGGTGGACGGGTCAATGTCGACCTGGGAGGGTGTGGGCAGCGGAGTCCCCCAGGGCTCGGTCCTTGGGCTGGTGCTGTTCAACATCTTCATTAGTGACCTGGACGAGGGTGTGGAGAGCACCCTCTTCAAGTTCGCTGATGACACCAAGCTGTGGGGTAAAGTGAATACACCGGCAGGCAGGGACCGCATCCAGGCAGACCTGGATAGGTTAGAGAAGTGGGCGGATCTGAACAGGATGCGGTTCAACAAGGACAAGTGCAGGGTGCTGCACCTGGGGAGAGAGAACCAGCATTATTGTTATAGGTTAGGGGCTGACCCTCTTGGCAGCACAGAGACAGAGAGTCAGGATTGACTCCAGGATGAATATGAGTCACCAATGCGACGAAGCAATAGGCAGAGCCAACCACACCCTGTCATGCATCAGCAGGGGCATCACTAACATGTCCAGAGAGGTCTTGCTCCCCCTCTATGCGGCGCTGGTCAAGCCACAGCTGGAGTCCTGCATTCAGTTCTGGGTGCCGCACTTCAAGAGGGATTTGGAGAACTTGGAGAGGGTCCAGAGGAGGGCCACTTGTATGGTTGGGGACCTTCATGGCCAGCCCTATGAGGAGAGGCTGAGGGTCCTGAATCTCTTCAGTCTCCACAAGAGGAGACTGAGGGGGGATCTTGTGGCTGCCTACAACCTTATCAGGGGCCACCAGCAGGGACTTGGGGGAAGTCAGTTCACCAGGGCCCCCCATGGAGTCACCAGGAACAATGGCCACAAGCTGAGGGAGGACAGGTTTAGGCTGGATATTAGGAAGAACTACTTCACTGTAAGGTTGGCCAGAGCCTGGAATAGGCTTCCCAGAGTGGTGGTGCTCTAACCTTTCCTGGAAATCTTCAAGAGGAGACTGGACAGGCACCTGGCTGGGGTCTTATGACCCTTCCCACCCCCAGTGTTCCTTCCTGCCCATGGCAGGGGGTCGGACTAAATGGTCTGTCCAGGTCCCTTCCGACTCATTGATTCTATAATACTTTCATACGCTTTTTCTAAATCAAGATTCAGGCATGCCACTTTCAATCCTCATTCCTGACAGTAACAAATCATGTCTGTTATTAGTAGTAGTGTCATAGTTACTACTCTGCCAGGAACTGTGCAAGCCTGGTCACTATAGACCACCTTTCCCATGACTTTTTAAAATCAGTTTGGTAACACTCTGTCTATTATCTTATGTTGGTTCAGTAAGGTGACTGGTCTCCAGTTCTCCAACTTTTCCCATTCTTCTTTCTTGTATAATAGCTTTATTATTCCTGTGTCCATATCTGCCCCCCAGCTGCTCCTTCTCCTGTCACTCCTAAAACATGGCTAACAGCTCTGGGCTTTGCATGTCCCCAAAAGTCTTGTAAAATTCTGCTGGAAGTCCATCATTCCCTGCGGCCTTTTCTGTCTGGAAGATTTGGGTTGCCTCCCATAGTTCTTCCAATGTCCATGCCTTCTCCAGCTTATGCCTCTCACTTTCCCCCAAGCTCACCTCTAACCCTGCCAAGAAGTAGTCAAGGGCTCCCTGATACAATGCTCTACTGGCATATAAATGTTGGTAAAACTCCATCACTGCACACAATGTTAGGGCTGTGCAAAGTTTCAGGTGGTGATTCAATTCGGAGGAGATTTGGCCTGATGTGGTGGCCAAATCTCCAAATCCAAATTGAATCAGGAGACCAATAAAAAGGTCTGAATCAATTCACAGCTCTCCGAATCAATTCAGAAAAGATTTGGAGAGCTTCAGAGATTTGGGCAGTCCCCGCTCGCTGCCGCAGGGAGCTGGACCTGGACTCCGTGCTAGTAAGTAGGAGGCTGGAGGAGGGGGGAAGGGACCGTGGAGGGACCCCTGCCAGGCCCCATCCCCTGCCTGCTCCCCCAGCTCCCCTGAGCACCCCCTGACCCCCACCCACTCTCCCAGCCCTGCCACCCCACAGCTGCCCCACCCAGCCCCAGCTCCTGGCTCTCTAAAAAAAAGCCCCCACTCATAAGCTTCTGCAGCAGCCTCGGGGCTTCTGGGGGCACATGGCAGAGCCCCACACACAGCATGGAGCAGTGGGGGGCAGTGGGGATTGCCCCCCTGCCAGGCAGGATCCAGTAAGCCTGGGGCTTTTATTTTTTAAACCAGGAGCTGGGGCCAGGTGGGGAAGCCATTGGGGGGGAGTGGGTAGGGGCCAGGAGGCTCATGGCAGAGCCCCCCACACAGCATGGAGCAGCAGGGATCGCCCCCCAGCTGGCAGAACCTAGTGAGTGGGGGCTTTTTCTTCTTTTTTTTTTTTTTGAAAAGCTTGGAGCTTGGGCCAGGTGGGGCAGCCATTGATGGGGCTGGAAGAGCAGGCAGGGGTTGGGGCCTGTCTGATTCAGAGATTCGGCTGATTCAGCAGCAGCCAAATGTTTGAATCAGATTTGGCTGAATCAATTTGGGACAGTGATTCAGATCACTGAATCGAATCACTGTCCCCTGAATCTGAAGCGAATACTAGCCACTTTGCACAGGCCTACTCAATATCTCTTCTGTCTTTGTTAGCTGCACTCCCCTCTCATCCTGCACTGCAGTAATACTTTTTTTTTTCTCTTATTCAGGCAAAATAAGAGGGCCATTCTTCTCCTTACTCCACTCAAGCAGCCTTCACAAGAAAGATGTTTCTCTGTCCTCTCTTTCTAAACCACTCCTTCAATATAATTTCCTTCAGTCCTGGGAATCCCTTCTCCACCAGTCATAGGAGATGCTGTAGTCTACACTACAATTTTGTAAACATCTTCTGCCTTTAAGCCCTTGTTTTGCCCAGCTTCTAAAAAAAGGCTTGTATTCTGTCTTTAACACCTTCCCACCATCTCTCTCTGCTTCTATACATTCCTTTCATTGCTCCCCAGTCTTCATAGTGGCTTCTGTACCATCTGAACACTTTTTCATCCTCCAATAGTCTTTTACTTAACTTTCAGTACCCTGTTCATGGCGTTCTTTGTTCTCCCACTTCCAACATCATCCTCAGTAGTAGGTGGTCAGAGAAAGAGAACAGTATTGTCTCTGCTGCTCAAATTTTCTAGTCTACAGACCCAAAAATCAAGTCTATGAGGGACCATGAGTAGCCTGCTGCATCCACTCTTGTAAACTTACTCTCAGCTCCATACACTACCTTTTGGGTGTCCTGAACATCTTGTGTTCCTCTACCATCCTGGCCAGTAACAGTGAGGACCTATCTAATCTTAAGGCATTGTTCCTTATTCTATCCCCTTCCTCCAATATACAGTTAAAATCTCCAATCAGGATTAGGGGCAATGCTCCTGGTAGGAGGATTGTCAGTTCCTCTAAGAGGGTGCAGCATGCCTCCCACTCTGCTGGTGTATAAACATTCAGTATGCTAAACCTCACCCCTCCCTTCTTCCCCTAATTATCTCCTGATAGCTTCTTAGTCATAGTTGTGGATCTTTAATTAGTACCACCACACCTGTCACCATGTTATCATTACTGTTCATCCACATGGATGACCATGCTTCCATCTTCCCGTATGGTCTTTATACTCCCTCTGTCCTAGGATCCCACATTTATAAAGGCATATCACAGCTGCCTCCATCCAGTCCAAATACTGATCCACTCATTTTGCATGATTGGGAATGCTCCTTACATTAACCAATATAAGCATGATGATCATATTTATCTAAGA